>NC_140579.1:1194949910-1195677040 GCF_964204655.1 Triturus cristatus
TTCGTGCAGGTGGTGCGATTGCTGCCTTTCCCTTCTGCCAGTGAACAAGAGAGTGGTTGAGCTCAAACGCGTTTGGCTTGAGATTTGTTCAAAGGAGCAGCTGGCCTGATTGTCCTGTATTTCACAAATAAAGGACTTTACTCACCGTAGTGTGGCTTCATCTTGGAGGCAACTTCCTTTTTTCTGTATTATGCGGTGTGCTCCACCGCGATGGAGCCCCACTGCTATCAGGGCGGACCTGCAGCGACAATGATCAAAGATGCTGTGGGGAAGGTGAGTCCGCTTTGTGGATGTTGTATGGACAGGATGACAGCCAGGACAGCTTCAGCGCAGCCCACTTGGGTAAACATTTTGAACATTTTGGGGCGAGGCATGCAACCCACTGGGGGTAACATTTATCATGCACCACAACTACCATCATTCCTTGCGCAGACGCTCACAGAGGCGGGACATTTAAATTCGCGCAGGTGGTGCGATTGCTGCCTTTCCCTTCTGCCAGTGAACAAGAGCGTTGTTGCGCTCGAAACGCATTTGTCTTGAGATTTGTGCAAAGGAGCAGCTGATCTGATTGTCCTGTATTTCACAAATAAAAGACTTTGCTACCGTAGTGTGGCTTCATCTTGGAGGCAATTTCCTTATTTCTTTGTTATGCGGCATTGTGAGAAGTTGGCCTGGTATATGATGTTCAATAGTTAAAGTGACCACCTTGTACCATGCCAAGAAACCCTTATGGTGTGGTTGTAAGTCAACCTTTTCGGACTAGCTGCCCTAGTGGTAGCGTAGGCTAAGCAGTCTTTGAGGCTAAACTCGTTAAAGCGTGTTAAGCAGGCTGTTTTACCAAATGTAACCCCCTTTTATACCAATGA
Organism: Triturus cristatus; assembly: GCF_964204655.1. Classification (NCBI taxonomy): domain Eukaryota; kingdom Metazoa; phylum Chordata; class Amphibia; order Caudata; family Salamandridae; genus Triturus; species Triturus cristatus. Next base: position 1,194,950,777 of record NC_140579.1, read on the forward strand.
AAGGACACCACACAGATATATATTCAAAATATATATGTATTTATTTCTCAAAGTAACCCCTAGACTCTTTATGAGCACAGGAGCACAAATCGTTAAGCAAGACAATGTTATAATACACAGAAGTTGCACTTTATATGGATGGGCCCTGGTGGCCACTCAAACCATATACTAAAATAGTGGTATAAGTACCACGAACAGGAAAGGGAAAAGGCCTAGGGACTCTAGAATCGCTGGGCCTACAAGGAGCTAGCTTTAGTTAGTGACCAGGAGGTCCACGGGTTGCGTGTGCAGTGAGGAAAGTCACACGCGTGCTCCCATAGGTTTTCAATGGGTGCGTAAAAGTTAAAAAGTTACTGCAGAAAGGGTCTTCTGGTTGGACTACGATCTCAAGATTCGAAACACAAACACTAGAGATGATTCTCTACACTTGGGCACCGGAGTGCCAGCTTTACCTCACCCACAGGAAGCGGGTGCATAGGTCTCGAAGTGCGTCGGGTTTCTTCTATCGATTCAATGGAGCCTGATGGCAAAGATGCTGCAGGCGGTCGGTCCAGAAGAGATGCGTTGGATCCAAGGGTAGATCGGAGCTGTAGAAGACCTGAAAGCAGAGGGGACAGTGTTCACAGTCACTAGCCAGTGACCGGCGTGGCACCAGGTAGGTACCAGGCGATGTCGGGTGCAAACAGGTGGTGAAGTGTAGCTTGTCTCCGCAGCCACGTGGTCCCTGAAGGTCGACGACGTCCAGGAGTCAAGTCACGAGCTGTACCACGCAGGCTCTCGCTGTCGGCGGTGTCGGCGACTCGAAAGAAGCAAACAAGCCTTGGCAAAGGCAGGAGTCGTGGAAAGAGAGGAAAGCTGATTGTTCTGACCAGCAAGGTCAGAGGGGCTGCTCTTTTGGAGAGCAGCTAGGGCCAATCTGGAGCAACCAGACCAGGGTCGTTAGTTTCAAGTTTCGTCGCCAAAATGGCCACTAGCCAACGGGCCAGGGACCGGGCAGGCGCGTCGAGATGCAAAGTGCAGAGGGGCCCCACGCAGATCGTGGAGATGCTGGAGGGCTCACCTTTGGTGCAGATGCTGCTCGATGGTTGGGCTTCTCAGGACCCAAAGCACAACTTGGGGGGAGCCTCTGTTGTTGCGCTTGCAGCTTGTCGTCGGTCTTCCAAGATGGCTGGCTCCACGTGTCTCGGTGCCTCCACGGGTTCCTTCTTTGCAGGGACTGTGGATCGGGCGGTGAGAGGTCTGGAGGTCCAGGTCTTGTCGGGCTCTGGACTCGGGCTCCGGCAGGAGGCGGCGGCAAAGCAGGCGTTCAATAGCTGGTTGGTGCTTGCGTTAGCAAGATGGTCACTCCCTGACCATAGGGGAGATTTCCTTCAGTCCTCTGTGCAGCAGAGCGTCGAAGTTCCCGTCTTCTTCTTGTGGTTAAGTTGATTCCAGGATGTCTGAAGTCTTACGACACAGCTCCTACCTTTAAGCGGATTTCTAGGGGCCGGACTACCTGCTAGGTCCCTCCCTAAGGGTGGGACCAGGAAGGGGGGTGGTTACACCCCCAATCCTTTGTCCAGCTCGCCCCAGGTCCAGGGTTGGTGTGCCCCAGGACCGGATTGAACTGGCATATGCACCGAGGCTCCTTGTGAGCCTCAGGCATGTCTGGTTTCTTTCAAGCCCTACCTGACCAATACACAAAATCCTGTCTGGGGTGGTGCTCGCACCTCCCCTGGCAGGAAACCCTTTGTCCACGTCTCCCAAGCTGGAAGGACTCCCAGCAGCAGGAGGGCAGACTTGTGTCGGTGGTGGCAGCATCCATTTTGTGGAGCTGAGGCTATGTCTGATTTTACCCGGGTTTCAGGTACTGTACATGTCGTGTCCCTCTAGAAGGGTGGAATGCTAACCCCGTCGCCAGAATTGGCGAGGGGTTAGTATTCCAATTCGTATGACACCTTACTCGACATGTTTTGATAAAGCCAAACCAAAGATAGCATTTAACCGCGAGGTTCATAATGCACTTAAGAGTATATGGTATGACGATATCTGGAAACAGTAGAAGGAAGTGGTTCCGACCACTGCAGACAGGCTCAGCTCATGCCAGAGCACTATCTCACATGGAACCAAGCACTCTGCCTTCAGGATTGTCAAGGCCTGCCATAGGAGTGACTTATAGGTTACCAGGTGTCCCATTTAAGGTTAGGTATAGGTATACTACACCTAAGTAAGAGGTGGTTACACCAACTTACCCCAGCTGAGTGATCAGCCAGTTGTGTCAGATTTGTTAGGCCAGGCCAGGGGTGGCATAATACATGCTTCAGCCCCTGGTAGGCCTTAGATACACCAATGCCCTGGGTACCTAGTGTACACTGGTAGAGGGGCTCACAGGGTGATCCACATCCAATTGGTTATGCACCTAGGGTGCATAGTGTCAATTTAGTTAGAGAGAACAGCAGGCTGGGGGTCTGATTAGCAGGCCCACAGCCTCAATATGTCAAAAACCAGTGAAGCAAAAAGCAAAAATTTGGGGTGACCATAGGATAGCAGACCCTACTCTCCTACACAACCCCCCCCCCCCAAACGCAGGGACATTAAACTAGCCTTGACCAGTCTCGTCTTCATGTCCTAAGTGGAAGTACCTGGAGAGACCATCTGTATTCCCATGGTCTGTACCCGGCCGGTGCTCCACTGTAAAGTCCATACCCTGCAGGGAAATGGACCACCTAAGCAGTTTGGGGTTTTCACCCTTCATCTGATTTAGCCATAAGAGGGGCTTATGGTCGGTCTGAATCTTGAAGTGAGTGCCAAACAAGTATGGCCTCAGCTTCTTCAGGGCCCACACCACAGCAAAGGCCTCCCTCTCAATAGCTGACCAATTGTTCTCTCTGGGGGTCAACCTTCTGCTAATAAAAGCAATGGGTTGGTCTTGACCATCTACATTAAGTTGTGACAGCACAGCTCCCACATCCAACTCAGAAGCATCTGTTTGGACAATAAACTCTTTGGAGTAGTCAGGACTTTTCAGGATAGGTGCAGAGCACATGGCCTTCTTCAGGTCATCAAATGCCTTTTGACAGCTTACTGTCCACTGAACCTTTTTGGGCATCTTCTTGGATGTCAGATCATTAAGAGGGGTCACAATGGACCCATAGTTCTTAACAAACTTCCTGTAGTACCCAGTCAAGCCCAAGAAAGCTCGAACTTGAGTCTGGGTGGTTGGAGGAGACCAGTCCTTGATGGATTGTATCTTACTCTCCAGTGGTTGAACTTGGCCTCCACCTACAAGGTGGCTCAAGTACACAACCTTACTCTGCCCTATCTGGCACTTAGTAGCCTTGATAGTGAGGCCTGCCTTTTGCAGTGCCTCAAGTACCTTCTTCAGGTGGATCAGGTGATCCTCCCAGGTGGAGCTAAAGACAGCAATGTCATCAAGATATGCTGCACAAAAGTCATCCAACCCAGTAAGGACTTGATTCACCAACCTTTGGAAGGTGGCAGGTGCATTCTTCAGACCAAAGGGCATCACCAAAAATTGATAATGCCCACCTGGGGTTGAGAATGCTGTTTTGGCCTTAGACTCCTCAGCTAATCTGATTTGCCAATAGCCAGCTGTCAAGTCAAATGTGCTCAAAAACTTAGCAGAAGCTAGTTTGTCTATGAGCTCATCTGCCCTTGGAATAGGATGTGCATCTGTCCTAGTGACAGCATTGAGTCCTCTGTAATCCACACAGAACCTCATCTCTCTCTTGCCATCTTTGGTGTGAGGTTTGGGGACCAGAACCACTGTGCTAGCCCAGGGGCTCTCTGAGGGTTCAATGACACCCAGTTCCAGCATTTTGTGTACCTCAGCCTTTATACAGTCCCTGACGTGGTCAGGTTGTCTGTAAAGTTTGTTCTTTACAGGCAGACTGTCACCAGTGTCCACCACATGGGTACACCAGTCAGTTTGACTAGGTATCAAGAAAAACATGTGTTGAAATGATTGTAGAACCTGTCTACATTCCATCTGCTGATGATCAGTGAGGTTGCCTCCAAGGGTCACTCCTTCAACTGAGCCATCTTCAGGGTTCTGAGACAACAAGTCTGGGAGAGGGTCGCTCTCTTCCTCCTGTCCCTCATCTGTAGCCATGAGCAAGCCCATGTCTGCCCTGTCAACATATGCTTTTAACCTGTTAACATGGAGTACCCTGTGGGGACTCCTGGGAGTTCCTAGGTCCACCTAGTAGGTGACCTCTCCCTTCTTTTCCAGGATTGTATGGGGTCCAGACCATTTGTCTTGGAGTGCTGCTGGGGCCACTGGCTCCAACACCCATACCTTCTGTCCTGGCTGAAACTCAACCAAGACAGCCTTTTGGTCATGCCAAGCTTTCTGTAAGGCCTGGCTTGCCTCAAGGTTTTTGGCTGCCTTCTCCATATACTCAGCCATCCTGGAGCGGAGACCAAGTACATAGTCCACTATGTCTTGTTTAGGCTTTTTGAGAGGTAACTCCCATCCTTCCTTCACTAAACACAGTGGGCCTCTCACAGGGTGCCCAAACAACAACTCAAAGGGGCTGTAGCCAACTCCTTTTTGTGGGACCTCTCTGTAAGCAAACAGAAGGCAGGGTAGAAGGATGTCCCATCTTCGCCTGAGCTTTTCAGGTAATCCTTTGATCATACCCTTTAGGGTCTTGTTGAATCTCTCAACAAGCCCATTGCATTGTGGGTGATAAGGAGTGGTGAACTTGTAGTTGACACCACATTCCTTCCACATAGCTGTCAAGTATCCTGACATGAAGTTGGTACCTCTGTCAGAAACCACCTCCTTAGGAAACCCCACTCTGGAGAATACTCCCAGCAGGGCCCTGGCCACAACAGGAGCTGTAGTGGTCCTAAGGGGAATTGCCTCTGGATACCTGGTGGCATGATCCACTACCACCAGTATAAACCTGTGCCCAGATGCAGTGGGAGGATCCATGGGACCCACTATATCTATTCCCACTCTTTCAAAGGGGACCCCCACCACAGGTAGTAGTATTAGGGGGGCCTTTGTTGTGCCACCTGATTTGCCACTGGCTTGGCAGGTCACACAGGAGCGACAAAACTCCTTTGTATCTTCATTCATGTGAGGCCAGTGAAAGTGAAGGACAAGCCTGTCCCAAGTCTTGTTCTGGCCTAAGTGTCCTGCTAGAGGAATATCATGGGCCAAGGTAAGAAGGAAGCCCCTAAATTGCAGAGGTATAACCAACCTCCTGGTTGCACCAGGTTTTGGGTCTCTAGACTCTGAATAAAGGAGCCCTTCATCCCAATACACTTTATGGGTACTTTGAGCATTCCCAGCAGCCTCAGCAACAGCCAGCTCTCTGAGGGGTTCAAGAGATGGACAGGTTAACTGAGCCTGCCCCAAGTCAGCCCTGGAAGGTCCCCCTGTCCCCAGAAACTCAACCTGATCAGGTTCAAGCTCTTCCGGGACAGTTCCTTCAGGGTCCTCTAGATCATCTTCCTGGGAAGGCTGATCATCACCTTGAGGCAGGGGGGAAGGCACAGCCTTAACCCTCCTGTTCCTCTTCTTGGTAGGTGCTTGGTCCATTGTTCTAGGATCCAAGACCTGTGGTTCAGTAAGGCACTATTTGGCCTGTGACCTGGTCACAGCAAGGACATGTGGTGATATACCTAACATCTCTGCATGTGTCCTGTACTCCACTTCTGACCATAGAGAACTCTCTAGGTCATTGCCCAACAAACATTCTACTGGGAGGTCTGCACTAACCACAACCCTTTTGAGGCCAGTTACCCCTCCCCATGAGAAGTTAACAACTGCCACACTATGTGAAGTAGTGGCATTGCTGGCATTGGTCACCAGGTAATTCTCACCTGGTATGTACTGTCCAGGGTCCACAAAGCCTGGTGTCACCATAGTGACACTGGCACATGTGTCCCTGTAGGCTTGAGCCACTTTTTCATTTATTAAAGAAGTCTGTCTGTACTTGCCCAGGTTACTGGGGCTCACAGTCAGGGACAAATCCACGTCCCCATCACAGATCAAGACTGCCTGTGTCAGGGTTCTGTCTAAGTCAGAATCTCCTTCAGTTCCCATAGTGATTCCCACTACACCCTTTTTTTAGGGACCAACACTGCTAACAGTAGTACTGGGAGCAGGTGCCTTAGGGGCAACAGTGTTGGGGGCTCCACCCTTCCTACAATCACTAGTCCAGTGAGTTGTATTCTTGCAATGTTTGCACCAGGGTTTCTTTGGACCTTCTTTCTTCTTCCCTTTAGGCTGGGACCCACCCTTGTTAGTACTAGTTTGGGGCCCTGTTGAAGACTTCTGGTCTTTAGATTTCTGATCTCCACCCTTCTGGTCTGTTTTCTTCTGATCACCCCCTTGGCCCTGGTTCTGGTTCTTTTGCTTAACCCTGGTTCTGACCCATTTGTCTGCCTTCTTTCCCAATTCTTGGGGAGAGGTCAGATCTGAGTCAACCAAGTGTTGATGCAGTTGCTGGTTCTGACAGTTATTTAAAATCTGTTCTCTCATCATCAAATTGTACAATCCTGTATAATCAGATACCTTACTTCCCAGCAACCAACCCTCCAAAGCCTTAGTGGCACATTCAATGTATTCAGACCAGTCCTGAGTCTGTGTCTTCTGGGTGTCTCTGAACATTAACCTGTACTGTTCAGTGGTTAAGCCTAACCCATACCTGCTGCACTTTGCAGGCTCTCTCAAGAGCAGTCATCCATTTGTGGATGTCATCCCCACTTTTGTAGGGGGGCACAACCTTGGACAGGTTCCTATTGTCAAAGACCCTATCCTTGTCCTTAGGGACAATGCTGCCACCAGTGGGTATAGACCTACTCTCTTTAGGTTGCCTAGCCTTACTCAGTTTCTCCTCCATGAGAGCTACTTCTAGCTCCTGTTTCCTGATTCTCAGCAGAGCTTCCTGCATTCTGGCCTCATGCTCCCTCCTCTGAGGGGTGGTCATCCTTCTCCTGGAGTGACCTTGAGAGCCTCTAGAGGTATGAGAAGCATTAGATTCACCTGAGTGATTCCTTTGCCTCCCAAGCCCCTGGTTAAGTCCAATGGGGAGATCCAATGGGATGATCCCATTGTCAGTCCCCAATAGCCTTAGGTTAGCTGGGCCACGTATAACACTTGGCACTGGGCTAGTTCTCCCTTCATCCTCACTACCTTCTGTATCAGTACCCTTCTCACTTTTATCCTCTGTAGTATGAATCTCATCTAAGGGGTGACTATTGGAAAGGGGTACCTCAGTAGCATCTTCAGAAGGGGGGGCCTCCTGTTCTAGTCCCTAAGGGGCCTAACTGGGAGGCTTTCTTGAGAGCTTTCTGATCTTCATCAGTTTGTAAAAGCTCTCTGAGTTCAGCAGAAGTAGGATTCTTGGGCGGTTTAAGGCCCCTGATATTTGCCAACTGCCTGAGCTCATTTTGATTTAGGGTAGCAAAGAGAGTTGGTGCCCTCTGGGGGTCACTCTCGACAGAGATGGGTACCTTGGACCCCTCTGCCCCCTCCATTGCTCTTAAGTGTGGGTGGATGTGTTGCAATCTACCTACACTTGGGTTTACCTACTAAACCTATCTAGTAGTTGTAGTCAGGGTGTGCTACTCCCTTTGCTCTACAACAACTAAGTTCAGTAAACTTAAGTATATCTATCTTGTTTTATATGTACCTACAGGTACCTATGTGATCTTTCAATTGGTAACCAAGAGATTACAATGGTAAAACACAGCAAGCTCAAATCCAACCGCTGCTCACCAATGTGAGAAGTTGGCCTGGTATATGATGTTCACTAGTTAAAGTGACCACCTTGTACCATGCCAAGCAACCCTTATGGTGTGGTTGTAAGTCAACCTTTTCGGACTAGCTGCCCTAGTGGTAGCGTAGGCTAAGCAGTCTTGGAGGCTAAACTCGTTAAAGCGTGTTAAGCAGGCTGTTTTACCAAATGTAACCCCCTTTTATACCAATGAAAGGACACCACACAGATATATATTCAAAATATATATGTATTTATTTCTCAAAGTAACCCCTAGACTCTTTATGAGCACAGGAGCACAAATCGTTAAACAAGACAATGTTATAATACACAGAAGTTGCACTTTATATGGATGGGCCCTGGTGGCCACTCAAACCATATACTAAAATAGTGGTATAAGTACCACGAACAGGAAAGGGAAAAGGCCTAGGGCCTCTAGAATCGCTGGGCCTACAAGGAGATAACTTTAGTTAGTGACCAGGAGGTCCACGGGTTGCGTGTGCAGTGAGGAAAGTCACACGCGTGCTCCCATAGGTTTTCAATGGGTGCGTAAAAGATAAAAAGTTACTGCAGAAAGGGTCTTCTGGTTGGACTACGATCTCAAGATTCGAAACACAAACACTAGAGATGATTCTCTACACTTGGACACCGGAGTGCCAGCTTTACCTCACCCACAGGAAGCGGGTGCATAGGTCTCGAAGTGCGTCGGGTTTCTTCTATCGATTCAATGGAGCCTGATGGCAAAGATGCTGCAGGCGGTCGGTCCCGAAGAGATGTGTTGGATCCAAGGGTGGATCGGTGTTGTAGAAGACCTGAAAGCAGAGGGGACAGTGTTCACAGTCACTAGCCAGTGACCGGCGTGGCACCAGGTAGGTACCAGGCGATGTCGGGTGCAAACAGGTGGTGAAGTGTAGCTTGTCTCCGCAGCCACGTGGTCCCTGAAGGTCGACGATGTCCAGGAGTTGAGTCACGAGCTGTCCCACGCAGGCTCTCGCTGTCGGCGGTGTCGGCGACTCGAAAGAAGCAAACAAGCCTTGGCAAAGGCAGGAGTCGTGGAAAGAGAGGAAAGCTGATTGTTCTGACCAGCAAGGTCAGAGGGGCTGCTCTTTTGGAGAGCAGCTAGGGCCAATCTGGAGCAACCAGACCAGTGTCGTTAGTTTCAAGTTTCGTCGCCAAAATGGCCACTAGCCAACGGTCCAGGGACCGGGCAGGCGCGTCGAGATGCAAAGTGCAGAGCGGCCCCACGCAGATCGTGGAGATGCTGGAGGGCTCACCTTTGGTGCAGATGCTGCTCGATGGTTGGGCTTCTCAGGACCCAAAGCACAACTTGGGGGGAGCCTCTGTTGTTGCGCTTGCAGCTTGTCGTCGGTCTTCTAAGATGGCTGGCTCCACGTGTCTCGGTGCCTCCACGGGTTCCTTCTTTGCAGGGACTGTGGATCGGGCGGTGAGAGGTCTGGAGGTCCAGGTCTTGTCAGGCTCTGGGCTCGGGCTCCGGCAGGAGGCGGTGGCAAAGCAGACATTCAATAGCTGGTTGGTGCTTGCGTTAGCAAGATGGTCACTCCCTGACCATAGGGGAGATTTCCTTCAGTCCTCTGTGCAGCAGAGCGTCGAAGTTCCCGCCTTCTTCTTGTGGTTAAGTTGATTCCAGGAGGTCTGAAGTCTTAGGACACAGCTCCTACCTTTAAGCGGATTCTAAGGGCCGGACTACCTGCTAGGTCCCTCCCTAAGGGTGGGACCGGGAAGGGGGGTGGTTACACCCCCAATCCTTTGTCCAGCTCGCCCCAGGTCCAGGGCTGGTGTGCCCCAGGACCGGATTGAACTGGCATATGCACCGAGGCTCCTTGTGAGCCTCAGGCATGTCTGGTTTCTTTCAAGCCCTACCTGACCAATACACAAAATCCTGTCTGGGGTGGTGCTCGCACCTCCCCTGGCAGGAAACCCTTTGTCCATGTCTCCCAAGCTGGAAGGACTCCCAGCAGCAGGAGGGCAGACTTGTGTCGGTGGTGGCAGCATCCAATTTGTGGAGCTGAGGCTATGTCTGATTTTACCCGGGTTTCAGGTACTGTACATGTCGTGTCCCTCTAGAAGGGTGGAATGCTAACCCCGTCGCCAGAATTGGCGAGGGGTTAGTATTCCAATTCGTATGACACCTTACTCGACATGTTTTGATAAAGCCAAACCAAAGATAGCATTTAACCGCGAGGTTCATAATGCACTTAAGAGTATATGGTATGACGATATCTGCAAACAGTAGAAGGAAGTGGTTCCGACCACTGCAGACAGGCTCAGCTCATGCCAGAGCACTATCTCACATGGAACCAAGCACTCTGCCTTCAGGATTGTCAAGGCCTGCCATAGGAGTGACTTATAGGTTACCAGGTGTCCCATTTAAGGTTAGGTATAGGTATACTACACCTAAGTAAGAGGTGGTTACACCAACTTACCCCAGCTGAGTGATCAGCCAGTTGTGTCAGATTTGTTAGGCCATGCCAGGGGTGGCATAATACATACTTCAGCCCCTGGTAGGCCTTAGATACACCAATGCCCTGGGTACCTAGTGTACACTGGTACAGGGGCTCACAGGGTGATCCACTTCCAATTGGTTATGCACCTAGGGTGCATAGTGTCAATTTAGTTAGAGAGAACAGCAGGCTGGGGGTCTGATTAGCAGGCCCACAGCCTCAATATGTCAAAAACCAGTGAAGCAAAAATCAAAAATTTGGGGTGACCATAGGATAGCAGACCCTACTCTCCTGTAGGCATTCCCCGCCGTGATGGAGCCCCACTGCTATCATGGTGGGCCTGCAGCGACAATGATGAAAGACGCTGTGGGGACGGTGAGTCCGCTTTGTGGCTGTTGTATGGACAGGATGACAGCCCGGAGAGCTTCAGCGCATCCCACTTGGGTAAACATTTTGAACATTTTGGGGCGAGGCATGCAACCCACTGGGGGTAACATTTATCATGCACCACAACTACCATCATTCCTTGCGCAGACGCCCACAGAGGCGGGACATTTAAATTTGTGCAGGTGGTGCAATTGCTGCCTTTCCCTTCTGCCAGTGAACAAGAGCGTTGTTGCGCTCGAAACGCGTTTGGCTTGAGATTTGTGAAAAGGAGCAGCTGATCTGATTGTCCTGTGTTTCACAAATAAAGGACTTTACTCACCGTAGTGTGACTTCATCCCTGAGGCAACTTCCTTTTTTCTGTGTTATGTGGAGTGCCCCGCCGCGATGGAGCCCCACTGCTAGCAGCGACAATGATCAAAGACGCTGTGGGGACGGTGAGTCCCCTTTGTGGATGTTGTATGGACAGGATGACAGCCCGGACAGCTTCAACGCAGCCCACTTGGGTAAACATTTTGAACATTTTTGGGCGAGGCATGCAACCCACTTGGGGTAACATTTATCATGCACCACAACTACCATCATTCCTTGCGCAGACGCCCACAGAGGCGGGACATTTAAATTCACGCAGGTGGTGCAATTGCTGCCTTTCCCTTCTGCCAGTGAACAAGAGCCTTGTTGCGCTCGAAACGTGTTTGGCTTGAGATTTGTGCAAAGGAGCAGCTGGTCTGATTGTCCTGTATTTCACAAATAAAGGACTTTACTCACCGTAGTGTGGCTTCATCTTGGATGCAACTTCCTTTTTTCTGTGTTATGCTGCGTGCCCCGCCGCGATGGAGCCCCACTGCTATCAGGACGGGCATGCAGCGACAATGATCAAATACGCTGTGGGGACGGTGAGTCCGCTTTGTGGCTGTTGTATGGACAGGATGACAGCCCGGACAGCTTCAGCGCATCCCACTTGGGTAAACATTTTGAACATTTTGGGGCGAGGCATGCAACCCACTGGGGGTAACATTTATCATGCACCACAACTACCATCATTCCTTGCGCAGACGCCCACAGAGGCGGGACATTTAAATTTGTGCAGGTGGTGCGATTGCTGCCTTTCCCTTCTGCCAGTGAACAAGAGCGTTGTTGCGCTCAAAACGCGTTTGGCTTGAGATTTGTGCAAAGGAGCAGCTGGTCTGATTGTCCTGTATTTCACAAATAAAGGACTTTACTCACCGTAGTGTGGCTTCATCCCTGAGGCAACTTCCTTTTTTCTGTGTTATGCGGAGTGCCCCGCCGCGATGGAGCCCCACTGCTAGCAGCGACAATGATCAAAGACGCTGTGGGGATGGTGAGTCCACTTTGTGGATGTTGTATGGACAGGATGACAGTCCAGACAGCTTCAACGCAGCCCACTTGGGTAAGCATTTTGAACATTTTGGGGTGAGGCATGCAACCCACTTGGGGTAACATTTATCATGCACCACAACTACCATCATTCCTTGAGCAGACGCCCACAGAGGCGGGACATTTAAATTCATGCAGGTGGGGGGGCGCTAGAGGGCGCACTGCGGAATGGCTGGCTGAGAAAGGCAGCTCCGCCGGGCGGAAGACAATTAGCGGACTTTTGCCCCCTTAAACCACCCCAACAGCGGCGGAAACGGCGAATATGGCAGTCGGACGCCTCGGTGCCTAAGGAAATGCAGTTGCGGGGCTGAAACGGCGGCGTGGCAGGACATTTTCGGCTAAAAGTGGACGGGGACCGGAGAGCCGACACAAGATGGCCGCGCCCACTGCTCGGGACTGCCGCCGCCTCTGAACGTCCAACAACCGGCCCGCGGCTGCCCGGACCTGCCGTGGTGTAAGAAGCGGAGCGCCACCAACGGGGCACTGGTGCAATCTGGAGGTGAGCCCTGGGGCGCGAGAAAAGCACTGGCAAATAGCGTGCGTTCCGGCGACCACAAAATGGCGGAGGGGCTGGCTTGCAGACCCGAGATGCTGTGAGGAAGGGAGGCACGAGCGAATGTAGCCAGATGACCACCGCTATATCGGACTCGGAAGACACACGACGGATGGCCGGTGGCGGGGTATGACGTGGGCAGTACCCGGGAGTACACATACCAACGCGGCTGTATGGCGGCTTCAACAGCGAGGGAGAAACAGGCGCGAAAACAACGTTGCTGGAAGGGCGGTCTTGGCTGGTGAGCGATGTGTGGCCTGTCCCTACTGAAGCGGTACCCCATAGCGCCACATAGCTAGACACTGGCGCAACGGCCTCGGACTGGAGCAATACACCACCACACGGCACTGGACGAAGCACCTCCTTACGTCGCAGGAGACGGGATGGGGCGGCGGACCTAGGGGCCTTCATACTCGCATCGGCGGGTGTGGGGGTGTGGTGGCGCACGGAGCCTGGGTCGGCTGCTGAGGCCAGTGTTGGCGAGGCTGGGGGTGGTGATACACCTGCCAGCAGCCGATGGATGGCTGATGTGTAGACTCGCTGCCTGGCTGTAGCCCCGTACACCTGCCCGCCGCGCCGCAGCCGTGAAGATAGCCAGGTACCACGCTGACCCACATGCCCACAGCTCCAGGACACAGGCGGCTGACATGGGTAAAACGGACAAACAACAGTCCAAGCTACAGTTCGAGGCCCGCAAACAAGGCAAAAATAGCGCGGCCACCCCAGACGCTGAGGGGGATCGGGAGGCGTCTGAAGGCTCGGGAATGGAGGCTGTCCTGAAGGCGATCCAGCAGAGCCTACAAGAAATGAACAACAAACTGGATAACGTGATGCTGAGGGTCGATACCATGGCGGCAAAGCTTGAGAAACATGATGGACGGCTGACGGAAGCGGAGCACAGGATCTCAAAAGCGGAAGACGACTCCAGGGCTGCGTTGAAAACATGCAGTGGTCACGATAAAGCGCTTGAGACCCTGCGAGCGAAGGTGGAGGACCAGGAAGCTAGATCCAGGAGGAACAACATACGCATTTCTGGCCTTCCGGAGTCCACAAACACTGGGAAGATGGAGACCTATGTGGAGACACTACTAAAAGAAATCTTCGGGCCGATAAATTCTCACCTGTCTTCCTTGTTGAGCGGGCCCATAGGTCACTGGCACCAACACCTAAACCGGGAGCAGCCCCACGCATGATAATAGCGAGGATGTTGAATTACAGAGACAGGGACACAGCACTCAGGATGGCCAGGGAAATGGGCAAAATCACGCATCAAGGAAATAACCTGGAATTTTACCCAGACCACACTATGGCGGTACAGATGGCCCGCAAGGAATTTGCCCCGGTGAAGAAAAAATTACGAGACATGGGGCTAGGGTATGCAATGCTCTACCCAGCAAAACTAAAGATCATGTCAGCGGATAAGCCGGTAATACTCCCAACAGTGCAGGTGGCGCAGGAATACGTCAAGAAGCTGGGAAAGCGAAGGGAATCGCAGGAAAGGACCGATCGAACCAGCGATGTTGAATGACTCCTGGACACACTGGACCACGCGCGACGACAAAAGTAAGACCTACTCTACACCCAGTTGTGGATATATACAGGCCGTCGAGTGCCACAGGGCGGACTGCGATCAAGGTGGCAGTGAGATGACGGGCGACCCTGCTCTCCCACTGAGTGCGGGAGTAAGAACTGATGACACACTCCCTGCCTGGAACAGTTGATCGGTTGCACCGGAGGTGTCCCCTATCGCAGTGAGTACAGTGAACGCATTGGGAAAGAGGAGATTGGTGGCCATAGACTTACGTCTAAGATGGGGAACACAATGCACATACAACACGCGGAGGGCTGGCGCAACGGCGCGAGACACTGGGTGACACTAGCCTCTTGGGAGGTGGCGGTCCACCGATAGAGGGAGATGCAATCCGGCTGGGAGAGACAGCAGTAAAGGAACCTTGCAGGTGTACAGCGGGATGATGGACACTTGGGACATGGCGCACTTATGCATCGGCGGCCGGGCCGGCGGTTGTGATTGCAAACTTGTATGGGGTGGGGGAGGGGACGGAAGGTAACATGCAAGTTAATCAATATTAATGCTTCAAACTTCTGCCCACATCCACTATGTGGATGGAGATGTGTGAACCTGGCGACACCCCCAGGAGGGTGCGCCCCACTTCGAATCTAATTATACTACAGTTGAAGTTACAGTTACTTCTGGGATGGCTTTGGCAAAGTTCGGGTGCTAAAGTGGGTGGAGGGAGGGTGGGGGAATTGGACTCTAACCGACTGCAACCTCTGTGTCTGAGAAGCATGGCGAACTCCTTGGTAAGGTACTATCACATATATAATGTTTGCACTCAACGCATGCCGCTGTCACGTTCACCTACCGTAGGGTATAAAACAGTGCACACGCGATATGGAACCCTGACTGAACATCTGACGGGGATAATCCATCACCCTATACACACGCATGTCACGTAGGGACTCGCTGAAATTACTCACTTGGAATGTGAGAGGGCTGGGCAACCCTAAGAAAATTAGGCGACTGTTTGCTTACTTTGATAGGCTGCGAATCAACATTGTTTTCTTGCAGGAAACACATTTGGGTCGAGACGGCACTTCCACACTGGGGGCTAAATGGGCTGAATCGGTCACTCACTCTAACTACTCATCTTACTCCAGGGGAGTGAGCATATTGATTAGGAAGGGTACGGGCTTTGACATTACCGACGTTCACAGAGACACGGCTGGGCGGAGCGTGGCAATAGCTGGCAGGATTCGAAGGCAACAGATCCTATTAGTAAACACATATGGCCCTAATGTGGATGATCCGGGATTTTTTAGACAGGTATGGGACACCATCACGGACATGCAGGCGCCTCACGTAATATGGGGAGGGGATTTCAATGTCACGTTGCAAGACGCACTAGATAGAGCAGCACACACTGCGGAACATCATGGGAACGCCAGGACAATGTTGCGGGACGCAATGGAAGACCTACGCATGGTAGATCTGTGGAGGGCGCGTAACTCGGGGGTAACGACAGCGACACACATAAACGCGGCGAATAACAGTTGGTCCAGGATAGATTACTGGCTGGGCACACAAGACGTACTCTCATGGGTATTAGATGTTGTTCACTTACCCCGAACACTATCGGACCACAGTCCGGTGCTTTTGGAGGTGGAGGTCCCATGCTACGACCCACCGCCTTTCACCTGGCGTTTTAACGCAGCGGCACTGAGAGACCCTGTATACGTTACTACAATACAGGAGGCAATAGGAGACTACTTTGACCTTAACGGCCCAACAACGGAAGACCCGGGTTTGTTATGGGAGGCCTTTAAGGCTACAATCAGGGGAGTCTGCCTCAGTACAACCTCAGGCATCCTCAGAGTTCTCAGACGGCAACTGCACACGCGCGAACAGGCCATTCAAAAACTGGAACAGTCCTACACCCAGACGGGAGACACCAACATTTTGGGGGATATCCAGGTACTACTGACGGAGCATGCTAAACTTGCAACTGAAGAGCTGCAATATGTGTCTAAACAAACTACTGCGAGAAGATATGGGGAAGGAGGTAGGCCCGGCAGGGAACTGGCCTCAAAGATATGCGCAGGCAAATCACCACAAAATATCACGTCCATAACTACTGGCACCGGGGAGGTAATCTCAGACACCAAGGGTATACTGCAGGAATTCATGAACACATATGGCGCACTATACAAGGCACACCCCTCACCGTCACAGGCTGAATTATTGAAATACATGGAGGACATAGAGATGGCGTGGCTGGCTGATGGACATAGAAAATACTTAGAACGCCCAGTAACTGTAGAAGAAGTCACAGACACCATTAGGCGCTTACCTAACAACAAAGCGCCAGGGCCGGATGGCTTTGTAGCGGAATTCTATAAGGCGTACGCTGACTTACTCGCCCCGCACTTAGTGAACTTGTACGGGGCGGCACATGAGGCCCAGACACTGCCGGCGTCAATGAGGGAAGCCTTGCTCATTGCTTTGCTGAAACCGGGCAAAGAAGTAGATAAATGTGACTCATACCGTCCCCTATCATTGTTAAATGTAGACACCAAAATTATAGCTAGTCTGCTGGCAGACAGACTTAAACCACTTATGCCGCTGTTGATCAGGCCTGATCAGTCGGGATTTATTCCGGACAGGGCCACTACACACAACACTCGCACACTGTTCGCATTAGCACACTATTTGGATCCGGAAACGAAAGCTGTGGCAGTGCTACTAGACGCTGCTAAAGCGTTCGACACTATTGGCTGGCCCTTTATCCACGCAGTGCTGGTCCGCAGGGGATTCCCGTGGATATTTCAGAGATGGATAGCTATGCTATACACAAACTTGACAGCACGCATCAGAGTAAACAGATACATCTCAGACCCCATACAAATCTGCAGAGGCACTCGGCAAGGGTGCCCACTCTCGCCGATGCTTTTCGCTTTAGTGCTGGAGCCACTAGCCTGCAAAATCCGGCAACATTACCATCACTCTGCGATTCAAATGCCCTCCCGACCCATACATATCTCACTATACGCGGATGACATGGTGTTATATGTTAAACACCCTGAACAGCACCTGAATCCGCTTCTGAGAGAGTATATAAAGTTCGGTCGCCAGGCAGGTTTACAGATAAACTGGGATAAATCCCTTGTATTGGCGCTAACAGACAGCACACGACCAACCACATTAGACTATCCATTAGAGTGGCAAGAGGAACCCACCAAATATCTGGGCATATGGTTCCACAGAGACCCTGAATTGGTAATCAGGACGAACTACGGGCGGGCGATAGCAGCCCTGGAAGACAAAATTAAAAAATGGAACAGACTTCCGCTTTCTTTGGCGGACAGGGCAGCGATTGTAAAAATGGTACTTCTACCGAAATTCCTATATTTGTTTAACAATATCCCAATAAAACCTCCCGCTGCCGTCTTCCGCAATATCAAGACGCTAGTCCTTAGTTTGCTATGGGCAGGCAAACAGGCGAGGATGGAATTACGCACAATGACACTGCCATACGCGAGGGGGGGGTTCAAAGTTCCAGACTTCTATTTATATTACCTATGCGCTCAGGCGCAGTACGCGCACTTCTGGTACCACGAAGTGCCCTTCCTGACACATGTGGCGGTGGAGGCAGGTGACGCCGACCCGGTCCCTTTGGCCAGTATGCTCACGCATAAGCGCTCCAGGCTACACGACCGTGATATTAACACAGTTAACACGACCGCAGAGGCATGGAGACTACTGGGCAGGGAAGCAGGCTGCCTGCCGCTATATGCACCCACACTCCCGCTAGCGCATCACCCAGCCCTCTCGGTAACACAAGAGAGGGTTGGCATGGATCTGTTCCGGCGGGCCGGAATAGACACATTGGGGGACCTGTACACAAATGGCGAATTCCAGACACTTGATAAGCTACAATACATCAGCAATCCAACTCCGCTGTTCAGTTTTAACTTCTATAGGCTGCAGAGAGCACTACGGGAACACTACCCGACACATCCGGAAGAACCACCTACCCTTGAACCTCTACAACTACTCCTGACTACACCCAAAGCATCTCACCTGGTCTCCAAACTGTATGCGAGTATACAAGGGGCGGTAGGGAACAACACACACAAGGCCAAGGACAGATGGAGCGCTGGACTAGCAGAACCCCTGACGGATGTGGAGTGGGATTCTGCTTGCATGCTCACGGGTATGCTGACACCCAACGGGAATTTGAAAATTATACATTACAAGTATTTGCATCAGGTGTACCACACACCTCAGAGGCTTTACAAACATGGCTTACGGGACGATTCAAAATGTTGCAGGTGTGGTCAGGAGGACGCGGATTTCATGCATCTAGCATGGCACTGTCGTAAAGTGGCGGGATATTGGGAACAGGTCATACAGGTTTTGAGCGAAATGCTGGGGGTTGGCGTGCAGTGCGAGGCGAAGGTCTGTCTGCTGGGTATTACTCCACATCTGAGAGCTTTGAGGCGTAGATTCTGTGCTGTGGCGCTACTGCTGGCTAAAAGAAGGGTGTCGCTTCACTGGCATAGTAAAAGAGCGCCAGAGGTTAAACGCTGGCTTGAAGACATGGTGTATTGTCGAGATACGCTCGTCACATACGAAGAGGAATTGCCGGTTGGCTCTAGACCCAAAGACTATTGGGGGTACTTACGAGCCTATTTGCTTGAACATGGCACGTCAGACACAGAAACGGAAATTGCGTAAACTGAAAGACTGCAAATGATAACACAGGGCGATCAGTTGTGCAGTACTGACACTTGGGAGGGAGGATGCCGTGACGCAGAGGGAAGGATGCAGGGGGAGACCTACAAGTTGGGGAATGCAATGTTAAGATAAGTTTAAGTTTAAAACACAAAAATGCGCATAAAATAAACAAAAACTGTAAAAATGTAAGACTACCGATGTACCAGGCAGAGAGTATAGCACTGACACACAACTGCATACTGTCTGATAACACGCCGCCGGTCCGCTGGATGTCGGCTGATGGGCTGTGTACAACTAGCATTGTAGCAGAGAACTGTGATTGCATGTAGCCGGCCCACGGCGGATGTAGGCGAGTGCAATATAAGTGATTCTCGACATGTTGTATATGTGTTAAAAAGTGCAATAAAATTCTTACACAAAAAAAAAAAAAAATTCATGCAGGTGGTGCGATTGCTGCCTTTCCCTTCTGCCAGTGAGCAACAGCGTTGTTGCGCTCGAAACATGTTTGGCTTGAGATTTGTGCAAAGAAGCAGCTGGTCTGATTGTCCTGTATTTCACAAATAAAGGACTTTACTCACCGTAGTGTGGCTTCATCTTGGATGCAACTTCCTTTTTTCTGTGTTATGCTGCGTGCCCCGCCGCGATGGAGCCCCACTGCTATCAGGATGGGCATGCAGCGACAATGATCAAATACGCTGTGGGGACTGTGACACCGCTTTGTGGATGTTGTATGGACAGGATGACAGCCGGGACACCTTCAGCGCAGCCCACTTGGGTAAACAATTTGAACATTTTGGGGCGAGATATGCAACCCACTTGGGGTAACATTTATCATGCACCACAACTACCATCATTCCTTGCACAGACGCCCACAAAGGCGGGACATTTAAATTCACGCAGGTGGTGCGATTGCTGCCTTTCCCTTCTGCCAGTGAACAAGAGCGTTGTTGTGCTCGAAACGCGTTTGGCTTGAGATTTGTGCAAAGGAGCAGCTGGTCTGATTGTCCTGTATATCACAAATAAAGGACTTTACTCACCGTAGTGTGGCTTCATCTTGGAGGCAACTTCCTTTTTTCCGTGTTATGCGGCGTGCCCCGCCGCGATGGAGCCCCACTGCTAGCAGCGACAATGATCAAAGATGCTGTGGGGACGGTGAGTCCGCTTTGTGGATGTTGTATGGACAGGATGACAGCCCGGACAGCTTCAACGCAGCCCACTTGGGTAAACATTTTGAACATTTTCGGGCGAGGCATGCAACCCACTTGGGGTAACATTTATCATGCACCACAACTACCATCATTCCTTGCGCAGACGCCCACAGAGGCGGGACATTTAAATTCATGCAGGTGGTGCGATTGCTGCCTTTCCCTTCTGCCAGTGAGCAAGAGCGTTGTTGCGCTCGAAACGCGTTTGGCTTGAGATTTGTGCAAAGGAGCAGCTGGTCTGATTGTCCTGTATTTCACAAATAAAGGACTTTACTCACCGTAGTGTGGCTTCATCTTGGAGGCAACTTCCTTTTTTCTGTGTTATGCGGCGTGCCCCGCACGCGATGGAGCCCCACTGCTATCAGGGCGGGCATGCAGCGACAATGATCAAATACGCTGTGGGGATGGTGACACCGCTTTGTGGATGTTGTATGGACAGGATGACAGCCGGGACAGCTTCAGCGCAGCCCACTTGGGTAAACAATTTGAACATTTTGGGGCGAGATATGCAACCCACTGTGGGTAACATTTATCATGCACCACAACAACCATCATTCCTTGCGCAGACGCTCACAGAGGCGTGACATTTAAATTTGCGCAGGTGGTGCAATTGCTGCCTTTCCCTTCTTCCAGTGAACAAGAGAGTGGTTGAGCTCGAAACGGGTTTGGCTTGAGATTTGTGCAAAGGAGCAGCTGATCTGATTGTCCTGTATTTCACAAATAAAAGACTTTACTCACCGTAGTGTGGCTTCATCTTGGAGGCAATTTCCTTATTTCTGTGTTATGCGGCATGCCCCACCGCGAGGGAGCCCCACTGCTATCATGGTGGGCCTGCAGCGACAATGATCAAAGACGCTGTGGGGACGGTGAGTCCGCTTTGTGGCTGTTGTATGGGCAGGATGACAGCCCGGACAGCTTCAGCGCATCCCACTTGGGTAAACATTTTGAACATTTTGGGGCAAGGCATGCAACCCACTGGGGATAACATTTATCATGCACCACAACTACCATCATTCCTTGCGCAGACGCCCACAGAGGCGGGACATTTAAATTTGTGCAGGTGGTGCGATTGCTGCCTTTCCCTTCTGTCAGTGAACAAGAGTGTTGTTGCGCTCGAAACGCATTTGGCTTGAGATTTGTGCAAAGGAGCAGCTGGTCTGATTGTCCTGTATTTCACAAATAAAGGACTTTACTCACCGTAGTGTGGCTTCATCCCTGAGGCAACTTCCTTTTTTCTGTGTATGCGGAGTGCCCCGCCGCGTTGGAGCCCCACTGCTAGCAGCGACAATGATCAAAGACGCTGTGGGGACGGTGAGTCCGCTTTGTGGATGTTGTATGGACAGGATGACAGCCCGGACAGCTTCAACGCAGCCCACTTTGGTAAACATTTTGAACATTTTGGGGCGAGGCATGCAACCCACTTGGGGTAACATTTATCATGCACCACAACTACCATCATTCCTTGCGCAGACGCCCACAGAGGCGGGACATTTAAATTCACGCAGGTGGTGCGATTGCTGCCTTTCCCTTCTGCCAGTGATCAAGAGCGTTGTTGCGCTCGATACGCGTTTGGCTTGAGATTTGTGCAAAGGAGCAGCTGGTCTGATTGTCCTGTATTTCACAAATAAAGGACTTTACTCATCGAAGTGTGGCTTCATCTTGGAGGCAACTTCCTTTTTTCTGTGTCATGCGGTGTGCCCCGCCGCGATGGAGCCCCACTGCTAGCAGCGACAATGATCAAAGACGCTGTGGGGACGGTGAGTCCGCTTTGTGGATGTTGTATGGACAGGATGACAGCCCGGACAGCTTCAACGCAGCCCACTTGGGTAAACATTTTGAACATTTTGGGGCGAGGCATGCAACCCACTTGGGGTAACATTTATCATGCACCACAACTACCATCATTCCTTGCGCAGACGCCCACAGAGGCGGGACATTTAAATTCACGCAGGTGGTGCGATTGCTGCCTTTCCCTTCTGCCAGTGAGCAAGAGCGTTGTTGCGCTCGAAACGCGTTTGGCTTGAGATTTGTGCAAAGGAGCAGCTGGTCTGATTGTCCTGTATTTCACAAATAAAGGACTTTACTCACCGTAGTGTGGCTTCATCTTGGAGGCAACTTCCTTTTTTCTGTGTTATGCGGCGTGCCCCGCTGCGGTGGAGCCCCACTGCTATCAGGGCGGGCATGCAGCGACAATGATCAAATACGCTGTGGGGACGGTGACACCGCTTTGTGGATGTTGTATGGACAGGATGACAGCCGGGACAGCTTCAGGGCAGCCCACTTGGGTAAACAATTTGAACATTTTGGGGCGAGGTATGCAACCCACTGTCTGTAACATTTATCATGCACCACAACTACCATCATTCCTTGCGCAGACGCCCACAGAGGGGGGACATTTAAATTTGTGCAGGTGGTGCGATTGCTGCCTTTCCTTCTGCTAGTGAACAAGAGCGTTGTTGTGCTCAAACGCGTTTGGCTTGAGATTTGTGCAAAGGAGCAGCTGGTCTGATTGCCCTGTATTTCACAAATAAAGGACTTTACTCACCGTAGTGTGGCTTCATCTTGGAGGCAACTTCCTTTTTTCTGTGTTATGCGGTGTGCCCCACCGCGATGGAGCCCCACTGCTATCAGGGCGGGCCTGGGACAATGATCAAAGATGCTGTGGGGACGGTGAGTCCGCTTTGTGGATGTTGTATGGACGGGATGACAGCCAGGACAGCTTCAGCTCAGCCCACTTGGGTAAACATTTTGAACATTTTGGGGTGAGGCATGTAACCCACTGGGGTTAACATTTATCATGCACCACAACTACCATCATTCCTTGCGCAGACGCTCACAGAGGCGGGACATTTATATTCGCGCAGGTGGTGCAATTACTGCCAGTGAACAAGAGAGTGGTTGAGCTCGAAACGGGTTTGGCTTGAGATTTGTGCAAAGGAGCAGCTGATCTGATTGTCCTGTATTTCACAAATAAAAGACTTTACTCACCGTAGTGTGGCTTCATCTTGGAGGCAATTTCCTTATTTCTGTGTTATGCGGCATGCCCCGCAGCGATGGAGCCCCACTGCTATCATGGTGGGCCTGCAGCGACAATGATCAAAGACGCTGTGGGGACAGTGAGTCCGCTTTGTGGCTGTTGTATGGACAGGATGACAGCCCGGACAGCTTCAGCGCATCCCACTTGGGTAAACATTTTGAACATTTTGGGGCGAGGCATGCAACCCACTGGGGGTAACATTTATCATGCACCACAACTACCATCATTCCTTGCGCAGACGCCCACAGAGGCGGGACATTTAAATTTGTGCAGGTGGTGCGATTGCTGCCTTTCCCTTCTGCCAGTGAACAAAAGCGTTGTTGCGCTCGAAACGCGTTTGGCTTGAGATTTGTGCAAAGGAGCAGCTGGTCTGATTGTCCTGTATTTCACAAATAAAGGACTTTACTCACCGTATTGTGGCTTCATCCCTGAGGCAATTTCCTTTTTAATGTGTTATGCGGCGTGCCCCGCTGCGATGGAGCCCCACTGCTAGCAGCGACAGTGATAAAAGACGCTGTGGGGACGGTGAGTCCGCTTTGTGGATGTTGTATGGACAGGATGAGAGCCCGGACAGCTTCAACGCAGCCCACTTGGGTAAACATTTTGAACATTTTGGGGCGAGGCATGCAACCCACTTGGGGTAACATTTATCATGCACCACAACTACCATCATTCCTTGCGCAGACGCCCACAGAGGAGGGACTTTTAAATTCACGCAGGTGGTGCGATTGCTGCCTTTCCCTTCTGCCAGTGATCAAGAGCGTTGTTGCGCTCGAAACGCGTTTGGCTTGAGATTTGTGCAAAGGAGCAGCTGGTCTGATTAACCTATATCTCACAAATAAAGTACTTTACTCACCGTAGTGTGGCTTCATCTTGGAGGCAACTTCCTTTTTTCTGTGTTATGCGGTGTGCCCCACCACGATGGAGCCCCACTGCTATCAGGGCGGGCCTGCAGCGACAATGATCAAAGATGCTGTGGGGACGATGAGTCCGCTTTGTGGATGTTGTATGGACAGGATGACAGCTGGGACAGCTTCAACGCAGCCCACTTGGGTAAATATTTTGAACATTTTGGGGCGAGGCATGCAACCCACTGTCTGTAACATTTATCATGCACCACAACTACCATCATTCCTTGCGCAGACGCCCACAGAGGGGGGACATTTAAATTTGTGCAGGTGGTGCGATTGCTGCCTTTCCTTCTGCTAGTGAACAAGAGCGTTGTTGTGCTCAAACGCGTTTGGCTTGAGATTTGTGCAAAGGAGCAGCTGGTCTGATTGCCCTGTATTTCACAAATAAAGGACTTTACTCACCGTAGTGTGGCTTCATCTTGGAGGCAACTTCCTTTTTTCTGTGTTATGCGGTGTGCCCCACCGCGATGGAGCCCCACTGCTATCAGGGCGGGCCTGGGACAATGATCAAAGATGCTGTGGGGACGGTGAGTCCGCTTTGTGGATGTTGTATGGACGGGATGACAGCCAGGACAGCTTCAGCTCAGCCTACTTGGGTAAACATTTTGAACATTTTGGGGTGAGGCATGTAACCCACTGGGGTTAACATTTATCATGCACCACAACTACCATCATTCCTTGCGCAGACGCTCACAGAGGCGGGACATTTATATTCGCGCAGGTGGTGCAATTACTGCCAGTGAACAAGAGAGTGGTTGAGCTCGAAACGGGTTTGGCTTGAGATTTGTGCAAAGGAGCAGCTGATCTGATTGTCCTGTATTTCACAAATAAAAGACTTTACTCACCGTAGTGTGGCTTCATCTTGGAGGCAATTTCCTTATTTCTGTGTTATGCGGCATGCCCCGCAGCGATGGAGCCCCACTGCTATCATGGTTCGCCTGCAGCGACAATGATCAAAGACGCTGTGGGGACAGTGAGTCCGCTTTGTGGCTGTTGTATGGACAGGATGACAGCCCGGACAGCTTCAGCGCATCCCACTTGGGTAAACATTTTGAACATTTTGGGGCGAGGCATGCAACCCACTGGGGGTAACATTTATCATGCACCACAACTACCATCATTCCTTGCGCAGACGCCCACAGAGGCGGGACATTTAAATTTGTGCAGGTGGTGCGATTGCTGCCTTTCCCTTCTGCCAGTGAACAAAAGCGTTGTTGCGCTCGAAACGCGTTTGGCTTGAGATTTGTGCAAAGGAGCAGCTGGTCTGATTGTCCTGTATTTCACAAATAAAGGGCTTTACTCACCGTATTGTGGCTTCATCCCTGAGGCAATTTCCTTTTTAATGTGTTATGCGGCGTGCCCCGCTGCGATGGAGCCCCACTGCTAGCAGCGACAGTGATAAAAGACGCTGTGGGGACGGTGAGTCCGCTTTGTGGATGTTGTATGGACAGGATGAGAGCCCGGACAGCTTCAACGCAGCCCACTTGGGTAAACATTTTGAACATTTTGGGGCGAGGCATGCAACCCACTTGGGGTAACATTTATCATGCACCACAACTACCATCATTCCTTGCGCAGACGCCCACAGAGGAGGGACTTTTAAATTCACGCAGGTGGTGCGATTGCTGCCTTTCCCTTCTGCCAGTGATCAAGAGCGTTGTTGCGCTCGAAACGCGTTTGGCTTGAGATTTGTGCAAAGGAGCAGCTGGTCTGATTAACCTATATCTCACAAATAAAGTACTTTACTCACCGTAGTGTGGCTTCATCTTGGAGGCAACTTCCTTTTTTCTGTGTTATGCGGTGTGCCCCACCACGATGGAGCCCCACTGCTATCAGGGCGGGCCTGCAGCGACAATGATCAAAGATGCTGTGGGGACGATGAGTCCGCTTTGTGGATGTTGTATGGACAGGATGACAGCCCGGACAGCTTCAACGCAGCCCACTTGGGTAAATATTTTGAACATTTTGGGGCGAGGCATGCAACCCACTTGGGGTAACATTTATCATGCACCACAACTACCATTATTCCTTGCGCAGACGCCCACAGAGGCGGGACATTTAAATTCACGCAGGTGGTGCAATTGCTGCCTTTCCCTTCTGCCAGTGAACAAGAGCATTGTTGTGCTTGAAACGTGTTTGGCTTGAGATTTGTGCAAAGGAGCAGCTGGTCTGATTGTCCTGTATTTCACAAATAAAGGACTTTACTCACCATAGTGTGGCTTCATCTTGGAGGCAACTTCCTTTTTTCTGTGTTATGCGGCGTGCCCCGCCGCGATGGAGCCCCACTGCTATCATGGTAGGCCTGCAGCGACAATGATCAAAGACGCTGTGGGGACGGTAAGTCCGCTTTGTGGCTGTTGTATGGACAGGATGACAGCCCGGACAGCTTCAGCGCAGCCCACTTGGGTAAACATTTTGAACATTTTGGGGCGAGGCATGCAACCCACTGGGAGTAACATTTATCATGCACCATAACTACCATCATTCCTTGCGCAGACGCCCACAGAGGCGGGACATTTAAATTTGTGCAGGTGGTGCGATTGCTGCCTTTCCCTTCTGCCAGTGAACAAGAGCGTTGTTGCGCTCGAAACGCGTTTGGCTTGAGATTTGTGCAAAGGAGCAGCTGGTCTGATTGTCCTGTATTTCACAAATAAAGGACTTTACTCACCGTAGTGTGGCTTCATCGCTGAGGCAACGTACTTTTTTCTGTGTTATGCGGAGTGCCCCGCCGCGATGGAGCCCCACTGCTAGCAGCGACAATGATCAAAGACGCTGTGGGGATGTTGAGTCCACTTTGTGGATGTTGTATGGACAGGATGACAGTCCGGACAGCTTCAACGCAGCCCACTTGGGTAAACATTTTGAACATTTTGGGGTTAGGCATGCAACCCACTTGGG
The DNA here is from genome assembly GCF_964204655.1 of Triturus cristatus. Classification (NCBI taxonomy): domain Eukaryota; kingdom Metazoa; phylum Chordata; class Amphibia; order Caudata; family Salamandridae; genus Triturus; species Triturus cristatus. Next base: position 1,194,977,614 of record NC_140579.1, read on the forward strand.
GTAACATTTATCATGCACCACAACTACCATCATTCCTTGCACAGACGCCCACAGAGGCAGGACATTTAAATTCACGCAGGTGGTGCGATTGCTGCCTTTCCCTTCTGCCAGTGATTTAGAGCGTTGTTGCGCTCGAAACGCGTTTGGCTTGAGATTTGTGCAAAGGAGCAGCTGGTCTGATTGTCCTGTATTTCACAAATAAAGGACTTTACTCACCGTAGTGTGGCTTCATCTTGGAGGCAACTTCCTTTTTTCTGTGTTATGCGGCGTGCCCCGCCGCGATGGAGCCCCACTGCTATCATCGCGGGCCTGCAGCGACAATGATCAAAGACGCTGTGGGGACGGTGAGTCCGCTTTGTGGATGTTGTATGGACAGGATGACATCCCGGACAGCTTCAGCGCAGCCCACTTGGGTAAACATTTTGAACATTTTGGGGCGAGGCATGCAACCCACTGGGGGTAACATTTATCATGCACCACAACTACCATCATTCCTTGCGCAGACGCCCACAGAGGCGGGACATTTAAATTTGTGCAGGTGGTGCGATTGCTGCCTTTCCCTTCTGCCAGTGAGCAAGAGCGTTGTTGCGCTCGAAACACGTTTGGCTTGAGATTTGTGCAAAGAAGCAGCTGGTCTGATTGTCTTGTCCTGTATTTCACAAATAAAGGACTTTACTCACCGTAGTGTGGCTTCATCTTGGATGCAACTTCCTTTTTTCTGTGTTATGCTGCGTGCCCCGCCGCGATGGAGCCCCACTGCTATCAGGACGGGCATGCAGCGACAATGATCAAATACGCTGTGGGGACGGTGAGTCCGCTTTGTGGCTGTTGTATGGACAGGATGACAGCCCAGACAGCTTCAGCGCATCCCACTTGGGTAAACTTTTTGAACATTTTGGGGCGAGGCATGCAACCCACTGGGGGTAACATTTATCATGCACCACAACTACCATCATTCCTTGCGCAGACGCCCACAGAGGCGGGACATTTAAATTTGTGCAGGTGTTGCGATTGCTGCCTTTCCCTTCTGCCAGTGAACAAGAGCGTTGTTGCGCTCAAAACGCGTTTGGCTTGAGATTTGTGCAAAGGAGCAGCTGGTCTGATTGTCCTGTATTTCACAAATAAAGGACTTTACTCACCGTAGTGTGGCTTCATCCCTGAGGCAACTTCCTTTTTTCTGTGTTATGTGGAGTGCCCCACCGCAATGGAGCCCCACTGCTAGCAGCGACAATGATCAAAGACGCTGTGGGGACGGTGAGTCTGCTTTCTGGATGTTGTATGGACAGGATGACAGCCCGGACAGCTTCAGCGCAGCCCACCTGGCTAAACATTTTGAACATTTTGGGGCGAGGCATGCATCCCACTGGGGGTAACATTTAACATGCACCACAACTATCATCATTCCTTGCGCAGACGCCCACAGAGGCGGGACATTTAAATTCACGCAGGTGGTGCGATTGCTGCCTTTCCCTTCTGCCAGTGAGCAAGAGCGTTGTTGCTCTTAAAACGCGTTTGGCTTGAGATTTGCGCAAAGGAGCAGCTGGTCTGATTGTCCTGTATTTCACAAATAAAGGACTTTACTCACCGTAGTGTGGCTTCATCTTGGATGCAACTTCCTTTTTTCTGTGTTATGCGGCGTGCCCTGCCGCGATGGAGCCCCACTGCTATCAGGGCGGGCATGCAGCTACAATGATCAAATACGCTGTGGGGACGGTGACACCGCTTTTTGGATGTTGTATGGACAGGATGACAGCCGGGACAGCTTCAGCGCAGCCCACTTGGGTAAAGAATTTGAACATTTTGGGGCGAGGTATGCAACCCAGTGTGGGTAACATTTATCATGCACCACAACTACCATCATTCCTTGCACAGACACCCACAGAGGGGGGACATTTAAATTCGTGCAGGTGGTGCGATTGCTGCCTTTCCCTTCTGCCAGTGAACAAGAGAGTGGTTGAGCTCAAACGCGTTTTGCTTGAGATTTGTGCAGAGGAGCAGCTGGTCTGATTGTCCTGTATTTCACAAATAAAGGACTTTACTCACCGTAGTGTGGCTTCATCTTGGAGGCAACTTCCTTTTTTCTGTGTTATGCGGTGTGCCCCACCGCGATGGAGCCCCACTGCTATCAGGGCAGGCCTGCAGCGACAATGATCAAAGATGCTGTGGGGACGGTGAGTCCGCTTTGTGGATGTTGTATGGACAGGATGACAGCCCGGACAGCTTCAACGCAGCCCACTTGGGTAAACATTTTGAACATTTTGGGGCGAGGCATGCAACCCACTTGGGGTAACATTTATCATGCACCACAACTACCATCATTCCTTGCGCAGACGCCCACAGAGGCGGGACATTTAAATTTCCGCAGGTGGTGCGATTGCTGCCTTTCCCTTCTGCCAGTGAACTAGAGCGTTGTTGCGCTCGAAACGCGTTTGGCTTGAGATTTGTGCAAAGGAGCAGCTGGTCTGATTGTCCTGTATTTCACAAATAAAGGACTTTACTCACCGTAGTGTGGCTTCATCCCTGAGTCAACTTCCTTTTTTCTGTGTTATGTGGAGTGCCCCGCCGCGATGGAGCCCCACTGCTAGCAGCGACAATGATCAAAGACGCAGTGGGGACGGTGAGTCCGCTTTGTGGATGTTGTATGGACAGGATGACAGCCCGGACAGCTTCAGCGCAGCCCACTTGGGTAAACAATTTGAACATTTTGGGGCGAGGTATGCAACCCAGTGTGGGTAACATTTATCATGCACCACAACTATCATCATTTCTTGCACAGACACCCACAGAGGGGGGACATTTAAATCCGTGCAGGTGGTGCAATTGCTGCCTTCCCCTTCTGCCAGTGAACAAGAGCGTTGTTGCGCTCAAAACGCGTTTGGCTTGAGATTTGTGCAAAGGAGCAGCTTGTCTGATTGTCCTGTATTTCACAAATAAAGGACTTTACTCACCGTGGTGTGGCTTCATCTTGGAGGCAACTTCCTTTTTTCTGTGTTATGCGGCGTGCCCCGCCGCGATGGAGCCCAACTGCTATCATGGTGGGCCTGCAGCGACAATGATCAAAGACGCTGTGGGGACGGTGAGTCCGCTTTGTGGCTGTTGTATGGACAGGATGACAGCCCGGACAGCTTCAGCGCAGCCCACTTGGGTAAACATTTTGAACATTTTGGGGCGAGGCATGCAACCCACTGGGGGTAACATTTATCATGCACCACAACTACGATAATTCCTTGCACAGACGCCCACAGAGGCGGGACATTTAAATTTGTGCAGGTGGTGCGATTGCTGCCTTTCCCTTCTGCCAGTGAACAAGAGCGTTGTTGCGCTCGAATCGCGTTTGGCTTGAGATTTTTACAAAGGAGCAGCTGGTCTGATTGTCCTGTATTTCACAAATAAAGGACTTTACTCACCGTAGTGTGGCTTCATCCCTGAGTCAACTTCCTTTTTTCTGTGTTATGCGGAGTGCCCCGCCGCGATGGAGTCCCACTGCTAGCAGCGACAATGATCAAAGACGCTGTGGGGACGGTGAGTCCGCTTTGTGGATGTTGTATGGACAGGATGACAGCCCGGACAGCTTCAACGCAGCCCACTCGGGCACACATTTTGAACATTTAGGGGGTACGGCATGCAACCCACTTGGGGTAACATTTATCATGCACCACAACTACCATCATTCCTTGTGCAGACGCCCACAGAGGCGGGACATTTAAATTCACGCAGGTGGTGCGATTGCTGCCTTTCCCTTCTGCCAGTGATCAAGAGCGTTGTTGCGCTCGAAACGCGTTTGGCTTGAGATTTGTGCAAAGGAGCAGCTGGTCTGATTAACCTATATATCACAAATAAAGTACTTTACTCACCGTAGTGTGGCATCATCTTGGAGGCAACTTCCTTTTTTCTGTGTTATTCGGCGTGCCCCGCCGCGATGGAGCCCCACTGCTAGCAGCGACAATGATCAAAGACGCAGTGGGGACGGTGAGTCCGCTTTGTGGATGTTGTATGGACAGGATGACAGCCCGGACAGCTTCAGCGCAGCCCACTTGGGTAAACAATTTGAACATTTTGGGGCGAGGTATGCAACCCAGTGTGGGTAACATTTATCTAGAGGCACTCACCTGTCCTTCGAGCACATTAGTTCCTAATTCCTGATTTGTAGAGCACGCTGTTTGTGACAAACATTGATACCTCTCTTTATGTTTTGTCTTCCTGTTTGTTTGTCTCTTTGTATCATCAGAGTAAACTCGTTCCTCTCCCCATAATTAATTAATTTATCTGGCGGAGTTCACACTATTCAGTGTTTTTTTGTTTTTTCACACAAACAGCCTACGGTTGGGTGGACCTTAGCGAGTTCACACCACCGGGGCTGCGCACATCCCCCTCTGGTCCTGACGAATGCCGGATTAACACTCCATGAGGCAGAAACATGTTGACCGCCACGGAGTGAACCAGGTCTTTTATTTTTTTGACCCTCACTCCTTTTTACTCCTTTCCAATTAAGCAAAATTATTAAAGTTTCTTTTTGACTTGATTGGATATTTTAAATTCACTTTCCCCACACAACAAACCCCGCTCCGCAGTAACCTGGCGTCGCAGCACACTGGGATGACATTCGGTCGTCCCAGTGGAAGCCCAATGATGAAGCATGTCACCAACCAGGTTGGCGAGTGAGGGCTTTTTCATACCCACTGGGTATTGTTCCATAGTGGCCAAACTTGCTTTCCCTGAACATAACGGTTCACAGGGAATCTGTGGCTCTTTGCTCGTCTGTTTAATGTATCGCATTAACTAGAGTGCCCCTTGTTTCAAATTATTGTACACTGGCTTTGTTGATTCTGGATATTCTACTGAGGGGACTAGCCATGTTGAACCCTTCCTCTCCTGTTGATTTTTGAGAGTTCAGCAGCGCACAGCTGTGAGAGACCGTGCTGTTTCTTTCTTCCCCCCTTATCTGAGGCGGGGGTTTTTTTCCTTACCCTCCCGGGAGTGCATCATCCCTCCTGTACTCAGACGGTATGGCCTCTCTTGGTCTTACTTTCTCAGACTCTGAGGTGGATGCTATCCTAGCACGCCCCTCACTTTTTGCGGACCCATCCATATCACAAACAGTGACATATGCTAGCGAATGGGAACAACTCTCCGAGTTGAAGAAAAATCGAATCCGCACAATTCTGCATGGCACTATCCTTACGGAGTACCTACGGACCAATACAGCCCCAAGGGGCTTACTAGTAACCAACGCTCCACGTATCTTTCTAGAGGACGCCACTTTCAGAAAAGACTGGGCTATGATAGCATGGCATTGCACTCGAGACTGGTTAGTCTTCATCATTAAAACAGCCGTCCGACTGTCTGAGGCGATTATGATTGAGATTACCCAAACTGAAACGCAATTCAAAACCACACTCACTGGTTTTAAAAAACGACTTGATGAACTGAACAAAGACATCAATGAGTATAAAGAGAATCTCACACAGAGTAAGGTAAATCAATTTCAGAAAGACCTTAAGAAATTTGAATTTAATAAAGTATACCCTTATGCTGACCCGGCCTTTGTGTCCGTACGTAGAACTGAAACTAACTCCTACGGGACAGATGATGACTCCTCTAACAGCAGCGGTTCAAGCAGTGGCAGCTCCAGACAATCCAGAAGGGGCAGACAAAGAGGAAGGTCACGTCCCTTCCCTAATCAAGCGCCTTGGGCAACCTTTCCCCCACAACAAGGTGCTATGGGCTCACATCCCATACAATTCCATTACCCATTCGGCCCACAGATGGGATGGAACCCTGGTTATGCCTCACCAACGTACCCTCCTAACCCGTTTCCACAGCCCCATTTTTTAGAGAGGGGCCAAAGGGGAAAAGGCCGGCGGAGAGGGAACAACCAAAGAGTACACTGGGCACAAGACGACCCAGTGGGCAACCACACTCGGAGCAAACAAGCTCAGGAACTGTTGGCCTCGGGACCGAGCACTTCAACAGCCTGATCGTCAATCTGTCGAATGAGACACTAACAGACCACGAGAGATCGGTTTTGGAAAAGGGATTGGGCTTTGTTCCATCAGCCCGCCCCGATAAATTCCGCCTTCATTGCGAACTGGCAGCATTCTTTAGGAAGTTAAAATTAAAAGCTTTCTTTGAAAGTCGAGCCAACGAGGGGGCTGACTTGGACGTAGGGGATACCCCCCTCCGACCACCATCGACCTTCAATCCCCCTCCACATACCATTCCTGTGGAAATCACGACCTTCGAACGAGCAGTTTTTGCCGAAATTGAGCACACAGTCATCCCCACTACTTTTAAGAATCTGAGGGCAGATGAGTACAGAGCCATCACTTCTCTCCGTGCGGACACTACCTTGACCATAAAACCCGCAGATAAGGGGGGCGCTGTCGTACTACTGAACACTACCGACTACGACCAGGAGTGCCTCCGCTTATTGAACGACCGCCACAACTACACACCACTCCTCAATGATCCATCCGAGGAGCTCAAAGGCGAGATCCTAAGTATGGTCGAAGAGGCACAAACACAGGGTGTCATCACCACAGCTGAAGCACGTTTCCTCACTGAAGGCCCGGGGAAGATCCCCTATTTCTACACACTTCCCAAGATCCATAAAGAGAGAGTCCCCCCACCTGGACGCCCCATTGTCTCGGGGATTGACTCTCTTTTGGAACCCCTATCTCGGTTCTGTGACCACTTCCTAAAACCTTTGGTCCAAAAATCTACCACCTACCTTAAGGATACAAAGGACCTTCTGAAACTACTCAGTAACACCACGTGCTCAGAACACACTATACTGGCAACATTGGATATAGAAAGCTTGTATACGAGCATTCCCCAGGACGAAACCATCAGGGTCCTGGAAGAATCCCTTGACTCCACTCCCTGGGAATACAGAACCACTAAAGAGTTCGTGATACAATGTGCCACCTTGGCCTTGAAGAGAAACTTCTTTGAGTTCCAGGGACAATTGTATCTCCAAACCACAGGTACTTCCATGGGGAGTACCTTTGCTCCCAGTGTAGCTGGACTGTACGTCTATGCGTTCGAACAGAAGTTCATCCTCCCGACTTCAAACCCCTACCGCTCTTCCATAGCCTTATGGAAGCGATACATAGATGATGTGCTCCTGATCTGGCAAGGTAGTAACAACACCCTCCAGTCTTTCTTCACATGGATCAATACTTTGAACCCGCACCTGAATTTCACGCATACATATGACGACTCTGAGGTTATATTTCTTGATGTGGTGATAACTAAGGTACGAGGGTCCTTTCAAACTAGGACCTATTACAAGCCAACCTCGAGGAACAATCTCCTCGAGTTTACCAGTTTTCACCCACGTCCCCTGAGGGAAAATTTACCCTACGGACAATACCTCCGCCTACGACGAAATTGCACCACCTTGGGCGATTTCAAGAGCCAATCTCAAGATTTAACAACAAAACTGAGTTTGAGAGGGTACCCTGCCCCCCTCCTTTCCAGAAGTTACAAACGTGCGAGGAATCAACCAAGGGATGTACTCTTAACGGACTACCCAAAGGATACTGCGTCTATCCCCCTTACCTGTGTCACCACCTACTGTACCCTTTCTAACCAACTTAAAAAGACTATCAATAAACATTGGGGTATAATCAACAGCGCTAATCGCAACTGGGAAAAACCCCTCTTTTCATTCAAACGCGCACAAAGCCTCCGCAACAATCTGGTACACACACGACCAATGATGCCACGAGAGACCCCACAGAGATCTATAACGGAAGCTTGGGGCCTCCCCAAGATCACTGGGCATTTTCCCTGTTCTGACTGCAGTGTATGCCATCTGACCTCACATACCAAAACCCTCAACCTTGAACCCAACAAGATCTGGACCCAAAGAGGCCACACGAATTGTAACACTACGAATGTGGTTTACCTCATTACATGCCCCTGCGGTCTACGATACGTGGGGATGACGACGAGGAAGGTCAGACTCCGGATATGCGAACACCGGAGCAACATCAGGTGCAAACGCACAACTACCAAAATGAGTGAACACTTTCTTTCTGTCAACCACACAACCAACGATTTAAGGTGGACAGTGATAGAAGAGATCTCAAGTGGTAGAAACATCCCTAAAGTGCTTTTTGAAAGGGAACAGAGGTGGGTCTACCGTCTGGGGACTAACCACCATGGGTTGAATGACAATGTCCCTTGGGTTAATATCCTTTGAACACTCTCATCCTATATGAATATCATCATTTACAAATAAATCCCCCGATACCACTCTCTTTGACTCTAATTAGTCGATGGGTTCATCTCATCTTCCCTGTTATAACGATAACTATCTGCATATTAGGAACTCCAGACACCCAGGCTGGGTGTCCGGTTTGTTTCTTTTCCAGCTATTATGACTTTGGTCTATTCGTGCCCTATTTACATACAAGCCAGGTCTCCAGTGCGCGAATCTGCCTCATAATCCCTTCTCGCAGTACCATGCTTTTCTCCAGGCCCTGATGCACACTCTCGTGTGCTCTGTGTTGGTTTGTCTACGCTCCCATGGTCTCGTGCCATTAAAGTTTTTGTTAAAACCTCCCTTTTTTTCCCCCCTTCGTTGTTAAGCGTTGCCTAGCGCAACGAACAACCTCGTCTCTTATTATCTTCGCACCGATTGGCTCCCTCTAGGCCAATCAGCGTTCGAGTTAGAGCTGTCTACCCTATCAGGTAGAGGCTCTGTTAGAGAGCCTGACCAGGGACACGCCGGGTGGCCTTCATATGCATACCTCCGGCCCAGGTTCACTACTATCTGGACCCGGCAGCAAGAGGCTGTTTAGGCATATCGCGGGTGTAGAGCAGCAAGGGCGTAAGTAATATTATCCGCTCCTCGCCCAACAAGGTAAGCGAGCCTTCGCTTTCTCCTCCGTTCGTGATATTCACACGAACTCCGTTTTCTTTTTATTTCTTCCTGATGCAGGGTGTGCCATTTTGCTCCCACCCCCCTCCCGGGATCCATGAGGCTTCTAACGGACTGGCCTCTCTGTAAGATCCATTCCTTTTTCTGCACACTGAGCATCGCGTGCAGGTTTATTAGTCCCTAGCCCGATTTCTCCGCATTTGAGTGTCACTGTTACATTTCACATGCGTTCCGAGATTTGACTACTAGTCACCTTTGAGAGGATAACGTCTGTTATCTTTACACCGATATTTGACTATACCTAGGTGCACAGCTTCTCACATTTTTGGCACCTGAGGTAGTTCTAGAGGCACTCACCTGTCCTTCGAGCACATTAGTTCCTAATTCCTGATTTGTAGAGCACGCTGTTTGTGACAAACATTGATACCTCTCTTTATGTTTTGTCTTCCTGTTTGTTTGTCTCTTTGTATCATCAGAGTAAACTCGTTCCTCTCCCCATAATTAATTAATTTATCTGGCGGAGTTCACACTATTCAGTGTCTTTTTGTTTTTTCACACAAACAGCCTACGGTTGGGTGGACCTTAGCGAGTTCACACCACCGGGGCTGCGCACATCCCCCTCTGGTCCTGACGAATGCCGGATTAACACTCCATGAGGCAGAAACATGTTGACCGCCACGGAGTGAACCAGGTCTTTTATTTTTTTGACCCTCACTCCTTTTTACTCCTTTCCAATTAAGCAAAATTATTAAAGTTTCTTTTTGACTTGATTGGATATTTTAAATTCACTTTCCCCACACAACAAACCCCGCTCCGCAGTAACCTGGCGTCGCAGCACACTGGGATGACATTCGGTCGTCCCAGTGGAAGCCCAATGATGAAGCATGTCACCAACCAGGTTGGCGAGTGAGGGCTTTTTCATACCCACTGGGTATTGTTCCATAGTGGCCAAACTTGCTTTCCCTGAACATAACGGTTCACAGGGAATCTGTGGCTCTTTGCTCGTCTGTTTAATGTATCGCATTAACTAGAGTGCCCCTTGTTTCAAATTATTGTACACTGGCTTTGTTGATTCTGAACATTTATCATGCACCACAACTACCATCATTTCTTGCACAGACACCCACAGAGGGGGGACATTTAAATTAGTGCAGGTGGTGCGATTGCTGCCTTTCCTTCTGCCAGTGAACAAGAGCGTTGTTGTGCTCAAACGCGTTTGGCTTGAGATTTGTGCAAAGGAGCAGCTGGTCTGATTGCCCTGTATTTCACAAATAAAGGACTTTACTCACCGTAGTGTGGCTTCATCTTGGAGGCAACTTCCTTTTTTCTGTGTTATGCGGTGTGCCCCACTGCTATCAGGGCGGGCCTGGGACAATGATCAAAGATGCTGTGGGGACGGTGAGTCCGCTTTGTGGATGTTGTATGGACAGGATGACAGCCAGGACAGCTTCAGCTCAGCCCACTTGGGTAAACATTTTGAACATTTTGGGGCGAGGCATGCAACCCACTGGGGTTAACATTTATCATGCACCACAACTACCATCATTCCTTGCGCAGACGCCCACAGAGGCGGGACATTTAAATTTGTGCAGGTGGTGCGATTGCTGCCTTTCCTTTCTGCCAGTGATCAAGAGCGTTGTTGCGCTCGAAACGCGTTTGGCTTGAGATTTGTGCAAAGGAGCAGCTGGTCTGATTGTCCTGTTTTTCACAAATAAAGGACTTTACTCACCGTAGTGTGGCTTCATCGCTGAGGCAACTTCCTTTTTTCTGTGTTATGCGGAGTGCCCCGCCGCGATGGAGCCCCACTGCTAGCAGCGACAATGATCAAAGACGCTGTGGGGATGGTGAGTCCACTTTGTGGATGTTGTATGGACAGGATGACAGTCCGGACAGCTTCAACGCAGCCCACTTGGGTAAACATTTTGAACATTTTGGGGTGAGGCATGCAACCCACTTGGGGTAACATTTATCATGCACCACAACTACCATCATTCCTTGCACAGACGCCCACAGAGGCAGGGCATTTAAATTCACGCAGGTGGTGCGATTGCTCCCTTTCCCTTCTGCCAGTGATCAAGAGCGTTGTTGCGCTCGAAACGCGTTTGGCTTGAGATTTGTGCAAAGGAGCAGCTGGTCTGATTGTCCTGTATTTCACAAATAAAGGACTTTACTCACCGTAATGTGGCTTCATCTTGGAGGCAACTTCCTTTTTTCTGTGTTATGCGGCGTGCCCCGCCGCGATGGAGCCCCACTGCTATCATCGCGGGCCTGCAGCGACAATGATCAAAGACGCTGTGGGGACGGTGAGTCCGCTTTGTGGATGTTGTATGGACAGGATGACAGCCCGGACAGCTTCAGCACAGCCCACTTGGGTAAACATTTTGAACATTTTGGGGCGAGGCATGCAACCCACTGGGGGTAACATTTATCATGCACCACAACTACCATCATTCCTTGAGCAGACGCCCACAGAGGCAGGACATTTAAATTCATGCAGGTGGTGCGATTGCTGCCTTTCCCTTCTGCCAGTGAGCAACAGCGTTGTTGCGCTCGAAACACGTTTGGCTTGAGATTTGTGCAAAGAAGCAGCTGGTCTGATTGTCCTGTATTTCACAAATAAAGGACTTTACTCACCGTAGTGTGGCTTCATCTTGGATGCAACTTCCTTTTTTCTGTGTTATGCTGCGTGCCCCGCCGCGATGGAGCCCCACTGCTATCAGGACGGGCATGCAGCGACAATGATCAAATACGCTGTGGGGACGGTGACACCGCTTTGTGGATGTTGTATGGACAGGATGACAGCCGGGACAGCTTCAGTGCAGTCCACTTGGGTAAATAATTTGAACATTTTGGGGCGAGGTATGCAACCCACTTGGGGTAACATTTATCATGCACCACAACTACCATCATTCCTTGCACAGACGCCCACAGAGGCGGGACATTTAAATTCACGCAGGTGGTGCGATTGCTGCCTTTCCCTTCTGCCAGTGAACAAGAGCGTTGTTGTGCTCGAAACGCGTTTGGCTTGAGATTTGTGCAAAGGAGCAGCTGGTCTGATTGTCCTGTATATCACAAATAAAGGACTTTACTCACCGTAGTGTGGCTTCATCTTGGAGGCAACTTCCTTTTTTCCGTGTTATGCGGCGTGCCCCGCCGCGATGGAGCCCCACTGCTAGCAGCGACAATGATCAAAGACGCTGTGGGGACGGTTAGTCCGCTTTGTGGATGTTGTATGGACAGGATGACAGCCCGGACAGCTTCAACGCAGCCCACTTGGGTAAACATTTTGAACATTTTCGGGCGAGGCATGCAACCCACTTGGGGTAACATTTATCATGCACCACAACTACCATCATTCCTTGCACAGACGCCCACAGAGGCGGGACATTTAAATTCACGCAGGTGGTGCGATTGCTGCCTTTCCCTTCTGCCAGTGAACAAGAGCGTTGTTGCGCTCGAAGCTCGTTTGGCTTGAGATTTGTGCAAAGGAGCAGCTGGTCTGATTGTCCTGTATTTCACAAATAAAGGACTTTACTCACCGTAGTGTGGCTTCATCTTAGAGGCAACTTCCTTTTTTCTGTGTTATGCGGCGTGCCCCGCCGCGATGGAGCCCCACTGCTATCAGGGCGGGCATGCAGCGACAATGATCAAATACGCTGTGGGGATGGTGACACCGCTTTGTGGATGTTGTATGGACAGGATGACAGCCGGGACAGCTTCAGCGCAGCCCACTTGGGTAAACAATTTGAACATTTTGGGGCGAGATATGCAACCCACTGTGGGTAACATTTATCATGCACCACAACAACCATCATTCCTTGCGCAGACGCTCACAGAGGCGGGACATTTAAATTTGCGCAGGTGGTGCAATTGCTGCCTTTCCCTTCTTCCAGTGAACAAGAGAGTGGTTGAGCTCGAAACGGGTTTGGCTTGAGATTTGTGCAAAGGAGCAGCTGATCTGATTGTCCTGTATTTCACAAATAAAAGACTTTACTCACCGTAGTGTGGCTTCATCTTGGAGGCAATTTCCTTATTTCTGTGTTATGCGGCATGCCCCACCGCGAGGGAGCCCCACTGCTATCATGGTGGTCCTGCAGCGACAATGATCAAAGACGCTGTGGGGACGGTGAGTCCGCTTTGTGGCTGTTGTATGGGCAGGATGACAGCCCGGACAGCTTCAGCGCATCCCACTTGGGTAAACATTTTGAACATTTTGGGGCAAGGCATGCAACCCACTGGGGATAACATTTATCATGCACCACAACTACCATCATTCCTTGCGCAGACGCCCACAGAGGCGGGACATTTAAATTTGTGCAGGTGGTGCGATTGCTGCCTTTCCCTTCTGCCAGTGAACAAGAGCGTTGTTGCGCTCGAAACGCATTTGGCTTGAGATTTGTGCAAAGGAGCAGCTGGTCTGATTGTCCTGTATTTCACAAATAAAGGACTTTACTCACCATAGTGTGGCTTCATCCCTGAGGCAACTTCCTTTTTTCTGTGTATGCGGAGTGCCCCGCCGCGATGGAGCCCCACTGCTAGCAGCGACAATGATCAAAGACGATGTGGGGACGGTGAGTCCGCTTTGTGGATGTTGTATGGACAGGATGACAGCCCGGACAGCTTCAACGCAGCCCACTTTGGTAAACATTTTGAACATTTTGGGGCGAGGCATGCAACCCACTTGGGGTAACATTTATCATGCACCACAACTACCATCATTCCTTGCGCAGACGCCCACAGAGGCGGGACATTTAAATTCACACAGGTGGTGCGATTGCTGCCTTTCCCTTCTGCCAGTGATCAAGAGCGTTGTTGCGCTCGTTGCGCGTTTGGCTTGAGATTTGTGCAAAGGAGCAGCTGGTCTGATTGTCCTGTATTTCACAAATAAAGGACTTTACTCATCGAAGTGTGGCTTCATCTTGGAGGCAACTTCCTTTTTTCTGTGTCATGCGGCGTGCCCCGCCGCGATGGAGCCCCACTGCTAGCAGCGACAATGATCAAAGACGCTGTGGGGACGGTGAGTCCGCTTTGTGGATGTTGTATGGACAGGATGACAGCCCGGACAGCTTCAACGCAGCCCACTTGGGTAAACATTTTGAACATTTTGGGGCGAGGCATGCAACCCACTTGGGGTAACATTTATCATGCACCACAACTACCATCATTCCTTGCGCAGACGCCCACAGAGGCGGGACATTTAAATTCGCGCAGGTGGTGCGATTGCTGCCTTTCCCTTCTGCCAGTGAGCAAGAGCGTTGTTGCGCTCGAAACGCGTTTGGCTTGAGATTTGTGCAAAGGAGCAGCTGGTCTGATTGTCCTGTATTTCACAAATAAAGGACTTTACTCACCGTAGTGTGGCTTCATCTTGGAGGCAACTTCCTTTTTTCTGTGTTATGCGGCGTGCCCCGCCGCGGTGGAGCCCCACTGCTATCAGGGCGGGCATGCAGCGACAATGATCAAATACGCTGTGGGGACGGTGACACCGCTTTGTGGATGTTGTATGGACAGGATGACAGCCGGGACAGCTTCAGGGCAGCCCACTTGGGTAAACAATTTGAACATTTTGGGGCGAGGTATGCAACCCACTGGGGTTAACATTTATCATGCACCACAACTACCATCATTCCTTGCGCAGACGCCCACAGAGGCGGGACATTTAAATTTGTGCAGGTGGTGCGATTGCTGCCTTTCCCTTCTGCCAGTGATCAACAGCGTTGTTGCGCTCGAAACGCGTTTGGCTTGAGATTTGTGCAAAGGAGCAGCTGGTCTGATTGTCCTGTTTTTCACAAATAAAGGACTTTACTCAACGTAGTGTGGCTTCATTGCTGAGGCAACTTCCTTTTTTCTGTGTTATGCGGAGTGCCCCGCCGCGATGGAGCCCCACTGCTAGCAGCGACAATGATCAAAGACGCTGTGGGGATGGTGAGTCCACTTTGTGGATGTTGTATGGACAGGATGACAGTCCGGACAGCTTCAACGCAGCCCACTTGGGTAAACATTTTGAACATTTTGGGGTGAGGCATGCAACCCACTTGGGGTAACATTTATCATGCACCACAACTACCATCATTCCTTGCACAGACGCCCACAGAGGCAGGGCATTTAAATTCACGCAGGTGGTGCGATTGCTCCCTTTCCCTTCTGCCAGTGATCAAGAGCGTTGTTGCGCTCGAAACGCGTTTGGCTTGAGATTTGTGCAAAGGAGCAGCTGGTCTGATTGTCCTGTATTTCACAAATAAAGGACTTTACTCACCGTAGTGTGGCTTCATCTTGGAGGCAACTTCCTTTTTTCTGTGTTATGCGGCGTGCCCCGCCGCGATGGAGCCCCACTGCTATCATCGCGGGCCTGCAGCGACAATGATCAAAGACGCTGTGGGGACGGTGAGTCCGCTTTGTGGATGTTGTATGGACAGGATGAAAGCCCGGACAGCTTCAGCACAGCCCACTTGGGTAAACATTTTGAACATTTTGGGGCGAGGCATGCAACCCACTGGGGGTAACATTTATCATGCACCACAACTACCATCATTCCTTGAGCAGACGCCCACAGAGGCGGGACATTTAAATTCAAGCAGGTGGTGCGATTTCTGCCTTTCCATTCTGCCAGTGAGCAACAGCGTTGTTGCGCTCGAAACACGTTTGGCTTGAGATTTGTGCAAAGAAGCAGCTGGTCTGATTGTCCTGTATTTCACAAATAAAGGACTTTACTCACCGTAGTGTGGCTTCATCTTGGATGCAACTTCCTTTTTTCTGTGTTATGCTGCGTGCCCCGCCGCGATGGAGCCCCACTGCTATCAGGACGGGCATGCAGCGACAATGATCAAATACGCTGTGGGGACGGTGACACCGCTTTGTGGATGTTGTATGGACAGGATGACAGCCGGGACAGCTTCAGCGCAGTCCACTTGGGTAAACAATTTGAACATTTTGGGGCGAGGTATGCAACCCACTTGGGGTAACATTTATCATGCACCACAACTACCATCATTCCTTGCACAGATGCCCACAGAGGCGGGACATTTAAATTCACGCAGGTGGTGAGATTGCTGCCTTTCCCTTCTGCCAGTGAACAAGAGCGTTGTTGTGCTCGAAACGCGTTTGGCTTGAGATTTGTGCAAAGGAGCAGCTGGTCTGATTGTCCTGTATATCACAAATAAAGGACTTTACTCACCGTAGTGTGGCTTCATCTTGGAGGCAACTTCCTTTTTTCCGTGTTATGCGGCGTGCCCCGCCGCGATGGAGCCCCACTGCTAGCAGTGACAATGATCAAAGACGCTGTGGGGACGGTGAGTCCGCTTTGTGGATGTTGTATGGACAGGATGACAGCCCGGACAGCTTCAACGCAGCCCACTTGGGTAAACATTTTGAACATTTTCGGGCGAGGCATGCAACCCACTTGGGGTAACATTTATCATGCACCACAACTACCATCATTCCTTGCGCAGACGACCACAGAGGCGGGACATTTAAATTCATGCAGGTGGTGCGATTGCTGCCTTTCCCTTCTGCCAGTGAGCAAGAGCGTTGTTGCGCTCGAAGCGCGTTTGGCTTGAGATTTGTGCAAAGGAGCAGCTGGTCTGATTGTCCTGTATTTCACAAATAAAGGACTTTACTCACCGTAGTGTGGCTTCATCTTAGAGGCAACTTCCTTTTTTCTGTGTTATGCGGCGTGCCCCGCCGCGATGGAGCCCCACTGCTATCAGGGCGGGCATGCAGCGACAATGATCAAATACGCTGTGGGGATGGTGACACCGCTTTGTGGATGTTGTATGGACAGGATGACAGCCGGGACAGCTTCAGCGCAGCCCACTTGGGTAAACAATTTGAACATTTTGGGGCGAGATATGCAACCCACTGTGGGTAACATTTATCATGCACCACAACAACCATCATTCCTTGCGCAGACGCTCACAGAGGCGGGACATTTAAATTTGCGCAGGTGGTGCAATTGCTGCCTTTCCCTTCTTCCAGTGAACAAGAGAGTGGTTGAGCTCGAAACGGGTTTGGCTTGAGATTTGTGCAAAGGAGCAGCTGATCTGATTGTCCTGTATTTCACAAATAAAAGACTTTACTCACCGTAGTGTGGCTTCATCTTGGAGGCAATTTCCTTATTTCTGTGTTATGCGGCATGCCCCACCGCGAGGGAGCCCCACTGCTATCATGGTGGGCCTGCAGCGACAATGATCAAAGACGCTGTGGGGACGGTGAGTCCGCTTTGTGGCTGTTGTATGGGCAGGATGACAGCCCGGACAGCTTCAGCGCATCCCACTTGGGTAAACATTTTGAACATTTTGGGGCAAGGCATGCAACCCACTGGGGATAACATTTATCATGCACCACAACTACCATCATTCCTTGCGCAGACGCCCACAGAGGCGGGACATTTAAATTTGTGCAGGTGGTGCGATTGCTGCCTTTCCCTTCTGCCAGTGAACAAGAGCGTTGTTGCGCTCCAAACGCATTTGGCTTGAGATTTATGCAAAGGAGCAGCTGGTCTGATTGTCCTGTATTTCACAAATAAAGGACTTTACTCACCATAGTGTGGCTTCATCCCTGAGGCAACTTCCTTTTTTCTGTGTATGCGGAGTGCCCCGCCGCGATGGAGCCCCACTGCTAGCAGCGACAATGATCAAAGACGATGTGGGGACGGTGAGTCCGCTTTGTGGATGTTGTATGGACAGGATGACAGCCCGGACAGCTTAAACGCAGCCCACTTTGGTAAACATTTTGAACATTTTGGGGCGAGGCATGCAACCCACTTGGGGTAACATTTATCATACACCACAACTACAATCATTCCTTGCGCAGACGCCCACAGAGGCGGGACATTTAAATTCACGCAGGTGGTGCGATTGCTGCCTTTCCCTTCTGCCAGTGATCAAGAGCGGTGTTGCGCTCGATACGCGTTTGGCTTGAGATTTGTGCAAAGGAGCAGCTGGTCTGATTGTCCTGTATTTCACAAATAAAGGACTTTACTCATCGAAGTGTGGCTTCATCTTGGAGGCAACTTTCTTTTTTCTGTGTTATGCGGCGTGCCCCGCCGCGGTGGAGCCCCACTGCTATCAGGGCGGGCATGCAGCGACAATGATCAAATACGCTGTGGGGACGGTGACACCGCTTTGTGGATGTTGTATGGACAGGATGACAGCCGGGACAGCTTCAGGGCAGCCCACTTGGGTAAACAATTTGAACATTTTGGGGCGAGGTATGCAACCCACTGTCAGTAACATTTATCATGCACCACAACTACCATCATTCCTTGCGCAGACGCCCACAGAGGGGGGACATTTAAATTTGTGCAGGTGGTGCGATTGCTGCCTTTCCTTCTGCCAGTGAACAAGAGCGTTGTTGTGCTCAAACGCGTTTGGCTTGAGATTTGTGCAAAGGAGCAGCTGGTCTGATTGCCCTGTATTTCACAAATAAAGGACTTTACTCACCGTAGTGTGGCTTCATCTTGGAGGCAACTTCCTTTTTTCTGTGTTATGCGGTGTGCCCCACCGCGATGGAGCCCCACTGCTATCAGGGCGGGCCTGGGACAATGATCAAAGATGCTGTGGGGACGGTGAGTCCGCTTTGTGGATGTTGTATGGACGGGATGACAGCCAGGACAGCTTCAACGCAGCCCACTTGGGTAAACATTTTGAACATTTTGGGGCGAGGCATGCAACCCACTTGGGGTAACATTTATCATGCACCACAACTACCATCATTCCTTGCGCAGACGCCCACAGAGGCGGGACATTTAAATTCACGCAGGTGGTGCGATTGCTGCCTTTCCCTTCTGCCAGTGAGCAAGAGCGTTGTTGCGCTCGAAACGCGTTTGGCTTGAGATTTGTGCAAAGGAGCAGCTGGTCTGATTGTCCTGTATTTCACAAATAAAGGACTTTACTCACCGTAGTGTGGCTTCATCTTGGAGGCAACTTTCTTTTTTCTGTGTTATACGGCGTGCCCCGCCGCGGTGGAGCCCCACTGCTATCAGGGCGGGCATGCAGCGACAATGATCAAATACGCTGTGGGGACGGTGACACCGCTTTGTGGATGTTGTATGGACAGGATGACAGCCGGGACAGCTTCAGGGCAGCCCACTTGGGTAAACAATTTGAACATTTTGGGGCGAGGTATGCAACCCACTGTCTGTAACATTTATCATGCACCACAACTACCATCATTCCTTGCGCAGACGCCCACAGAGGGGGGACATTTAAATTTGTGCAGGTGGTGCGATTGCTGCCTTTCCTTCTGCCAGTGAACAAGAGCGTTGTTGTGCTCAAACGCGTTTGGCTTGAGATTTGTGCAAAGGAGCAGCTGGTCTGATTGCCCTGTATTTCACAAATAAAGGACTTTACTCACCGTAGTGTGGCTTCATCTTGGAGGCAACTTCCTTTTTTCTGTGTTATGCGGTGTGCCCCACCGCGATGGAGCCCCACTGCTATCAGGGCGGGCCTGGGACAATGATCAAAGATGCTGTGGGGACGGTGAGTCCGCTTTGTGGATGTTGTATGGACGGGATGACAGCCAGGACAGCTTCAGCTCAGCCCACTTGGGTAAACATTTTGAACATTTTGGGGTGAGGCATGTAACCCACTGGGGTTAACATTTATCATGCACCACAACTACCATCATTCCTTGCGCAGACGCTCACAGAGGCGGGACATTTATATTCGCGCAGGTGTTGCAATTACTGCCAGTGAACAAGAGAGTGGTTGAGCTCGAAACGGGTTTGGCTTGAGATTTGTGCAAAGGAGCAGCTGATCTGATTGTCCTGTATTTCACAAATAAAAGACTTTACTCACCGTAGTGTGGCTTCATCTTGGAGGCAATTTCCTTATTTCTGTGTTATGCGGCATGCCCCGCAGCGATGGAGCCCCACTGCTATCATGGTGGGCCTGCAGCGACAATGATCAAAGACGCTGTGGGGACAGTGAGTCCGCTTTGTGGCTGTTGTATGGACAGGATGACAGCCCGGACAGCTTCAGCGCATCCCACTTGGGTAAACATTTTGAACATTTTGGGGCGAGGCATGCAACCCACTGGGGGTAACATTTATCATGCACCACAACTACCATCATTCCTTGCGCAGACGCCCACAGAGGCGGGACATTTAAATTCGTGCAGGTGGTGCGATTGCTGCCTTTCCCTTCTGCCAGTGAACAAAAGCATTGTTGCGCTCGAAACGCGTTTGGCTTGAGATTTGTGCAAAGGAGCAGCTGGTCTGATTGTCCTGTATTTCACAAATAAAGGACTTTACTCACCGTATTGTGGCTTCATCCCTGAGGCAATTTCCTTTTTAATGTGTTATGCGGCGTGCCCCGATGCGATGGAGCCCCACTGCTAGCAGCGACAGTGATAAAAGACGCTGTGGGGACGGTGAGTCCGCTTTGTGGATTTTGTATGGACAGGATGAGAGCCCGGACAGCTTCAACGCAGCCCACTTGGGTAAACATTTTGAACATTTTGGGGCGAGGCATGCAACCCACTTGGGGTAACATTTATCATGCACCACAACTACCATCATTCCTTGCGCAGACGCCCACAGAGGAGGGACTTTTAAATTCACGCAGGTGGTGCGATTGCTGCCTTTCCCTTCTGCCAGTGATCAAGAGCGTTGTTGCGCTCGAAACGCGTTTGGCTTGAGATTTGTGCAAAGGAGCAGCTGGTCTGATTAACCTATATCTCACAAATAAAGTACTTTACTCACCGTAGTGTGGCTTCATCTTGGAGGCAACTTCCTTTTTTCTGTGTTATGCGGTGTGCCCCACCGCGATGGAGCCCCACTGCTATCAGGGCGGGCCTGCAGCGACAATGATCAAAGATGCTGTGGGGACGATGAGTCCGCTTCGTGGATGTTGTATGGACAGGATGACAGCCCGGACAGCTTCAACGCAGCCCACTTGGGTAAATATTTTGAACATTTTGGGGCGAGGCATGCAACCCACTTGGGGTAACATTTATCATGCACCACAACTACCATTATTCCTTGCGCAGACGCCCACAGAGGCGGGACATTTAAATTCACGCAGGTGGTGCAATTGCTGCCTTTCCCTTCTGCCAGTGAACAAGAGCATTGTTGTGCTTGAAACGTGTTTGGCTTGAGATTTGTGCAAAGGAGCAGCTGGTCTGATTGTCCTGTATTTCACAAATAAAGGACTTTACTCACCGTAGTGTGGCTTCATCTTGGAGGCAACTTCCTTTTTTCTGTGTTATGCGGCTTGCCCCGCCGCGATGGAGCCCCACTGCTATCATGGTGGGCCTGCAGCGACAATGATCAAAGACGCTGTGGGGACGGTAAGTCCGCTTTGTGCCTGTTGTATGGACAGGATGACAGCCCGGACAGCTTCAGCGCAGCCCACTTGGGTAAACATTTTGAACATTTTGGGGCGAGGCATGCAACCCACTGGGAGTAACATTTATCATGCACCATAACTACCATCATTCCTTGCGCAGACGCCCACAGAGGCGGGACATTTAAATTTGTGCAGGTGGTGCGATTGCTGCCTTTCCCTTCTGCCAGTGAACAAGAGCGTTGTTGCGCTCGAAACGCGTTTGGCTTGAGATTTGTGCAAAGGAGCAGCTGGTCTGATTGTCCTGTATTTCACAAATAAAGGACTTTACTCACCGTAGTGTGGCTTCATCGCTGAGGCAACTTACTTTTTTCTGTGTTATGCGGAGTGCCCCGCCGCGATGGAGCCCCACTGCTAGCAGCGACAATGATCAAAGACGCTGTGGGGATGGTGAGTCCACTTTGTGGATGTTGTATGGACAGGATGACAGTCCGGACAGCTTCAACGCAGCCCACTAGGGTAAACATTTTGAACATTTTGGGGTTAGGCATGCAACCCACTTGGGGTAACATTTATCATGCACCACAACTACCATCATTCCTTGCACAGACGCCCACAGAGGCAGGACATTTAAATTCACGCAGGTGGTGCGATTGCTGCCTTTCCCTTCTGCCAGTGATCAAGAGCGTTGTTGCGCTCGAAACGCGTTTGGCTTGAGATTTGTGCAAAGGAGCAGCTGGTCTGATTGTCCTGTATTTCACAAATAAAGGACTTTACTCACCGTAGTGTGGCTTCATCTTGGAGGCAACTTCCTTTTTTCTGTGTTATGCGGCGTGCCCCGCCGCGATGGAGCCCCACTGCTATCAGGACGGGCATGCAGCGACAATGATCAAATACGCTGTGGGGACGATGACACCGCTTTGTGGATGTTGTATGGACAGGATGACAGCCGGGACAGCTTCAGCGCAGCCCACTTGGGTAAACAATTTGAACATTTTGGGGCGAGGTATGCAACCCACTGTGGGTAACATTTATCATGCACCACAACTACCATCATTCAATGCGCAGACGCTCACAGAGGCGGGACATTTAAATTTGCGCAGGTGGTGCAATTGCTGCCTTTCCCTTCTTCCAGTGAACAAGAGAGTGGTTGAGCTCGAAACGGGTTTGGCTTGAGATTTGTGCAAAGGAACAGCTGATCTGATTGTCCTGTATTTCACAAATAAAAGACTTTACTCACCGTAGTGTGGCTTCATCTTGGAGGCAATTTCCTTATTTCTGTGTTATGCGGTGTAGGAGAGTAGGGTCTGCTATCCTATGGTCACCCCAAATGTTTGCTTTTTGCTTCACTGGTTTTTGACATATTGAGGCTGTGGGCCTGCCAATCAGACCCCCAGCCTGCTGTTCTCTCTACTAAATTAAACCTATGCACCCTAGGTGCATAACCAATTGGAAGTGGATCACCCTGTCAGCCCCTGTACCAGTGTACACTAGGTACCCAGGGCATTGGTGTACCCAAGGCCTGCCAGGGGCTGAAGCATGTATTATGCCACCCCAGGTTTGGCCTAACAATTTGACACAACTGGCTGATCACTCAGCTGGGGTAAGTTGGTGTAATCACCTCTTACTAAGGTGTAGTATACCTATACCTAACCTTAAATGGGACACCTGGTAACCTATAAGTCACTCCTATGGCAGGCCTTAACAATCCTGAAGGCAGAGTGCTTGGTTCCATGTGAGATGGTGCTCTGGCATGAGCTGAGCCTGTCTGCAGTGGTCGGAACCACTTCCTTCTACTGTTTCCAGATATCGTCATACCATATACTCTTAAGTGCATTATGAACCTCGCGGTTAAATGCTATCTTTGGTTTGGCTTTATCAAAACATGTCGAGTAAGGTGTCATACGAATTGGAATACTAACCCCTCGCCAATTCTGGTGACGGGGTTAGCATTCCACCCTTCTAGAGGGACACGACATGTACAGTACCTGAAACCCGGGTAAAATCAGACATAGCCTCAGCTCCACAAAATGGATGCTGCCACCACAGACACAAGTCTGCCCTCCTGCTGCTGGGAGTCCTTCCAGCTTGGGAGGTGTGGACAAAGGGTTTCCTGCCAGGGGAGGTGCGTGCACCACCCCAGACAGGATTTTGTGTATTGGTCAGGTAGGGCTTGAAAGAAACCAGACATGCCTGTGGCTCACAAGGAGCCTCGGTGCATATGCCAGTTCAAACCGGTCCTGGGGCACACCAGTCCCGGGCCTGGGGCGAGCTGGACAAAGGATTGGGGGTGTAACCACCCCCCTTCCTGGTCCCACCCTTAGGGAGGGACCTAGCAGGTAGTCCGGCCCCTAGAATCCGCTTAAAGGTAGGAGCTGTGTCCTAAGACTTCAGACATCCTGGAATCAACTTAACACTAAGAAGAAGACGGGAACTTCGACGCTCTGCTGCACAGAGGACTGAAGCCAATCTCCCCTGTGGTCAGGGAGTGACCACCTTGCTAACGCAAGCACCATCCAGCGAATCAACGTCTGCTTTGCCGCCTCCTCCCGATGGAGCCCGAGCCCAGAGACTGACAAGACCTGGACCTCCAGACCTCTTACCGCCCGATCCACAGTCCCTGAAAAGAGGAGACCCGTGGAGGCACCGAGACACGTGGAGCCAGCCATCTTGGAACGACTACGACAAGCTGACAAGTGCAACAACCGAGGCTCCCTCCAAGGTGTGCTTTGGGATCTGAGAAGCCCAACACCCGAGCAGCATCTGCACCAAAGGTGAGCCCTCCAGCATCTCCACGATCTGCGTGGGGCCCTTCTGCATTTTGCCACTCGACGTGCCTAACCGGTTGCTGGCCCGCTGGCTAGTAGCCATCTTGGCGACGAACTCTACAAAATACACCGCTGGTCTGGTTGCTCCAGACTGGCCCTTGCTCCCCTCCAAAGGAGCAGTCCTTCTGACTTTGCTGGTCAGAACCATCAGCTTATTTCATCTCCTACAACAATTGCTTTTGCCAAGGCTTGTTTGCTTCAATCAAGTCGCCGACACCGCCGACAGTGAGAGCCTGCGTGGGACAGCTTGTGAACCGACTCCTGGACGTCGTCGACCTCCAGGGACCATGTGGCTGCAGAGACAAGCTACATCTTTCTTCCTGTTTGCACCCGACATCGCCTGGTACCCACCTGGTGCCACGCTGGTCACTGGCTAGTGACTGTGAACACTGTCCCCTCTGCTTACAGGTCTTCAACATCTCCGATCCACTCTTGGATCCACTGCATCTCTCCCGGACCGACCGCCTGCAGCATCTTTGTCTTCAGGCTCCACGGAACAGATAGAAGAAACCCGACGCACTTCGAGGCCTATGCACCCGCTTCCTGTGGGTGAGGTAAAGCTGGCACACCTGTGCCCAAGTGTAGTATTACATGTCTAGTGCCTGTGTTCCAAATCTTGAGTTCCTAGTCCATCCGGAAGATCCTCTTTGCAGTAACTTTGTACTTTTTACGCACCCATTGAAATCTATGGGAGCACGCGTGTGACTATTTGCTCTGCACACGCCACCCGTGGACCTCCTGGTCACTAACTGACGTTAGCTCCTTGTAGGCCCAGCGATTCTAGAGGCCCTAGGCCTTTTCCCTTTTCTGTTCGTGGTACTTATACCACTATTTTAGTATATGGTTTGAGCGGCCACCAGGGCCTATCCATATAAAGTGCAACTTCTGTGTATTCTACTGTAATCTTGTTTGACGATTTGTGCTCCTGTGCTCATAAAGAGACTAGGGGTTACTTTGAGAAATAAATACATATATATTTTGAATATATATCTGTGTGGTGTCCTTTCATTGGTATAAAAGGGGGTTACATTTGGTAAAACAGCTGGCTTAACACGCTTCACGAGTTTAGCCTCAAAGACTGCTTAGCCTACGCTACCACTAGGGCAGCTAGTCCGAAAAGGTTGACTTACAACCACACCATAAGGGTTGCTTGGCATGGTACAAGGTGATCACTTTAACTAGTGAGCATCATATACCAGGCCAACTTCTCACATTGGTGAGCAGTGGTTGGATTTGAGCTTGCTGTGTTTTACCATTGTAATCTCTTGGTTACCAATTGAAAGATCACATAGGTACCTGTAGGTACATATAAAACAAGATTAGATATACATAAGTTCTACTGAACTTAGTTGTTGTAGAGCAAAGGGAGTAGCACACCCTGACTACAACTACTAGATAGGTTTAGTAGGTAAACCCAAGTGTAGGTAGATTGCAACACATCCACCCACACTTAAGAGCAATGGCCGGGGCAGAGGGGTCCACTGTACCCATCTCTGTTGAGAGTGACCCCCAGAGGGCACCATCCAGCTTTGCTACCCTTAACCAGAATGAGCTCAGGCATTTGGCAACTCTTAGAGGCCTTAAACAGCCCAAGAACCCTACCTCTGCTGAGCTCAGAGAACTCTTACAAAATGATGAGAATCAGAGAGAACTCAGGAAAGCTTCCCAGTTAGCCCCCTTAGGGTCAGGAACAGGAGGCCCCCCTTCTGAAGATGCTACAGAGGTACCCAGTTCCAATAGCCATCCCTTAGATGAGAATCATACTACAGAGGAGGAAAGTGGTGAGGATACAGAAAGTAGTGATGATGAAGGGAGAACTAGCCCAGTGGCAAGTGTTATACTTGGCCCAGCTAAACTAAGGCTATTGGGGATTGACAGTGGGTTTACCCCATTGGATCTCCCCAGTGGACTTAACACAGGGCTTGGGAGGCAAAGGAATCGCTCAGGTGACTCCAATGCTTCCCATGGCTCTAGAGGCTCTCAAGGTCACTCCAGGAAAAGGATGACCACCCGTCAGAGGAGGGAACATGAGGCCAGAATGCAGGAAGCCCAGCTGAGGATCAGGAAGCAGGAGCTAGAAGTAGCCCTGATGGAAGAAAAACTGAACAAGGCTAGGCAACCTAGAGAGAGTGGGTCTATACCCACTGGTGGCAGCATTGTCCCTAAGGACAAAGATAGGGTCTTTGATAATAGGAACCTGTCTAAGGTTGTGCCCCCCTACAAAAGTGGGGATGACATCCACAAATGGATAACTGCTCTTGAGAGAGCCTGCAAAGTACAGCAGGTTCCTGAAGACCAGTGGGCAGCAATCCTCTGGCTCTCCTTTGAAGGAAGAGGCAGAGACAGACTCCTCACTGTTAGAGAAGAGGATGTCAGAAATTACAGAGTCCTGAAGAGTGTTCTGGTAGATGGGTTAGGCTTAACCACTAAACAGTACAGGTTAATGTTCAGAGACACCCAAAAGACACAGACTCAGGACTGGTCTGAATATGTTGAATGTGCCACTAAGACTTTGGAGGGTTGGTTGCTGGGAAGTAAGGTATCTGATTTTACAGGATTGTATAATTTGATGATGAGCGAACAGATTTTAAATAACTGTCAAAACCAGCAACTGCATCAACACTTGGTTGACTCTGATCTGACCTCTCCCCAAGAATTGGGAAAGAAGGCAGACAAATGGGTCAGAACCAGGGTTAAGCAAAAGAACCAGAACCAGGGCCAAGGGGGTGATCAGAAGAAAACAGACCAAAAGGGTGGAGATCAGAAATCTAAAGACCAGAAGTCTTCAACAGGGCCCCAAACTACTGCTAAGGAGGGTGGGTCCCAACAACAGTCCAAAAAGAAGAAAGAAGGTCAAAAGAAACCCTGGTGCAATCATTGCAAGAATACAACTCACTGGACTAGTGATTGCAAAAAGGGTGGAGCCCCCAACACTGTTGCCCCTAAGGCACCTGCTCCCAGTACTACTGTTAGCAGTGTTGGTCCCCAGACAAAGGGTGTAGTGGGAATCACTATGGGAACTGAAGGAGATTCTGACTTAGACAGAACCCTGACACAGGCAGTCTTGATCTGTGATGGGGACATTGATTTGTCCCTGACTGTGAGCCCCAGTAACCTGGGCAAGTACAGACAGACTCCTTTAATTACTGACAAAGTGGCTCAAGCCTACAGGGACACATGTGCCAGTGTCACTATGGTGACACCAGGCTTTGTGGACCCTGGACAGTACATACCAGGTGAGAACTACCTGGTGACCAATGCCAGCAATGCCACTACTTCACATAGTGTGGCAGTTGTTAACTTCTCATGGGGAGGGGTAACTGGCCTCAAAAGGGTTGTGGTTAGTGCAGACCTCCCAGTAGAATGTTTGTTGGGCAATGACCTAAAGAGTTCTCTATGGTCAGAAGTGGAGTACAGGACTCATGCAGAGATGTTAGGTATATCATCACATGTCCTTGCTGTGACTAGGTCACAGGCCAAAAAGTGCCTCACTGAACCTCAGGTCTTGGATCCTGGAACAATGGACCAAGCACCTACCAAGAAGAAGAACAGGAGGGTCAAGGCTGTGCCTTCCCCCCTGCCTCGGAGTGATGATCAGCCTTCCCAGGAAGCTGATCTAGAGGACCCTGAAGGAACTGTCCCTGAAGAGCTTGAACCTGATCAGGTTGAGTTTCTGGGGACAGGGGGACCTTCAAGGGCTGACTTGAGGCAGGCTCAGTTATCCTGTCCCTCTCTTGAACCCCTCAGACAGCTGGCTGCTGCTGAGGCTGCTGGGAATGCTCAAGGTACCCATAAAGTGTATTGGGATGAAGGGCTCCTTTATTCAGAGGCTAGAGACCCCAAGCCTGGTGCTACCAGGAGGTTGGTTATACCTCTGCAATTTAGGGGCTTCCTTCTTACCTTGGCCCATGATATTCCTTTAGCAGGACACTTAGGCAGAACAAGACTTGGGACAGGCTTGTCCCTCACTTTCACTGGCCTCATATGAATGAAGATACAAAGGAGTTTTGTCGCTCCTGTGTGACCTGCCAAGCCAGTGGCAAATCAGGTGGCACAACAAAGGCCCCCCTAATACCACTACCTGTGGTGGGGGTCCCCTTTGAAAGAGTGGGAATAGACATAGTGGGTCCCATGGATCCTCCCACTGCATCTGGGCACAGATTTATACTGGTGGTAGTGGATCATGCCACCAGGTATCCAGAGGCGATTCCCCTTAGGACCACTACAGCTCCTGTTGTGGCCAGGGCCCTGCTGGGAGTATTCTCCAGAGTGGGGTTTCCTAAGGAGGTAGTATCTGACAGAGGTACCAACTTTATGTCAGGGTACTTGACAGCTTTGTGGAAGGAATGTGGTGTCAACTACAAGTTCACCACCCCTTATCACCCACAATGCAATGGGCTTGTTGAGAGATTCAACAACACCCTAAAGGGTATGATCAAAGGATTACCTGAAAAGCTCAGGCGAAGATGGGACATCCTTCTACCCTGCCTTCTGTTTGCTTACAGAGAGGTCCCACAAAAAGGAGTTGGCTACAGCCCCTTTGAATTGTTGTTTGGGCACCCTGTAAGAGGCCCACTGTGTTTGGTGAAGGAAGGATGGGAGTTACCTCTCAAAAAGCCTAAGCTAGACATAGTGGACTATGTACTTGGTCTCCGCTCCAGGATGGCTGAGTATATGGAGAAGGCATCCAAAAACCTTGAGGCAAGCCAGGCCTTACAGAAAGCTTGGCATGACCAAAAGGCTGTCTTGGTTGAGTTTCAGCCAGGACAGAAGGTATGGGTGTTGGAGCCAGTGGCCCCAGCAGCACTCCAAGACAAATGGTCTGGACCCCATACAATCCTGGAAAAGAAGGGAGAGGTCACCTACTTGGTCGACCTAGGAACTCCCAGGAGTCCCCACAGGGTACTCCATGTTAACAGGCTTAAAGCATATGTTGACAGGGCAGACATGGGCTTGCTCATGGCTATAGATGAGGGACAGGAGGAAGAGAGTGACCCTCTCCCAGACCTGTTGTCTCAGAACCCTGAAGATGGCTCAGTTGAAGGAGTGACCCTTGGAGGCAACCTCACTGCCCATCAGCAGACTGAATGTAGACAGGTTCTACAATCATTTTCACATATGTTTTCCTTGATACCTAGTCAAACTGACTGGTGTACCCATGTGGTGGACACTGGTGACAGTCTGCCTGTAAAGAACAAGCTTTACAGACAACCTGACCACGTCAGGGACTGTATAAAGGCTGAGGTACATAAAATGCTGGAATTAGGTGTCATTGAACCCTCAGAGAGCCCCTGGGCTAGCCCAGTGGTTCTGGTCCCCAAACCTCACACCAAAGATGGCAAGAGAGAGATGAGGTTCTGTGTGGACTACAGAGGACTCAATGCTGTCACCAGGACAGATGCACACCCTATTCCAAGGGCAGATGAGCTCATGGACAAACTAGCTTCTGCAAAGTTTTTGAGCACATTTGACTTAACAGCTGGCTATTGGCAAATCAGATTAGCTGAGGAGTCTAAGGCCAAAACAGCATTCTCAACCCCAGGTGGGCACTACCAGTTTGTGGTGATGCCCTTTGGTCTGAAGAATGCACCTGCCACCTTCCATAGGCTGGTGAACCAAGTCCTTACTGGGTTGGATGACTTTTGCGCAGCATATCTTGATGACATTGCTGTCTTTAGCTCCACCTGGGAGGATCACCTGATCCACCTGAAGAAGGCTCTTGAGGCTCTACAAAGGGCAGGCCTCACTATCAAGGCTACTAAGTGCCAGATAGGGCAGAGTAAGGTTGTATATTTGGGCCACCTTGTAGGTGGAGGCCAAGTTCAACCACTGGAGAGTAATATACAATCCATCAAGGACTGGTCCCCTCCAACCACCCAGACTCCAGTTCGAGCTTTCTTGGGCTTGACTGGGTACTACAGGAAGTTTGTTAAGAACTATGGGTCCATTGTGACTCCTCTTAATGATCTGACATCCAAGAAGATGCCCAAAAAGGTTCAGTGGACAGTAAGCTGTCAAAAGGCATTTGATGACCTGAAGGAGGCCATGTGCTCTGCACCTATCCTGAAAAGTCCTGACTACTCCAAAGAGTTTATTGACCAAACAGATGCTTCTGAGTTGGGTGTGGGAGCTGTGCTGTCACAACTTAATGTAGATGGTCAAGACCAACCCATTGCTTTTATTAGCAGAAGGTTGACCCCCAGAGAGAAGAATTGGTCAGCTATTGAGAGGGAGGCCTTTGCTGTGGTGTGGGCCCTGAAGAAGCTGAGGCCATACTTGTTTGGCACTCACTTCAAGATTCAGACCGACCATAAGCCCCTCTTGTGGCTAAATCAGATGAAGGGTGAAAACCCCAAACTGCTTAGGTGGTCCATTTCCCTACAGGGGATGGACTTTACAGTGGAGCACCGGCCAGGTACTGACCATGGGAATGCAGATGGTCTCTCCAGGTACTTCCACTTAGGACATGAAGACGAGACTGGTCAAGGCTAGTTTAATGTCCCAGCGTTTGGGGGGGGGGGTTGTGTAGGAGAGTAGGGTCTGCTATCCTATGGTCACCCAAAATTTTTGCTTTTTGCTTCACTGGTTTTTGACATATTGAGGCTGTGGGCCTGCCAATCAGACCCCCAGCCTGCTGTTCTCACTACTAAATTAAACCTATGCACCCTAGGTGCATAACCAATTGGAAGTGGATCACCCTGTCAGCCCCTGTACCAGTGTACACTAGGTACCCAGGGCATTGGTGTACCCAAGGCCTGCCAGGGGCTGAAGCATGTATTATGCCACCCCAGGTTTGGCCTAACAATTTGACACAACTGGCTGATCACTCAGCTGGGGTAAGTTGGTGTAATCACCTCTTACTAAGGTGTAGTATACCTATACCTAACCTTAAATGGGACACCTGGTAACCTATAAGTCACTCCTATGGCAGGCCTTAACAATCCTGAAGGCAGAGTGCTTGGTTCCATGTGAGATGGTGCTCTGGCATGAGCTGAGCCTGTCTGCAGTGGTCGGAACCACTTCCTTCTACTGTTTCCAGATATCGTCATACCATATACTCTTAAGTGCATTATGAACCTCGCGGTTAAATGCTATCTTTGGTTTGGCTTTATCAAAACATGTCGAGTAAGGTGTCATACGAATTGGAATACTAACCCCTCGCCAATTCTGGCGACGGGGTTAGCATTCCACCCTTCTAGAGGGACACGACATGTACAGTACCTGAAACCCGGGTAAAATCAGACATAGCCTCAGCTCCACAAAATGGATGCTGCCACCACAGACACAAGTCTGCCCTCCTGCTGCTGGGAGTCCTTCCAGCTTGGGAGGTGTGGACAAAGGGTTTCCTGCCAGGGGAGGTGCGTGCACCACCCCAGACAGGATTTTGTGTATTGGTCAGGTAGGGCTTGAAAGAAACCAGACATGCCTGTGGCTCACAAGGAGCCTCGGTGCATATGCCAGTTCAAACCGGTCCTGGGGCACACCAGTCCCGGGCCTGGGGCGAGCTGGACAAAGGATTGGGGGTGTAACCACCCCCCTTCCTGGTCCCACCCATAGGGAGGGACCTAGCAGGTAGTCCGGCCCCTAGAATCCGCTTAAAGGTAGGAGCTGTGTCCTAAGACTTCAGACATCCTGGAATCAACTTAACACTAAGAAGAAGACGGGAACTTCGACGCTCTGCTGCACAGAGGACTGAAGCCAATCTCCCCTGTGGTCAGGGAGTGACCACCTTGCTAACGCAAGCACCATCCAGCGAATCAACGTCTGCTTTGCCGCCGCCTCCCGCCGGAGCCCGAGCCCAGAGACTGACAAGACCTGGACCTCCAGACCTCTCACCGCCCGATCCACAGTCCCTGAAAAGAGGAGACCCGTGGAGGCACCGAGACACGTGGAGCCAGCCATCTTGGAACGACTACGACAAGCTGACAAGTGCAACAACCGAGGCTCCCTCCAAGTTGTGCTTTGGGATCTGAGAAGCCCAACACCCGAGCAGCATCTGCACCAAGGTGAGCCCTCCAGCATCTCCACGATCTGCGTGGGGCCCTTCTGCATTTTGCCACTCGACGCGCCTAACCGGTTGCTGGCCCGCTGGCTAGTAGCCATCTTGGCGACGAACTCTACAAAATACACCGCTGGTCTGGTTGCTCCAGACTGGCCCTTGCTCCCCTCCAAAGGAGCAGTCCTTCTGACTTTGCTGGTCAGAACCATCAGCTTATTTCATCTCCTACAACAATTGCTTTTGCCAAGGCTTGTTTGCTTCAATCAAGTCGCCGACACCGCCGACAGCGAGAGCCTGCGTGGGACAGCTCGTGAACTGACTCCTGGACGTCGTCGACCTCCAGGGACCACGTGGCTGCAGAGACAAGCTACATCTTTCTTCCTGTTTGCACCCGACATCGCCTGGTACCCACCTGGTGCCACGCTGGTCACTGGCTAGTGACTGTGAACACTGTCCCCTCTGCTTACAGGTCTTCAACATCTCCGATCCACTCTTGGATCCACTGCATCTCTCCCGGACCGACCGCCTGCAGCATCTTTGTCTTCAGGCTCCATGGAACAGATAGAAGAAACCCGACGCACTTCGAGGCCTATGCACCCGCTTCCTGTGGGTGAGGTAAAGCTGGCACACCTGTGCCCAAGTGTAGTATTACATCTCTAGTGCCTGTGTTCCAAATCTTGAGTTCCTAGTCCATCCGGAAGATCCTCTTTGCAGTAATTTTGTACTTTTTACGCACCCATTGAAACCTATGGGAGCACGCGTGTGACTATTTGCTCTGCACACGCCACCCGTGGACCTCCTGGTCACTAACTGACGTTAGCTCCTTGTAGGCCCAGCGATTCTAGAGGCCCTAGGCCTTTTCCCTTTTCTGTTCGTGGTACTTATACCACTATTTTAGTATATGGTTTGAGCGGCCACCAGGGCCTATCCATATAAAGTGCAACTTCTGTGTATTCTACTGTAATCTTGTTTGACGATTTGTGCTCCTGTGCTCATAAAGAGACTAGGGGTTACTTTGAGAAATAAATACATATATATTTTGAATATATATCTGTGTGGTGTCCTTTCATTGGTAAAAAAGGGGGTTACATTTGGTAAAACAGCTGGCTTAACACGCTTCACGAGTTTAGCCTCAAAGACTGCTTAGCCTACGCTACCACTAGGGCAGCTAGTACGAAAAGGTTGACTTACAACCACACCATAAGGGTTGCTTGGCATTGTACAAGGTGATCACTTTAACTAGTGAGCATCATATACCAGGCCAACTTCTCACATGCGGCATGCCCCGCAGCGATGGAGCCCCACTGCTATCATGGTGGGCCTGCAGCGACAATGATAAAAGACGCTGTGGGGACAGTGAGTCCGCTTTGTGGCTGTTGTATGGACAGGATGACAGCCCGGACAGCTTCAGCGCATCCCACTTGGGTAAACATTTTGAACATTTTGGGGCGAGGCATGCAACCCACTGGGGGTAACATTTATCATGCACCACAACTACCATCATTCCTTGCGCAGACGCCCACAGAAGCGGGACATTTAAATTTGTGCAGGTGGTGCGATTGCTGCCTTTCCCTTCTGCCAGTGAACAAGAGCGTTGTTGAGCTCGAAACGCGTTTGGCTTGAGATTTGTGCAAAGGAGCAGCTGGTCTGATTGTCCTGTATTTCACAAATAAAGGACTTTACTCACCGTATTGTGGCTTCATCCCTGAGGCAATTTCCTTTTTAATGTGTTATGCGGCGTGCCCCACTGCGATGGAGCCCCACTGCTAGCAGCGACAGTGATAAAAGACGCTGTGGGGACGGTGAGTCCGCTTTGTGGATGTTGTATGGACAGGATGAGAGCCCGGACAGCTTCAACGCATCCCACTTAGGTAAACATTTTGAACATTTTGGGGCGAGGCATGCAACCCACTTGGGGTAACATTTATCATGCACCACAACTACCATCATTCCTTGCGCAGACGCCCACAGAGGAGGGACATTTAAACTCACGCAGGTGGTGCGATTGCTGCCTTTCCCTTCTGCCAGTGATCAAGAGCGTTGTTGCGCTCGAAACGCGTTTGGCTTGAGATTTGTGCAAAGGAGCAGCTGGTCTGATTAACCTATATCTCACAAATAAAGTACTTTACTCACCGTAGTGTGGCTTCATCTTGGAGGCAACTTCCTTTTTTCTGTGTTATGCGGTGTGCCCCACCGCGATGGAGCCCCACTGCTATCAGGACGGGCATGCAGCGACAATGATCAAATACGCTGTGGGGACGATGACACCGCTTTGTGGATGTTGTATGGACAGGATGACAGCCGGGACAGCTTCAGCGCAGCCCACTTGGGTAAACAATTTGAACATTTTGGGGCGAGGTATGCAACCCACTGTGGGTAACATTTATCATGCACCACAACTACCATCATTCAATGCGCAGATGCTCACAGAGGCGGGACATTTAAATTTGCGCAGGTGGTGCAATTGCTGCCTTTCCCTTCTTCCAGTGAACAAGAGAGTGGTTGAGCTCGAAACGGGTTTGGCTTGAGATTTGTGCAAAGGAGCAGCTGATCTGATTGTCCTGTATTTCACAAATAAAGGACTTTACTCACCGTAGTGTGGCTTCATCTTGGAGGCAACTTCCTTTTTTCTGTGTTATGCGGCGTGCCCCGCCGCGATGGAGCCCTACTGCTATCATGGTGGGCCTGCAGCGACAATGATCAAAGACGCTGTGGGGACGGTAAGTCCGCTTTGTGGCTGTTGTATGGACAGGATGACAGCCCGGACAGCTTCAGCGCAGCCCACTTGGGTAAACATTTTGAACATTTTGGGGCGAGGCATGCAACCCACTGGGGGTAACATTTATCATGCACCATAACTACCATCATTCCTTGAGCAGACGCCCACAGAGGCGGGACATTTAAATTTGTGCAGGTGGTGCGATTGCTGCCTTTCCCTTCTGCCAGTGAAAAAGAGCGTTCTTGCGCTCGAAACGCGTTTGGCTTGAGATTTGTGCAAAGGAGCAACTGGTCTGATTGTCCTGTATTTCACAAATAAAGGACTTTACTCACCGTAGTGTGGCTTCATCGCTGAGGCAACTTACTTTTTTCTGTGTTATGCGGAGTGCCCCGCCGCGATGGAGCCCCACTGCTAGCAGCGACAATGATCAAAGACGCTGTGGGGATGGTGAGTCCACTTTGTGGATGTTGTATGGACAGGATGACAGTCTGGACAGCTTCAACGCAGCCCACTTGGGTAAACATTTTGAACATTTTGGGGTGAGGCATGCAACCCACTTGGGGTAACATTTATCATGCACCACAACTACCATCATTCCTTGCACAGACGCCCACAGAGGCAGGACATTTAAATTCACGCAGGTGGTGCGATTGCTGCCTTTCCCTTCTGCCAGTGATCAAGAGCGTTGTTGCGCTCGAAACGCGTTTGGCTTGAGATTTGTGCAAAGGAGCTGCTGGTCTGATTGTCCTGTATTTCACAAATAAAGGACTTTACTCACCGTAGTGTGGCTTCATCTTGGAGGCAACTTCCTTTTTTCTGTGTTATGCGGCGTGCCCCGCCGCGATGGAGCCCCACTGCTATCATCGCGGGCCTGCAGCGACAATGATCAAAGACGCTGTGGGGACGGTGAGTCCGCTTTGTGGATGTTGTATGGCCAGGATGACAGCCCGGACAGCTTCAGCACAGCCCACTTGGGTAAACATTTTGAACATTTTTGGGCGAGGCATGCAACCCACTGGGGGTAACATTTATCATGCACCACAACTACCATAATTCCTTGAGCAGACGCCCACAGAGGCGGGACATTTAAATTCATGCAGGTGGTGCGATTGCTGCCTTTCCCTTCTGCCAGTGAGCAAGAGCGTTGTTGCGCTCGAAACACGTTTGGCTTGAGATTTGTGCAAAGAAGCAGCTGGTCTGATTGTCCTGTATTTCACAAATAAAGGACTTTACTCACCGCAGTGTGGCTTCATCTTGGATGCAACTTCCTTTTTTCTGTGTTATGCTGCGTGCCCCGCCGCGATGGAGCCCCACTGCTATCAGGACGGGCATGCAGCGACAATGATCAAATACGCTGTGGGGACGGTGACACCGCTTTGTGGATGTTGTATGGACAGGATGACAGCCGGGACAGCTTCAGCGCAGCCCACTTGGGTAAACAATTTGAACATTTTGGGGCGAGGTATGCAACCCACTTGGGGTAACATTTATCATGCACCACAACTACCATCATTCCTTGCACAGACGCCCACAGAGGCGGGACATTTAAATTCACGCAGGTGGTGCGATTGCTGCCTTTCCCTTCTGCCAGTGAACAAGAGCGTTGTTGTGCTCGAAACGCGTTTGGCTTGAGATTTGTGCAAAGGAGCAGCTGGTCTGATTGTCCTGTATATCACAAATAAAGGACTTTACTCACCGTAGTGTGGCTTCATCTTGGAGGCAACTTCCTTTTTTCCGTGTTATGCGGCGTGCCCCGCCGCGATGGAGCCCCACTGCTAGCAGCGACAATGATCAAAGACGCTGTGGGGACAGTGAGTCCGCTTTGTGGATGTTGTATGGACAGGATGACAGCCCGGACAGCTTCAACGCAGCCCACTTGGGTAAACATTTTGAACATTTTCGGGCGAGGCATGCAACCCACTTGGGGTAACATTTATCATGCACCACAACTACCATCATTCCTTGCGCAGACGCCCACAGAGGCGGGACATTTAAATTCATGCAGGTGGTGCGATTGCTGCCTTTCCCTTCTGCCAGTGAGCAAGAGCGTTGTTGCGCTCGAAACGCGTTAGGCTTGAGATTTGTGCAAAGGAGCAGCTGGTCTGATTGTCCTGTATTTCACAAATAAAGGACTTTTCTCACCGTAGTGTGGCTTCATCTTGGAGGCAACTTCCTTTTTTCTGTGTTATGCGGCGTGCCCCGCCGCGATGGAGCCCCACTGCTATCAGGGCGGGCATGCAGCGACAATGATCAAATATGCTGTGGGGATGGTGACACCGCTTTGTGGATGTTGTATGGACAGGATGACAGCCGGGACAGCTTCAGCGCAGCCCACTTGGGTAAACAATTTGAACATTTTGGGGCGAGATATGCAACCCACTGTGGGTAACATTTATCATGCACCACAACAACCATCATTCTTTGCGCAGACGCTCACAGAGGCGGGACATTTAAATTTGCGCAGGTGGTGCAATTGCTGCCTTTCCCTTCTTCCAGTGAACAAGAGAGTGGTTGAGCTCGAAACGGGTTTGGCTTGAGATTTGTGCAAAGGAGCAGCTGATCTGATTGTCCTGTATTTCACAAATAAAAGACTTTACTCACCGTAGTGTGGCTTCATCTTGGAGGCAATTTCCTTATTTCTGTGTTATGCGGCATGCCCCGCCGCGATGGAGCCCCACTGCTATCATGGTGGGCCTGCAGCGACAATGATCAAAGACGCTGTGGGGACGGTGAGTCCGCTTTGTGGCTGTTGTATGGACAGGATGACAGCCCGGACAGCTTCAGCGCATCCCACTTGGGTAAACATTTTGAACATTTTGGGGCAAGGCATGCAACCCACTGGGGATAACATTTATCATGCACCACAACTACCATCATTCCTTGCGCAGACGCCCACAGAGGCGGGACATTTAAATTTGTGCAGGTGGTGCGATTGCTGCCTTTCCCTTCTGCCAGTGAACAAGAGCGTTGTTGCGCTCGAA
The DNA here is from genome assembly GCF_964204655.1 of Triturus cristatus. NCBI lineage: Eukaryota > Metazoa > Chordata > Amphibia > Caudata > Salamandridae > Triturus > Triturus cristatus. The sequence continues at coordinate 1,195,015,312 of NC_140579.1, forward strand.
ACGCATTTGGCTTGAGATTTGTGCAAAGGAGCAGCTGGTCTGATTGTCCTGTATTTCACAAATAAAGGACTTTACTCACCGTAGTGTGGCTTCATCCCTGAGGCAACTTCCTTTTTTCTGTGTAATGCGGAGTGCCCCGCCGCGATGGAGCCCCACTGCTAGCAGCGACAATGATCAAAGACGCTGTGGGGACGGTGAGTCCGCTTTGTGGATGTGGTATGGACAGGATGACAGCCCGGACAGCTTCAACGCAGCCCACTTGGGTAAACATTTTGAACATTTTGGGGCAAGGCATGCAACCCACTTGGGGTAACATTTATCATGCACCACAACTACCATCATTCCTTGCGCAGACGCCCACAGAGGCGGGACATTTAAATTCACGCAGGTGGTGCGATTGCTGCCTTTCCCTTCTGCCAGTGAGCAAGAGCGTTGTTGCGCTCGAAACGCGTTTGGCTTGAGATTTGTGCAAAGGAGCAGCTGGTCTGATTGTCCTGTATTTCACAAATAAAGGACTTTACTCACCGTAGTGTGCCTTCATCTTGGAGGCAACTTCCTTTTTTCTGTGTTATGCGGCGTGCCCCGCCGCGGTGGAGCCCCACTGCTATCAGGGCGGGCATGCAGCGACAATGATCAAATACGCTGTGGGGACGGTGACACCGCTTTGTGGATGTTGTATGGACAGGATGACAGCCGGGACAGCTTCAGCGCAGCCCACTTGGGTAAACAATTTGAACATTTTGGGGCGAGGTATGCAACCCACTGTGGGTAACATTTATCATGCACCACAACTACCATCATTCCTTGCGCAGACGCCCACAGAGGGGGGACATTTAAATTCGTGCAGGTGGTGCGATTGCTGCCTTTCCTTCTGCCAGTGAACAAGAGCGTTGTTGTGCTCAAACGCGTTTGGCTTGAGATTTGTGCAAAGGAGCAGCTGGTCTGATTGCCCTGTATTTCACAAATAAAGGACTTTACTCACCGTAGTGTGGCTTCATCTTGGAGGCAACTTCCTTTTTTCTGTGTTATGCGGTGTGCCCCACCGCGATGGAGCCCCACTGCTATCAGGGCGGGCCTGGGACAATGATCAAAGATGCTGTGGGGACGGTGAGTCCGCTTTGTGGATGTTGTATGGACGGGATGACAGCCAGGACAGCTTCAGCTCAGCCCACTTGGGTAAACATTTTGAACATTTTGGGGCGAGGCATGCAACCCACTGAGGTTAACATTTATCATGCACCACAACTACCATCATTCCTTGCGCAGACGCTCACAGAGGCGGGACATTTAAATTCGCGCAGGTGGTGCAATTACTGCCAGTGAACAAGAGAGTGGTTGAGCTCGAAACGGGTTTGGCTTGAGATTTGTGCAAAGGAGCAGCTGATCTGATTGTCCTGTATTTCACAAATAAAAGACTTTACTCACCGTAGTGTGGCTTCATCTTGGAGGCAATTTCCTTATTTCTGTGTTATGCGGCATGCCCCGCAGCGATGGAGCCCCACTGCTATCATGGTGGGCCTGCAGCGACAATGATCAAAGACGCTGTGGGGACAGTGAGTCCGCTTTGTGGCTGTTGTATGGACAGGATGACAGCCCGGACAGCTTCAGCGCATCCCACTTGGGTAAACATTTTGAACATTTTGGGGCGAGGCATGCAACCCACTGGGGGTAACATTTATCATGCACCACAACTACCATCATTCCTTGCGCAGACGCCCACAGAGGCGGGACATTTAAATTTGTGCAGGTGGTGCGATTGCTGCCTTTCCCTTCTGCCAGTGAACAAGAGCGTTGTTGCGCTCTAAACACGTTTGGCTTGAGATTTGTGCAAAGGAGCAGCTGGTCTGATTGTCCTGTATTTCACAAATAAAGGACTTTACTCACCGTATTGTGGCTTCATCCCTGAGGCAATTTCCTTTTTAATGTGTTATGCGGCGTGCCCCGCTGCGATGGAGCCCCACTGCTAGCAGCGACAGTGATAAAAGACGCTGTGGGGACGGTGAGTCCGCTTTGTGGATGTTGTATGGACAGGATGAGAGCCCGGACAGCTTCAACGCAGCCCACTTGGGTAAACATTTAGAACATTTTGGGGCGAGGCATGCAACCCACTTGGGGTAACATTTATCATGCACCACAACTACCATCATTCCTTGCGCAGACGCCCACAGAGGAGGGACATTTAAATTCACACAGGTGGTGCGATTGCTGCCTTTCCCTTCTGCCAGTGATCAAGAGCGTTGTTGCGCTCGAAACGCGTTTGGCTTGAGATTTGTGCAAAGGAGCAGCTGGTCTGATTAACCTATATCTCACAAATAAAGTACTTTACTCACCGTAGTGTGGCTTCATCTTGGAGGCAACTTCCTTTTTTCTGTGTTATGCGGTGTGCCCCACCGCGATGGAGCCCCACTGCTATCAGGGCGGGCCTGCAGCGACAATGATCAAAGATGCTGTGGGGACGATGAGTCCGCTTTGTGGATGTTGTATGGACAGGATGACAGCCCGGACAGCTTCAACGCAGCCCACTTGGGTAAACATTTTGAACATTTTGGGGCGAGGCATGCAACCCACTTGGGGTAACATTTATCATGCACCACAACTACCATTATTCCTTGCGCAGACGCCCACAGAGGCGGGACATTTAAATTCACGCAGGTGGTGCAATTGCTGCCTTTCCCTTCTGCCAGTGAACAAGAGCATTGTTGCGCTTGAAACGTGCTTGGCTTGAGATTTGTGCAAAGGAGCAGCTGGTCTGATTGTCCTGTATTTCACAAATAAAGGACTTTACTCACCGTAGTGTGGCTTCATCTTGGAGGCAACTTCCTTTTTTCTGTGTTATGCGGCGTGCCCCGCCGCGATGGAGCCCCACTGCTATCATGGTGGGCCTGCAGCGACAATGATCAAAGACGCTGTGGGGACGGTAAGTCCGCTTTGTGGCTGTTGTATGGACAGGATGACAGCCCGGACAGCTTCAGCGCAGCCCACTTGGGTAAACATTTTGAACATTTTGGGGTGAGGCATGCAACCCACTGGGGGTAACATTTATCATGCACCATAACTACCATCATTCCTTGAGCAGACGCCCACAGAGGCGGGACATTTAAATTTTTGCAGGTGGTGCGATTGCTGCCTTTCCCTTCTGCCAGTGAACAAGAGCGTTCTTGCGCTCGAAACGCGTTTGGCTTGAGATTTGTGCAAAGGAGCAGCTGGTCTGATTGTCCTGTATTTCACAAATAAAGGACTTTACTCACCGTAGTGTGGCTTCATCGCTGAGGCAACTTACTTTTTTCTGTGTTATGCGGAGTGCCCCGCCGCGATGGAGCCCCACTGCTAGCAGCGACAATGATCAAAGACGCTGTGGGGATGGTGAGTCCACTTTGTGGATGTTGTATGGACCGGATGACAGTCCGGACAGCTTCAACGCAGCCCACTTGGGTAAACATTTTGAACATTTTGGGGTGAGGCATGCAACTCACTTGGGGTAACATTTATCATGCACCACAACTACCATCATTCCTTGCACAGACGCCCACAGAGGCAGGACATTTAAATTCACGCAGGTGGTGCGATTGCTGCCTTTCCCTTCTGCCAGTGATCAAGAGCGTTGTTGCGCTCGAAACGCGTTTGGCTTGAGATTTGTGCAAAGGAGCAGCTGGTCTGATTGTCCTGTATTTCACAAATAAAGGACTTTACTCACCGTAGTGTGGCTTCATCTTGGAGGCAACTTCCTTTTTTCTGTGTTATGCGGCGTGCCCCGCCGCGATGGAGCCCCACTGCTAGCAGCGACAATGATCAAAGACGCTGTGGGGACGGTGAGTCCGCTTTGTGGATGTTGTATGGACAGGATGACAGCCCGGACAGCTTCAACGCAGCCCACTTGGGTAAACATTTTGAACATTTTCGGGCGAGGCATGCAACCCACTTGGGGTAACATTTATCATGCACCACAACTACCATCATTCCTTGCGCAGACGCCCACAGAGGCGGGACATTTAAATTCATGCAGGTGGTGCGATTGCTGCCTTTCCCTTCTGCCAGTGAGCAAGAGCGTTGTTGCGCTCGAAACGCGTTTGGCTTGAGATTTGTGCAAAGGAGCAGCTGGTCTGATTGTCCTGTATTTCACAAATAAAGGACTTTTCTCACCGTAGTGTGGCTTCTTTTTGGAGGCAACTTCCTTTTTTCTGTGTTATGCGGCGTGCCCCGCCGCGATGGAGCCCCACTGCTATCAGGGCGGGCATGCAGCGACAATGACCAAATACGCTGTGGGGATGGTGACACCGCTTTGTGGATGTTGTATGGACAGGATGACAGCCGGCACAGCTTCAGCGCAGCCCACTTGGGTAAACAATTTGAACATTTTGGGGCGAGATATGCAACCCACTGTGGGTAACATTTATCATGCACCACAACAACCAGCATTCTTTGCGCAGCCGCTCACAGAGGCGGGACATTTAAATTTGCGCAGGTGGTTCAATTGCTGCCTTTCCCTTCTTCCAGTGAACAAGAGAGTGGTTGAGCTCGAAACGGGTTTGACTTGAGATTTGTGCAAAGGAGCAGCTGATCTGATTGTCCTGTATTTCACAAATAAAAGACTTTACTCACCGTAGTGTGGCTTCATCTTGGAGGCAATTTCCTTATTTCTGTGTTATGCGGCATGCCCCGCCGCGATGGAGCCCCACTGCTATCATGGTGGGCCTGCAGCGACAATGATCAAAGACGCTGTGGGGACGGTGAGTCCGCTTTGTGGCTGTTGTATGGGCAGGATGACAGCCCGGACAGCTTCAGCGCATCCCACTTGGGTAAACATTTTGAACATTTTGGGGCAAGGCATGCAACCCACTGGGGATAACATTTATCATGCACCACAACTACCATCATTCCTTGCGCAGACGCCCACAGAGGCGGGACATTTAAATTTGTGCAGGTGGTGCGATTGCTGCCTTTCCCTTCTGCCAGTGAACAAGAGCGTTGTTGCGCTCGAAACGCATTTGGCTTGAGATTTGTGCAAAGGAGCAGCTGGTCTGATTGTCCTGTATTTCACAAATAAAGGACTTTACTCATCGAAGTGTGGCTTCATCTTGGAGGCAACTTCCTTTTTTCTGTGTCATGCGGCGTGCCTCACCGCGATGGAGCCCCACTGCTAGCAGCGACAATGATCAAACACGCTGTGGGGACGGTGAGTCTGCTTTGTGGATGTTGTATGGACAGGATGACAGCCCGGACAGCTTCAACGCAGCCCACTTGGGTAAACATTTTGAACATTTTGGGGCAAGGCATGCAACCCACTTGGGGTAACATTTATCATGCACCACAACTACCATCATTCCTTGCGCAGACGCCCACAGAGGCGGGACATTTAAATTCACGCAGGTGGTGCGATTGCTGCCTTTCCCTTCTGCCAGTGAGCAAGAGCGTTGTTGCGCTCGAAACGCGTTTGGCTTGAGATTTGTGCAAAGGAGCAGCTGGTCTGATTGTCCTGTATTTCACAAATAAAGGACTTTACTCACCGTAGTGTGGCTTCATCTTGGAGGCAACTTCCTTTTTTCTGTGTTATGCGGCGTGCCCCGCCGCGGTGGAGCCCCACTGCTATCAGGGCGGGCATGCAGCGACAACGATCAAATACGCTGTGGGGACGGTGACACCGCTTTGTGGATGTTGTATGGACAGGATGACAGCCGGGACAGCTTCAGCGCAGCCCACTTGGGTAAACAATTTGAACATTTTGGGGCGAGGTATGCAACCCACTGTGGGTAACATTTATCATGCACCACAACTACCATCATTCCTTGCGCAGACGCCCACAGAGGGGGGACATTTAAATTCGTGCAGGTGGTGCAATTGCTGCCTTTCCCTTCTGCCAGTGAACAAGAGCATTGTTGTGCTCAAACGCGTTTGGCTTGAGATTTGTGCAAAGGAGCAGCTGGTCTGATTGCCCTGTATTTCACAAATAAAGGACTTTACTCACCGTAGTGTGGCTTCATCTTGGAGGCAACTTCCTTTTTTCTGTGTTATGCGGTGTGCCCCACCGCGATGGAGCCCCACTGCTATCAGGGCGGGCCTGGGACAATGATCAAAGATGCTGTGGGGACGGTGAGTCCGCTTTGTGGATGTTGTATGGACGGGATGACAGCCAGGACAGCTTCAGCTCAGCCCACTTGGGTAAACATTTTGAAAATTTTGGGGCGAGGCATGCAACCCACTGGGGTTAACATTTATCATGCACCACAACTACCATCATTCCTTGCGCAGACGCTCACAGAGGCGGGACATTTAAATTCGCGCAGGTGGTGCAATTACTGCCAGTGAACAAGAGAGTGGTTGAGCTCGAAACGGGTTTGGCTTGAGATTTGTGCAAAGGAGCAGCTGATCTGATTGTCCTGTATTTCACAAATAAAAGACTTTACTCACCGTAGTGTGGCTTCATCTTGGAGGCAATTTCCTTATTTCTGTGTTATGCGGCATGCCCCGCAGCGATGGAGCCCCACTGCTATCATGGTGGGCCTGCAGCGACAATGATCAAAGACGCTGTGGGGACAGTGAGTCCGCTTTGTGGCTGTTGTATGGACAGGATGACAGCCCGGACAGCTTCAGCGCATCCCACTTGGGTAAACATTTTGAACATTTTGGGGCGAGGCATGCAACCCACTGGGGGTAACATTTATCATGCACCACAACTACCATCATTCCTTGCGCAGACGCCCACAGAGGCGGGACATTTAAATTTGTGCAGGTGGTGCGATTGCTGCCTTTCCCTTCTGCCAGTGAACAAGAGCGTTGTTGCGCTCGAAACGCGTTTGGCTTGAGATTTGTGCAAAGGAGCAGCTGGTCTGATTGTCCTGTATTTCACAAATAAAGGACTTTACTCACCGTATTGTGGCTTCATCCCTGAGGCAGTTTCCTTTTTAATGTGTTATGCGGCGTGCCCCGCTGCGATGGAGCCCCACTGCTAGCAGCGACAGTGATAAAAGACGCTGTGGGGACGGTGAGTCCGCTTTGTGGATGTTGTATGGACAGGATGAGAGCCCGGACAGCTTCAACGCAGCCCACTTGGGTAAACATTTAGAACATTTTGGGGCGAGGCATGCAACCCACTTGGGGTAACATTTATCATGCACCACAACTACCATCATTCCTTGCGCAGACGCCCACAGAGGAGGGACATTTAAATTCACGCAGGTGGTGCCATTGCTGCCTTTCCCTTCTGCCAGTGATCAAGAGCGTTGTTGCGCTCGAAACGCGTTTGGCTTGAGATTTGTGCAAAGGAGCAGCTGGTCTGATTAACCTATATCTCACAAATAAAGTACTTTACTCACCGTAGTGTGGCTTCATCATGGAGGCAACTTCCTTTTTTCTGTGTTATGCGGTGTGCCCCACCGCGATGGAGCCCCACTGCTATCAGGGCGGGCCTGCAGCGACAATGATCAAAGATGCTGTGGGGACGATGAGTCCGCTTTGTGGATGTTGTATGGACAGGATGACACCCCGGACAGCTTCAACGCAGCCCACTTGGGTAAACATTTTGAACATTTTGGGGCGAGGCATGCAACCCACTTGGGGTAACATTTATCATGCACCACAACTACCATTATTCCTTGCGCAGACGCCCACAGAGGCGGGACATTTAAATTCACGCAGGTGGTGCAATTGCTGCCTTTCCCTTCTGCCAGTGAACAAGAGCATTGTTGCGCTTGAAACGTGCTTGGCTTGAGATTTGTGCAAAGGAGCAGCTGGTCTGATTGTCCTGTATTTCACAAATAAAGGACTTTACTCACCGTAGTGTGGCTTCATCTTGGAGGCAACATCCTTTTTTCTGTGTTATGCGGCGTGCCCCGCCGCGATGGAGCCCCACTGCTATCATGGTGGGCCTGCAGTGACAATGATCAAAGACGCTGTGGGGACGGTAAGTCCGCTTTGTGGCTGTTGTATGGACAGGATGACAGCCCGGACAGCTTCAGCGCAGCCCACTTGGGTAAACATTTTGAACATTTTGGGGCGAGGCATGCAACCCACTGGGGGTAACATTTATCATGCACCATAACTACCATCATTCCTTGAGCAGACGCCCACAGAGGCGGGACATTTAAATTTGTGCAGGTGGTGCGATTGCTGCCTTTCCCTTCTGCCAGTGAACAAGAGCGTTCTTGCGCTCGAAACGCGTTTGGCTTGAGATTTGTGCAAAGGAGCAGCTGGTCTGATTGTCCTGTATTTCACAAATAAAGGACTTTACTCACCGTAGTGTGGCTTCATCGCTGAGGCAACTTACTTTTTTCTGTGTTATGCGGAGTGCCCCGCCGCGATGGAGCCCCACTGCTAGCAGCGACAATGATCAAAGACGCTGTGGGGACGGTGAGTCCGCTTTGTGGATGTTGTATGGACAGGATGACAGCCGGGACAGCTTCAACGCAGCCCACTTTGGTAAACATTTTGAACATTTTCGGGCGAGGCATGCAACCCACTTGGGGTAACATTTATCATGCACCACAACTACCATCATTCCTTGCGCAGACGCCCACAGAGGCGGGACATTTAAATTCATGCAGGTGGTGCGATTGCTGCCTTTCCCTTCTGCCAGTGAGCAAGAGCGTTGTTGCGCTCAAAACGCGTTTGGCTTGAGATTTGTGCAAAGGAGCAGCTGGTCTGATTGTCCTGTATTTCACAAATAAAGGACTTTTCTCACCGTAGTGTGGCTTCATCTTGGAGGCAACTTCCTTTTTTCTGTGTTATGCGGCGTGCCCCGCCGCGATGGAGCCCCACTGCTATCAGGGCGGGCATGCAGCGACAATGATCAAATACGCTGTGGGGATGGTGACACCGCTTTGTGGATGTTGTATGGACAGGATGACAGCCGGGACAGCTTCAGCGCAGCCCACTTGGGTAAACAATTTGAACATTTTGGGGCGAGATATGCAACCCACTGTGGGTAACATTTATCATGTACCACAACAACCATCATTCTTTGCGCAGACGCTCACAGAGGCGGGACATTTAAATTTGCGCAGGTGGTGCAATTGCTGCCTTTCCCTTCTTCCAGTGAACAAGAGACTGGTTGAGCTCGAAACGGGTTTGGCTTGAGATTTGTGCAAAGGAGCAGCTGATCTGATTGTCCTGTATTTCACAAATAAAAGACTTTACTCACCGTAGTGTGGCTTCATCTTGGAGGCAATTTCCTTATTTCTGTGTTATGCGGCATGCCCCGCCGCGATGGAGCCCCACTGCTATCATGGTGGGCCTGCAGCGATAATGATCAAAGACGCTGTGGGGACGGTGAGTCTGCTTTGTGGCTGTTGTATGGGCAGGATGACAGCCCGGACAGCTTCAGCGCATCCCACTTGGGTAAACATTTTGAACATTTTGGGGCAAGGCATGCAACCCACTGGGGATAACATTTATCATGCACCACAACTACCATCATTCCTTGCGCAGACGCCCACAGAGGCGGGAGATTTAAATTTATGCAGGTGGTGCGATTGCTGCCTTTCCCTTCTGCCAGTGAACAAGAGCGTTGTTGCGCTCGAAACGCATTTGGCTTGAGATTTGTGCAAAGGAGCAGCTGGTCTGATTGTCCTGTATTTCACAAATAAAGGACTTTACTCACCGTAGTGTGGCTTCATCCCTGAGGCAACTTCCTTTTTTCTGTGTTATGCGGAGTGCCCCGCCGCGATGGAGCCCCACTGCTAGCAGCGACAATGATCAAAGACGCTGTGGGGACGGTGAGTCCGCTTTGTGGATGTTGTATGGACAGGATGACAGCCCGGACAGCTTCAACGCAGCCCACTTGGGTAAACATTTTGAACATTTTGGGGCGAGGCATGCAACCCACTTGGGGTAAAATTTATCATGCACCACAACTACCATCATTCCTTGCGCAGACGCCCACAGAGGCGGGACATTTAAATTCACGCAGGTGGTGCGATTGCTGCCTTTCCCTTCTGCCAGTGATCAAGAGCGTTGTTGCGCTCGATACGCGTTTGGCTTGAGATTTGTGCAAAGGAGCAGCTGGTCTGATTGTCCTGTATTTCACACATAAAGGACTTTAGTCATCGAAGTGTGGCTTCATCTTGGAGGCAACTTCCTTTTTTCTGTGTCATGCGGCATGCCCCGCCGCGATGGAGCCCCACTGCTAGCAGCGACAATGATCAAAGACCCTGTGGGGACGGTGAGTCCGCTTTGTGGATGTTGTATGGACGGGATGACAGCCAGGAAAGCTTCAGCTCAGCCCACTTGGGTAAACATTTTGAACATTTTGGGGTGAGGCATGCAACCCACTGGGGTTAACATTTATCATGCACCACAACTACCATCATTCCTAGCGCAGACGCTCACAGAGGCGGGACATCTATATTTGCGCAGGTGGTGCAATTACTGACAGTGAACAAGAGAGTGGTTGAGCTCGAAACGGGTTTGGCTTGAGATTTGTGCAAAGGAGCAGCTGATCTGATTGTCCTGTATTTCACAAATAAAAGACTTTACTCACCGTAGTGTGGCTTCATCTTGGAGGCAATTTCCTTATTTCTGTGTTATGCGGCATGCCCCGCAGCGATGGAGCCCCACTGCTATCATGTTGGGCCTGCAGCGACAATGATCAAAGACGCTGTGGGGACAGTGAGTCCGCTTTGTGGCTGTTGTATGGACAGGATGACAGCCCGGACAGCTTCAGCGCATCCCACTTGGGTAAACATTTTGAACATTTTGGGGCGAGGCATGCAACCCACTGGGGGTAACATTTATCATGCACCACAACTACCATCATTCCTTGCGCAGACGCCCACAGAGGCGGGACATTTAAATTTGTGCAGGTGGTGCGATTGCTGCCTTTCCCTTCTGCCAGTGAACAAGAGCGTTGTTGCGCTCGAAACGCATTTGGCTTGAGATTTGTGCAAAGGAGCAGCTGGTCTGATTGTCCTGTATTTCACAAATAAAGGACTTTACTCACCGTATTGTGGCTTCATCCCTGAGGCAATTTCCTTTTTAATGTGTTATGCGGCGTGCCCCGCTGCGATGGAGCCCCACTGCTAGCAGCGACAGTGATAAAAGACGCTGTGGGGACGGTGAGTCCGCTTTGTGGATGTTGTATGGACAGGATGAGAGCCCGGACAGCTTCAACGCAGCCCACTTGGGTAAACATTTAGAACATTTTGGGGCGAGGCATGCAACCCACTTGGGGTAACATTTATCATGCACCACAACTACCATCATTCCTTGCGCAGACGCCCACAGAGGAGGGACATTTAAATTCACACAGGTGGTGCGATTGCTGCCTTTCCCTTCTGCCAGTGATCAAGAGCGTTGTTGCGCTCGAAACGCGTTTGGCTTGAGATTTGTGCAAAGGAGCAGCTGGTCTGATTAACCTATATCTCACAAATAAAGTACTTTACTCACCGTAGTGTGGCTTCATCTTAGAGGCAACTTCCTTTTTTCTGTGTTATGCGGTGTGCCCCACCGCGATGGAGCCCCACTGCTATCAGGGCGGGCCTGCAGCGACAATGATCAAAGATGCTGTGGGGACGATGAGTCCGCTTTGTGGATGTTGTATGGACAGGATGGCAGCCCGGACAGCTTCAACGCAGCCCACTTGGGTAAACATTTTGAACATTTTGGGGCGAGGCATGCAACCCACTGGGAGTAACATTTATCATGCACCATAACTACCATCATTTTTTGCGCAGATGCCCACAGAGGCGGGACATTTAAATTTGTGCAGGTGGTGCGATTGCTGCCTTTCCCTTCTGCCAGTGAACAAGAGCGTTGTTGCGCTCAAAACGCGTTTGGCTTGAGATTTGTGCAAAGGAGCAGCTGGTCTGATTGTCCTGTATTTCACAAATAAAGGACTTTACTCACCGTAGTGTGGCTTCATCTTGGAGGCAACTTCCTTTTTTCTGTGTTATGCGGCGTGCCCCGCCGCGATGGAGCCCCACTGCTATCATGGTTGGCCTGCAGCGACAATGATCAAAGACGCTGTGGGGACGGTAAGTCCGCTTTGTGGCTGTTGTATGGACAGGATGACAGCCCGGACAGCTTCAGCGCAGCCCACTTGGGTAAACATTTTGAACATTTTGGGGCGAGGCATGCAACCCACTGGGAGTAACATTTATCATGCACCATAACTACCATCATTTTTTGCGCAGATGCCCACAGAGGCGGGACATTTAAATTTGTGCAGGTGGTGCGATTGCTGCCTTTCCCTTCTGCCAGTGAACAAGAGCGTTGTTGTGCTCGAAACGCGTTTGGCTTGAGATTTGTGCAAAGGAGCAGCTGGTCTGATTGTCCTGTATTTCACAAATAAAGGACTTTACTCACCGTAGTGTGGCTTCATCGCTGAGGCAACTTACTTTTTTCTGTGTTATGCGGAGTGCCCCGCCGCGATGGAGCCCCACTGCTAGCAGCGACAATGATCAAAGACGCTGTGGGGATGGTGAGTCCACTTTGTGGATGTTGTATGGACAGGATGACAGTCCGGACAGCTTCAACGCAGCCCACTTGGGTAAACATTTTGAACATTTTGGGGTGAGGCATGCAACCCACTTGGGGTAACATTTATCATGCACCACAACTACCATCATTCCTTGCACAGATGCCCACAGAGGCAGGACATTTAAATTCACGCAGGTGGTGCGATTGCTGCCTTTCCCTTCTGCCAGTGATCAAGAGCGTTGTTGCGCTCGAAACGCGTTTGGCTTGAGATTTGTGCAAAGGAGCAGCTGGTCTGATTGTCCTGTATTTCACAAATAAAGGACTTTACTCACCGTAGTGTGGCTTCATCTTGGAGGCAACTTCCTTTTTTCTGTGTTATGCGGCGTGCCCCGCCGCGATGGAGCCCCACTGCTATCATCGCGGGCCTGCAGCGACAATGATCAAAGACGCTGTGGGGATGGTGAGTCCGCTTTGTGGATGTTGTATGGACAGGATGACAGCCCGGACAGCTTCAGCACAGCCCACTTGGGTAAACATTTTGAACATTTTTGGGCGAGGCATGCAACCCACTGGGGGTAACATTTATCATGCACCACAACTACCATCATTCCTTGAGCAGACGCCCACAGAGACGGGACATTTAAATTCATGCAGGTGGTGCGATTGCTGCCTTTCCCTTCTGCCAGTGAGCAAGAGCGTTGTTGCGCTCGAAACACGTTTGGCTTGAGATTTGTGCAAAGAAGCAGCTGGTCTGATTGTCCTGTATTTCACAAATAAAGGACTTTACTCACCGCAGTGCGGCTTCATCTTGGATGCAACTTCCTTTTTTCTGTGTTATGCTGCGTGCCCCGCCGCGATGGAGCCCCACTGCTATCAGGACGGGCATGCAGCGACAATGATCAAATACGCTGTGGGGACGGTGACACCGCTTTGTGGATGTTGTATGGACAGGATGACAGCCGGGACAGCTTCAGCGCAGCCCACTTGGGTAAACAATTTGAACATTTTGGGGCGAGGTATGCAACCCACTTGGGGTAACATTTATCATGCACCACAACTACCATCATTCCTTGCACAGACGCCCACAGAGGCGGGACATTTAAATTCACGCAGGTGGTGCGATTGCTGCCTTTCCCTTCTGCCAGTGAACAAGAGCGTTGTTGTGCTCGAAACGCGTTTGGCTTGAGATTTGTGCAAAGGAGCAGCTGGTCTGATTGTCCTGTATATCACAAATAAAGGACTTTACTCACCGTAGTGTGGCTTCATCTTGGAGGCAACTTCCTTTTTTCCGTGTTATGCGGCGTGCCCCGCCGCGATGGAGCCCCACTGCTAGCAGCGACAATGATCAAAGACGCTGTGGGGACGGTGAGTCCGCTTTGTGGATGTTGTATGGACAGGATGACAGCCCGGACAGCTTCAACGCAGCCCACTTGGGTAAACATTTTGAACATTTTCGGGCGAGGCATGCAACCCACTTGGGGTAACATTTATCATGCACCACAACTACCATCATTCCTTGCGCAGACGCCCACAGAGGCGGGACATTTAAATTCATGCAGGTGGTGCGATTGCTGCCTTTCCCTTCTGCCAGTGAGCAAGAGCGTTGTTGCGCTCGAAACGCGTTTGGCTTGAGATTTGTGCAAAGGAGCAGCTGGTCTGATTGTCCTGTATTTCACAAATAAATGACTTTTCTCACCGTAGTGTGGCTTCATCTTGGAGGCAACTTCCTTTTTTCTGTGTTATGCGGCGTGCCCCGCCGCGATGGAGCCCCACTGCTATCAGGGCGGGCATGCAGCGACAATGATCAAATACGCTGTGGGGATGGTGACACCGCTTTGTGGATGTTGTATGGACAGGATGACAGCCGGCACAGCTTCAGCGCAGCCCACTTGGGTAAACAATTTGAACATTTTGGGGCGAGATATGCAACCCACTGTGGGTAACATTTATCATGCACCACAACAACCAGCATTCTTTGCGCAGCCGCTCACAGAGGCGGGACATTTAAGTTTGCGCAGGTGGTGCAATTGCTGCCTTTCCCTTCTTCCAGTGAACAAGAGAGTGGTTGAGCTCGAAACGGGTTTGGCTTGAGATTTGTGCAAAGGAGCAGCTGATCTGATTGTCCTGTATTTCACAAATAAAAGACTTTACTCACCGTAGTGTGGCTTCATCTTGGAGGCAATTTCCTTATTTCTGTGTTATGCGGCATGCCCCGCCGCGATGGAGCCCCACTGCTATCATGGTGGGCCTGCAGCGACAATGATCAAAGACGCTGTGGGGACGGTGAGTCCGCTTTGTGGCTGTTGTATGGGCAGGATGACAGCCCGGACAGCTTCAGCGCATCCCACTTGGGTAAACATTTTGAACATTTTGGGGCAAGGCATGCAACCCACTGGGGATAACATTTATCATGCACCACAACTACCATCATTCCTTGCGCAGACGCCCACAGAGGCGGGACATTTAAATTTGTGCAGGTGGTGCGATTGCTGCCTTTCCCTTCTGCCAGTGAACAAGAGCGTTGTTGCGCTCGAAACGCATTTGGCTTGAGATTTGTGCAAAGGAGCAGCTGGTCTGATTGTCCTGTATTTCACAAATAAAGGACTTTACTCATCGAAGTGTGGCTTCATCTTGGAGGCAACTTCCTTTTTTCTGTGTCATGCGGCGTGCCTCACCGCGATGGAGCCCCACTGCTAGCAGCGACAATGATCAAAGACGCTGTGGGGACGGTGAGTCTGCTTTGTGGATGTTGTATGGACAGGATGACAGCCCGGACAGCTTCAACGCAGCCCACTTGGGTAAACATTTTGAACATTTTGGGGCAAGGCATGCAACCCACTTGGGGTAACATTTATCATGCACCACAACTACCATCATTCCTTGCGCAGACGCCCACAGAGGCGGGACATTTAAATTCACGCAGGTGGTGCGATTGCTGCCTTTCCCTTCTGCCAGTGAGCAAGAGCGTTGTTGCGCTCGAAACGCGTTTGGCTTGAGATTTGTGCAAAGGAGCAGCTGGTCTGATTGTCCTGTATTTCACAAATAAAGGACTTTACTCACCGTAGTGTGGCTTCATCTTGGAGGCAACTTCCTTTTTTCTGTGTTATGCGGCGTGCCCCGCCGCGGTGGAGCCCCACTGCTATCAGGGCGGGCATGCAGCGACAATGATCAAATACGCTGTGGGGACGGTGACACCGCTTTGTGGATGTTGTATGGACAGGATGACAGCCGGGACAGCTTCAGCGCAGCCCACTTGGGTAAACAATTTGAACATTTTGGGGCGAGGTATGCAACCCACTGTGGGTAACATTTATCATGCACCACAACTACCATCATTCCTTGCGCAGACGCCCACAGAGGGGGGACATTTAAATTCGTGCAGGTGGTGCAATTGCTGCCTTTCCCTTCTGCCAGTTAACAAGAGCATTGTTGTGCTCAAACGCGTTTGGCTTGAGATTTGTGCAAAGGAGCAGCTGGTCTGATTGCCCTGTATTTCACAAATAAAGGACTTTACTCACCGTAGTGTGGCTTCATCTTGGAGGCAACTTCCTTTTTTCTGTGTTATGCGGTGTGCCCCACCGCGATGGAGCCCCACTGCTATCAGGGCGGGCCTGGGACAATGATCAAAGATGCTGTGGGGACGGTGAGTCCGCTTTGTGGATGTTGTATGGACGGGATGACAGCCAGGACAGCTTCAGCTCAGCCCACTTGGGTAAACATTTTGAACATTTTGGGGCGAGGCATGCAACCCACTGGGGTTAACATTTATCATGCACCACAACTACCATCATTCCTTGCGCAGACGCTCACAGAGGCGGGACATTTAAATTCGCGCAGGTGGTGCAATTACTGCCAGTGAACAAGAGAGTGGTTGAGCTCGAAACGGGTTTGGCTTGAGATTTGTGCAAAGGAGCAGCTGATCTGATTGTCCTGTATTTCACAAATAAAAGACTTTACTCACCGTAGTGTGGCTTCATCTTGGAGGCAATTTCCTTATTTCTGTGTTATGCGGCATGCCCCGCAGCGATGGAGCCCCACTGCTATCATGGTGGGCCTGCAGCGACAATGATCAAAGACGCTGTGGGGACAGTGAGTCCGCTTTGTGGCTGTTGTATGGACAGGATGACAGCCCGGACAGCTTCAGCGCATCCCACTTGGGTAAACATTTTGAACATTTTGGGGCGAGGCATGCAACCCACTGGGGGTAACATTTATCATGCACCACAACTACCATCATTCCTTGCGCAGACGCCCACAGAGGCGGGACATTTAAATTTGTGCAGGTGGTGCGATTGCTGCCTTTCCCTTCTGCCAGTGAACAAGAGCGTTGTTGCGCTCGAAACGCGTTTGGCTTGAGATTTGTGCAAAGGAGCAGCTGGTCTGATTGTCCTGTATTTCACAAATAAAGGACTTTACTCACCGTATTGTGGCTTCATCCCTGAGGCAATTTCCTTTTTAATGTGTTATGCGGCGTGCCCCGCTGCGATGGAGCCCCACTGCTAGCAGCGACAGTGATAAAAGACGCTGTGGGGACGGTGAGTCCGCTTTGTGGATGTTGTATGGACAGGATGAGAGCCCGGACAGCTTCAACGCAGCCCACTTGGGTAAACATTTAGAACATTTTGGGGCGAGGCATGCAACCCACTTGGGGTAACATTTATCATGCACCACAACTACCATCATTCCTTGCGCAGACGCCCACAGAGGAGGTACATTTAAATTCACGCAGGTGGTGCGATTGCTGCCTTTCCCTTCTGCCAGTGATCAAGAGCGTTGTTGCGCTCGAAACGCGTTTGGCTTGAGATTTGTGCAAAGGAGCAGCTGGTCTGATTAACCTATATCTCACAAATAAAGTACTTTACTCACCGTAGTGTGGCTTCATCATGGAGGCAACTTCCTTTTTTCTGTGTTATGCGGTGTGCCCCACCGCGATGGAGCCCCACTGCTATCAGGGCGGGCCTGCAGCGACAATGATCAAAGATGCTGTGGGGACGATGAGTCCGCTTTGTGGATGTTGTATGGACAGGATGACAGCCCGGACAGCTTCAACGCAGCCCACTTGGGTAAACATTTTGAACATTTTGGGGCGAGGCATGCAACCCACTTGGGGTAACATTTATCATGCACCACAACTACCATTATTCCTTGCGCAGACGCCCACAGAGGCGGGACATTTAAATTCACGCAGGTGGTGCAATTGCTGCCTTTCCCTTCTGCCAGTGAACAAGAGCATTGTTGCGCTTGAAACGTGCTTGGCTTGAGATTTGTGCAAAGGAGCAGCTGGTCTGATTGTCCTGTATTTCACAAATAAAGGACTTTACTCACCGTAGTGTGGCTTCATCTTGGAGGCAACTTCCTTTTTTCTGTGTTATGCGGCGTGCCCCGCCGCGATGGAGCCCCACTGCTATCATGGTGGGCCTGCAGTGACAATGATCAAAGACGCTGTGGGGACGGTAAGTCCGCTTTGTGGCTGTTGTATGGACAGGATGACAGCCCGGACAGCTTCAGCGCAGCCCACTTGGGTAAACATTTTGAACATTTTGGGGCGAGGCATGCAACCCACTGGGGGTAACATTTATCATGCACCATAACTACCATCATTCCTTGAGCAGACGCCCACAGAGGCGGGACATTTAAATTTGTGCAGGTGGTGCGATTGCTGCCTTTCCCTTCTGCCAGTGAACAAGCGCGTTCTTGCGCTCGAAACGCGTTTGGCTTGAGATTTGTGCAAAGGAGCAGCTGGTCTGATTGTCCTGTATTTCACAAATAAAGGACTTTACTCACCGTAGTGTGGCTTCATCGCTGAGGCAACTTACTTTTTTCTGTGTTATGCGGAGTGCCCCGCCGCGATGGAGCCCCACTGCTAGCAGCGACAATGATCAAAGACGCTGTGGGGACGGTGAGTCCGCTTTGTGGATGTTGTATGGACAGGATGACAGCCCGGACAGCTTCAACGCAGCCCACTTTGGTAAACATTTTGAACATTTTCGGGCGAGGCATGCAACCCACTTGGGGTAACATTTATCATGCACCACAACTACCATCATTCCTTGCGCAGACGCCCACAGAGGCGGGACATTTAAATTCATGCAGGTGGTGCGATTGCTGCCTTTCCCTTCTGCCAGTGAGCAAGAGCGTTGTTGCGCTCAAAACGTGTTTGGCTTGAGATTTGTGCAAAGGAGCAGCTGGTCTGATTGTCCTGTATTTCACAAATAAAGGACTTTTCTCACCGTAGTGTGGCTTCATCTTGGAGGCAACTTCCTTTTTTCTGTGTTATGCGGCGTGCCCCGCCGCGATGGAGCCCCACTGCTATCAGGGCGGGCATGCAGCGACAATGATCAAATACGCTGTGGGGATGGTGACACCGCTTTGTGGATGTTGTATGGACAGGATGACAGCCGGGACAGCTTCAGCGCAGCCCACTTGGGTAAACAATTTTAACATTTTGGGGCGAGATATGCAACCCACTGTGGGTAACATTTATCATGCACCACAACAACCATCATTCTTTGCGCAGACGCTCACAGAGGCGGGACATTTAAATTTGCGCAGGTGGTGCAATTGCTGCCTTTCCCTTCTTCCAGTGAACAAGAGAGTGGTTGAGCTCGAAACGGGTTTGGCTTGAGATTTGTGCAAAGGAGCAGCTGATCTGATTGTCCTGTATTTCACAAATAAAAGACTTTACTCACCGTAGTGTGGCTTCATCTTGGAGGCAATTTCCTTATTTCTGTGTTATGCGGCATGCCCCGCCGCGATGGAGCCCCACTGCTATCATGGTGGGCCTGCAGCGACAATGATCAAAGACGCTGTGGGGACGGTGAGTCTGCTTTGTGGCTGTTGTATGGGCAGGATGACAGCCCGGACAGCTTCAGCGCATCCCACTTGGGTAAACATTTTGAACATTTTGGGGCAAGGCATGCAACCCACTGGGGATAACATTTATCATGCACCACAACTACCATCATTCCTTGCGCAGACGCCCACAGAGGCGGGAGATTTAAATTTGTGCAGGTGGTGCGATTGCTGCCTTTCCCTTCTGCCAGTGAACAAGAGCGTTGTTGCGCTCGAAACGCATTTGGCTTGAGATTTGTGCAAAGGAGCAGCTGGTCTGATTGTCCTGTATTTCACAAATAAAGGACTTTACTCACCGTAGTGTGGCTTCATCCCTGAGGCAACTTCCTTTTTTCTGTGTTATGCTGAGTGCCCCGCCGCGATGGAGCCCCAATGCTAGCAGCGACAATGATCAAAGACGCTGTGGGGACGGTGAGTCCGCTTTGTGGATGTTGTATGGACAGGATGACAGCCCGGACAGCTTCAACGCAGCCCACTTGGGTAAACATTTTGAACATTTTGGGGCGAGGCATGCAACCCACTTGGGGTAACATTTATCATGCACCACAACTACCATCATTCCTTGCGCAGACGCCCATAGAGGCGGGACATTTAAATTCACGCAGGTGGTGCGATTGCTGCCTTTCCCTTCTGCCAGTGATCAAGAGCGTTGTTGCGCTCGATACGCGTTTGGCTTGAGATTTGTGCAAAGGAGCAGCTGGTCTGATTGTCCTGTATTTCACAAATAAAGGACTTTAGTCATCGAAGTGTGGCTTCATCTTGGAGGCAACTTCCTTTTTTCTGTGTCATGCGGCATGCCCCGCCGCGATGGAGCCCCACTGCTAGCAGCGACAATGATCAAAGACGCTGTGGGGACGGTGAGTCCGCTTTGTGGATGTTGTATGGACAGGATGAGAGCCCGGACAGCTTCAACGCAGCCCACTTGGGTAAACATTTAGAACATTTTGGGGCGAGGCATGCAACCCACTTGGGGTAACATTTATCATGCACCACAACTACCATCATTCCTTGCGCAGACGCCCAAAGAGGCGGGACATTTAAATTCAAGCAGGTGGTGCGATTGCTGCCTTTCCCTTCTGCCAGTGAGCAAGAGCGTTGTTGCGCTCGAAACGCGTTTGGCTTGAGATTTGTGCAAAGGAGCAGCTGGTCTGATTGTCCTGTATTTCACAAATAAAGGACTTTACTCACCGTAGTGTGGCTTCATCTTGGAGGCAACTTCCTTTTTTCTGTGTTATGCGGCGTGCCCCGCCGCGGTGGAGCCCCACTGCTATCAGGGCGGGCATGCAGCGACAATGATCAAATACGCTGTGGGGACGGTGACACCGCTTTGTGGATGTTGTATGGACAGGATGACAGCCGGGACAGCTTCAGGGCAGCCCACTTGGGTAAACAATTTGAACATTTTGGGGCGAGGTATGCAACCCACTGTGGGTAACATTTATCATGCACCACAACTACCATCATTCCTTGCGCAGACGCCCACAGAGGGGGGACATTTAAATTTGTGCAGGTGGTGCGATTGCTGCCTTTCCTTCTGCCAGTGAACAAGAGCGTTGTTGTGCTCAAACGCGTTTGGCTTGAGATTTGTGCAAAGGAGCAGCTGGTCTGATTGCCCTGTATTTCACAAATAAAGGACTTTACTCACCGTAGTGTGGCTTCATCTTGGAGGCAACTTCCTTTTTTCTGTGTTATGCGGTGTGCCCCACCGCGATGGAGCCCCACTGCTATCAGGGCGGGCCTGGGACAATGATCAAAGATGCTGTGGGGACGGTGAGTCCGCTTTGTGGATGTTGTATGGACGGGATGACAGCCAGGACAGCTTCAGCTCAGCCCACTTGGGTAAACATTTTGAACATTTTGGGGTGAGGCATGCAACCCACTGGGGTTAACATTTATCATGCACCACAACTACCATCATTCCTTGCGCAGACGCTCACAGAGGCGGGACATCTATATTTGCACAGGTGGTGCAATTACTGCCAGTGAACAAGAGAGTGGTTGAGCTCGAAACGGGTTTGGCTTGAGATTTGTGCAAAGGAGCAGCTGATCTGATTGTCCTGTATTTCACAATTAAAAGACTTTACTCACCGTAGTGTGGCTTCATCTTGGAGGCAATTTCCTTATTTCTGTGTTATGCGGCATGCCCCGCAGCGATGGAGCCCCACTGCTATCATGTTGGGCCTGCAGCGACAATGATCAAAGACGCTGTGGGGACAGTGAGTCCGCTTTGTGGCTGTTGTATGGACAGGATGACAGCCCGGACAGCTTCAGCGCATCCCACTTGGGTAAACATTTTGAACATTTTGGGGCGAGGCATGCAACCCACTGGGGGTAACATTTATCATGCACCACAACTACCATCATTCCTTGCGCAGACGCCCACAGAGGCGGGACATTTAAATTTGTGCAGGTGGTGCGATTGCTGCCTTTCCCTTCTGCCAGTGAACAAGAGCGTTGTTGTGCTCGAAACGCATTTGGCTTGAGATTTGTGCAAAGGAGCAGCTGGTCTGATTGTCCTGTATTTCACAAATAAAGGACTTTACTCACCGTATTGTGGCTTCATCCCTGAGGCAATTTCCTTTTTAATGTGTTATGCGGCGTGCCCCGCTGCGATGGAGCCCCACTGCTAGCAGCGACAGTGATAAAAGACGCTGTGGGGACGGTGAGTCCGCTTTGTGGATGTTGTATGGACAGGATGAGAGCCCGGACAGCTTCAACGCAGCCCACTTGGGTAAACATTTTGAACATTTTGGGGCGAGGCATGCAACCCACTTGGGGTAACATTTATCATGCACCACAACTACCATCATTCCTTGCGCAGACGCCCACAGAGGAGGGACATTTAAATTCACGCAGGTGGTGCGATTGCTGCCTTTCCCTTCTGCCAGTGATCAAGAGCGTTGTTGCGCTCGAAACGCGTTTGGCTTGAGATTTGTGCAAAGGAGCAGCTGGTCTGATTAACCTATATCTCACAAATAAAGTACTTTACTCACCGTAGTGTGGCTTCATCTTGGAGGCAACTTCCTTTTTTCTGTGTTATGCGGTGTGCCCCACCGCGATGGAGCCCCACTGCTATCAGGGCGGGCCTGGAGCGACAATGATCAAAGATGCTGTGGGGACGATGAGTCCGCTTTGTGGATGTTGTATGGACAGGATGGCAGCCCGGACAGCTTCAACGCAGCCCACTTGGGTAAATATTTTGAACATTTTGGGGCGAGGCATGCAACCCACTTGGGGTAACATTTATCATGCACCACAACTACCATTATTCCTTGCGCAGACGCCCACAGAGGCGGGACATTTAAATTCACGCAGGTGGTGCAATTGCTGCCTTTCCCTTCTGCCAGTGAACAAGAGCGTTGTTGCGCTCAAAACGCGTTTGGCTTGAGATTTGTGCAAAGGAGCAGCTGGTCTGATTGTCCTGTATTTCACAAATAAAGGACTTTACTCACCATAGTGTGGCTTCATCTTGGAGGCAACTTCCTTTTTTCTGTGTTATGCGGCGTGCCCCGCCGCGATGGAGCCCCACTGCTATCATGGTTGGCCTGCAGCGACAATGATCAAAGACGCTGTGGGGACGGTAAGTCCGCTTTGTGGCTGTTGTATGGACAGGATGACAGCCCGGACAGCTTCAGCGCAGCCCACTTGGGTAAACATTTTGAACATTTTGGGGCGAGGCATGCAACCCACTGGGAGTAACATTTATCATGCACCATAACTACCATCATTCCTTGCGCAGATGCCCACAGAGGCGGGACATTTAAATTTGTGCAGGTGGTGCGATTGCTGCCTTTCCCTTCTGCCAGTGAACAAGAGCGTTGTTGCGCTCGAAACGCGTTTGGCTTGAGATTTGTGCAAAGGAGCAGCTGGTCTGATTGTCCTCTATTTCACAAATAAAGGACTTTACTCACCGTAGTGTGGCTTCATCGCTGAGGCAACTTACTTTTTTATGTGTTATGCGGAGTGCCCCGCCGCGATGGAGCCCCACTGCTAGCAGCGACAATGATCAAAGACGCTGTGGGGATGGTGAGTCCACTTTGTGGATGTTGTACGGACAGGATGACAGTCCGGACAGCTTCAACGCAGCCCACTTGGGTAAACATTTTGAACATTTTGGGGTGAGGCATGCAACCCACTTGGGGTAACATTTATCATGCACCACAACTACCATCATTCCTTGCACAGACGCCCACAGAGGCAGGACATTTAAATTCACGCAGGTGGTGCGATTGCTGCCTTTCCCTTCTGCCAGTGATCAAGAGCGTTGTTGCGCTCGAAACGCGTTTGGCTTGAGATTTGTGCAAAGGAGCAGCTGGTCTGATTGTCCTGTATTTCACAAATAAAGGACTTTACTCACCGTAGTGTGGCTTCATCTTGGAGGCAACTTCCTTTTTTCTGTGTTATGCGGCGTGCCCCGCCGCGATGGAGCCCCACTGCTGTCATCGCGGGCCTGCAGCGACAATGATCAAAGACGCTGTGGGGACGGTGAGTCCGCTTTGTGGATGTTGTATGGACAGGATGACAGCCCGGACAGCTTCAGCGCAGCCCACTTGGGTATACATTTTGAACATTTTGGGGCGAGGCATGCAACCCACTGGGGGTAACATTTATCATGCACCACAACTACCATCATTCCTTGAGCAGACGCCCACAGAGGCGGGACATTTAAATTCATGCGGGTGGTGCGATTGCTGCCTTTCCCTTCTGCCAGTGAGCAAGAGTGTTGTTGCGCTCGAAACACGTTTGGCTTGAGATTTGTGCAAAGAAGCAGCTGGTCTGATTGTCTTGTCCTGTATTTCACAAATAAAGGACTTTACTCACCGTAGTGTGGCTTCATCTTGGATGCAACTTCCTTTTTTCTGTGTTATGCGGCGTGCCCCGCCGCGATGGAGCCCCACTGCTATCAGGACGGGCATGCAGCGACAATGATCAAATACGCTGTGGGGACGGTGACACCGCTTTGTGGATGTTGTATGGACAGGATGACAGCCGGGACAGCTTCAGCGCAGCCCACTTGGGTAAACAATTTGAACATTTTGGGGCGAGGTATGCAATCCACTGTGGGTAACATTTATCATGCACCACAACTACCATCATTCCATGCGCAGACGCTCACAGAGGCGGGACATTTAAATTTGCGCAGGTGGTGCAATTGCTGCCTTTCCCTTCTTCCAGTGAACAAGAGAGTGGTTGAGCTCGAAACGGGTTTGGCTTGAGATTTGTGCAAAGGAGCAGCTGATCTGATTGTCCTGTATTTCACAAATAAAAGACTTTACTCACCGTAGTGTGGCTTCATCTTGGAGGCAATTTCCTTATTTCTGTGTTATGCGGCATGCCCCGCCGCGATGGAGCCCCACTGCTATCATGGTGGGCCTGCAGCGACAATGATCAAAGACGCTGTGGGGACGGTGAGTCCGCTTTGTGGCTGTTGTATGGACAGGATGACAGCCCGGACAGCTTCAGCGCATCCCACTTGGGTAAACATTTTGAACATTTTGGGGCAAGGCATGCAACCCACTGGGGATAACATTTATCATGCACCACAACTACCATCATTCCTTGCGCAGACGCCCACAGAGGCGGGACATTTAAATTTGTGCAGGTGGTGCGATTGCTGTCTTTCCCTTCTGCCAGTGAACAAGAGCGTTGTTGCGCTCGAAACGCATTTGGCTTGAGATTTGTGCAAAGGAGCAGCTGGTCTGATTGTCCTGTATTTCACAAATAAAGGACTTTACTCACCATAGTGTGGCTTCATCCCTGAGGCAACTTCCTTTTTTCTGTGTTATGCGGAGTGCCCCGCCGCGATGGAGCCCCACTGCTAGCAGCGACAATGATCAAAGACGCTGTGGGGACGGTGAGTCCGCTTTTTGGATGTTGTATGGACAGGATGACAGCCCGGACAGCTTCAACGCAGCCCACATTGGTAAACATTTTGAACATTTTGGGGCGAGGCATGCAACCCACTTGGGGTAACATTTATCATGCACCACAACTACCATCATTCCTTGCGCAGACGCCCACAGATGCGGGACATTTAAATTCACGCAGGTGGTGCGATTGCTGCCTTTCCCTTCTGCCAGTGATCAAGAGCGTTGTTGCGCTCGATACGCGTTTGGCTTGAGATTTGTGCAAAGGAGCAGCTGGTCTGATTGTCCTGTATTTCACAAATAAAGGACTTTACTCATCGAAGTGTGGCTTCATCTTGGAGGCAACTTCCTTTTTTCTGTGTCATGCGGCGTGCCTCGCCGCGATAGAGCCCCACTGCTAGCAGCGACAATGATCAAAGACGCTGTGGGGACGGTGAGTCCGCTTTGTGGATGTTGTATGGACAGGATGATAGCCCGGACAGCTTCAACGCAGCCCACTTGGGTAAACATTTTGAACATTTTGGGGCAAGGCATGCAACCCACTTGGGGTAACATTTATCATGCACCACAACTACCATCATTCCTTGCGCAGATGCCCACAGAGGCGGGACATTTAAATTCACGCAGGTGGTGCGATTGCTGCCTTTCCCTTCTGCCAGTGAGCAATAGCGTTGTTGCGCTCGAAACGCGTTTGGCTTGAGATTTGTGCAAAGGAGCAGCTGGTC
The DNA here is from genome assembly GCF_964204655.1 of Triturus cristatus. NCBI lineage: Eukaryota > Metazoa > Chordata > Amphibia > Caudata > Salamandridae > Triturus > Triturus cristatus. Next base: position 1,195,041,164 of record NC_140579.1, read on the forward strand.
TGATTGTCCTGTATTTCACAAATAAAGGACTTTACTCACCGTAGTGTGGCTTCATCTTGGAGGCAACTTCCTTTTTTCTGTGTTATGTGGCGTGCCCCGCCGCGGTGGAGCCCCACTGCTATCAGGGCGGGCATGCAGCGACAATGATCAAATACGCTGTGGGGACGGTGACACCGCTTTGTGGATGTTGTATGGACAGGATGACAGCCGGGACAGCTTCAGCGCAGCCCACTTGGGTAAACAATTTGAACATTTTGGGGCGAGGTATGCAACCCACTGTGGGTAACATTTATCATGCACCACATCTACCATCATTCCTTGCGCAGACGCCCACAGAGGGGGGACATTTAAATTCGTGCAGGTGGTGCGATTGCTGCCTTTCCTTCTGCCAGTGAACAAGAGCGTTGTTGTGCTCAAACGCGTTTGGCTTGAGATTTGTGCAAAGGAGCAGCTGGTCTGATTGCCCTGTATTTCACAAATAAAGGACTTTACTCACCGTAGTGTGGCTTCATCTTGGGGGCAACTTCCTTTTTTCTGTGTTATGCGGTGTGCCCCACCGCGATGGAGCCCCACTGCTATCATGGCGGGCCTGGGACAATGATCAAAGATGCTGTGGGGACGGTGAGTCCGCTTTGTGGATGTTGTATGGACGGGATGACAGCCAGGACAGCTTCAGCTCAGCCCACTTGGGTAAACATTTTGAACATTTTGGGGCGAGGCATGCAACCCACTGGGGTTAACATTTATCATGCACCACAACTACCATCATTCCTTGCGCAGACGCTCACAGAGGCGGGACATTTAAATTCGCGCAGGTGGTGCAATTACTGCCAGTGAACAAGAGAGTGGTTGACCTCGAAACGGGTTTGGCTTGAGATTTGTGCAAAGGAGCAGCTGATCTGATTGTCCTGTATTTCACAAATAAAAGACTTTACTCACCGTAGTGTGGCTTCATCTTGGAGGCAATTTCCTTATTTCTGTGTTATGCAGCATGCCCCGCAGCGATGGAGCCCCACTGCTATCATGGTGGGCCTGCAGCGACAATGATCAAAGACGCTGTGGGGACAGTGAGTCCGCTTTGTGGCTGTTGTATGGACAGGATGACAGCCCGGACAGCTTCAGCGCATCCCACTTGGGTAAACATTTTGAACATTTTGGGGCGAGGCATGCAACCCACTGGGGGTAATATTTATCATGCACCACAACTACCATCATTCCTTGCACAGACGCCCACAGAGGTGGGACATTTAAATTTGTGCAGGTGGTGCGATTGCTGCCTTTCCCTTCTGCCAGTGAACAAGAGCGTTGTTGCGCTCGAAACGCGTTTGGCTTGAGATTTGTGCAAAGGAGCAGCTGGTCTGATTGTCCTGTATTTCACAAATAAAGGACTTTACTCACCATATTGTGGCTTCATCCCTGAGGCAATTTCCTTTTTAATGTGTTATGCGGCGTGCCCCGCTGCGATGGAGCCCCACTGCTAGCAGCGGCAGTGATAAAAGACGCTGTGGGGACGGTGAGTCCGCTTTGTGGATGTTGTATGGACAGGATGACAGCCCGGACAGCTTCAACGCAGCCCACTTGGGTAAACATTTTGAACATTTTGGGGCGAGGCATGCAACCCACTTGGGGTAACATTTATCATGCACCATAACTACCATCATTCCTTGCGCAGACGCCCACAGAGGCGGGACATTTAAATTTGTGCAGGTGGTGCGATTGCTGCCTTTCCCTTCTGCCAGTGAACAAGAGCGTTGTTGCGCTCGAAACGCGTTTGGCTTGAGATTTGTGCAAAGGAGCAGCTGGTCTGATTGTCCTGTATTTCACAAATAAAGGACTTTACTCACCGTAGTGTGGCTTCATCCCTGAGGCAACTTCCTTTTTTCTGTGTTATGCGGAGTGCCCCGCCGCGATGGAGCCCCACTGCTAGCAGCGACAATGATCAAAGACGCTGTGGGGATGGTGAGTCCACTTTGTGGATGTTGTATGGACAGGATGACAGTCCGGACAGCTTCAACGCAGCCCACTTGGGTAAACATTTTGAACATTTTGGGGTGAGGCATGCAACCCACATGGGGTAACATTTATCATGCACCACAACTACCATCAATCCTTGCACAGATGCCCAAGAGAGGCAGGACATTTAAGTTCACGCAGGTGGTGCGATTGCTGCCTTTCCCTTCTGCCAGTGATCAAGAGCGTTGTTGCGCTCGAAACGCATTTGGCTTGAGATTTGTGCAAAGGAGCAGCTGGTCTGATTGTCCTGTATTTCACAAATAAAGGACTTTACTCACCGTAGTGTGGCTTCATCTTGGAGGCAACTTCCTTTTTTCTGTGTTATGCGGCGTGCCCCGCCGCGATGGAGCCCCACTGCTATCATCGCGGACCTGCAGCGACAATGATCAAAGACGCTGTGGGGATGGTGAGTCCGCTTTGTGGATTTTGTATGGACAGGATGACAGCCCGGACAGCTTCAGCACAGCCCACTTGGGTAAACATTTTGAACATTTTGGGGCGAGGCATGCAACCCACTGGGGGTAACATTTATCATGCACCACAACTACCATCATTCCTTGAGCAGACGCCCACAGAGGCGGGACATTTAAATTCATGCAGGTGGTGCGATTGCTGCCTTTCCCTTCTGCCAGTGAGCAAGAGCGTTGTTGCGCTCGAAACACGTTTGGCTTGAGATTTGTGCAAAGAAGCAGCTGGTCTGATTGTCCTGTATTTCACAAATAAAGGACTTTACTCACCGTAGTGTGGCTTCATCTTGGATGCAACTTCCTTTTTTCTGTGTTATGCTGCGTGCCCCGCCGCGATGGAGCCCCACTGCTATCAGGACGGGCATGCAGCGACAATGATCAAATACGCTGTGGGGACGGTGACACCGCTTTGTGGATGTTGTATGGACAGGATGACAGCCGGGACAGCTTCAGCGCAGCCCACTTGGGTAAACAATTTGAACATTTTTGGGCGAGGTATGCAACCCACTTGGGGTAACATTTATCATGCACCACAACTACCATCATTCCTTGCACAGACGCCCACAGAGGCGGGACATTTAAATTCACGCAGGTGGTGCGATTGCTGCCTTTCCCTTCTGCCAGTGAACAAGAGCGTTGTTGTGCTCGAAACGCGCTTGGCTTGAGATTTGTGCAAAGGAGCAGCTGGTCTGATTGTCCTGTATATCACAAATAAAGGACTTTACTCACCGTAGTGTGGCTTCATCTTGGAGGCAACTTCCTTTTTTCCGTGTTATGCGGCGTGCCCCGCCGCGATGGAGCCCCACTGCTAGCAGCGACAATGATCAAAGACGCTGTGGGGACTGTGAGTCCGCTTTGTGGATGTTGTATGGACAGGATGACAGCCCGGACAGCTTCAACGCAGCCCACTTCGGTAAACATTTTGAACATTTTTGGGCGAGGCATGCAACCCACTTGGGGTAACATTTATTATGCACCACAACTACCATCATTCCTTGCGCAGACGCCCACAGAGGCGGGACATTTATATTCATGCAGGTGGTGCGATTGCGGCCTTTCCCTTCTGCCAGTGAGCAAGAGCGTTGTTGCGCTCGAAACGCGTTTGGCTTGAGATTTGTGCAAAGGAGCAGCTGCTCTGATTGTCCTGTATTTCACAAATAAAGGACTTTACTCACCGTAGTGTAGCTTCATCGTGGAGGCAACTTCCTTTTTTCTGTGTTATGCGGCGTGCCCCGCCGCGATGGAGCCCCACTGCTATCAGGGCGGGCATGCAGCGACAATGATCAAATACGCTGTGGGGATGGTGACACCGCTTTGTGGATGTTGTATGGACAGGATGACAGCCGGGACAGCTTCAGCGCAGCCCACTTGGGTAAACAATTTGAACATTTTGGGGCGAGATATGCAACCCACCGTGGGTAACATTTATCATGCACCACAACAACCATCATTCCTTGCGCAGACGCTCACAGAGGCTGTACATTTAAATTTGCGCAGGTGGTGCAATTGCTGCCTTTCCCTTCTTCCAGTGAACAAGAGAGTGGTTGAGCTCGAAACGGGTTTGGCTTGAGATTTGTGGAAAGGAGCAGCTGATCTGATTGTCCTGTATTTCACAAATAAAAGACTTTACTCACCGTAGTGTGGCTTCATCTTGGAGGCAATTTCCTTATTTCTGTGTTATGCGGCATGCCCCGCCGCGATGGAGCCCCACTGCCATCATGGTGGGCCTGCAGCGACAATGATCAAAGACGCTGTGGGGACGGTGAGTCCGCTTTGTGGCTGTTGTATGGGCAGGATGACAGCCCGGACAGCTTCAGCGCATCCCACTTGGGTAAACATTTTGAACATTTTGGGGCAAGGCATGCAACCCACTGGGATAACATTTATCATGCACCACAACTACCATCATTCCTTGCGCAGACACCCACAGAGGCGGGACATTTAAATTTGTGCAGGTGGTGCGATTGCTGTCTTTCCCTTTTGCCAGTGAACAAGAGCGTTGTTGCGCTCGAAACGCATTTGGTTTGAGATTTGTGCAAAGGAGCAGCTGGTCTGATTGTCCTGTATTTCACAAATAAAGGACTTTACTCACCGTAGTGTGGCTTCATCCCTGAGGCAACTTCCTTTTTTCTGTGTTATGCGGAGTGCCCCGCCGCGATGGAGCCCCACTGCTAGCAGCGACAATGATCAAAGACGCTGTGGGGACGGTGAGTCCGCTTTGTGGATGTTGTATGAACAGGATGACAGCCCGGACAGCTTCAACGCAGCCCACTTTGGTAAACTTTTTGAACATTTTGGGGCGAGGCATGCAACCCACTTGGGGTAACATTTATCATGCACCACAACTACCATCATTCCTTGCGCAGACGCCCACAGAGGCGGGACATTTAAATTCACGCAGGTGGTGCGATTGCTGCCTTTCCCTTCTGCCAGTGATCAAGAGCGTTGTTGCGCTCGATACGCGTTTGGCTTGAGATTTGTGCAAAGGAGCAGCTGGTCTGATTGTCCTGTATTTCACAAATAAAGGACTTTACTCATCAAAGTGTGGCTTCATCTTGGAGGCAACTTCCTTTTTTCTGTGTCATGCGGCGTGCCCCGCCGCGATGGAGCCCCACTGCTATCAGGGCGGGCCTGGGACAATGATCAAAGATGCTGTGGGGACGGTGAGTCCGCTTTGTGGATGTTGTATGGACGGGATGACAGCCAGGACAGCTTCAGCTCAGCCCACTTGGGTAAACATTTTGAACATTTTGGGGTGAGGCATGCAACCCACTGGGGTTAACATTTATCATGCACCACAACTACCATCATTCCTTGCGCAGACGCTCACAGAGGCGGGACATTTATATTCGTGCAGGTGGTGCAATTACTGCCAGTGAACAAGAGAGTGGTTGAGCTCGAAACGGGTTTGGCTTGAGATTTGTGCAAAGGTGCAGCTGATCTGATTGTCCTGTATTTCACAAATAAAAGACTTTACTCACCGTAGTGTGGCTTCATCTTGGAGGCAATTTCCTTATTTCTGTGTTATGCGGCATGCCCCGCAGCGATGGAGCCCCACTGCTATCATGGTGGGCCTGCAGCGACAATGATCAAAGACGCTGTGGGGACAGTGAGTCCGCTTTGTGGCTGTTGTATGGACAGGATGACAGCCCGGACAGCTTCAGCGCATCCCACTTGGGTAAACATTTTGAACATTTTGGGGCGAGGCATGCAACCCACCGTGGGTAACATTTATCATGCACCACAACAACCATCATTCCTTGCGCAGACGCTCACAGAGGCTGTACATTTAAATTTGCGCAGGTGGTGCAATTGCTGCCTTTCCCTTCTTCCAGTGAACAAGAGAGTGGTTGAGCTCGAAACGGGTTTGGCTTGAGATTTGTGGAAAGGAGCAGCTGATCTGATTGTCCTGTATTTCACAAATAAAAGACTTTACTCACCGTAGTGTGGCTTCATCTTGGAGGCAATTTCCTTATTTCTGTGTTATGCGGCATGCCCCGCCGCGATGGAGCCCCACTGCTATCATGGTGGGCCTGCAGCGACAATGATCAAAGACGCTGTGGGGACGGTGAGTCCGCTTTGTGGCTGTTGTATGGGCAGGATGACAGCCCGGACAGCTTCAGCGCATCCCACTTGGGTAAACATTTTGAACATTTTGGGGCAAGGCATGCAACCCACTGGGGATAACATTTATCATGCACCACAACTACCATCATTCCTTGCGCAGACACCCACAGAGGCGGGACATTTAAATTTGTGCAGGTGGTGCGATTGCTGTCTTTCCCTTTTGCCAGTGAACAAGAGCGTTGTTGCGCTCGAAACGCATTTGGTTTGAGATTTGTGCAAAGGAGCAGCTGGTCTGATTGTCCTGTATTTCACAAATAAAGGACTTTACTCACCGTAGTGTGGCTTCATCCCTGAGGCAACTTCCTTTTTTCTGTGTTATGCGGAGTGCCCTGCCGCGATGGAGCCCCACTGCTAGCAGCGACAATGATCAAAGACGCTGTGGGGACGGTGAGTCCGCTTTGTGGATGTTGTATGAACAGGATGACAGCCCGGACAGCTTCAACGCAGCCCACTTTGGTAAACTTTTTGAACATTTTGGGGCGAGGCATGCAACCCACTTGGGGTAACATTTATCATGCACCACAACTACCATCATTCCTTGCGCAGACGCCCACAGAGGCGGGACATTTAAATTCACGCAGGTGGTGCGATTGCTGCCTTTCCCTTCTGCCAGTGATCAAGAGCGTTGTTGCGCTCGATACGCGTTTGGCTTGAGATTTGTGCAAAGGAGCAGCTGGTCTGATTGTCCTGTATTTCACAAATAAAGGACTTTACTCATCAAAGTGTGGCTTCATCTTGGAGGCAACTTCCTTTTTTCTGTGTCATGCGGCGTGCCCCGCCGCGATGGAGCCCCACTGCTATCAGGGCGGGCCTGGGACAATGATCAAAGATGCTGTGGGGACGGTGAGTCCGCTTTGTGGATGTTGTATGGACGGGATGACAGCCAGGACAGCTTCAGCTCAGCCCACTTGGGTAAACATTTTGAACATTTTGGGGTGAGGCATGCAACCCACTGGGGTTAACATTTATCATGCACCACAACTACCATCATTCCTTGCGCAGACGCTCACAGAGGCGGGACATTTATATTCGTGCAGGTGGTGCAATTACTGCCAGTGAACAAGAGAGTGGTTGAGCTCGAAACGGGTTTGGCTTGAGATTTGTGCAAAGGTGCAGCTGATCTGATTGTCCTGTATTTCACAAATAAAAGACTTTACTCACCGTAGTGTGGCTTCATCTTGGAGGCAATTTCCTTATTTCTGTGTTATGCGGCATGCCCCGCAGCGATGGAGCCCCACTGCTATCATGGTGGGCCTGCAGCGACAATGATCAAAGACGCTGTGGGGACAGTGAGTCCGCTTTGTGGCTGTTGTATGGACAGGATGACAGCCCGGACAGCTTCAGCGCATCCCACTTGGGTAAACATTTTGAACATTTTGGGGCGAGGCATGCAACCCACTGGGGGTAACATTTATCATGCACCACAACTACCATCATTCCTTGCGCAGACGCCCACAAAGGCGGGACATTTAAATTTGTGCAGGTGGTGCGATTGCTGCCTTTCCCTTCTGCCAGTGAACAAGAGCGTTGTTGCGCTCGAAACGCGTTTGGCTTGAGATTTGTGCAAAGGAGCAGCTGGTCTGATTGTCCTGTATTTCACAAATAAAGGACTTTACTCACCGTATTGTGGCTTCATCCCTGAGGCAATTTCCTTTTTAATGTGTTATGCGGCGTGCCCCGCTGCGATGGAGCCCCACTGCTAGCAGCGACAGTGATAAAAGACGCTGTGGGGACGGTGAGTCCGCTTTGTGGATGTTGTATGGACAGGATGAGAGCCCGGACAGCTTCAACGCAGCCCACTTGGGTAAACATTTTGAACATTTTGGGGCGAGGCATGCAACCCACTTGGGGTAACATTTATCATGCACCACAACTACCATCATTCCTTGCGCAGACGCCCACAGAGGAGGGACATTTAAATTCACGCAGGTGGTGCGATTGCTGCCTTTCCCTTCTGCCAGTGAACAAGAGCGTTGTTGCGCTCGAAACGCGTTTGGCTTGAGATTTGTGCAAAGGAGCAGCTGGTCTGATTAACCTATATCTCACAAATAAAGTACTTTACTCACCGTAGTGTGGCTTCATCTTGGAGGCAACTTCCTTTTTTCTGTGTTATGCGGCGTGCCCCGCCGCGATGGAGCCCCACTGCTATCATGGTGGGCCTGCAGCGACAATGATCAAAGACGCTGTGGGGACGGTAAGTCCGCTTTGTGGCTGTTGTATGGACAGGATGACAGCCCGGACAGCTTCAGTGCAGCCCACTAGGGTAAACATTTTGAACATTTTGGGGCGAGGCATGCAACCCACTGGGAGTAACATTTATCATGCACCATAACTACCATCATTCCTTGCGCAGACACCCACAGAGGCGGGACATTTAAATTTGTGCAGGTGGTGCGATTGCTGCCTTTCCCTTCTGCCAGTGAACAAGAGCGTTGTTGCGCTCGAAACGCGTTTGGCTTGAGATTTGTGCAAAGGAGCAGCTGGTCTGATTGTCCTGTATTTCACAAATAAAGGACTTTACTCACCGTAGTGTGGCTTCATCGCTGAGGCAACTTACTTTTTTCTGTGTTATGCGGAGTGCCCCGCCGCGATGGAGCCCCACTGCTAGCAGCGACAATGATCAAAGACGCTGTGGGGATGGTGAGTCCACTTTGTGGATGTTGTATGGACAGGATGACAGTCCGGACAGCTTCAATGCAGCCCACTTGGGTAAACATTTTGAACATTTTGGGGTGAGGCATGCAACCCACTTGGGGTAACATTTATCATGCACCACAACTACCATCATTCCTTGCACAGACGCCCACAGAGGCAGGACATTTAAATTCACGCAGGTGGTGCGATTGATGCCTTTCCCTTCTGCCAGTGATCAAGAGCGTTGTTGCGCTCGAAACGCGTTTGGCTTGAGATTTGTGCAAAGGAGCAGCTGGTCTGATTGTCCTGTATTTCACAAATAAAGGACTTTACTCACCGTAGTGTGGCTTCATCTTGGAGGCAACTTCCTTTTTTCTGTGTTATGCGGCGTGCCCCGCCGCAATGGAGCCCCACTGCTATCATCGCGGGCCTGCAGCGACAATGATCAAAGACACTGTGGGGATGGTGAGTCCGCTTTGTGGATGTTGTATGGACAGGATGACAGCCCGGACAGCTTCAGCGCAGCCCACTTGGGTAAACATTTTGAACATTTTGGGGCGAGGCATGCAACCCACTGGGGGTAACATTTATCATGCACCACAACTACCATCATTCCTTGAGCAGACGCCCACAGAGGCGGGACATTTAAATTCATGCAGGTGGTGCGATTGCTGCCTTTCCCTTCTGCCAGTGAGCAAGAGCGTTGTTGCGCTCGAAACACGTTTGGCTTGAGATTTGTGCAAAGAAGCAGCTGGTCTGATTGTCTTGTCCTGTATTTCACAAATAAAGGACTTTACTCACCGTAGTGTGGCTTCATCTTGGATGCAACTTCCTTTTTTCTGTGTTATGCGGCGTGCCCCACCGCGATGGAGCCCCACTGCTATCAGGACGGGCATGCAGCGACAATGATCAAATACGCTGTGGGGACGGTGGCACCGCTTTGTGGATGTTGTATGGACAGGATGACAGCCGGGACAGCTTCAGCGCAGCCCACTTGGGTAAACAATTTGAACATTTTGGGGCGAGGTATGCAACCCACTGTGGGTAACATTTATCATGCACCACAACTACCATCATTCCATGCGCAGACGCTCACAGAGGCGGGACATTTAAATTTGCGCAGGTGGTGCAATTGCTGCCTTTCCCTTCTTCCAGTGAACAAGAGAGTGGTTGAGCTCGAAACGGGTTTGGCTTGAGATTTGTGCAAAGGAGCAGCTGATCTGATTGTCCTGTATTTCACAAATAAAAGACTTTACTCACCGTAGTGTGGCTTCATCTTGGAGGCAATTTCCTTATTTCTGTGTTATGCGGCATGCCCCGCCGCGATGGAGCCCCACTGCTATCATGGTGGGCCTGCAGAGACAATGATCAAAGACGCTGTGGGGACGGTGAGTCCACTTTGTGGCTGTTGTATGGACAGGATGACAGCCCGGACAGCTTCAGAGCATCCCACTTGGGTAAACATTTTGAAAATTTTGGGGCAAGGCATGCAACCCACTGGGGATAACATTTATCATGCACCACAACTACCATCATTCCTTGCGCAGACGCCCACAGAGGCGGGACATTTAAATTTGTGCAGGTGGTGCGATTGCTGCCTTTCCCTTCTGCCAGTGAACAAGAGCGTTGTTGCGCTCGAAACGCATTTGGCTTGAGATTTGTGCAAAGGAGCAGCTGGTCTGATTGTCCTGTATTTCACAAATAAAGGACTTTACTCACCGTAGTGTGGCTTCATCCCTGAGGCAACTTCCTTTTTTCTGTGTTATGCGGAGTGCCCCACCGCGATGGAGCCCCACTGCTAGCAGCGACAATGATCAAAGACGCTGTGGGGACGGTGAGTCCGCTTTGTGGATGTTGTATGGACAGGATGACAGCCCGGACAGCTTCAACGCAGCCCACTTTGGTAAACATTTTGAACATTTTGGGGCGAGGCATGCAACCCACTTGGGGTAACATTTATCATGCACCACAACTACCATCATTCCTTGCGCAGACGCCCACAGAGGCGGGACATTTAAATTCACGCAGGTGGTGCGATTGCTGCCTTTCCCTTCTGCCAGTGATCAAGAGCGTTGTTGCGCTCGATACGCGTTTGGCTTGAGATTTGTGCAAAGGAGCAGCTGGTCTGATTGTCCTGTATTTCACAAATAAAGGACTTTACTCATCGAAGTGTGGCTTCATCTTGGAGGGAACTTCCTTTTTTCTGTGTCATGCGGCGTGCTTCGCCGCGATGGAGCCCCACTGCTAGCAGCGACAATGATCAAAGACGCTGTGGGGACGGTGAGTCCGCTTTGTGGATGTTGTATGGAGAGGATGACAGCCCGGACAGCTTCAACGCAGCCCACTTGGGTAAACATTTTGAACATTTTGGGGCAAGGCATGCAACCCACTTGGGGTAACATTTATCATGCACCACAACTACCATCATTCCTTGCGCAGACGCCCACAGAGGCGGGACATTTAAATTCACGCAGGTGGTGCGATTGCTGCCTTTCCCTTCTGCCAGTGAGCAAGAGCGTTGTTGCGCTCGAAACGCGTTTGGCTTGAGATTTGTGCAAAGGAGCAGCTGGTCTGATTGTCATGTATTTCACAAATAAAGGACTTTACTCACCGTAGTGTGGCTTCATCTTGGAGGCAACTTCCTTTTTTCTGTGTTATGCGGCGTGCCCCGCTGCGATGGAGCCCCACTGCTATCAGGGCGGGCATGCAGCGACAATGATCTAATACGCTGTGGGGACGGTGACACCGCTTTGTGGATGTTGTATGGACAGGATGACAGCCGGGACAGCTTCAGCGCAGCCCACTTGGGTAAACGATTTGAACATTTTGGGGCGAGGTATGCAACCCACTGTGGGTAACATTTATCATGCACCACAACTACCATCATTCCTTGCGCAGACGCCCACAGAGGGGGGACATTTAAATTCGTGCAGGTGGTGCGATTGCTGCCTTTCCTTCTGCCAGTGAACAAGAGCATTGTTGTGCTCAAACGCGTTTGGCTTGAGATTTGTGCAAAGGAGCAGCTGGTCTGATTGCCCTGTATTTCACAAATAAAGGACTTTACTCACCGTAGTGTGGCTTCATCTTGGAGGCAACTTCCTTTTTTCTGTGTTATGCGGTGTGCCCCACCGCGATGGAGCCCCACTGCTATCAGGGCGGGCCTGGGACAATGATCAAAGATGCTGTGGGGACGGTGAGTCCGCTTTGTGGATGTTGTATGGACAGGATGACAGCCAGGACAGCTTCAGCTCAGCCCACTTGGGTAAACATTTTGAACATTTTGGGGCGAGGCATGCAACCCACTGGGGTTAACATTTATCATGCACCACAACTACCATCATTCCTTGCGCAGACGCCCACAGAGGCGGGACATTTAAATTTGTGCAGGTGGTGCGATTGCTGCCTTTCCCTTCTGCCAGTGATCAAGAGCGTTGTTGCGCTCGAAACGCGTTTGGCTTGAGATTTGTGCAAAGGAGCAGCTGGTCTGATTGTCCTGTATTTCACAAATAAAGGACTTTACTCACCGTAGTGTGGCTTCATCTTGGAGGCAACTTCCTTTTTTCTGTGTTATGCGGCGTGCCCCGCCGCGATGGAGCCCCACTGCTATCATCGCGGGCCTGCAGCGACAATGATCAAAGACACTGTGGGGACGGTGAGTCCGCTTTGTGGATGTTGTATGGACAGGATGACAGCCCGGACAGCTTCAGCGCAGCCCACTTGGGTAAACATTTTGAACATTTTGGGGCGAGGCATGCAACCCACTGGGGGTAACATTTATCATGCACCACAACTACCATCATTCCTTGAGCAGACGCCCACAGAGGCGGGACATTTAAATTCACGCAGGTGGTGCGATTGCTGCCTTTCCTTTCTGCCAGTGAGCAAGTGCGTTGTTGCGCTCGAAACACGTTTGGCTTGAGATTTGTGCAAAGAAGCAGCTGGTCTGATTGTCCTGTATTTCACAAATATAGGACTTTACTCACCGTAGTGTGGCTTCATTTTGGATGCAACTTCCTTTTTTCTGTGTTATGCGGCGTGCCCCGCCGCGATGGAGCCCCACTGCTATCAGGACGGGCATGCAGCGACAATGATAAAATACGCTGTGGGGACGGTGAGTCCGCTTTGTGGATGTTGTATGGACAGGATGACAGCCCGGACAGCTTCAACGCAGCCCACTTTGATAAACATTTTGAACATTTTGGGGCGAGGCATGCAACCCACTTGGGGTAACATTTATCATGCACCACAACTACCATCATTCCTTGCGCAGACGCCCACAGAGGCGGGAAATTTAAATTCACGCAGGTGGTGCGATTGCTGCCTTTCCCTTCTGCCAGTGATCAAGAGCGTTGTTGCGCTCGATACGCGTTTGGCTTGAGATTTGTGCAAAGGAGCAGCTGGTCTGATTGTCCTGTATTTCACAAATAAAGGACTTTACTCACCGTAGTGTGGCTTCATCTTGGAGGCAACTTCCTTTTTTCTGTGTTATGCGGCGTGCCCCGCCGCGATGGAGCCCCACTGCTAGCAGCGACAATGATCAAAGACGCTGTGGGGACGGTGAGTCCGCTTTGTGGATGTTGTATGGACAGGATGACAGCCCGGACAGCTTCAACGCAGCCTACTTGGGTAAACATTTTGAACATTTTGGGGCGAGGCATGCAACCCACTTGGGGTAACATTTATCATGCACCACAACTACCATCATTCCTTGCGCAGACGCCCACAGAGACGGGACATTTAAATTCACGCAGGTGGTGCGATTGCTGCCTTTCCCTTCTGCCAGTGAGCCAGAGCGTTGTTGCGCTCGAAACGCATTTAGCGTGAGATTTGTGCAAAAGAGCAGCTGGTCTGATTGTCCTGTATTTCACAAATAAAGGACTTTACTCACCGTAGTGTGGCTTCATCTTGGAGACAACTTCCTTTTTTCTGTGTTATGCGGCGTGCCCCGCCGCGATGGAGCCCCACTGCTATCAGGGCGGGCATGCAGCGACAATGATCTAATACGCTGTGGGGACGGTGACACCGCTTTGTGGATGTTGTATGGACAGGATGACAGCCGGGACAGCTTCAGCGCAGCCCACTTGGGTAAACAATTTGAACATTTTTGGGCGAGGTATGCAACCCACTGTGGGTAACATTTATCATGCACCACAACTACCATCATTCCTTGCGCAGACGCCCACAGAGGGGGGACATTTAAATTTGTGCAGGTGGTGCGATTGCTGCTTTTCCTTCTGCCAGTGAACAAGAGCGTTGTTGCGCTCAAACGTGTTTGGCTTGAGATTTGTGCAAAGGAGCAGCTGGTCTGATTGTCCTGTATTTCACAAATAAAGGACGTTACTCACCGTAGTGTGGATTCATCTTGGAGGCAACTTCCTTTTTTCTGTGTTATGCGGTGTGCCCCACCGTGATGGAGCCCCACTGCTATCAGGGCGGGCCTGCAGCGACAATGATCAAAGATGCTGTGGGGACGGTGAGTCCGCTTTGTGGATGTTGTATGGACAGGATGACAGCCAGGACAGCTTCAGCTCAGCCCACTTGGGTAAACATTTTGAACATTTTGGGGCGAGGCATGCAACCCACTGGGGGTAACATTTATCATGCACCACAACTACCATCATTCCTTGCGCAGACGCTCACAGAGGCGGGACATTTAAATTGGCACAGGTGGTGCAATTGCTGCCTTTCCCTTCTGCCAGTGAACTAGAGAGTGGTTGAGCTCGAAACGGGTTTGGCTTGAGATTTGTGCAAAGGAGCAGCTGATCTGATTGTCCTGTATTTCACAAATAAAAGACTTAACTCACCGTAGTGTGGCTTCATCTTGGAGGCAATTTCCTTATTTCTGTGTTATGCAGCATGCCCCGCTGCGATGGAGCCCCACTGCTATCATGGTGGGCCTGCAGCGACAATGATCAAAGACGCTGTGGGGACGGTGAGTCCGCTTTGTGGCTGTTGTATGGACAGGATGACAGCCCGGACAGCTTCAGCGCATCCCACTTGGGTAAACATTTTGAACATTTTGGGGTGAGCATGCAACCCAATGGGGGTAACATTTATCATGCACCAGAACTACCATCATTCCTTGCGCAGACGCCCACAGAGGCGGGACATTTAAATTTGTGCAGGTGGTGCGATTGCTGCCTTTCCCTTCTGCCAGTGAACAAGAGCGTTGTTGCGCTCGAAATGCGTTTGGCTTGAGATTTGTGCAAAGGAGCAGCTGGTCTGATTGTCCTGTATTTCACAAATGAAGGACTTTACTCACCGTAGTGTGGCTTCATCCCTGAGGCAATTTACTTTTTTCTGTGTTATGCGGAGTGCCCCGCCGCGATGGAGCCCCACTGCTAGCAGCGACAATGATCAAAGACGCTGTGGGGACGAAGAGTCCGCTTTGTGGATGTTGTATGGACAGGATGACAGCCCGGACAGCTTCAACGCAGCCCACTTGGGTAAACATTTTGAAAATTTTGGGGCGAGGCATGCAACCCACTTGGGGTAACATTTATCATGCACCACAACTACCATCATTCCTTGCGCAGACGCCCACAGAGGTGGGACATTTAAATTCACGCAGGTGGTGCGATTGCTGCCTTTCCCTTCTGCCAGTGATCAAGAGCGTTGTTGCGCTCGAAACACGTTTGGCTTGAGATTTGTGCAAAGGAGCAGCTGGTCTGATTGTCCTGTATTTCACAAATAAAGGACTTTACTCACCGTAGTGTGGCTTCATCTTGGAGGCAACGTCATTTTTTCTGTGTTATGCGGTGTGCCCCACCGCGATGGAGTCCCACTGCTATCAGGGAGGGCCTGCAGCGACAATGATCAAAGATGCAGTGGGGACGGTGAGTCCGCTTTGTGGATGTTGTTTGGACAGGATGACAGCCAGGACAGCTTCAGCTCAGCCCACTTGGGTAAACATTTTGAACATATTGGGGCGAGGCATGCAACCCACTGGGGGTAACATTTATCATGCACCACAACTACCATCATTCCTTGCGCAGACGCCAACAGAGGGGGGACATTTAAATTCGCGCAGGTGGTGCGATTGCTGCCTTTCCTTCTGCCAGTGAACAAGAGCGTTGTTGCGCTCGAAACGCGTTTGGCTTGAGATTTGTGCAAAGGAGCAGCTGGTCTGATTGTCCTGTATTTCACAAATAAAGGACTTTACTCACCGTAGTGTGGCTTCATCTTGGAGGCAACTTCCTTTTTTCTGTGTTATGCGGTATGCCCCACCGCGATGGAGCCCCACTGCTATCAGGGCTGGCCTGCAGCGACAATGATCAAAGATGCTGTGGGGACGGTGAGTCCGCTTTGTGGATGTTGTATGGACAGGATGACAGCCAGGACAGCTTCAGCTCAGCCCACTTGGGTAAACATTTTGAACATTTTGGGGCGAGGCATGCAACCCACTGGGGGTAACATTTATCATGCACCACAACTACCATCATTCCTTGCGCAGACGCTCACAGAGGCGGGACATTTAAATTCGCGCAGGTGGTGCAATTGCTGCCTTTCCCTTCTGCCAGTGAACAAGAGAGTGGTTGAGCTCGAAACGGGTTTGGCTTGAGATTTGTGCAAAGGTGCAGCTGATCTGATTGTCCTGTATTTCACAAATAAAAGACTTTACTCACCGTAGTGTGGCTTCATCTTGGAGGCAATTTCCTTATTTCTGTGTTATGCGGCATGCCCCGCCGCGATGGAGCCCCACTGCTATCATGATGGGCCTGCAGCGACAATGATCAAAGACGCTGTGGGGACAGTGAGTCCGCTTTGTGGCTGTTGTATGGACAGGATGACAGCCCGGACAGCTTCAGCGCATCCCACTTGGGTAAACATTTTCAGTATTTTGGGGCGAGGCATGCAACCCACTGGGGGTAACATTTATCATGCACCACAACTACCATCATTCCTTGCGCAGACACCCACAGAGGCGGGAATTTAAATTTGTGCAGGTGGTGCGATTGCTGCCTTTCCCTTCTGCCAGTGAACAAGAGCGTTGTTGCGCTCGAAACGCGTTTGGCTTGAGATTTGTGCAAAGGAGCAGCTGGTCTGATTGTCCTGTATTTCACAAATAAAGGACTTTACTCACCGTAGTGTGGCTTCATCCCTGAGGCAATTTCCTTTTTTCTGTGTTATGCGGAGTGCCCCGCTGCGATGGAGCCCCACTGCTAGCAGCGACAATGATAAAAGACGCTGTGGGGACGGTGAGTCCGCTTTGTGGATGTTGTATGGACAGGATGACAGCCTGGACAGCTTCAACGCAGCCCACTTGGGTAAACATTTTGAACATTTTGGGGCGAGGCATGCAACCCACTTGGGGTAACATTTATCATGCACCACAACTACCATCATTCCTTGCGCAGACGCCCACAGAGGCGGGACATTTAAATTCACGCAGGTGGTGCGATTGCTGCCTTTCCCTTCTGCCAGTGATCAAGAGCGTTGTTGCCCTCGAAACGCGTTTGGCTTGAGATTTGTGCAAAGGAGCAGCTGGTCTGATTAACCTATATCTCACAAATAAAGCACTTTACTCACCGTAGTGTGGCTTCATCTTGGAGGCAACTTCCTTTTTTCTGTGTTATGCGGTGTGCCCCACCGCGATGGAGCCCCACTGCTATCAGGGCGGCCCTGCAGCGACAATGATCAAAGATGCTGCGGGGAAGGTGAGTCAGCTTTGTGGATGTTGTATGGACAGGATGACAGCCCGGACAGCTTCAACGCAGCCCACTTGGGTAAACATTTTGAACATTTTGGGGCTAGGCATGCAACCCACTTTGGGTAACATTTATCATGCACCACAACTACCATCATTCCTTGCGCAGACGCCCACAGAGGCGGGACATTTAAATTCACGCAGGTGGTGCAATTGCTGCCTTTCCCTTCTGCCAGTGAACAAGAGCATTGTTGCGTTCAAAACGTGTTTGGCTTGAGATTTGTGCAAAGGAGCAGCTGGTCTGATTGTCCTGTATTTCACAAATAAAGGACTTTACTCACCGTAGTGTGGCTTCATCTTGGAGGCAACTTTCTTTTTTCTGTGTTATGCGGCGTGCCCCGCCGCGATGGAGCCCCACTGCTATCATGGTGGGCCTGCAGCGACAATGATCAAAGACGCTGTGGGGACGGTGAGTCCGCTTTGTGGCTGTTGTATGGACAGGATGACAGCCCGGACAGCTTCAGCGCAGCCCACTTGGGTAAACATTTTGAAAATTTTGGGGCGAGGCATGCAACCCACTGGGGGTAACATTTATCTTGCACCACAACTACCATCATTCCTTGCGCAGACGCCCACATAGGCGGGACATTTAAATTTGTGCAGGTGGTGCGATTGCTGCCTTTCCCTTCTGCCAGTGAACAAGAGCGTTGTTGAGCTCGAAACGCGTTTAGCTTGAGATTTGTGCAAAGGAGCAGCTGGTCTGATTGTCCTGTATTTCACAAATAAAAGACTTCACTCACCGTAGTGTGGCTTCATCTTGGAGGCAATTTCCTTATTTCTGTGTTATGCGGCATGCCCCGCCGCGATGGAGCCCCACTGCTATCATGGTGGGCCTGCAGCGACAATGATCAAAGACGCTGTGGGGACGGTGAGTCCGCTTTGTGGCTGTTATATGGACAGGATGACAGCCCGGACAGCTTCAGCGCATCCCACTTGGGTAAACATTTTGAACATTTTGGGGCGAGGCATGCAACCCAATGGGGGTAACATTTATCATGCACCAGAACTACCATCATTCCTTGCGCAGACGCCCACAGAGGCGTGACATTTAAATTTGTGCAGGTGGTGCGATTGCTGCCTTTCCCTTCTGCCAGTGAACAAGAGCGTTGTTGCGCTCGAAACGCGTTTGGCTTGAGATTTGTGCAAAGGAGCAGCTGGTCTGATTGTCCTGTATTTCACAAATGAAGGACTTTACTCACCGTAGTGTGGCTTCATCCCTGAGGCAATTTCCTTTTTTCTGTGTTATGCGGAGTGCCCCGCCGCGATAGAGCCCCACTGCTAGCAGCGACAATGATCAAAGACGCTGTGGGGACGATGAGTCTGCTTTGTGGATGTTGTATGGACAGGATGACAGCCCGAACAGCTTCAACGCAGCCCACTTGGGTAAACATTTTGAAAATTTTGGGGCGAGGCATGCAACCCACTTGGGGTAACATTTATCATGCACCACAACTACCATCATTCCTTGCGCAGACGCCCACAGAGGTGGGACATTTAAATTCACGCAGGTGGTGCGATTGCTGCCTTTCCCTTCTGACAGTGATCAAGAGCGTTGTTGCGCTCAAAACGCGTTTGGCTTGAGATTTGTGCAAAGGAGCAGCTGGTCTGATTGTCCTGTATTTCACAAATAAAGGACTTTACTCACCGTAGTGTGGCTTCATCTTGGAGGCAACTTCCTTTTTTCTGTGTTATGCGGTGTGCCCCACCGCGATGGAGCCCCACTGCTATCAGGGAGGGCCTGCAGCGACAATGATCAAAGATGCTGTGGGGACGGTAAGTCCGCTTTGTGGATGTTGTATGGACAGGATGACAGCCAGGACAGCTTCAGCTCAGCCCACTTGGGTAAACATTTTGAACATTTTGGGGTGAGGCATGCAACCCACTGGGGGTAACATTTATCATGCACCACAACTACCATCATTCCTTGCGCAGACGCTCACAGAGGCAGGACATTTAAATTTGCGCAGGTGGTGCAATTGCTGCCTTTCTCTTCTGCCAGTGAACAAGAGAGTGGTTGAGCTCGAAACGGGTTTGGCTTGAGATTTGTGCAAAGGAGCAGCTGATCTGATTGTCCTGTATTTCACAAATAAAAGACTTTACTCACCGTAGTGTGGCTTCATCTTGGAGGCAATTTCCTTATTTCTGTGTTATGCGGCATGCCCCGCCGCGATGTAGCCCCACTGCTATCATGGTGGGCCTGCAGCGACAATGATCAAAGACGCTGTGGGGATGGTGAGTCCGCTTTGTGGCTGTTGTATGGACAGGATGACAGCCCGGACAGCTTCAGCGCATCCCACTTGGGTAAACATTTTGAACATTTTGGGGTGAGGCATGCAACCCACTGGGGGTAACATTTATCATGCACCACAACTACCATCATTCCTTGCGCAGACGCCCACAGAGGCGGGACATTTAAATTTGTGCAGGTGGTGCGATTGCTGCCTTTCCCTTCTGCCAGTGAACAAGAGCGTTGTGGTGCTCGAAACGGGTTTGGCTTGAGATTTGTGCAAAGGAGCAGCTGGTCTGATTGTCCTGTATTTCACAAATAAAGGACTTTACTCACCGTAGTGTGGCTTCATCTTGGAGGCAACTTCCTTTTTTCTGTGTTATGCGGCGTGCCCCGCTGCGATGGAGCCCCACTGCTAGCAGCGACAATGATCAAAGACGCTGTGGGGACGGTGAGTCCGCTTTGTGGATGTTGTATGGACAGGATGACAGCCCGGACAGCTTCAACGCAGCCCACTTGGGTAAACATTTTGAACATTTTGGGGCGAGGCATGCAACCCACTTGGGGTAACATTTATCATGCACCACAACTACCATCATTCCTTGCGCAGACGCCCACAGAGGCGGGACATTTAAATTCACGCAGGTGGTGCGATTGCTGCCTTTCCCTTCTGCCAGTGAGCAAGAGCGTTGTTGCGCTCGAAACGCGTCTGGCTTGAGATTTGTGCAAAGGAGCAGCTGGTCTGATTGTCCTGTATTTCACAAATAAAGGACTTTACTCACCGTAGTGTGGCTTCATCTTGGAGGCAACTTGCTTTTTTCTGTGTTATGCGGCGTGCCCCGCCGCGATGGAGCCCCACTGCTATCAGGGCGGGCATGCAGCGACAATGATCAAATACGCTGTAGGGACGGTGACACCGCTTTGTGGATGTTGTATGGACAGGATGACAGCCAGGACAGCTTCAGCGCAGCCCACTTGGGTAAACAATTTGAACATTTTGGGGCGAGGTATGCAACCCACTGTGGGTAACATTTATCATGCACCACAACTAGCATCATTCCTTGCGCAGACGCCCACAGAGGGGGGACATTTAAATTCGTGCAGGTGGTGCGATTGCTGCCTTTCCTTCTGCCAGTGAACAAGAGCGTTGTTGCGCTCAAACGCGTTTGGCTTGAGATTTGTGCAAAGGAGCAGCTGGTCTGATTGTCCTGTATTTCACAAATAAAGGACTTTACTCACCGTAGTGTGGCTTCATCTTGGAGGCAACTTCCTTTTTTCTGTGTTATGCGGTGTGCCCCAATGCGATGGAGCCCCGCTGCTATCAGGGCGGGCCTGCAGCGACAATGATCAAAGATGCTGTGGGGACGGTGAGTCCGCTTTGTGGATGTTGTATGGACAGGATGACAGCCAGGACAGCTTCAGCTCAGCCCACTTGGGTAAACATTTTGAACATTTTGGGGCGAGGCATGCAACCCACTGGGGGTAACATTTATCATGCACCACAACTACCATCATTCCTTGCGCAGACGCTCACAGAGGCGGGACATTTAAATTCGCGCAGGTGGTGCAATTGCTGCCTTTCCCTTCTGCCAGTGAACAAGAGAGTGATTGAGCTCGAAACGGGTTTGGCTTGAGATTTGTGCAAAGGAGCAGCTGATCTGATTGTCCTGTATTTCACAAATAAAAGACTTTACTCACCGTAGTGTGGCTTCATCTTGGAGGCAATTTCCTTTTTTCTGTGTTATGCGGCATGCCCCGCCGCGATGGAGCCCCACTGCTATCATGGTGGGCCTGCAGCGACAATGATCAAAGACGCTGTGGGGACGGTGAGTCCGCTTTGTGGCTGTTATATGGACAGGATGACAGCCTGGACAGCTTCAGCGCATCCCACTTGGGTAAACATTTTGAACATTTTGGGGCGAGGCATGCAACCCAATGGAGGTAACATTTATCATGCACCAGAACTACCATCATTCCTTGCGCAGACGCCCACAGAGGCGTGACATTTAAATTTGTGCAGGTGGTGCGATTGCTGCCTTTCCCTTCTGCCAGTGAACAAGAGCGTTGTTGCGCTCGAAACGCGTTTGGCTTGAGATTTGTGCAAAGGAGCAGCTGGTCTGATTGTCCTGTATTTCACAAATGAAGGACTTTACTCACTGTAGTGTGGCTTCATCCCTGAGGCAATTTCCTTTTTTCTGTGTTATGCGGAGTGCCCCGCCGCGATGGAGCCCCACTGCTAGCAGCGACAATGATCAAAGACGCTGTGGGGACGATGAGTCCGCTTTGTGGATGTTGTATGGACAGGATGACAGCCCGGACAGCTTCAACGCAGCCCACTTGGGTAAACATTTTGAAAATTTTGGGGCGAGGCATGCAACCCACTTGGGGTAACATTTATCATGCACCACAACTACCATCATTCCTTGCGCAGACGCCCACAGAGGTGGGACATTTAAATTCATGCAGGTGGTGCGATTGCTGCCTTTCACTTCTGCCAGTGATCAAGAGCGTTGTTGCGCTCGAAACGCGTTTGGCTTGAGATTTGTGCAAAGGAGCAGCTGGTCTGATTGTCCTGTATTTCACAAATAAAGGACTTTACTCACCATAGTGTGGCTTCATCTTGGAGGCAACTTCCTTTTTTCTGTGTTATGCGGTGTGCCCCACCGCGATGGAGCCCCACTGCTATCAGGGAGGGCCTGCAGCGACAATGATCAAAGATGCTGTGGGGACGGTGAGTCCGCTTTGTGGATGTTGTATGGACAGGATGACAGCCAGGACAGCTTCAGCTCAGCCCACTTGGGTAAACATTTTGAACATTTTGGGGTGAGGCATGCAACCCACTGGGGGTAACATTTATCATGCACCACAACTACCATCATTCCTTGCGCAGACGCTCACAGAGGCGGGACATTTAAATTTGCGCAGGTGGTGCAATTGCTGCCTTTCCCTTCTGCCAGTGAACAAGAGAGTGGTTGAGCTCGAAACGCGTTTGGCTTGAGATTTGTGCAAAGGAGCAGCTGGTCTGATTGTCCTGTATTTCACAAATAAAGGACTTTACTCACCGTAGTGTGGCTTCATCCCTGAGGCAATTTCCTTTTTTCTGTGTTATGCGGAGTGCCCCGCCGCGATGGAGCCCCACTGCTAGCAGCGACAATGATCAAAGACGCTGTGGGGACGGTGAGTCCGCTTTCTGGATGTTGTATGGACAGGATGACAGCCCGGACAGCTTCAACGCAGCCCACTTGGGTAAACATTTTGAACATTTTGGGGCGAGGCATGCAACCCACTTGGGGTAACATTTATCATGCACCACAACTACCATCATTCCTTGCGCAGACGCCCACAGAGGCGGGACATTTAAATTCACGCAGGTGGTGCGATTGCTGCCTTTCCCTTCTGCCAGTGATCAAGAGCGTTGTTGCGCTCGAAACGCGTTTGGCTTGAGATTTGTGCAAAGGAGCAGCTGGTCTGATTGTCCTGTATTTCACAAATAAAGGACTTTACTCACCGTAGTGTGGCTTCATCTTGGAGGCAACTTCCTTTTTTCTGTGTTATGCGGCGTGCCCCGCCGCGATGGAGCCCCACTGCTATCAGGGCGGGCATGCAGCGACAATGATCAAATACGCTGTGGGGACGGTGACACCGCTTTGTGGATGTTGTATGGACAGGATGACAGCCCGGACAGCTTCAGCGCAGCCCACTTGGGTAAACAATTTGAACATTTTGGGGCGAGGTATGCAACCCACTGTGGGTAACATTTATCATGCACCACAACTACCATCATTCCTTGCACAGACGCCCACAGAGGGGGGACATTTAAATTCGTGCAGGTGGTGCGATTGCTGCCTTTCCTTCTGCCAGTGAACAAGAGCGTTGTTGCGCTCGAAACACGTTTGGCTTGAGATTTGTGCAAAGGAGCAGCTGGTCTGATTGTCCTGTATTTCACAAATAAAGGACTTTACTCTCTGTAGAGTGCCTTCATCTTGGAGGCAACTTCCTTTTTTCTGTGTTATGCGGTGTGCCCCTGTGAGAAGTTGGCCTGGTATATGATGTTCACTAGTTACAGTGACCACCTTGTACCATGCCAAGCAACCCTTATGGTGTGGTTGTAAGTCAATCTTTTCGGACTAGCTGCCCTAGTGGTACCGTAGGCTAAGCAGTCTTTGAGGCTAAACTCGTTAAAGCGTGTTAAGCAGGCTGTTTTACCAGATGTAACCCCCCTTTATACCAATGAAAGGACACCACACAGATATATATTCAAAATATATATGTATTTATTACTCAAAGTATCCCCTAGACTGTTTATGAGCACAGGAGCACAAATCGTTAAACAAGAAAGTATTACAATATACAGAAGTTGCACTTTATATGGATTGGCCCTGGTGGCCACTCAAACCATATACTAAAATAGTGGTATAAGTACCACGAACAGGAATGGGAAAAGGCCTAGGGCCTCTAGAATCGCTGGGCCTACAAGGAGCTAACTTCAGTTAGTGACCAGGAGGTCCACGGGTCGCGTGTGCAGTGAGGAAAGTTACACGCGTGCTCCCATAGGTTTTCAATGGGTGCGTAAAAGTTCAAAAGTTACTGCTAGAAGGGTCTTCTGGATGGACTACAAACTTAAGACTTAAAACACAGACACTAGAGATGTTTCTCTACACTTGGGCACCGGAGTGCCAGCTTTACCTCACCCACAGGAAGCGGGTGCATAGGTCTCGAAGTGCGTCGGGTTTCGTCTATCTGTTCAATGGAGCCTGATGACAAAGATGCTGCAGGCGACCGGTCCAGAAGAGATGCGGTGGATCCAAGGGTGGATCGGAGTTGTAGAAGACCTGAAAGCAGAGGGGACAGTGTTCACAGTCACTAGCCAGTGACCAGCGTGGCACCAGGTAGGTACCAGGCGATGTCGGGTGCAAACAGGTGATGAGGGGTAGCTTGTCTCCGCAGCCACGTGGTCCCTGAAGGTCGACGACGTCCAGGAGTTGGTACACGAGCTGTCCCACGCAGGCTCTCGCTGTCGGCGGTGTCGGCGACTCAAAGGAAGCAAACAAGCCTTGGCAAAAGCAGAAGTTGTGAAGAATGAAGAAAGCTGATTACTCTGACCAGCAAGGTCAGAGGGGCGGCTCCTTTGGAGGGGAGCAAGGGCCCGTCTAGGGCAACCAGACCAGCATCATAGATTTCAAGGTTTGTCACCAAAATGGCCACTAGCCAACGGACCAGGGACCGGGCAGGCGCGTCGAGATGCAAAGTGCAGAGGGGCCCCACGCAGATCGTGGAGATGCTGGAGGGCTCACCTTTGGTGCAGATGCTGCTCGGATGTTGGGCTTCTCAGGACCCAAAGCACAACTTGGAGGGAGCCTCTGTTGTTGCGCTTGCAGCTTGTCGTGGGTCTTCCAAGATGGCTGGCTCCACGTGTCTCGGTGCCTCCACGGGTTCCTTCTTTTCAGGGACTGTGGATCGGGCTGTGAGAGGTCTGGAGGTCCAGGTCTTGTCGGGCTCTGGGCTCGGGCTCCTGCAGGAGGCGGCAGCAAAGCAGACGTCAAGTAGCTGGTTGGTGCTTGCGTTAGCAAGATGGTCACTCCCTGACCATAGGGGAGATTTCCTTCTGTCCTCTGTGCAGCAGAGCGTCGAAGTTCCCGTCTTCTTTTCCCGTCTTCTTCTTGTAGTTAAGTTGATTCCAGGATGTCTGAAGTCTTAGGACACAGCTCCTACCTTTAAGCGGATTCTAGGGGCCGGACTACCTGCTAGGTCCCTCACTAAGGGTGGGACCAGGAAGGGGGGTGGTTACACCCCCTATCCTTTGTCCAGTTCGCCCCAGGTCCGGGGCTGGTGTGCCCCAGGACCGGTTTGAACTGGCATATGCACCGAGGCTCCTAGTGAGCCTCAGGCATGTCTGATTCCATTCAAGCCCTACCTGACCAATACACAAAATCCTGTCTGGGGTGGTGCACGCACCTCCCCTGGCAGGAAACCCTTTGTCCACGTCTCCCAAGCTGGAAGGACTCCCAGCAGCAGGAGGGCAGACTTGTGTCTGTGGTGGCAGCATCCATTTTGTGGAGCTGAGGCTATGTCTGATTTTACCCGGGTTTCAGGTACTGTACATGTCGTGTCCCTCTAGAAGGGTGGAATGCTAACCCCGTCGCCAGAATTGGCGAGGGGTTAGTATTCCAGTTCGTATGACACCTTACTCGACATGTTTTGATAAAGCCAAACCAAAGATAGCATTTAACCGCGAGGTTCATAATGCACTTAAGAGTATATGGTATGACGATATCTGGAAACAGTAGAAGGAAGTTGTTCCGACCACTGCAGACAGGCTCAGCTCATGCCAGAGCAGCATCTCACATGGAACCAAGCACTCTGCCTTCAGGATTGTCAAGGCCTGCCATAGGAGTGACTTATAGGTTACCAGGTGTCCCATTTAAGGTTAGGTATAGGTATACTACACCTAAGTAAGAGGTGGTTTCACCAACTTACCCCAGCTGAGTGATCAGCCAGTTGTGTCAAATTGCTAGGCCAGGCCAGGCCAGGGGTGGCACAATACATGCTTCAGCCCCTGGTAGGCCTTAGATACACCAATGCCCTGGGTACCTAGTGTACACTGGTACAGGGGCTCACAGGGTGATCCAATTCCAATTGGTTATGCACCTAGAGTGCATAGTGTCAATTTAGTAGAGAGAACAGCAGGCTGGGGGTCTGATTAGCAGGCCCACAGCCTCAATATGCAAAAACCAGTGAAGCAAAAAGCAAAAATTTGGGGTGACCATAGGATAGCAGACCCTACTCTCCTACAGCCCCACCGCGATGGAGCCCCACTGCTATCATGGTGGGCCTGCAGCGACAATGATCAAAGACGCTGTGGGGACAGTGAGTCCGCTTTGTGGCTGTTGTATGGACAGGATGACAGCCCGGACAGCTTCAGCGCAGCCCACTTGGGTAAACATTTTGAACATTTTGGGGCAAGGCATGCAACCCACTGGGGGTAACATTTATCATGCACCACAACTACCATCATTCCTTGCGCAGACGCCCACAGATGCGGGACATTTAAATTCGCGCAGGTGGTGCGATTGCTGCCTTTCCTTCTGCCAGTGAACAAGAGCGTTGTTGCGCTCAAACGCGTTTGGCTTGAGATTTGTGCAAAGGAGCAGCTGGTCTGATTGTCCTGTATTTCACAAATAAAGGACTTTACTCACCGTAGTGTGGCTTCATCTTGGAGGCAACTTCCTTTTTTCTGTGTTATGCGGTGTGCCCCACCGCGATGGAGCCCCACTGCTATCATGGTGGGCTTGCAGCGACAATGATCAAAGACGCTGTGGGGACGGTGAGTCCGCTTTGTGGCTGTTGTATGGACAGGATGACAGCCCGGACAGCTTCAGCGCATCCCACTTGGGTAAACATTTTGAACATTTTGGGGCGAGGCATGCAACCCACTGGGGGTAACATTTATCATGCACCACAACTACCATCATTCCTTGCGCAGACGCCCACGAGAGGCAGGACATTTAAATTCACGCAGGTGGTGCGATTGCTGCCTTTCCGTTCTGCCAGTGAACAAGAGCATTGTTGCGCTCGAAACGCGTTTGGCTTGAGATTTGTGCAAAGGAGCAGCTGGTCTGATTGTCCTGTATTTCACAAATAAAGGACTTTACTCACCGTAGTGTGGCTTCATCCCTGAGGCAACTTCCTTTTTTCTGTGTTATGCGGAGTGCCCCGCCGCGATGGAGCCCCACTGCTAGCAGCGACAATGATCAAAGACGCTGTGGGGACGGTGAGTCCGCTTTGTGGATGTTGTATGGACAGGATGACAGCCCGGACAGCTTCAGCGCAGCCCACTTGGGTAAACATTTTGAACATTTTGGGGCGAGGCATGCAACCCACTTGGGGTAACATTTATCATGCACCACAACTACCATCATTCCTTGCGCAGACGCCCACAGAGGCGGGACATTTAAATTTGTGCAGTTGGTGCGATTGCTGCCATTCCCTTCTACCAGTGATCAAGAGCGTTGTTGCGCTCGAAACGCGTTTGGCTTGAGATTTGTGCAAAGGAGCAGCTGGTCTGATTGTCCTGTATTTCACAAATAAAGGACTTTACTCACCGTAGTGTGGCTTCATCTTGGAGGCAACTTCCTTTTTTTCTGTATTATGATGCGTGCCCCGCTGCGATGGAGCCCCACTGCTATCATCGCGGGACTGCAGCGACAATGATCAAAGAAGACTCTGTGGGGATGGTGAGTCCGCTTTGTGGATGTTGTATGGACAGGATGACAGCCCGGACAGCTTCAGCGCAGCCCACTTGGGTAAACATTTTGAACATTTTGGGGCGAGGCATGCAACCCACTTGGGGTAACATTTATCATGCACCACAACTACCATCATTCCTTGCACAGACACCCACAGAGGGGGGACATTTAAATTCGTGCAGGTGGTGCGATCGCTGTCTTTCCCTTCTGCCAGTGAACAAGAGAGTGGTTGAGCTCAAACGCGTTTGGCTTGAGATTTGTGCAGAGGAGCAGCTGGTCTGACTGTCCTGTATTTCACAAATAAAGGACTTTACTCACCGTAGTGTGGCTTCATCTTGGAGGCAACTTCCTTTTTTCTGTGTTATGCGGTGTGCCCCACCGCGATGGAGCCCCACTGCTATCAGGGCGGGCCTGCAGCGACAATGATCAAAGATGCTGTGGGGAAGGTGAGTCCACTTTGTGGCTGTTGTATGGACAGGATGTCAGCCCGGACAGCTTCAGCGCAGCCCACTTGGGTAAACATTTTGAACATTTTGGGGCGAGGCATGCAACCTACTGTGGGTAACATTTATCATGCACCACAACTACGATAATTCCTTGCGCAGACGCCCACAGAGGCGGGACATTTAAATTTGTGCAGGTGGTGGGATTGCTGCCTTTCCCTTCTGCCAGTGAACAAGAGCGTTGTTGCGCTCGAAATGCGTTTGGCTTGAGATTTGTGCAAAGGAGCAGCTGGTCTGATTGTCCTGTATTTCACAAATAAATGACTTTACTCACCGTAGTGTGGCTTCATCCCTGAGGCAACTTCCTTTTTTCTGTGTTATGCAGAGTGCCCCGCCGCGATGGAGCCCCACTGCTATCGTCGCGGGCCTGCAGTGACAATGATCAAAGACGCTGTGGGGACGGTGAGTCCGCTTTGTGGATGTTGTATGGACAGGATGACAGCCCGAACAGCTTCAGCGCAGCCCACTTGGATAAACATTTTGAACATTTTGGGGCGAGGCATGCAACCCACTGGGGGTAACATTTATCATGCACCACAACTACCATCATTCCTTGCGCAGACGCCCACAGAGGCGGGACATTTAAATTTGTGCAGGTGGTGGGATTGCTGCCTTTCCCTTCTGCCAGTGAGCAAGAGCGTTGTTGAGCTCGAAACACGTTTGGCTTGAGATTTGTGCAAAGAAGCAGCTGGTCTGATTGTCCTGTATTTCACAAATAAAGGACTTTACTCACCGTAGTGTGGCTTCATCTTGGATGCAACTTCCTTTTTTCTGTGTTATGCGGCGTGCCCCGCCGCGATGGAGCCCCACTGCTATCAGGGCGGGCATGCAGCGACAATGATCAAATACGCTGTGGGGACGGTGACACCGCTTTGTGGATGTTGTATGGACAGGATGACAGCCGGGACAGCTTCAGCGCAGCCCACTTGGGTAAACAATGTGAACATTTTGGGGCGAGGTATGCAACCCACTGTGGGTAACATTTGTCATGCACCACAACTACCATCATTCCTTGCGCAGACGCCCACAGAGGGGTGACATTTAAATTCGTGCAGGTGGTGCGATTGCTGCCTTTCCCTTCTGCCAGTGAACAAGAGAGTGGTTGAGCTCAAACGCGTTTGGCTTGAGATTTGTGCAAAGGAGCAGCTGGTCTGATTGTCCTGTATTTCACAAATAAAGGACTTTACTCACCGTAGTGTGGCTTCATCTTGGAGGCAACTTCCTTTTTTCTGTGTTATGCGGTGTGCCCCACCGCGATGGAGCCCCACTGCCATTAGGGCGGGCCTGCAGCGACAATGATAAAAGATGCTGTGGGGACGGTGAGTCCGCTTTGTGGATGTTGTATGGACAGGATGACAGCCAGGACAGCTTCAGCGCAGCCCACTTGGGTAAACATTTTGAACATTTTGGGGCGAGGCATGCAACCCACTGGGGGTAACATTTATCATGCACCACAACTACCATCGTTCCTTCCGCAGACGCTCAGAGAGGCGGGACATTTAAATTCGCGCAGGTGGTGCAATTGCTGCCTTTCCCTTCTGCCAGTGAACAAGAGCATTCTTGCGCTCGAAACATGTTTGGCTTGAGATTTCTGCAAAGGAGCAGCTGGTCTGATTGTCCTGTATTTCACAAATAAAGGACTTTACTCACTGTAGTGTGGCTTCATCTTGGAGGCAACTTCCTTATTTCTGTTTTATGCGGCGTGCCCCGCCGCGATGGAGCCCCACTGCTATCATGGTGGGCCTGCAGCGACAATGATCAAAGACGCTGTGGGGACGGTGAGTCCGCTTTGTGGCTGTTGTATGGACAGGATGACAGCCCGGACAGCTTCAGCGCAGCCCACTTGGGTAAACATTTTGAACATTTTGGGGCGAGGCATGCAACCCACTGGGGGTAACATTTATCATGCACCACAACTACCATCATTCCTTGCGCAGACGCCCACAGAGGCGGGACATTTAAATTTGTGCAGGTGGTGCGATTGCTGCCTTTCCCTTCTGCCAGTGAACAAGAGCGCTGTTGTGCTCGAAACGCGTTTGGCTTGAGATTTGTGCAAAGGAGCAGCTGGTCTGATTGTCCTGTATTTCACAAATAAAGGACTTTACTCACCGTAGTGTGGCTTCATCCCTGAGGCAACTTCCTTTTTTCTGTGTTATGCGGAGTGCCCCGCCGCGATGGAGCCCCACTGCTAGCAGTGACAATGATCAAAGATGCTGTGGGGACGGTGAGTCCACTTTGTGGATGTTGTATGGACAGGATGACAGTCCGGACAGCTTCAACACAGCCCACTTGGGTAAACATTTTTAACATTTTGGGGCGAGGCATGCAACCCACTTGGGGTAACATTTATCATGCACCACAACTACCATCATTCCTTGCGCAGACGCCCACAGATGCGGGACATTTAAATTCACACAGGTGGTGCGATTGCTGCCTTTCCCTTCTGCCAGTGATCAAGATCGTTGTTGCGCTCGAAACGCGTTTGGCTTGAGATTTGTGCAAAGGAGCAGCTGGTCTGATTAACCTATATCTCACAAATAAAGTACTTTACTCACCGTAGTGTGGCTTCATCTTGGAGGCAACTTCCTTTTTTCTGTGTTATGCGGTGTGCCCCACCGCGATGGAGCCCCACTGCTATCAGGGCGGGCCTGCAGCGACAATGATCAAAGATGCTGTGGGGACGGTGAGTCCGCTTTGTGGATGTTGTATGGACAGGATGACAGCCTGGACAGCTTCAACGCAGCCCACTTGGGTAAACATTTTGAACATTTTGGGGCGAGGCATGCAACCCACTTGGGGTAACATTTATCATGCACCACAACTACCATCATTCCTTGCGCAGACGCCCACAGAGGCGGGACATTTAAATTCACACAGGTGGTGCAATTGCTGCCTTTCCCTTCTGCCAGTGAACAAGAGCATTCTTGCGCTCGAAACGTGTTTGGCTTGAGATTTCTGCAAAGGAGCAGCTGGTCTGATTGTCCTGTATTTCACAAATAAAGGACTTTAATCACCGTAGTGTGGCTTCATCTTGGAGGCAACTTCCTTTTTCCTGTTTTATGCGGCGTGCCCCGCCGCGATGGAGCCCCACTGCTATCATGGTGGGCCTGCAGGGACAATGATCAAAGACGCTGTGGGGACGGTGAGTCCGCTTTGTGGCTGTTGTATGGACAGGATGACAGCCCGGACAGCTTCAGCGCAGCCCACTTGGGTAAACATTTTGAACATTTTGGGGCGAGGCATGCAACCCACTGGGGGTAACATTTATCATGCACCACAACTACCATCATTCCTTGCGCAGACGCCCACAGAGGCGGGACATTTAAATTTGTGCAGGTGGTGCGATTGCTGCCTTTCCCTTCTGCCAGTGAACAAGAGCGTTGTTGTGCTCGAAACGCGTTTGGCTTGAGATTTGTGCAAAGGAGCAGCTGGTCTGATTGTCCTGTATTTCACAAATAAAGGACTTTACTCACCGTAGTGTGGCTTCATCCCTGAGGCAACTTCCTTTTTTCTGTGTTATGCGGAGTGCCCCGCCGCGATAGAGCCCCACTGCTAGCAGCGACAATGATCAAAGATGCTGTGGGGACGGTGAGTCCACTTTGTGGATGTTGTATGGACAGGATGACAGTCCGGACAGCTTCAACACAGCCCACTTGGGTAAACATTTTGAACATTTTGGGGCGAGGCATGCAACCCACTTGGGGTAACATTTATCATGCACCACAACTACCATCATTCCTTGCACAGACGCCCACAGAGGCGGGACATTTAAATTCACGCAGGTGGTGCGATTGCTGCCTTTCCCTTCTGCCAGTGATCAAGAGCGTTGTTGCGCTCGAAACGCGTTTGGCTTGAGATTTGTGCAAAGAAGCAGCTGGTCTGATTGTCCTGTATTTCACAAATAAAGAACTTTACTCATCGTAGTGTGGCTTCATCTTGGAGGCAACTTCCTTTTTTCTGTGTTATGCGGCGTGCCCCGCCGCGATAGAGCCCCTCTGCTATCATCGCGGGCCTGCAGCGACAATGATCAAAGACACTGTGGGGACGGTGAGTCCGCTTTGTGGATGTTGTATGGACAGGATGACAGCCCGGACAGCTTCAGCGCAGCCCACTTGGGTAAACATTTTGAACATTTTGGGGCGAGGCATGCAACCCACTGGGGGTAACATTTATCATGCACCACAACTACCATCATTCCTTGAGCAGACGCCCACAGAGGCGGGACATTTAAATTCACGAAGGTGGTGCGATTGCTGCCTTTCCCTTCTGCCAGTGAGCAAGAGCGTTGTTGCGCTCGAAACACGTTTGGCTTGAGATTTGTGCAAAGAAGCAGCTGGTCTGATTGTCCTGTATTTCACAAATAAAGGACTTTACTCACCATAGTGTGGCCTCATCTTGGGTGCAACTTCCTTTTTTCTGTGTTATGCGGCGTGCCCCGCCGCGATGCAGCCCCACTGCTATCAGGGCGGGCATGCAGCGACAATGATCAAATACGCTGTGGGGACGGTGACACCGCTTTGTGGATGTTGTATGGACAGGATGACAGCCGGGACAGCTTCAGCGAAGCCCACTTGGGTACACAATTTGAACATTTTGGGGCGAGGTATGCAACCCACTGTGGGTAACATTTATCATGCACCACAACTACCATCATTCCTTGCGCAGACGCCCACAGAGGGGGGACATTTAAATTTGTGCAGGTGGTGCGATTGCTGCCTTTCCCTTCTGCCAGTGAACAAGAGAGTGGTTGAGCTAAAACGCGTTTGGCTTGAGATTTGTGCAAAGGAGCAGCTGGTCTGATTGTCCTGTATTTCACAAATAAAGGACTTTACTCACCGTAGTGTGGCTTCATCTTGGAGGCAACTTCCTTTTTTCTGTGTTATGCGGTGTGCCCCACCGCGATGGAGCCCCACTGCTATCATGGTGGGCCTGCAGCGACAATGATCAAAGACGCTGTGGGGACGGTGAGTCTGCTTTGTGGCTGTTGTATGGACAGGATGACAGCCCGGACAGCTTCAGCGCATCCCACTTGGGTAAACATTTTGAACATTTTGGGGCGAGGCATGCAACCCACTGGGGGTAACATTTATCATGCACCACAACTACCATCATTCCTTGCGCAGACGCCCACAGAGGCAGGACATTTAAATTCACGCAGGTGGTGCGATTGCTGCCTTTCCGTTCTGCCAGTGAACAAGAGCATTGTTGCGCTCGAAACGCGTTTGGCTTGAGATTTGTGCAAAGGAGCAGCTGGTCTGATTGTCCTGTATTTCACAAATAAAGGACTTTACTCACCGTAGTGTGGCTTCATCCCTGAGGCAACTTCCTTTTTTCTGTGTTATGCGGAGTGCCCCGCCGCGATGGAGCCCCACTGCTAGCAGCGACAATGATCAAAGACGCTGTGGGGACGATGAGTCCGCTTTGTGGATGTTGTATGGACAGGATGACAGCCCGGACAGCTTCAGCGCAGCCCACTTGGGTAAACATTTTGAACATTTTGGGGCGAGGCATGCAACCCAATGGAGGTAACATTTATCATGCACCAGAACTACCATCATTCCTTGCGCAGACGCCCACAGAGGCGTGACATTTAAATTTGTGCAGGTGGTGCGATTGCTGCCTTTCCCTTCTGCCAGTGAACAAGAGCGTTGTTGCGCTCGAAACGCGTTTGGCTTGAGATTTGTGCAAAGGAGCAGCTGGTCTGATTGTCCTGTATTTGACAAATGAAGGACTTTACTCACCGTAGTGTGGCTTCATCCCTGAGGCAATTTCCTTTTTTCTGTGTTATGCGGAGTGCCCCGCCACGATGGAGCCCCACTGCTAGCAGCGACAATGATCAAAGACGCTGTGGGGACGATGAGTCCGCTTTGTGGATGTTGTATGGACAGGATGACAGCCCGGACAGCTTCAACGCAGCCCACTTTGGTAAACATTTTGAAAATTTTGGGGTGAGGCATGCAACCCACTGGGGGTAACATTTATCATGCACCACAACTACCATCATTCCTTGCGCAGACGCCCACAGAGGTGGGACATTTAAATTCATGCAGGTGGTGCGATTGCTGCCTTTCACTTCTGCCAGTGATCAAGAGCGTTGTTGAGCTCGAAACGCGTTTGGCTTGAGATTTGTGCAAAGGAGCAGCTGGTCTGATTGTCCTGTATTTCACAAATAAAGGACTTTACTCACCGTAGTGTGGCTTCATCCCTGAGGCAATTTCCTTTTTTCTGTGTTATGCAGAGTGCCCCGCCGCGATGGAGCCCCACTGCTAGCAGCGACAATGATCAAAGACGCTGTGGGGACGGTGAGTCCGCTTTCTGGATGTTGTATGGACAGGATGACAGCCCGGACAGCTTCAACGCAGCCCACTTGGGTAAACATTTTGAACATTTTGGGGCGAGGCATGCAACCCACTTGGGGTAACATTTATCATGCACCACAACTACCATCATTCCTTGCGCAGACGCCCACAGAGGCGGGACATTTAAATTCACGCAGGTGGTGCGATTGCTGCCTTTCCCTTCTGCCAGTGATCAAGAGCGTTGTTGCGCTCGAAACGCGTTTGGCTTGAGATTTGTGCAAAGGAGCAGCTGGTCTGATTGTCCTGTATTTCACAAATAAAGGACTTTACTCACCGTAGTGTGGCTTCATCTTGGAGGCAACTTCCTTTTTTCTGTGTTATGCGGCGTGCCCCGCCGCGATGGAGCCCCACTGCTATCAGGGCGGGCATGCAGCGACAATGATCAAATACGCTGTGGGGACGGTGACACCGCTTTGTGGATGTTGTATGGACAGGATGACAGCCCGGACAGCTTCAGCGCAGCCCACTTGGGTAAACAATTTGAACATTTTGGGGCGAGGTATGCAACCCACTTGTGGGTAACATTTATCATGCACCACAACTACCATCATTCCTTGCGCAGACGCCCACAGAGGGGGGACATTTAAATTCGTGCAGGTGGTGCGATTGCTGCCTTTCCTTCTGCCAGTGAACAAGAGCGTTGTTGCGCTCGAAACACGTTTGGCTTGAGATTTGTGCAAAGGAGCAGCTGGTCTGATTGTCCTGTATTTCACAAATAAAGGACTTTACTCTCTGTAGAGTGCCTTCATCTTGGAGGCAACTTCCTTTTTTCTGTGTTATGCGGTGTGCCCCTGTGAGAAGTTGGCCTGGTATATGATGTTCACTAGTTACAGTGACCACCTTGTACCATGCCAAGCAACCCTTATTGTGTGGTTTTAAGTCAACCTTTTCGGACTAGCTGCCCTAGTGGTAGCGTAGGCTAAGCAGTCTTTGAGGCTAAACTCGTTAAAGCGTGTTAAGCAGGCTGTTTTACCAGATGTAACCCCCCTTTATACCAATGAAAGGACACCACACAGATATATATTCAAAATTTATATGTATTTATTACTCAAAGTATCCCCTAGACTCTTTATGAGCACAGGAGCACAAATCGTTAAACAAGAAAGTATTACAATATACAGAAGTTGCACTTTATATGGAAGGGCCCTGGTGGCCACTCAAACCATATACTAAAATAGTGGTATAAGTACCACGAACAGGAATGGGAAAAGGCCTAGGGCCTCTAGAATCGCTGGGCCTACAAGGAGCTAACTTCAGTTAGTGACCAGGAGGTCCACGGGTCGCGTGTGCAGTGAGGAAAGTTACACGCGTGCTCCCATAGGTTTTCAATGGGTGCGTAAAAGTTCAAAAGTTACTGCTAGAAGGGTCTTCTGGATGGACTACAAACTTAAGACTTAAAACACAGACACTAGAGATGTTTCTCTACACTTGGGCACCGGAGTGCCAGCTTTACCTCACCCACAGGAAGCGGGTGCATAGGTCTCGAAGTGCGTCGGGTTTCGTCTATCTGTTCAATGGAGCCTGATGACAAAGATGCTGCAGGCGACCGGTCCAGAAGAGATGCGGTGGATCCAAGGGTGGATCGGAGTTGTAGAAGTCCTGAAAGCAGAGGGGACAGTGTTCACAGTCACTAGCCAGTGACCAGCGTGGCACCAGGTAGGTACCAGGCGATGTCGGGTGCAAACAGGTGATGAGGGGTAGCTTGTCTCCGCAGCCACGTGGTCCCTGAAGGTCGACGACGTCCAGGAGTTGGTACACGAGCTGTCCCACGCAGGCTCTCGCTGTCGGCGGTGTCGGCGACTCAAAGGAAGCAAACAAGCCTTGGCAAAAGCAGAAGTTGTGAAGAATGAAGAAAGCTGATTACTCTGACCAGCAAGGTCAGAGGGGCGGCTCCTTTGGAGGGGAGCAAGGGCCCGTCTAGGGCAACCAGACCAGCATCATAGATTTCAAGGTTTGTCGCCAAAATGGCCACTAGCCAACAGACCAGGGACCGGGCAGGCGCGTCCAGATGCAAAGTGCAGAGGGGCCCCACGCAGATAGTGGAGATGCTGGAGGGCTCACCTTTGGTGCAGATGCTGCTCGGATGTTGGGCTTCTCAGGACCCAAAGCACAACTTGGAGGGAGCCTCTGTTGTTGCGCTTGCAGCTTGTCGTGGGTCTTCCAAGATGGCTGGCTCCACGTGTCTCGGTGCCTCCACGGGTTCCTTCTTTTCAGGGACTATGGATCGGGCTGTGAGAGGTCTGGAGGTCCAGGTCTTGTCGGGCTCTGGGCTCGGGCTCCTGCAGGAGGCGGCAGCAAAGCAGACGTCAAGTAGCTGGTTGGTGCTTGCGTTAGCAAGATGGTCACTCCCTGACCATAGGGGAGATTTCCTTCTGTCCTCTGTGCAGCAGAGCGTCGAAGTTCCCGTCTTCTTCTCCCGTCTTCTTCTTGTAGTTAAGTTGATTCCAGGATGTCTGAAGTCTTAGGACACAGCTCCTACCTTTAAGCGGATTCTAGGGGCCGGACTACCTGCTAGGTCCCTCACTAAGGGTGGGACCAGGAAGGGGGGTGGTTACACCCCCTATCCTTTGTCCAGTTCGCCCCAGGTCCGGGGCTGGTGTGCCCCAGGACCGGTTTGAACTGGCATATGCACCGAGGCTCCTAGTGAGCCTCAGGCATGTCTGATTCCATTCAAGCCCTACCTGACCAATACACAAAATCCTGTCTGGGGTGGTGCACGCACCTCCCCTGGTAGGAAACCCTTTGTCCACGTCTCCCAAGCTGGAAGGACTCCCAGCAGCAGGAGGGCAGACTTGTGTCTGTGGTGGCAGCATCCATTTTGTGGAGCTGAGGCTATGTCTGATTTTACCCGGGTTTCAGGTACTGTACATGTCGTGTCCCTCTAGAAGGGTGGAATGCTAACCCCGTCGCCAGAATTGGCGAGGGGTTAGTATTCCAGTTCGTATGACACCTTACTCGACATGTTTTGATAAAGCCAAACCAAAGATAGCATTTAACCGCGAGGTTCATAATGCACTTAAGAGTATATGGTATGACGATATCTGGAAACAGTAGAAGGAAGTTGTTCCGACCACTGCAGACAGGCTCAGCTCATGCCAGAGCAGCATCTCACATGGAACCAAGCACTCTGCCTTCAGGATTGTCAAGGCCTGCCATAGGAGTGACTTATAGGTTACCAGGTGTCCCATTTAAGGTTAGGTATAGGTATACTACACCTAAGTAAGAGGTGGTTACACCAACTTACCCCAGCTGAGTGATCAGCCAGTTGTGTCAAATTGCTAGGCCAGGCCGGGGGTGGCACAATACATGCTTCAGCCCCTGGTAGGCCTTAGATACACCAATGCCCTGGGTACCTAGTGTACACTGGTACAGGGGCTCACAGGGTGATCCAATTCCAATTGGTTATGCACCTAGAGTGCATAGTGTCAATTTAGTAGATAGAACAGCAGGCTGGGGGTCTGATTAGCAGGCCCACAGCCTCAATATGTCAAAAACCAGTGAAGCAAAAAGCAAAAATTTGGGGTGACCATAGGATAGCAGACCCTACTCTCCTACAGCCCCACCGCGATGGAGCCCCACTGCTATCATGGTGGGTCTGCAGCGACAATGATCAAAGACGCTGTGGGGACGGTGAGTCCGCTTTGTGGCTGTTGTATGGACAGGATGACAGCCCGGACAGCTTCAGCGCAGCCCACTTGGGTAAACATTTTGAACATTTTGGGGCAAGGCATGCAACCCACTGGGGGTAACATTTATCATGCACCACAACTACCATCATTCCTTGCGCAGACGCCCACAGATGCGGGACATTTAAATTCGCGCAGGTGGTGCGATTGCTGCCTTTCCTTCTGCCAGTGAACAAGAGCGTTGTTGCGCTCAAACGCGTTTGGCTTGAGATTTGTGCAAAGGAGCAGCTGGTCTGATTGTCCTGTATTTCACAAATAAAGGACTTTACTCACCGTAGTGTGGCTTCATCTTGGAGGCAACTTCCTTTTTTCTGTGTTATGCGGTGTGCCCCACTGCGATGGAGCCCCACTGCTATCATGGTGGGCTTGCAGCGACAATGATCAAAGACGCTGTGGGGACGGTGAGTCCGCTTTGTGGCTGTTGTATGGACAGGATGACAGCCCGGACAGCTTCAGCGCATCCCACTTGGGTAAACATTTTGAACATTTTGGGGCAAAGCATGCAACCCACTGGGGGTAACATTTATCATGCACCACAACTACCATCATTCCTTGCGCAGACGCCCACAAGAGGCAGGACATTTAAATTCACGCAGGTGGTGCGATTGCTGCCTTTCCGTTCTGCCAGTGAACAAGAGCATTGTTGCGCTCGAAACGCGTTTGGCTTGAGATTTGTGCAAAGGAGCAGCTGGTCTGATTGTCCTGTATTTCACAAATAAAGGACTTTACTCACCGTAGTGTGGCTTCATCCCTGAGGCAACTTCCTTTTTTCTGTGTTATGCGGAGTGCCCCGCCGCGATGGAGCCCCACTGCTAGCAGCGACAATGATCAAAGACGCTGTGGGGACGGT
The DNA here is from genome assembly GCF_964204655.1 of Triturus cristatus. Taxonomy (NCBI): domain Eukaryota; kingdom Metazoa; phylum Chordata; class Amphibia; order Caudata; family Salamandridae; genus Triturus; species Triturus cristatus. Next base: position 1,195,080,483 of record NC_140579.1, read on the forward strand.
GAGTCCGCTTTGTGGATGTTGTATGGACAGGATGACAGCCCGGACAGCTTCAGCGCAGCCCACTTGGGTAAACATTTTGAACATTTTGGGGCGAGGCATGCAACCCACTTGGGGTAACATTTATCATGCACCACAACTACCATCATTCCTTGCGCAGACGCCCACAGAGGCGGGACATTTAAATTTGTGCAGTTGGTGCGATTGCTGCCATTCCCTTCTACCAGTGATCAAGAGCGTTGTTGCGCTCGAAACGCGTTTGGCTTGAGATTTGTGCAAAGGAGCAGCTGGTCTGATTGTCCTGTATTTCACAAATAAAGGACTTTACTCACCGTAGTGTGGCTTCATCTTGGAGGCAACTTCCTCTTTTCTGTATTATGATGCGTGCCCCGCTGCGATGGAGCCCCACTGCTATCATCGCGGGACTGCAGCGACAATGATCAAAGAAGACTCTGTGGGGACGGTGAGTCCGCTTTGTGGATGTTGTATTGACAGGATGACAGCCCGGACAGCTTCAGCGCAGCCCACTTGGGTAAACATTTTGAACATTTTGGGGCGAGGCATGCAACCCACTGTGGGTAACATTTATCATGCACCACAACTACCATCATTCCTTGCACAGACACCCACAGAGGGGGGACATTTAAATTCGTGCAGGTGGTGCGATTGCTGTCTTTCCCTTCTGCCAGTGAACAAGAGAGTGGTTGAGCTCAACCGCGTTTGGCTTGAGATTTGTGCAGAGGAGCAGCTGGTCTGACTGTCCTGTATTTCACAAATAAAGGACTTTACTCACCGTAGTGTGGCTTCATCTTGGAGGCAACTTCCTTTTTTCTGTGTTATGCGGTGTGCCCCACCGCGATGGAGCCCCACTGCTATCAGGGCGGGCCTGCAGCGACAATGATCAAAGATGCTGTGGGGAAGGTGAGTCCACTTTGTGGCTGTTGTATGGACAGGATGTCAGCCCGGACAGCTTCAGCGCAGCCCACTTGGGTAAACATTTTGAACATTTTGGGGCGAGGCATGCAACCTACTGTGGGTAACATTTATCATGCACCACAACTACGATAATTCCTTGCGCAGACGCCCACAGAGGCGGGACATTTAAATTTGTGCAGGTGGTGGGATTGCTGCCTTTCCCTTCTGCCAGTGAACAAGAGCGTTGTTGCGCTCGAAATGCGTTTGGCTTGAGATTTGTGCAAAGGAGCAGCTGGTCTGATTGTCCTGTATTTCACAAATAAATGACTTTACTCACCGTAGTGTGGCTTCATCCCTGAGGCAACTTCCTTTTTTCTGTGTTATGCAGAGTGCCCCGCCGCGATGGAGCCCCACTGCTATCGTTGCGGGCCTGCAGTGACAATGATCAAAGACGCTGTGGGGACGGTGAGTCCGCTTTGTGGATGTTGTATGGACAGAATGACAGCCCGAACAGCTTCAGCGCAGCCCACTTGGATAAACATTTTGAACATTTTGGGGCAAGGCATGCAACCCACTGGGGGTAACATTTATCATGCACCACAACTACCATCATTCCTTGCGCAGACGCCCACAGAGGCGGGACATTTAAATTCACGCTGGTGGTGCGATTGCTGCCTTTCCCTTCTGCCAGTGAGCAAGAGCGTTGTTGAGCTCGAAACACGTTTGGCTTGAGATTTGTGCAAAGAAGCAGCTGGTCTGATTGTCCTGTATTTCACAAATAAAGGACTTTACTCACCGTAGTGTGGCTTCATCTTGGATGCAACTTCCTTTTTTCTGTGTTATGCGGCGTGCCCCGCCGCGATGGAGCCCCACTGCTATCAGGGCGGGCATGCAGCGACAATGATCAAATACGCTGTGGGGACGGTGACACCGCTTTGTGGATGTTGTATGGACAGGATGACAGCCGGGACAGCTTCAGCGCAGCCCACTTGGGTAAACAATGTGAACATTTTGGGGCGAGGTATGCAACCCACTGTGGGTAACATTTGTCATGCACCACAACTACCATCATTCCTTGCGCAGACGCCCACAGAGGGGGGACATTTAAATTCGTGCAGGTGGTGCGATTGCTGCCTTTCCCTTCTGCCAGTGAACAAGAGAGTGGTTGAGCTCAAACGCGTTTGGCTTGAGATTTGTGCAAAGGAGCAGCTGGTCTGATTGTCCTGTATTTCACAAATAAAGGACTTTACTCACCGTAGTGTGGCTTCATCTTGGAGGCAACTTCCTTTTTTCTGTGTTATGCGGTGTGCCCCACCGCGATGGAGCCCCACTGCCATTAGGGCGGGCCTGCAGCGACAATGATAAAAGATGCTGTGGGGACGGTGAGTCCGCTTTGTGGATGTTGTATGGACAGGATGACAGCCAGGACAGCTTCAGCGCAGCCCACTTGGGTAAACATTTTGAACATTTTGGGGCGAGGCATGCAACCCACTGGGGGTAACATTTATCATGCACCACAACTACCATCGTTCCTTGCGCAGACGCTCAGAGAGGCGGGACATTTAAATTCGCGCAGGTGGTGCAATTGCTGCCTTTCCCTTCTGCCAGTGAACAAGAGCATTCTTGCGCTCGAAACATGTTTGGCTTGAGATTTCTGCAAAGGAGCAGCTGGTCTGATTGTCCTGTATTTCACAAATAAAGGACTTTACTCACCGTAGTGTGGCTTCATCTTGGAGGCAACTTCCTTTTTTCTGTTTTATGCGGCGTGCCCCGCCGCGATGGAGCCCCACTGCTATCATGGTGGGCCTGCAGCGACAATGATCAAAGACGCTGTGGGGACGGTGAGTCCGCTTTGTGGCTGTTGTATGGACAGGATGACAGCCCGGACAGCTTCAGCGCAGCCCACTTGGGTAAACATTTTGAACATTTTGGGGCGAGGCATGCAACCCACTGGGGGTAACATTTATCATGCACCACAACTACCATCATTCCTTGCGCAGACGCCCACAGAGGCGGGACATTTAAATTTGTGCAGGTGGTGCGATTGCTGCCTTTCCCTTCTGCCAGTGAACAAGAGCGTTGTTGTGCTCGAAACGCGTTTGGCTTGAGATTTGTGCAAAGGAGCAGCTGGTCTGATTGTCCTGTATTTCACAAATAAAGGACTTTACTCACCGTAGTGTGGCTTCATCCCTGAGGCAACTTCCTTTTTTCTGTGTTATGCGGAGTGCCCCGCCGCGATGGAGCCCCACTGCTAGCAGTGACAATGATCAAAGATGCTGTGGGGACGGTGAGTCCACTTTGTGGATGTTGTATGGACAGGATGACAGTCCGGACAGCTTCAACACAGCCCACTTGGGTAAACATTTTTAACATTTTGGGGCGAGGCATGCAACCCACTTGGGGTAACATTTATCATGCACCACAACTACCATCATTCCTTGCGCAGACGCCCACAGATGCGGGACATTTAAATTCACACAGGTGGTGCGATTGCTGCCTTTCCCTTCTGCCAGTGATCAAGAGCGTTGTTGCGCTCAAAACGCGTTTGGCTTGAGATTTGTGCAAAGGAGCAGCTGGTCTGATTAACCTATATCTCACAAATAAAGTACTTTACTCACCGTAGTGTGGCTTCATCTTGGAGGCAACTTCCTTTTTTCTGTGTTATGCGGTGTGCCCCACCGCGATGGAGCCCCACTGCTATCAGGGCGGGCCTGCAGCGACAATGATCAAAGATGCTGTGGGGACGGTGAGTCCGCTTTGTGGATGTTGTATGGACAGGATGACAGCCTGGACAGCTTCAACGCAGCCCACTTGGGTAAACATTTTGAACATTTTGGGGCGAGGCATGCAACCCACTTGGGGTAACATTTATCATGCACCACAACTACCATCATTCCTTGCGCAGACGCCCACAGAGGCGGGACATTTAAATTCACACAGGTGGTGCAATTGCTGCCTTTCCCTTCTGACAGTGAACAAGAGCATTCTTGCGCTCGAAACGTGTTTGGCTTGAGATTTCTGCAAAGGAGCAGCTGGTCTGATTGTCCTGTATTTCACAAATAAAGGACTTTAATCACCGTAGTGTGGCTTCATCTTGGAGGCAACTTCCTTTTTCCTGTTTTATGCGGCGTGCCCCGCCGCGATGGAGCCCCACTGCTATCATGGTGGGCCTGCAGCGACAATGATCAAAGACGCTGTGGGGACGGTGAGTCCGCTTTGTGGCTGTTGTATGGACAGGATGACAGCCCGGACAGCTTCAGCGCAGCCCACTTGGGTAAACATTTTGAACATTTTGGGGCGAGGCATGCAACCCACTGGGGGTAACATTTATCATGCACCACAACTACCATCATTCCTTGCGCAGACGCCCACAGAGGCGGGACATTTAAATTTGTGCAGGTGGTGCGATTGCTGCCTTTCCCTTTTGCCAGTGAACAAGAGCGTTGTTGTGCTCGAAACGCGTTTGGCTTGAGATTTGTGCAAAGGAGCAGCTGGTCTTATTGTCCTGTATTTCACAAATAAAGGACTTTACTCACCGTAGTGTGGCTTCATCCCTGAGGCAACTTCCTTTTTTCTGTGTTATGCGGAGTGCCCCGCCGCGATAGAGCCCCACTGCTAGCAGCGACAATGATCAAAGATGCTGTGGGGACGGTGAGTCCACTTTGTGGATGTTGTATGGACAGGATGACAGTCCGGACAGCTTCAACACAGCCCACTTGGGTAAACATTTTGAACATTTTGGGGCGAGGCATGCAACCCACTTGGGGTAACATTTATCATGCACCACAACTACCATCATTCTTTGCACAGACGCCCACAGAGGCGGGACATTTAAATTCACGCAGGTGGTGCGATTGCTGCCTTTCCCTTCTGCCAGTGATCAAGAGCGTTGTTGCGCTCGAAACGCGTTTGGCTTGAGATTTGTGCAAAGAAGCAGCTGGTCTGATTGTCCTGTTTTTCACAAATAAAGAACTTTACTCATCGTAGTGTGGCTTCATCTTGGAGGCAACTTCCTTTTTTCTGTGTTATGCGGCGTGCCCCGCCGCGATGGAGCCCCTCTGCTATCATCGCGGGCCTGCAGCGACAATGATCAAAGACACTGTGGGGACGGTGAGTCCGCTTTGTGGATGTTGTATGGACAGGATGACAGCCCGGACAGCTTCAGCGCAGCCCACTTGGGTAAACATTTTGAACATTTTGGGGCGAGGCATGCAACCCACTGGGGGTAACATTTATCATGCACCACAACTACCATCATTCCTTGAGCAGACGCCCACAGAGGCGGGACATTTAAATTCACGAAGGTGGTGCGATTGCTGCCTTTCCCTTCTGCCAGTGAGCAAGAGCGTTGTTGCCCTCGAAACACGTTTGGCTTGAGATTTGTGCAAAGAAGCAGCTGGTCTGATTGTCCTGTATTTCACAAATAAAGGACTTTACTCACCATAGTGTGGCCTCATCTTGGATGCAACTTCCTTTTTTCTGTGTTATGCGGCTTGCCCCGCCGCGATGGAGCCCCACTGCTATCAGGGCGGGCATGCAGCGACAATGATCAAATACGCTGTGGGGACGGTGACACCGCTTTGTGGATGTTGTATGGACAGGATGACAGCCGGGACAGCTTCAGCGAAGCCCACTTGGGTACACAATTTGAACATTTTGGGGCGAGGTATGCAACCCACTGTGGGTAACATTTATCATGCACCACAACTACCATCATTCCTTGCGCAGACGCCCACAGAGGGGGGACATTTAAATTTGTGCAGGTGGTGCGATTGCTGCCTTTCCCTTCTGCCAGTGAACAAGAGAGTGGTTGAGCTAAAACGCGTTTGGCTTGAGATTTGTGCAAAGGAGCAGCTGGTCTGATTGTCCTGTATTTCACAAATAAAGGACTTTACTCACCGTAGTGTGGCTTCATCTTGGAGGCAACTTCCTTTTTTCTGTGTTATGCGGTGTGCCCCACCGCGATGGAGCCCCACTGCTATCATGGTGGGCCTGCAGCGACAATGATCAAAGACGCTGTGGGGACGGTGAGTCCGCTTTGTGGCTGTTGTATGGACAGGATGACAGCCCGGACAGCTTCAGCGCATCCCACTTGGGTAAACATTTTGAACATTTTGGAGCGAGGCATGCAACCCACTGGGGGTAACATTTATCATGCACCACAACTACCATCATTCCTTGCGCAGACGCCCACAGAGGCAGGACATTTAAATTCACGCAGGTGGTGCGATTGCTGCCTTTCCGTTCTGCCAGTGAACAAGAGCATTGTTGCGCTCGAAACGCGTTTGGCTTGAGATTTGTGCAAAGGAGCAGCTGGTCTGATTGTCCTGTATTTCACAAATAAAGGACTTTACTCACCGTAGTGTGGCTTCATCCCTGAGGCAACTTCCTTTTTTCTGTGTTATGCGGAGTGCCCCGCCGCGATGGAGCCCCACTGCTAGCAGCGACAATGATCAAAGACGCTGTGGGGACGGTGAGTCCGCTTTGTGGATGTTGTATGGACAGGATGACAGCCCGGACAGCTTCAGCGCAGCCCACTTGGGTAAACATTTTGAACATTTTGGGGCGAGGCATGCAACCCACTTGGGGTAACATTTATCATGCACCACAACTACCATCATTCCTTGCGCAGACGCCCACAGAGGCGGGACATTTAAATTTGTGCAGTTGGTGCGATTGCTGCCATTCCCTTCTACCAGTGATCAAGAGCGTTGTTGCGCTCGAAACGCGTTTGGCTTGAGATTTGTGCAAAGGAGCAGCTGGTCTGATTGTCCTGTATTTCACAAATAAAGGACTTTACTCACCGTAGTGTGGCTTCATCTTGGAGGCAACTTCCTTTTTTCTGTATTATGATGCGTGCCCCGCTGCGATGGAGCCCCACTGCTATCATCGCGGGACTGCAGCGACAATGATCAAAGAAGACGCTGTGGGGACGGTGAGTCCGCTTTGTGGATGTTGTATTGACAGGATGACAGCCCGGACAGCTTCAGCGCAGCCCACTTGGGTAAACATTTTGAACATTTTGGGGCGAGGCATGCAACCCACTGTGGGTAACATTTATCATGCACCACAACTACCATCATTCCTTGCACAGACACCCACAGAGGGGGGACATTTAAATTCGTGCAGGTGGTGCGATTGCTGCCTTTCCCTTCTGCCAGTGAACAAGAGAGTGGTTGAGCTCAAACGCGTTTGGCTTTAGATTTGTGCAGAGGAGCAGCTGGTCTGATTGTCCTGTATTTCACAAATAAAGGACTTTACTCACCGTAGTGTGGCTTCATCTTGGAGGCAACTTCCTTTTTTCTGTGTTATGCGGTGTGCCCCACCGCGATGGAGCCCCACTGCTATCAGGGCGGGCCTGCAGCGACAATGATCAAAGATGCTGTGGGGAAGGTGAGTCCACTTTGTGGCTGTTGTATGGACAGGATGTCAGCCCGGACAGCTTCAGCGCAGCCCACTTGGGTAAACATTTTGAACATTTTGGGGCGAGGCATGCAACCTACTGTGGGTAACATTTATCATGCACCACAACTACGATAATTCCTTGCGCAGACGCCCACAGAGGCGGGACATTTAAATTTGTGCAGGTGGTGGGATTGCTGCCTTTCCCTTCTGCCAGTGAACAAGAGCGTTGTTGCGCTCGAAACGCGTTTGGCTTGAGATTTGTGCAAAGGAGCAGCTGGTCTGATTGTCCTGTATTTCACAAATAAATGACTTTACTCACCGTAGTGTGGCTTCATCTTGGAGGCAACTTCCTTTTTTCAGTGTTATGCGGCGTGCCCCGCCGCGATGGAGCCCCACTGCTATCGTCACGGGCCTGCAGTGACAATGATCAAAGACGCTGTGGGGACGGTGAGTCCGCTTTGTGGATGTTGTATGGACAGGATGACAGCCCGAACAGCTTCAGCGCAGCCCACTTGGATAAACATTTTGAACATTTTGGGGCGAGGCATGCAACCCACTGGGGGTAACATTTATCATGCTCCACAACTACCATCATTCCTTGCGCAGATGCCCACAGAGGCGGGACATTTAAATTCACGCTGGTGGTGCGATTGCTGCCTTTCCCTTCTGCCAGTGAGCAAGAGCATTGTTGAGCTCGAAACACGTTTGGCTTGAGATTTGTGCAAAGAAGCAGCTGGTCTGATTGTCCTGTATTTCACAAATAAAGGACTTTACTCACCGTAGTGTGGCTTCATCTTGGATGCAACTTCCTTTTTTCTGTGTTATGCGGCGTGCCCCGCCGCGATGGAGCCCCACTGCTATCAGGGCGGGCATGCAGCGACAATGATCAAATACGCTGTGGGGACGGTGACACCGCTTTGTGGATGTTGTATGGACAGGATGACAGCCGGGACAGCTTCAGCGCAGCCCACTTGGGTAAACAATGTGAACATTTTGGGGCGAGGTATGCAACCCACTGTGGGTAACATTTGTCATGCACCACAACTACCATCATTCCTTGCGCAGACGCCCACAGAGGGGGGACATTTAAATTCGTGCAGGTAGTGCGATTGCTGCCTTTCCCTTCTGCCAGTGAACAAGAGAGTGGTTGAGCTCAAACGCGTTTGGCTTGAGATTTGTGCAAAGGAGCAGCTGGTCTGATTGTCCTGTATTTCACAAATAAAGGACTTTACTCACCGTAGTGTGGCTTCATCTTGGAGGCAACTTCCTTTTTTCTGTGTTATGCGGTGTGCCCCACCGCGATGGAGCCCCACTGCCATTAGGGCGGGCCTGCAGCGACAATGATAAAAGATGCTGTGGGGACGGTGAGTCCGCTTTGTGGATGTTGTATGGACAGGATGACAGCCAGGACAGCTTCAGCGCAGCCCACTTGGGTAAACATTTTGAACATTTTGGGGCGAGGCATGCAACCCACTGGGGGTAACATTTATCATGCACCACAACTACCATCGTTCCTTGCGCAGACGCTCAGAGAGGCGGGACATTTAAATTCGCGCAGGTGGTGCAATTGCTGCCTTTCCCTTCTGCCAGTGAACAAGAGCATTCTTGCGCTCGAAACATGTTTGGCTTGAGATTTCTGCAAAGGAGCAGCTGGTCTGATTGTCCTGTATTTCACAAATAAAGGACTTTACTCACCGTAGTGTGGCTTCATCTTGGAGGCAACTTCCTTTTTTCTGTTTTATGCGGCGTGCCCCGCCGCGATGGAGCCCCACTGCTATCATGGTGGGCCTGCAGCGACAATGATCAAAGACGCTGTGGGGACGGTGAGTCCGCTTTGTGGCTGTTGTATGGACAGGATGACAGCCCGGACAGCTTCAGCGCAGCCCACTTGGGTAAACATTTTGAACATTTTGGGGCGAGGCATGCAACCCACTGGGGGTAACATTTATCATGCACCACAACTACCATCATTCCTTGCGCAGACGCCCACAGAGGCGGGACATTTAAATTTGTGCAGGTGGTGCGATTGCTGTCTTTCCCTTCTGCCAGTGAACAAGAGCGTTGTTGTGCTCGAAACGCGTTTGGCTTGAGATTTGTGCAAAGGAGCAGCTGGTCTGATTGTCCTGTATTTCACAAATAAAGGACTTTACTCACCGTAGTGTGGCTTCATCCCTGAGGCAACTTCCTTTTTTCTGTGTTATGCGGAGTGCCCCGCCGCGATGGAGCCCCACTGCTAGCAGTGACAATGATCAAAGATGCTGTGGGGACGGTGAGTCCACTTTGTGGATGTTGTATGGACAGGATGACAGTCCGGACAGCTTCAACACAGCCCACTTGGGTAAACATTTTTAACATTTTGGGGCGAGGCATGCAACCCACTTGGGGTAACATTTATCATGCACCACAACTACCATCATTCCTTGCGCAGACGCCCACAGATGCGGGACATTTAAATTCACACAGGTGGTGCGATTGCTGCCTTTCCCTTCTGCCAGTGATCAAGAGCGTTGTTGCGCTCGAAACGCGTTTGGCTTGAGATTTGTGCAAAGGAGCAGCTGGTCTGATTAACCTATATCTCACAAATAAAGTACTTTACTCACCGTAGTGTGGCTTCATCTTGGAGGCAACTTCCTTTTTTCTGTGTTATGCGGTGTGCCCCACCGCGATGGAGCCCCACTGCTATCAGGGCGGGCCAGCAGCAACAATGATCAAAGATGCTGTGGGGATGGTGAGTCCGCTTTGTGGATGTTGTATGGACAGGATGACAGCCTGGACAGCTTCAACGCAGCCCACTTGGGTAAACATTTTGAACATTTTGGGGCGAGGCATGCAACCCACTTGGGGTAACATTTATCATGCACCACAACTACCATCATTCCTTGCGCAGACGCCCACAGAGGCGGGACATTTAAATTCACACAGGTGATGCAATTGCTGCCTTTCCCTTCTGCCAGTGAACAAGAGCATTCTTGCGCTCGAAACGTGTTTGGCTTGAGATTTCTGCAAAGGAGCAGCTGGTCTGATTGTCCTGTATTTCACAAATAAAGGACTTTACTCACCATAGTGTGGCCTCATCTTGGATGCAACTTCCTTTTTTCTGTGTTATGCGGCGTGCCCCGCCGCGATGGAGCCCCACTGCTATCAGGGCGGGCATGCAGCGACAATGATCAAATACGCTGTGGGGACGGTGACACCGCTTTGTGGATGTTGTATGGACAGGATGACAGCCGGGACAGCTTCAGCGAAGCCCACTTGGGTACACAATTTGAACATTTTGGGGCGAGGTATGCAACCCACTGTGGGTAACATTTATCATGCACCACAACTACCATCATTCCTTGCGCAGACGCCCACAGAGGGGGGACATTTAAATTTGTGCAGGTGGTGCGATTGCTGCCTTTCCCTTCTGCCAGTGAACAAGAGAGTGGTTGAGCTAAAACGCGTTTTGCTTGAGATTTGTGCAAAGGAGCAGCTGGTCTGATTGTCCTGTATTTCACAAATAAAGGACTTTACTCACCGTAGTGTGGCTTCATCTTGGAGGCAACTTCCTTTTTTCTGTGTTATGCGGTGTGCCCCACCGCGATGGAGCCCCACTGCTATCAGGGCGGGCCTGCAGCGACAATGATCAAAGATGCTGTGGTTACGGTGAGTCCGCTTTGTGGATGTTGTATGGACAGGATGACAGCCAGGACAGCTTCAGCGCAGCCCACTTGGGTAAACATTTTGAACATTTTGGGGCGAGGCATGCAACCCACTGGGGGTAACATTTATCATGCACCACAACTACCATCATTCCTTGCGCAGACGCTCACAGAGGCGGGACATTTAAATTTGCGCAGGTGGTGCAATTGCTGCCTTTCCCTTCTGCCAGTGAACAAGAGAGTGGTTGAGCTCGAAACGGGTTTGGCTTGAGATTTGTGCAAAGGAGCAGCTGATCTGATTGTCCTGTATTTCACAAATAAAAGACTTTACTAACCGTAGTGTCGCTTCATCTTGGAGGCAATTTCCTTATTTCTGTGTTATGCGGCATGCCCCGCCGCGATGGAGCCCCACTGCTATCATGGTGGGCCTGCAGGGACAATGATCAAAGACGCTGTGGGGATGGTGAGTCCGCTTTGTGGCTGTTGTATGGACAGGATGACAGCCCAGACAGCTTCAGCGCATCCCACTTGGGTAAACATTTTGAACATTTTGGGGCGAGGCATGCAACCCACTGGGGGTAACATTTATCATGCACCACAACTACAATCATTCCTTGCGCAGACGCCCACAGAGGCGGGACATTTAAATTTGTGCAGGTGGTGCGATTGCTGCCTTTCCCTTCTGCCAGTGAACAAGAGCGTTGTTGCGCTCGAAACCCGTTTGGCTTGAGATTTGTGCAAAGGAGCAGCTGGTCTGATTGTCCTGTATTTCACAAATAAAGGACTTTACTCACCGTAGTGTGGCTTTATCCCTGAGGCAACTTCCTTTTTTCTGTGTTATGCGGAGTGCCCCGCCGCGATGGAGCCCCACTGCTAGCAGCGACAATGATCAAAGACGCTGTGGGGACGGTGAGTCCGCTTTGTGGATGTTGTATGGACAGGATGACAGCCCGGAAAACTTCAACGCAGCCCACTTGGGTAAACATTTTGAACATTTTGGGGCGAGGCATGCAACCCACTTGGGGTAACATTTATCATGCACCACAACTACCATCATTCCTTGCGCAGACGCCCACAGAGGCGGGACATTTAAATTCACGCAGGTGGTTATTGCTGCCTTTCCCTTCTGCCAGTGATCAAGAGCGTTGTTGCGCTCGAAACGCGTTTGGCTTGAGATTTGTGCAAAGGAGCAGCTGGTCTGATTGTCCTGTATTTCACAAATAAAGGACTTTACTCACCGTAGTGTGGCTTCATCTTGGAGGCAACTTCCTTTTTTCTGTGTTATGCGGCGTGCCCCGCCGCGATGGAGCCCCACTGCTAGCAGCGACAATGATCAAAGACGCTGTGGGGACGGTGAGTCCGCTTTGTGGATGTTGTATGGACAGGATGACAGCCCGGACAGCTTAAACGCAGCCCACTTGGGTAAACATTTTGAACATTTTGGGGCGAGGCATGCAACCCACTGGGGGTAACATTTATCATGCACCACAACTACCATCATTCCTTGCGCAGACGCTCACAGAGGCGGGACATTTAAATTCGCGCAGGTGGTGCAATTGCTGCCTTTCCCTTCTGCCAGTGAACAAGAGAGTGGTTGAGCTCGAAACGGGTTTGGCTTGAGATTTGAGCAAAGGAGCAGCTGATCTGATTGTCCTGTATTTCACAAATAAAAGACTTTACTCACCGTAGTGTGGCTTCATCTTGGAGGCAATTTCCTTATTTCTGTGTTATGCGGCATGCCCCGCCGCGATGGAGCCCCACTGCTATCATGGTGGGCCTGCAGCGACAATGATCAAAGACGCTGTGGGGACAGTGAGTCCGCTTTGTGGCTGTTGTATGGACAGGATGACAGCCCGGACAGCTTCAGCGCATCCCACTTGGGTAAACATTTTCAACATTTTGGGGCGAGGCATGCAACCCACTGGGGGTAACATTTATCATGCACCACAACTACCATCATTCCTTGCGCAGACGCCCACAGAGGCGGGACATTGAAATTCACGCAGGTGGTGCGATTGCTGCCTTTCCCTTCTGCCAGTGAGCAAGAGCGTTGTTGCGCTCGAAACGCGTTTGGCTTGAGATTTGTGCAAAGGAGCAGCTGGTCTGATTGTCCTGTATTTCACAAATAAAGGACTTTACTCACCATAGTGTGGCTTCATCTTGGAGGCAACTTCCTTTTTTCTGTGTTATGCGGTGTGCACCACCGCGATGGAGCCCCACTGCTATCAGGGCGGGCCTGCAGCGACAATGATCAAAGATGCTGTGGGCACGGTGAGTCCGCTTTGTGGATGTTGTATGGACTGGATGACAGCCAGGATAGCTTCAGCTCAGCCCACTTGGGTAAACATTTTGAACATTTTGAGGCGAGGCATGCAACCCACTTGGGGTAACATTTATCATGCACCACAACTACCATCATTCCTTGCGCAGACACTCACAGAGGCGGGACATTTAAATTCGCGCAGGTGGTGCAATTGCTGCCTTTCCCTTCTGCCAGTGAACAAGAGAGTGGTTGAGCTCGAAACGGGTTTGGCTTGAGATTTGTGCAAAGGAGCAGCTGATCTGATTGTCCTGTATTTCACAAATAAAAGACTTTACTCACCGTAGTGTGGCTTCATCTTGGAGGCAATTTCCTTATTTCTGTGTTATGCGGCATGCCCCGCCGTGATGGAGCCCCACTGCTATCATGGTGGGCCTGCAGCGACAATGATCAAAGACGCTGTGGGGACGGTGAGTCCGCTTTCTGGCTGTTGTATGGACAGGATGACAGCCCGGACAGCTTCAGCGCAGCCCACTTGGGTAAACAATTTGAACATTTTGGGGCGAGGTATGCAACCCACTGTGGGTAACATTTATCATGCACCACAACTACCATCATTCCTTGCGCAGACGCCCAGAGAGGGGGGACATTTAAATTCGTGCAGGTGGTGCGATTGCTGCTTTTCCTTCTGCCAGTGAACAAGAGCGTTGTTGCGCTCGAAACGCGTTTGGCTTGAGATTTGTGCAAAGGAGCAGCTGGTCTGATTGTCCTGTATTTCACAAATAAAGGACTTTACGCACCGTAGTGTGGCTTCATGTTGGAGGCAACTTCCTTTTTTCTGTGTTATGTGGTGTGCCCCACCGCGATGGAGCCCCACTGCTATCAGGGCGGGCCTGCAGCGACAATGATCAAAGATGCTGTGGGGACGGTGAGTCCGCTTTGTGGATGTTGTATGGACAGGATGACAGCCAGGACAGCTTCAGCGCAGCCCACTTGGGTAAACATTTTGAACATTTTGGGGTGAGGCATGCAACCCACTGGGGGTAACATTTATCATGCACCACAACTACCATCATTCCTTGCGCAGACACTCACAGAGGCGGGACATTTAAATTCGCGCAGGTGGTGCAATTGCTGCCTTTCCCTTCTGCCAGTGAACAAGAGAGTGGTTGAGCTCGAAACGGGTTTGGCTTGAGATTTGTGCAAAGGAGCAGCTGATCTGATTGTCCTGTATTTCACAAATAAAAGACTTTACTCACCGTAGTGTGGCTTCATCTTGGAGGCAATTTCCTTATTTCTGTGTTATGCGGCATGCCCCGCCGTGATGGAGCCCCACTGCTATCATGGTGGGCCTGCAGCGACAATGATCAAAGACGCTGTGGGGACGGTGAGTCCGCTTTGTGGCTGTTGTATGGACAGGATGACAGCCCGGACAGCTTCAGCGCAGCCCACTTGGGTAAAAATTTTGAACATTTTGGGGGGAGGCATGCAACCCACTGGGGGTAATATTTATCATGCACCACAACTACCATCATTCCTTGCGCAGACGCCCACAGATGCGGGACATTTAAATTCACGCAGGTGGTGCAATTGCTGCCTTTCCTTCTGCCAGTGAACAAGAGCGTTGTTGCGCTCAAACGCGTTTGGCTTGAGATTTGTGCAAAGGAGCAGCTGATCTGATTGTCCTGTATTTCACAAATAAAGGACTTTACTCACCGTAGTGTGGCTTCATCTTGGAGGCAACTTCCCTTTTTCTGTGTTATGCGGCGTGCCCCGCCGCGATGGAGCCCCACTGCTATCGTCGCGGGCCTGCAGTGACAATGATCAAAGACGCTGTGGGGACGGTGAGTCCGCTTTGTGGATGTTGTATAGACAGGATGACAGCCCGAACAGCTTCAGCGCAGCCCACTTGGATAAACATTTTGAACATTTTGGGGCGAGGCATTGTAGGAGAGTAGGGTCTGCTATCCTATGGTCACCCCAAATTTTTGCTTTTTGCTTCACTGGTTTTTTACATATTGAGGCTGTGGGCCTGCCAATCAGACCCCCAGCCTGCTGTTCTCTCTACTAAATTCACACTATGCACCCTAGGTGCATAACCAATTGGAAGTGGATCACCCTGTGAGCCCCTGTACCAGTGTACACTAGGTACCCAGGGCATTGGTGTATCTAAGGCCTGCCAGGGGCTGAAGCATGTATTATGCCACCCCAGGCTTGGCCTAACAAATTTGACACAACTGGCTGATCACTCAGCTGGGGTAAGTTGGTGTAACCACCTCTTACTTAGGTGTAGTATACCTATACCTAACCTTAAATGGGACACATGTTAACCTATAAGTCACTCCTATGGCAGGCCTTAACAATCCTGAAGGCAGAGTGCTTGGTTCCATGTGAGATGGTGCTCTGGCATGAGCTGAGCCTGTCTGCAGTGGTCGGGGCAACTTCCTTCTACTGTTTCCAGATATCGTCATACCATATACTCTTAAGTGCATTATGAACCTCGCGGTTAAATGCTAACTTTGGTTTGGCTTTATCAAAACATGTCGAGTAAGGTGTCATACGAATTGGAATACTAACCCCTCGCCAATTCTGGCGACGGGGTTAGCATTCCACCCTTCTAGAGGGACACGACATGTACAGTACCTGAAACCCGGGTAAAATCAGACATAGCCTCAGCTCCACAAAATGGATGCTGCCACCACAGACACAAGTCTGCCCTCCTGCTGCTGGGAGTCCTTCCAGCTTGGGAGGTGTGGACAAAGGGTTTCCTGCCAGGGGAGGTGCGTGCACCACCCCAGACAGGATTTTGTGTATTGGTCAGGTAGGTCTTGAAAGAAACCAGACATGCCTGAGGCTCACAAGGAGCCTTGGTGCATATGCCAGTTCAATCCGGTCCTGGGGCACACCAGTCCCGGGCCTGGGGCGAGCTGGACAAAGGATTGGGGGTGTAACTACCCCCCTTCCTGGTCCCACCCTTAGGGAGGGACCTAGCAGGTAGTCCGGCCCCTAGAATCCCCTTAAAGGTAGGAGCTGTGTCCTAAGACTTCAGACATCCTGGAATCAACTTGAAACTAAGAAGAAGACGGGAACTTCGACGCTCTGCTGCACAGAGGACTGAAGCCAATCTCCCCTGTGGTCAGGGAGTGACCACCTTGCTAACGCAAGCACCATCCAGTGAATCAACGTCTGCTTTGCCGCCGCCTCCCGCCGGAGCCCGAGCCCAGAGACTGACAAGACCTGGACCTCCAGACCTCTCACCGCCCGATCCACAGTCCCTGAAAAGAGGAGACCCGTGGAGGCAACGAGACACGTGGAGCCAGCCATCTTGAAACGGCCATGACAAGCTGCAAGTGCAACAACCGAGGCTCCCTCCAAGTTGTGCTTTGGGATCTGAGAAGCCCAACCCTTGAGCAGCATCTGCACCAAAGGTGAGCCCTCCAGCATCTCCACGATCTGCGTGGGGCCCTTCTGCATTTTGCCACTCGACGCGCATCACCGGTTGCTGGCCCGCTGGCTAGTAGCCATCTTGGCGACGAACTTCAAGAAATACACCACTGGTCTGGTTGCCCCAGACTGGCCCTTGCTCCCCTCCAAAGGAGCAGTCCCTCTGACCTTGCTGGTCAGAACCATCAGCTTATTTCGTTTTCCACAACAATTGCTTTTGCCAAGGCTTGTTTGCTTCGATCAAGTCGCCGACACCGCCGACAGTGAGAGCCTGCGTGGGACAGCTGGTGAACCGACTCCTGGACGTCGTCGACCTTCAGGGACTACGTGGCTGCAGAGACAAGCTACACCTTTCTTCCTGTTTGCACCCGACATCGCCTGGTACCCACCTGGTGCTACGCTGGTCACTGGCTAGTGACTGTGAACACTGTCCCCTCTGCTTACAGGTCTTCTACAACTCCGATCCACCCTTGGATCCACCGCATCCCTTCCGGACCGACCGCCTGCAGTATCTTTGTCCACAGGCTCCATTGAACAGATAGAAGAAACCCGACGCACTTCGACACCTACGCACCCGCTTCCTGTGGGTGAGGTAAAGCTGGCACTCCGGTGCCCCAGTGTAGAGTATCATCTCTAGTGTCTGTGTTTCCGATCTTGAGTTCATAGTCCACCCGGAAGATCCTTTTTGCAGTAACTTTGTACTTTTTACGCACCCATTGAAAACCTATGGGAGCACGCGTGTGACTATTTGCTCTGCACACGCAACCCGTGGATCTCCTGGTCACTAACTAAAGTTAGCTCCTTGTAGGCCCAGCGATTCTAGAGGCCCTAGGCCTTTTCCCTTTTCTGTTCGTGGTACTTATACCACTATTTTAGTATATGGTTTGAGCGGCCACCAGGGCCTATCCATATAAAGTGCAACTTCTGTGTATTCTACTGTAATCTTGTTTGACGATTTGTGCTCCTGTGCTCATAAAGGGACTAGGGGTTACTTTGAGAAATAAATACATATATATTTTCAATATATATCTGTGTGGTGTCCTTTAATTGGTATAAAGGGGGGTTTCATTTGGTAAAACAGCCTGCTTAACACGCTTCACGAGTTTAGCCTCAAAGACTGCTTAGCCTACGCTACCACTAGGGCAGCTAGTCCGAAAAGGTTGACTTACAACCACACCATAAGGGTTGCTTGGCATGGTACAAGGTGGTCACTTTAACTAGTGAACATCATATACCAGGCCAACTTCTCACATTGGTGAGCAGCGGTTGGATTTGAGCTTGCTGTGTTTTACCATTGTAATCTCTTGGTTACCAATTGAAAGATCACATAGGTACCTATAGGTACATATAAAACAAGATTAGATATACTTAAGTTCTACTGAACTTAGTTGTTGTAGAGCAAAGGGAGTAGCACACCCTGACTACAACTACTAGATAGGTTTAGTAGGTAAACCCAAGTGTAGGTAGATTGCAACACATCCACCCACACTTAAGAGCAATGGCTGGGGCAGAGGGGTCCACTGTACCCATCTCTGTTGAGAGTGACCCCCAGAGGGCACCATCCATCTTTGCTACCCTTAATCAAAATGAGCTCAGGCAGTTGGCAAATATCAGGGGCCTTAAACAGCCCAAGAATCCTGCTTCTGCTGAACTCAGAGAGCTTTTACAGGCTGATGAAGATCAGAAAGCTCTCAGGAAAGCCTCCCAGTTAGGCCCCTTAGGGACAGGAACAGGAGGCCCCCCTTCTGAAGATGCTACTGAAGTACCCCTTTCCAATAGCCATCCCTTAGATGAGAATCATACTACAGAGGAGGAAAGTGGTGAGGATACAGAAAGTAGTGAGGATGAAGGGAGAACTAGCCCAGTGCCAAGTGTTATACGTGGCCCAGCTAACTTAAGGCTACTGGGGACTGACAATGGGATCACCCCATTGGATCTCCCTAGTGGACTTAACCAGGGGTCTGGGAGGCAAAGGAATCACTCAGGTGAATCTAATGCTTCTCATACCTCTAGAGGCTCTCAAGGTCACTCCAGGAGAAGGATGACCACCCCTCAGAGGAGGGAGCATGAGGCCAGAATGCAAGAAGCCCAGCTGAGGATCAGGAAGCAGGAGCTAGAAGTAGCTCTGATGGAAGAGAAACTGAGCAAGGCTAGGCAGCATAAAGAGAGTGGGTCTATACCCACTGGTGGCAGCATTGTCCCTAAGGACAAAGATAGGGTATTTGATAATAGGAACCTGTCTAAGGTTGTGCCCCCCTACAAAAGTGGGGATGACATCTACAAATGGATGACTGCTCTTGAGAGAGCCTGCAAAGTACAGCAGGTTCCTGAAGACCAGTGGGCAGCAATCCTCTGGCTCTCCTTTGAAGGAAGAGGCAGAGACAGACTCCTCACTACTAGAGAAGAGGATGTCAGAAATTACAGAGTCCTGAAGAGTGTCCTAGTTGATGGGTTAGGCTTAACCACTGAACAGTACAGGTTAATGTTCAGAGACACCCAGAAGACACAGACTCAGGACTGGTCTGAATACATTGAATGTGCCACCAAGGCTTTGGAGGGTTGGTTGCTGGGAAGTAAGGTATCAGATTATACAGGGATGTACAATTTGATGATGAGAGAACAGATTTTAAATAACTGTCAAAACCAGCAACTGCATCAACACTTGGTTGACTCTGATCTGACCTCTCCCCAAGAATTGGGAAAGAAGGCAGACAAATGGGTCAGAACCAGGGTTAAGCAAAAGAACCAGAACCAGGGCCAAGGGGGTGATCAGAAGAAAACAGACCAAAAGGGTGGAGATCAGAAATCTAAAGACCAGAAGTCTTCAACAGGGCCCCAAACTACTGCTAAGGAGGGTGGGTCCCAACAACAATCCAAGGGAAAGAAGAAAGAAGGTCAAAAGAAACCCTGGTGCAATCATTGCAAGAATACAACTCACTGCACTAGTGATTGTAAAAAGGGTGGAGCCCCCAACACTGTTGCCCCTAAGGCACCTGCTCCCAGTACTACTGTTAGCAGTGTTGGTCCCCAGACAAAGGGTGTAGTGGGAATCACTATGGGAACTGAAGGAGATTCTGACTTAGACAGAACCCTGACACAGGCAGTCTTGATCTGTGATGGGGACATTGATTTGTCCCTGACTGTGAGCCCCAGTAACCTGGGCAAGTACAGACAGACTCCTTTAATTAATGAAAAAGTGGCTCAAGCCTACAGGGACACATGTGCCAGTGTCACTATGGTGACACCAGGCTTTGTGGACCCTAGACAGTACATACCAGGTGAGAATTACCTGGTGACCAATGCCAGCAATGCCACTACTTCACATAGCGTGGCAGTTGTTAACTTCTCATGGGGAGGGGTAACTGGCCTCAAAAGGGTTGTGGTTAGTGCAGACCTCCCAGTAGAATGTTTGTTGGGCAATGACCTAGAGAGTTCTCTATGGTCTGAAGTGGAGTACAGGACACATGCAGAGATGTTAGGTATATCACCACATGTCCTTGCTGTGACCAGGTCACAGGCCAAAAAGTGCCTTACTGAACCACAGGTCTTGGATCCTGGAACAATGGACCAAGCACCTACCAAGAAGAAGAACAGGAGGGTCAAGGCTGTGCCTTCCCCCCTGCCTCAGAGTGATGATCAACCTTCCCAGGAAGCTGATCTAGAGGACCCTGAAGGAACTGTCCCTGAAGAGCTTGAACCTGATCAGGTTGAGTTTCTGGGGACAGGGGGACCTTCAAGGGCTGACTTGAGGCAGGCTCAGTTATCCTGTCCCTCTCTTGAACCCCTCAGACAGCTGGCTGCTGCTGAGGCTGCTGGGAATGCTCAAGGTACCCATAAAGTGTATTGGGATGAAGGGCTCCTTTATTCAGAGGCTAGAGACCCCAAGCCTGGTGCTACCAGAGGTTGGTTATACCTCTGCAATTTAAGGGCTTCCTTCTTACCTTGGCCCATGATATTCCTTTAGCAGGACACTTAGGCCAGAACAAGACTTGGGACAGGCTTGTCCCTCACTTTCACTGGCCTCACATGAATGAAGATACCAAGGAGTTTTGTCGCTCCTGTGTGACCTGCCAAGCCAGTGGCAAATCAGGTGGCACAACAAAGGCCTCCTGATACCACTACCTGTGGTGGGGGTCCCCTTTGAAAGAGTGGGAATAGATATAGTGGGTCCCATGGATCCTCCCACTGCATCTGGGCACAGATTTATACTGGTGGTAGTGGATCATGCCACCAGGTATCCAGAGGCAATTCCCCTTAGGACCACTACAGCTCCTGTTGTGACCAGGGCCCTGCTGGGAGTATTCTCCAGAGTGGGGTTTCCTAAGGAGGTGGTTTCTGACAGAGGTACCAACTTCATGTCAGGATACTTGACAGCTATGTGGAAGGAATGTGGTGTCAACTACAAGTTCACCACCCCTTATCACCCACAATGCAATGGGCTTGTTGAGAGATTCAACAAGACACTAAAGGGTATGATCAAAGGATTACCTGAAAAGCTCAGGCGAAGATGGGACATCCTTCTACCCTGCCTTCTGTTTGCTTACAGAGAGGTCCCACAAAAGGGGGTTGGCTACAGCCCCTTTGAATTGTTGTTTGGGCACCCTGTAAGAGGCCCACTGTGTTTAATGAAGGAAGGAGGATGGGAGTTACCTCTCAAAAAGCCTAAACAAGACATAGTGGACTATGTACTTGGTCTCCGCTCCAGGATGGCTGAGTATATGGAGAAGGCATCCAAAAACCTTGAGGCAAGCCAGGCCTTACAGAAAGCTTGGCATGACCAAAAGGCTGTCTTGGTTGAGTTTCAGCCAGGACAGAAGGTATGGGTGTTGGAGCCAGTGGCCCCAGCAGCACTCCAAGACAAATGGTCTGGACCCCATACAATCCTGGAAAAGAAGGGAGAGGTCACCTACTTGGTAGACCTAGGAACTCCCAGGTGTCAGGACTGGAGAGTCTAGGTTTAGATTTCCCAGGTTGAGTATACAACCCAGGAGTCGGGCTTGGCGCCTGGGGGGAAGGAGAAGAGTGGTTTCAGTGAGATCGCTCTCTGCCTTCCTCCGTTCGTTACGAGCGTAGTCTTTTTCCCTCTCCCAAGATGGCCGCTGCTATGTCAGTCTTTCTCCTCAGTCTCACTCTGGCAGCGGTGCAGGCATCCTGGGTAGATGTGGCGCGCGCTCGCTCTGAGCGTGGCGCACTTCAACCGTCGAATTTTCTGTGAAGGCGGTGTTCTCTCAGAGCTCCGCGCTTTCTTCTGTTAAGGTTCCAGTCAGAGTGTCTTCAAGGGGTTTAGGGCTCCTTTGGTACCCATTTAATCCAGAGTTTCCAGGGTTCTTCAGAGTTCCTATTCATTCTGCAAGTTTGGCGTTCTACAAGAGTGTGGAAGAACTAAGGACTCACCTGTGCCTCACAGCGCCCTAGTTGAGAGGTAAACAAGAAGTAAGGCTGGCGGACATTCTTCTTGAGAAGTAAGTTCAATTATATCAATATTTTCGTGGAATTGCCAGCGCTCTGCAAACACTTCCAGAGACAGTATTATAGAAGGACAAGGATTTAAATTCAAAGGCTTGAACTGAAATTTGAGAGAGTGAGAGTCTCATGAATAAGATTTTCATTTTAAGAAGTAACAGCAGTAAAGGCTTCCATCAGCAAGACTGTGTACAGAATAAAAATTGAAGTGTTTAAAGACTTTCCTGTATCTCCATGTAGATGCAATTATATATATATATATATATAAGGTTTCTACCAACGGACAACACCTGTTTGGTTCTGAATCCAGCGAGAGGATTTGGCTGCAAGTTGGAACTATAGAGCATTCAGTAAATGGACAAGGTTCTTCTAAGGGAAAGACAGGTATAAGAAGACAAGGTGAAGGGAGGGGAACAAGGTAGTAGGTAATTTGGTTTACATGTGATTCTATTTGCAGGGTTTCACACACCACCTGTTCAACTCCACTGCTCCTTAGAAGACATCAGTCGAACAAAACCAGAGAGTAGCAACCCACTGTGTCAGGACAGGTATAGTGAGTGATAGTACCACAACTAATAGAGTATTTAACAGTAGAACAGTTGTTGAGTAACTCTCTTTGCAGGAGTCGGGAGGAAGAAGCTCCGAATCCAGTCCAAGAAAGAAGACACAGTGCAGTCTCTCTTTTCTGTCCAATTCCCCTTTCCCCCGCTCTGCTGCTCGTGAGCTATTAGCTCGCGGTAGCGGAGTGGAGGAGTGGAGATCCAGCATCTGCTCCTGTGGAATCCGATGAAGCTGCTAAGGTACTTGACAGATTGAAGTGCCCGCAATTTAATTCCACCTGAGCACGATGGCTGAAGGAATTGATGTAAAGGCCTTGGCCACAGTTTTAGATAGCATACAAAAGCAGTTAAGTGATACTATGGAGGAAAACAAGTCCCTTAGAGAGGAGGTCAGGAAGTCTGCCCAAGATGCTAGTTATTTGCGTCAACAGTTTGAAGAGTTTTCTGGGGGTTCCCGTTCAGCAGTAAAGGAGGAAAAGACGCCCTCTTTTGCCCCTGCCCCCTCTGCGGCAGAACTCACTACGCAGGTGATTCACGCAATCTCTCCTACAATTCCACTGGCCGCTCCAGAAAGGTATAGTGGGGATCCACACAAGGCCCAAATTTTCCTCACGCAATGTTCTTTACATTATCTTTGTCGGCCAATCATTTTTAAGGAAGACCAGTCAAAGGTGGCGTTCATGCTGTCGTACCTGAGTGGAGATGCCGCCGCTTGGTCCATGCCTTTGGTGAACAACAATGATCCCATTTTGTATGAATTCGAAGGGTTCAAGAGAGAATTTCTACGGATATTCGACAGACGGTCCATCTCTCAATCCACAGATAATGAGTTATTAGATCTAAAGCAGGGGAATCGTGAACTAGTGGCCTACCTGGCTCAATTTAACAAGCTAATTGTGGAAACAAGTTGGCCAGAGGAGAAACGAGCTGCCATATTTTATCGTGGATTAAAGGATGAGTTGAAGGATGGGTTATCACAGATCCCAAAACGTCCCACTGAGGTCTCAGAATTAATTGACTTGGTTCTTCAGATTGATCAGCGTCAAAGTGAGAGGAAGAACGAGAGGAGAAAGGAAACTAGATATATACCACCCCGTTTCGACAGAATGAAATCAGAGGGACCCAAGTCTAAGGAGTCGTGTACAGAGGATGAGCCTATGCAGATTGGTTCGGTCAGAGGACCGTTGTCTAAGGAAGAAAGAGAGAAGAGACGTTTGGGCAAGTTGTGCATGTACTGTGGGAACTCCGGTCATTTCGTGAAGGAATGTCCTAAGAAGCCAAAGAACCCTTCCTGGGTAAAAGATCGGCTCCACCAGTAGAAGGGGTTGCCCTGGTGGAAGCGAAGGAACAGTCAACTCCAGATCCGAAATTAGTGGCTAACACCCTGCAATCATCGGCTCCACATTTAATTCTATCTGTCCAAATAAGGTTTGGAGGGAAGGTCAAGGAAGGAATTTCGGTCATGATTGATTCAGGGGCCACGGGGAATTTTTGTGACATAGGATTTGCCAAGTCACTTGGAATTACCTTTTTGAGGAAAGAGCGGCCAGAGCCAGTACGAGCTGTGGACGGAACTAGTCTGTCCTCTGGGCCGATTGTTTTTGATTCCGAGGAGATTTTATTGTGTGGACCCGGACAACATCTTAGTTCTTTGCAATTCAGCTTAATTGATGCTCCACAATTTCAATTAATCTTGGGTCTGCCTTGGCTCACGGAGCATAATCCTCAAATTGATTGGGCAAAACGATCAATTCGTATGAATTCAGATTACTGTATGCATCATTGCTTTCATTCTAATCCAGAACCATCGGAAGCTTCGCAATCCCAACTTTTGGCAAGCTTTCCAAAGACCATTTGTGCCGTAGACACCCAAGAGATTCCACCAGAGTATGAAGATCTCGCCTCGGTGTTTGATGAAAAAGAGGCAGAACGTCTACCTCCCCATCGAGAGTATGATTGCCGAATCGAGCTGGAGCCTGGCACCTCCCTGCCCTGTAGCCGAATTTACGCGCTGTCGGAAGCTGAGAATGTCCATCTCAAAGAATACCTGAGCAAATATATGGCCAATGGTTTCATCCGTCCGTCACAGTCACCAGTCTCGTCTCCACTCTTTTTTATTCCTAAAAAAGATGGCCAACTGAGGACTTGTATCGACTACCGCGCCCTCAATCTGGTAACCAAGAAGAATCGATATCCGCTACCCTTGATTTCGGAACTTTTGGACCAAGTCAAGGGAGCGAAGGTATACACAAAACTGGATTTGAGAGGTGCGTATCATTTGGTACGCATGGCCGAGGGAGAAGAGTGGAAGACGGCCTTTCGTACACGTTTTGGATTATTCGAATATCAGGTCATGCCATTTGGTTTATGCAACGCGCCGGCAGCCTTCCAACATTTTGTCAATGATGTTTTGAGAGAATTTCTGGACCGATTTGCAGTGGTTTACATTGATGACATCCTCATTTTTTCGGCCAGTTTAGAGGAACATATCCAGCACGTCAGATCCATCTTGAAGAGGTTGTTGGAGAATCAACTTTTCGTAAAATTAGAGAAGTGTGTGTTCCATTCCACGCAAGTAGAGTTTTTGGGATTTGTTCTGTCTCCAAATGGTGTCTCGATGGATGAATCTAAGGTGCAGGCAATCAAGGAGTGGCCCTCTCCACGTTCAGTGAAAGAAGTTCAGAGTTTTCTTGGCTTCGCCAATTTTTATAGACGTTTCATCATCAACTTTTCTGAGCGAGTGGGTCCACTCACCAGACTACTGAGAAAGAAGATCAAGTTTGAGTGGAACGCGGAAACTGAAGCAGCGTTTAATGAGCTCAAGAGAATTTTTGTGTCATCTCCTGTGCTACTCCATCCAGATCCGGATGACCCATTCTTTGTAGAAGCAGACGCTTCCAACTTGGCCATTGGTGGGATTTTGTCTCAGCGCCATAAGCAGACGGGCCAGTTACATCCAGTAGCATTTCGTTCAAGGAAATTAACTGCGGCAGAAATAAATTACCCAATTGCGGATAAGGAACTATTGGCAGTCAAGGATGCGTTCTCAGAATGGAGGCACTACTTACTGGGGGCCAAGCATGTGGTCACTGTTTTTACTGATCATCGGAATCTCCAGTTTTTGAAATCTGCCCGAACTCTTACCCCTCGTCAATTGAGATGGTCCCTATTTTTTGCGGATTATGACTTTGTCTTAACGTACAAACCTGGCTCGGCAAACGGAAAGGCGGATGCCTTATCTCGTCTACATGTGAGCACCGATGTCCCAACGGCAGAAAAAGGTGTAATTATTCCAGTGGATCGAATAATCGGAACGCTCACTTCCACAGACATTGAAAAGAAGCTCCCAAGTTTGTTGTCCCCGGAAGAGGAGAGGGATTGGACGGCTAAAGGGAAAGAATTTCAAGTTAAGAAAGGGAGACCCGTCTACCAAGACAAGCTGTTTGTGTCCGATCTGGAACTACAAAGACAAATCATTGAACATTTCCATGACGAGCCATTGGCTGGGCATAAAGGGGTGAAGAAGACTTTGGAGCTGATTCGAAGAGAGTTCTGGTGGCCGGCGATGGAAGCTCAGGTGCGGCAGTATGTAGCCACTTGCGAGGTGTGTATCAAGGGGAAGACTCCCAGAAGGGCTCCACAAGGTCTATTACAGCCCCTGCCCTTAGCCCCATACCCATGGCATACCATTTCCATGGATTTCATTGTAGAACTCCCGTCCAGTAGTGGTTATTCAGTCATATGGGTGGTTGTGGACCATTTCTCCAAGATGAGCCATTTTATCCCTCTAAAGGCTCTCCCTAACGCTACACAGTTGTCCAAACTGTTCACTCAGCACATAGTAAGGGCTCATGGTATTCCAAAGATTGTCATCTCAGATAGAGGCCCACAGTTTGTCTCTCGTTTTTGGAGATCCTTCTTGAAGAGGTTAGGTGTAGACTCCCGTCTGTCCACTAGCTTCCATCCGGAGACTGATGGACAGACGGAAAGGGTAAATCAGGATTTGGAGCAATACTTGCGTCTATTCTTGATGGATCAGGAGGGAGAGTGGCCAGACTTGATTTGGGCAGCAGAATTTGCCTATAATAATGCTCAGCATGCTTCTACTGGTTACTCCCCATTCTATTTAAATTCTGGTCGTCATCCCAACACT
This sequence comes from Triturus cristatus, assembly GCF_964204655.1. Lineage (NCBI taxonomy): Eukaryota > Metazoa > Chordata > Amphibia > Caudata > Salamandridae > Triturus > Triturus cristatus. The sequence goes on from NC_140579.1 coordinate 1,195,107,321, forward strand.
CTAGTAGATAAAGAAAACAGCAATGTACCTGCAGTGGAAACGATAGTACAAGATCTACATGAGGCCTTTCGGTTAGCTGCTAGGAATTTGTCTAAGGCTAAGTTTTCCTATAAGAAGCAGGCAGACAAAAAGAGACGCCCAAATCCAGTCTATAAAAGGGGAGATCAGGTCTGGGTTTCTACAAAGAATTTACGACTGAAGGGAAATCGGAAGTTTCAGCCTAGGTTTGTGGGTCCCTTTCAGGTAGAGCGAATGGTAAACCCAGTCAGTGTAAGGGTTAGGCTTCCTCCCCGGCTAAAGATACATCCAGTTTTCCATGTTTCACTACTTCAGCGTAGTCCAGAGGGTTTGAGGGCTGGTAATTCCCCCTCCCCAGTTTTGGTGCAAGGAAGGGAGGAATTTGAGATAAAAAGAATTCTAGATTCTAGGCCACAAGGAGGGCAGATCTTCTATCTGGTTGATTGGAAGGGTTGTGGGCCAGAGGAAAGGTCCTGGGAGCCACAATGCAATATCCATGCTCCACGTTTGCTCCGAGAGTTTCATCGCACTCACCCCACCAAGCCCAAAGAGGAGAGGAGGGGGGTTTTGGTGGGGGGTACTGTCAGGACTGGAGAGTCTAGGTTTAGATTTCCCAGGTTGAGTATACAACCCAGGAGTCGGGCTTGGCGCCTGGGGGGAAGGAGAAGAGTGGTTTCAGTGAGATCGCTCTCTGCCTTCCTCCGTTCGTTACGAGCGTAGTCTTTTTCCCTCTCCCAAGATGGCCGCTGCTATGTCAGTCTTTCTCCTCAGTCTCACTCTGGCAGCGGTGCAGGCATCCTGGGTAGATGTGGCGCGCGCTCGCTCTGAGCGTGGCGCACTTCAACCGTCGAATTTTCTGTGAAGGCGGTGTTCTCTCAGAGCTCCGCGCTTTCTTCTGTTAAGGTTCCAGTCAGAGTGTCTTCAAGGGGTTTAGGGCTCCTTTGGTACCCATTTAATCCAGAGTTTCCAGGGTTCTTCAGAGTTCCTATTCATTCTGCAAGTTTGGCGTTCTACAAGAGTGTGGAAGAACTAAGGACTCACCTGTGCCTCACAGCGCCCTAGTTGAGAGGTAAACAAGAAGTAAGGCTGGCGGACATTCTTCTTGAGAAGTAAGTTCAATTATATCAATATTTTCGTGGAATTGCCAGCGCTCTGCAAACACTTCCAGAGACAGTATTATAGAAGGACAAGGATTTAAATTCAAAGGCTTGAACTGAAATTTGAGAGAGTGAGAGTCTCATGAATAAGATTTTCATTTTAAGAAGTAACAGCAGTAAAGGCTTCCATCAGCAAGACTGTGTACAGAATAAAAATTGAAGTGTTTAAAGACTTTCCTGTATCTCCATGTAGATGCAATTATATATATATATATATAAGGTTTCTACCAACGGACAACACCTGTTTGGTTCTGAATCCAGCGAGAGGATTTGGCTGCAAGTTGGAACTATAGAGCATTCAGTAAATGGACAAGGTTCTTCTAAGGGAAAGACAGGTATAAGAAGACAAGGTGAAGGGAGGGGAACAAGGTAGTAGGTAATTTGGTTTACATGTGATTCTATTTGCAGGGTTTCACACACCACCTGTTCAACTCCACTGCTCCTTAGAAGACATCAGTCGAACAAAACCAGAGAGTAGCAACCCACTGTGTCAGGACAGGTATAGTGAGTGATAGTACCACAACTAATAGAGTATTTAACAGTAGAACAGTTGTTGAGTAACTCTCTTTGCAGGAGTCGGGAGGAAGAAGCTCCGAATCCAGTCCAAGAAAGAAGACACAGTGCAGTCTCTCTTTTCTGTCCAATTCCCCTTTCCCCCGCTCTGCTGCTCGTGAGCTATTAGCTGGCGGTAGCGGAGTGGAGGAGTGGAGATCCAGCATCTGCTCCTGTGGAATCCGATGAAGCTGCTAAGGTACTTGACACCAGGAGTCCCCACAGGGTACTCCATGTTAACAGGTTAAAAGCATATGTTGACAGGGCAGACATGGGCTTGCTCATGGCTACAGATGAGGGACAGGAGGAAGAGAGTGACCCTCTCCCAGACCTGTTGTCTCAGAACCCTGAAGATGGCTCAGTTGAAGGAGTGACCCTTGGAGGCAACCTCACTGCCCATCAGCAGACTGAATGTTGACAAGTTCTACAATCATTTCAACATCTGTTTTCCTTGATACCTAGCCAAACTGACTGGTGTACCCATGTGGTGGACACTGGTGAGAGTCTGCCTGTAAAGAACAAGCTTTACAGACAACCTGACCACGTCAGGGACTGTATAAAGGCTGAGGTACACAAAATGCAGGAATTAGGTGTCATTGAACCCTCAGAGAGCCCCTGGGCTAGCCCTGTGGTTCTGGTCCCCAAACCTCACACCAAAGATGGCAAGAGAGAGATGAGGTTCTGTGTGGATTACAGAGGACTCAATGCTGTCACCAGGACAGATGCACACCCTATTCCAAGGGCAGATGAGCTCATAGACAAACTGGCTTCTGCTAAGTTTTTGAGCACATTTGACTTGACAGCTGGCTATTGGCAAATCAGATTAGCTGAGGAGTCTAAGGCCAAAACAGCATTCTCAACCCCAGGTGGGCACTACCAATTTGTGGTGATGCCCTTTGGTCTGAAGAATGCACCTGCCACCTTCCAAAGGTTGGTGAATCAAGTCCTTACTGGGTTGGATGACTTTTGCGCAGCATATCTTGATGACATTGCTGTCTTTAGCTCCACCTGGGAGGATCACCTGATCCACCTGAAGAAGGCTCTTGAGGCTCTGCAAAGGGCAGGCCTCACTATCAAGGCTACTAAGTGCCAGATAGGGCAGAGTAAGGTTGTGTATTTGGGCCACCTTGTAGGTGGAGGCCAAGTTCAACCACTGGAGAGTAAGATACAATCCATCAAGGACTGGTCTCCTCCAACAACCCAGACTCAAGTTCGAGCTTTCTTGGGCTTGACTGGGTACTACAGGAAGTTTGTTAAGAACCATGGGTCCATTGTGACTCCTCTTAATGATCTGACATCCAAGAAGATGCCCAAAAAGGTTCAGTGGACAGTAAGCTGTCAAAAGGCATTTGATGACCTGAAGGGGGCCATGTGCTCTGCACCTATCCTGAAAAGTCCTGACTACTCCAAAGAGTTTATTGTCCAAACAGATGCTTCTGAGTTGGGTGTGGGAGCTGTGCTGTCACAACTTAATGTAGATGGTCAAGACCAACCCATTGCTTTTATTAGCAGAAGGTTGACCCCCAGAGAGAAGAATTGGTCAGCTATTGAGAGGGAGGCCTTTGCTGTGGTGTGGGCCCTGAAGAAGCTGAGGCCATACTTGTTTGGCACTCACTTCAAGATTCAGACCGACCATAAGCCCCTCTTGTGGCTAAATCAGATGAAGGGTGAAAACCCCAAACTGCTTAGGTGGTCCATTTCCCTACAGGGGATGGACTTTACAGTGAAGCACCGGCCAGGTACTGACCATGGGAATGCAGATGGTCTCTCCAGGTACTTCCACTTAGGACATGAAGACGAGACTGGTCAAGGCTAGTTTAATGTCCCTGCGTTTGGGGGGGGGGGTTGTGTAGGAGAGTAGGGTCTGCTATCCTATGGTCACCCCAAATTTTTGCTTTTTGCTTCACTGGTTTTTGACATATTGAGGCTGTGGGCCTGCCAATCAGACCCCCAGCCTGCTGTTCTCTCTACTAAATTCACACTATGCACCCTAGGTGCATAACCAATTGGAAGTGGATCACCCTGTGAGCCCCTGTACCAGTGTACACTAGGTACCCAGGGCATTGTTGTATCTAAGGCCTGCCAGGGGCTGAAGCATGTATTTTGCCACCCCAGGCTTGGCCTAACAAATTTGACACAACTGGCTGATCACTCAGCTGGGGTAAGTTGGTGTAACCACCTCTTACTTAGGTGTAGTATGCTTATACCTAACCTTAAATGGGACACATGTTAACCTATAAGTCACTCCTATGGCAGGCCTTAACAATCCTGAAGGCAGAGTGCTTGGTTCCATGTGAGATGGTGCTCTGGCATGAGCTGAGCCTGTCTGCAGTGGTCGGGACAACTTCCTTCTACTGTTTCCAGATATCGTCATACCATATACTCTTAAGTGCATTATGAACCTCGCGGTTAAATGCTAACTTTGGTTTGGCTTTATCAAAACATGTCGAGTAAGGTGTCATACGAATTGGAATACCAACCCCTCGCCAATTCTGGCGACGGGGTTAGCATTCCACCCTTCTAGAGGGACACGACATGTACAGTACCTGAAACCCGGGTAAAATCAGACATAGCCTCAGCTCCACAAAATGGATTCTGCCACCACAGACACAAGTCTGCCCTCCTGCTGCTGGGAGTCCTTCCAGCTTGGGAGGTGTGGACAAAGGGTTTTCTGCCAGGAGAGGTGCGTGCACCACCCCAGACAGGATTTTGTGTATTGGTCAGGTAGGGCTTGAAAGAAACCAGACATGCCTGAGGCTCACAAGGAGCCTCGGTGCATATGCCAGTTCAATCCGGTCCTGGGGCACACCAGTCCCGGGCCTGGGGCGAGCTGGACAAAGGATTGGGGGTGTAACCACCCCCCTTCCTGGTCCCACCCTTAGGGAGGGACCTAGCAGGTAGTCCGGCCCCTAGAATCCGCTTAAAGGTAGGACCTGTGTCCTAAGACTTCAGACATCCTGGAATCAACTTGAAACTAAGAAGAAGACGGGAACTTCGACGCTCTGCCGCACAGAGGACTGAAGCCAATCTCCCCTGTGGTCAGGGAGTGACCACCTTGCTAACGCAAGCACCATCCAGCGAATCAACATCTGCTTTGCCGCCACCTCCCGCCAGAGCCCGAGCCCAGAGACTGACAAGACCTGGACCTCCAGACCTCTCACCGCCCGATCCACAGTCCCTGAAAAGAGGAGACCCGTGGAGGCAACGAGACACGTGGAGCCAGCCATCTTGAAACGACCACGACAAGCTGCAAGTGCAACAACCGAGGCTCCCTCCAAGTTGTGCTTTGGGATCTGAGAAGCCCAACCCTCGAGCAGCATCTGCACCAAAGGTGAGCCCTCCAGCATCTCCACGATCTGCGTGGGGCCCTTCTGCATTTTGCCACTTGACGCGCCTAACCGGTTGCTGGCCCGCTGGCTAGTAGCCATCTTGGCAACGAACTTCAAGAAATACACCGCTGGTCTGGTTGCCCCAGACTGGCCCTTGCGTCCCTCCAAAGGAGCAGTCCCTCTGACCTTGCTGGTCAGAACCATCAGCTTATTTCGTTTTCCACAACAATTGCTTTTGCCAAGGCTTGTTTGATTCGATCAAGTCATCGACACCGCCGACAGCGAGAGCCTGCGTGGGACAGCTCGTGAACCGACTCCTGGACGTCGTCGACCTTCAGGGACCACGTGGCTGCAGAGACAAGCTACACCTTTCTTCCTGTTTGCACCCGACATCGCCTGGTACCCACCTGGTGCCACGCTGGTCACTGGCTAGTGACTGTGAACACTGTCCCCTCTGCTTACAGGTCTTCTACAACTCCGATCCACCCTTGGATCCACCGCATCCCTTCCGGACCGACCGACTGCAGTATCTTTGTCCACAGGCTCCATTGAACAGATAGAAGAAACCCGACGCACTTCGACACCTACGCACCCGCTTCCTGTGGGTGAGGTAAAGCTGGCACTCCGGTGCCCCAGTGTAGAGTATCATCTCTAGTGTCTGTGTTTCCGATCTTGAGTTCATAGTCCACTCGGAAGATCCTTTTTGCAGTAACTTTGTACTTTTTACGCACCCATTGAAAACCTATGGGAGCACGCGTGTGACTATTTGCTCTGCACACGCAACCCGTGGACCTCCTGGTCACTAACTAAAGTTAGCTCCTTGTAGGCCCAGCGATTCTAGAGGCCCTAGGCCTTTTCCCTTTTCTGTTCGTGGTACTTACACCATTATTTTAGTATATGGTTTGAGCGGCCACCAGGGCCTATCCATATAAAGTGCAACTTCTGTGTATTCTACTGTAATCTTGTTTGACGATTTGTGCTCCTGTGCTCATAAAGAGACTAGGGGTTACTTTGAGAAATAAATACATATATATTTTCAATATATATCTGTGTGGTGTCCTTTCATTGGTATAAAGGGGGTTACATTTGGTAAAACAGCCTGCTTAACACGCTTCATGAGTTTAGCCTCAAAGACTGCTTAGCCTACGCTACCACTAGGGCAGCTAGTCCGAAAAGGTTGACTTACAACCACACCATAAGGGTTGCTTGGCATGGTACAAGGTGGTCACTTTAACTAGTGAACATCATATACCAGGCCAACTTCTCACAGGCATGCAACCCACTGGGGGTAACATTTATCATGCACCACAACTACCATCATTCCTTGCGCAGACGCCCACAGAAGCGGGACATTTAAATTCACGCAGGTGGTGCGATTGCTGCCTTTCCTTTCTGCCAGTGAGCAAGAGCATTGTTGAGCTCGAAAAACGTTTGGCTTGAGATTTGTGCAAAGAAGCAGCTGGTCTGATTGTCCTGTATTTCACAAATAAAGGACTTTACTCACCGTAGTGTGGCTTCATCTTGGATGCAACTTCCTTTTTTCTGTGTTATGCGGCGTGCCCCGCCGCGATGGAGCCCCACTGCTATCAGGGCGGGCATGCAGCGACCATGATCAAATACGCTGTGGGGACGGTGACACCGCTTTGTGGATGTTGTATGGACAGGATGACAGCCGGGACAGCTTCAGCGCAGCCCACTTGGGTAAACAATTTGAACATTTTGGGGCGAGGTATGCAACCCACTGTGGGTAACATTTATCATGCACCACAACTACCATCATTCCTTGCGCAGACGCCCACAGAGGGGGGACATTTAAATTTGTGCAGGTGGTGCGATTGCTGCCTTTCCCTTCTGCCAGTGAACAAGAGAGTGGTTGAGCTCAAACGCGTTTGGCTTGAGATTTGTGCAAAGGAGCAGCTGGTCTGATTGTCCTGTATTTCACAAATAAAGGACTTTACTCACCGTAGTGTGGCTTCATCTTGGAGGCAACTTCCTTTTTTCTGTGTTATGCGGTGTGCCCCACTCCGATGGAGCCCCACTGCTATTAGGGCGGGCCTGCAGCGACAATGATAAAAGATGCTGTGGGGATGGTGAGTCCGCTTTGTGGATGTTGTATGGACAGGATGACAGCCAGGACAGCTTCAGCGCAGCCCACTTGCGTAAACATTTTGAACATTGTGGGGCGAGGCATGCAACCCACTGGGGGTAACATTTATCATGCACCACAACTACCATCGTTCCTTGCGCAGACGCTCAGAGAGGCGGGACATTTAAATTCGCGCAGGTGGTGCAATTGCTTCCTTTCCCTTCTGCCAGTGAACAAGAGACTGGTTGAGCTCGAAACGCGTTTGGCTTGAGATTTGTGCAAAGGAGCAGCTGATCTGATTGTCCTGTATTTCACAAATAAAAGACTTTACTCACCGTAGTGTGGCTTCATCTTGGAGGCAATTTCCTTATTTCTGTGTTATGCGGCATGCCCCGCCGCGATGGAGCCCCACTGCTATCATGGTGGGCCTGCAGCGACAATGATCAAATACTCTGTGGGGACGGTGAGTCCGCTTTGTGGCTGTTGTATGGACAGGATGACAGCCCGGAGAGCTTCAGCGCATCCCACTTGGGTAAACATTTTGAACATTTTGGGGCGAGGCATGCAACCCACTGGGGGTAACATTTATCATGCACCACAACTACCATCATTCCTTGCGCAGACGCCCACAGAGGCGGGACATTTAAATTTGTGCAGGTGGTGCGATTGCTGCCTTTCCCTTCTGCCAGTGAACAAGAGCGTTGTTGCGCTCGAAACGCGTTTGGCTTGAGATTTGTGCAAAGGAGCAGCTGGTCTGATTGTCCTGTATTTCACAAATAAAGGACTTTACTCACCGTAGTGTGGCTTCATCTTGGAGGCAACTTCCTTTTTTCTGTGTTATGCGGTGTGCCCCGCCGCGATGGAGCCCCACTGCTATCATGGTGGGCCTGCAGCGACAATGATCAAATACTCTGTGGGGACGGTGAGTCCGCTTTGTGGCTGTTGTATGGACAGGATGACAGCCCGGAGAGCTTCAGCGCATCCCACTTGGGTAAACATTTTGAACATTTTGGGGCGAGGCATGCAACCCACTGGGGGTAACATTTATCATGCACCACAACTACCATCGTTCCTTGCGCAGACGCTCAGAGAGGCGGGACATTTAAATTCGCGCAGGTGGTGCAATTGCTTCCTTTCCCTTCTGCCAGTGAACAAGAGACTGGTTGAGCTCGAAACGCGTTTGGCTTGAGATTTGTGCAAAGGAGCAGCTGATCTGATTGTCCTGTATTTCACAAATAAAAGACTTTACTCACCGTAGTGTGGCTTCATCTTGGAGGCAATTTCCTTATTTCTGTGTTATGCGGCATGCCCCGCCGCGATGGAGCCCCACTGCTATCATGGTGGGCCTGCAGCGACAATGATCAAATACTCTGTGGGGACGGTGAGTCCGCTTTGTGGCTGTTGTATGGACAGGATGACAGCCCGGAGAGCTTCAGCGCATCCCACTTGGGTAAACATTTTGAACATTTTGGGGCGAGGCATGCAACCCACTGGGGGTAACATTTATCATGCACCACAACTACCATCATTCCTTGCGCAGACGCCCACAGAGGCGGGACATTTAAATTTGTGCAGGTGGTGCGATTGCTGCCTTTCCCTTCTGCCAGTGAACAAGAGCGTTGTTGCGCTCGAAACGCGTTTGGCTTGAGATTTGTGCAAAGGAGCAGCTGGTCTGATTGTCCTGTATTTCACAAATAAAGGACTTTACTCACCGTAGTGTGGCTTCATCTTGGAGGCAACTTCCTTTTTTCTGTGTTATGCGGTGTGCCCCACCGCGATGGAGCCCCACTGCTATCAGGGAGGGCCTGCAGCGACAATGATCAAAGATGCTGTGGGGACGGTGAGTCCGCTTTGTGGATGTTGTATGGACAGGATGACAGCCAGGACAGCTTCAGCTCAGCCCACTTGGGTAAACATTTTGAACATTTTGGGGCGAGGCATGCAACCCACTGGGGGTAACATTTATCATGCACCACAACTACCATAATTCTTTGCGCAGACGCCCACAGAGGCGGGACATTTAAATTTGTGCAGGTGGTGCGATTGCTGCCTTTCCCTTCTGCCAGTGAACAAGAGCGTTGTTGCGCTCGAAACGCGTTTGGCTTGAGCTTTGTGCAAAGGAGCAGCTGGTCTGATTGTCCTGTATTTCACAAATAAAGGACTTTACTCACCGTAGTGTGGCTTCATCTTGGAGGCAACTTCCTTTTTTCTGTGTTATGTGGTGTGCCCCACCGCGATGGAGCCCCACTGCTATCAGGGCGGGCCTGCAGCGACAATGATCAAAGATGCTGTGGGGACGGTGAGTCCGCTTTGTGGCTGTTGTATGGACAGGATGACAGCCAGGACAGCTTCAGCGCAGCCCACTTGGGTAAACATTTTGAACATTTTGGGGTGACGCATGCAATCCACTGGGGGTAACATTTATCATGCACCACAACTACCATCATTCCTTGCGCAGACACTCACAGAGGCGGGACATTTAAATTCGCGCAGGTAGAGCAATTGCTGCCTTTCCCTTCTGCCAGTGAACAAGAGAGTGGTTGAGCTCGAAACGGGTTTGGCTTGAGATTTGTGCAAAGTAGCAGCTGATCTGATTGTCCTGTATTTCACAAAGTAGTGTTGCTTCATCTTGGAGGCAATTTCCTTATTTCTGTGTTATGCGGCATGCCCCGCCGTGATGGAGCCCCACTGCTATCATCGCGGGCCTGCAGCGACAATGATCAAAGACGCTGTGGGGATGGTTAGTCCGCTTTGTGGATGTTGTATGGACAGGATGACAGCCCGGACAGCTTCAGCGCAGCCCACTTGGGTAAACAATTTGAACATTTTGGGGCGAGGTATGCAACCCACTGTGGGTAACATTTATCATGCACCACATCTACCATCATTCCTTGCGCAGACGCCCAGAGAGGGGGGACATTTAAATTCGTGCAGGTGGTGCGATTGCTGCTTTTCCTTATGCCAGTGAACAAGAGCGTTGTTGCACTCAAAACGCGTTTGGCTTGAGATTTGTGCAAAGGAGCAGCTGATCTGATTGTCCTGTATTTCACAAATAAAAGACTTTACTCACCGTAGTGTGGCTTCATCTTGGAGGCAATTTCCTTATTTCTGTGTTATGCGGCATGCCCCGCCGCGATGGAGCCCCACTGCTATCATGGTGGGCCTGCAGCGACAATGATCAAATACTCTGTGGGGACGGTGAGTCCGCTTTGTGGCTGTTGTATGGACAGGATGACAGCCCGGAGAGCTTCAGCGCATCCCACTTGGGTAAACATTTTGAACATTTTGGGGCGAGGCATGCAACCCACTGGGGGTAACATTTATCATGCACCACAACTACCATCATTCCTTGCGCAGACGCCCACAGAGGCGGGACATTTAAATTTGTGCAGGTGGTGCGATTGCTGCCTTTCCCTTCTGCCAGTGAACAAGAGCGTTGTTGCGCTCGAAACGCGTTTGGCTTGAGATTTGTGCAAAGGAGCAGCTGGTCTGATTGTCCTGTATTTCACAAATAAAGGACTTTACTCACCGTAGTGTGGCTTCATCTTGGAGGCAACTTCCTTTTTTCTGTGTTATGCGGTGTGCCCCACCGCGATGGAGCCCCACTGCTATCAGGGAGGGCCTGCAGCGACAATGATCAAAGATGCTGTGGGGACGGTGAGTCCGCTTTGTGGATGTTGTATGGACAGGATGACAGCCAGGACAGCTTCAGCTCAGCCCACTTGGGTAAACATTTTGAACATTTTGGGGCGAGGCATGCAACCCACTGGGGGTAACATTTATCATGCACCACAACTACCATAATTCTTTGCGCAGACGCCCACAGAGGCGGGACATTTAAATTTGTGCAGGTGGTGCGATTGCTGCCTTTCCCTTCTGCCAGTGAACAAGAGCGTTGTTGCGCTCGAAACGCGTTTGGCTTGAGCTTTGTGCAAAGGAGCAGCTGGTCTGATTGTCCTGTATTTCACAAATAAAGGACTTTACTCACCGTAGTGTGGCTTCATCTTGGAGGCAACTTCCTTTTTTCTGTGTTATGTGGTGTGCCCCACCGCGATGGAGCCCCACTGCTATCAGGGCGGGCCTGCAGCGACAATGATCAAAGATGCTGTGGGGACGGTGAGTCCGCTTTGTGGCTGTTGTATGGACAGGATGACAGCCAGGACAGCTTCAGCGCAGCCCACTTGGGTAAACATTTTGAACATTTTGGGGTGACGCATGCAATCCACTGGGGGTAACATTTATCATGCACCACAACTACCATCATTCCTTGCGCAGACACTCACAGAGGCGGGACATTTAAATTCGCGCAGGTAGAGCAATTGCTGCCTTTCCCTTCTGCCAGTGAACAAGAGAGTGGTTGAGCTCGAAACGGGTTTGGCTTGAGATTTGTGCAAAGTAGCAGCTGATCTGATTGTCCTGTATTTCACAAAGTAGTGTTGCTTCATCTTGGAGGCAATTTCCTTATTTCTGTGTTATGCGGCATGCCCCGCCGTGATGGAGCCCCACTGCTATCATCGCGGGCCTGCAGCGACAATGATCAAAGACGCTGTGGGGATGGTTAGTCCGCTTTGTGGATGTTGTATGGACAGGATGACAGCCCGGACAGCTTCAGCGCAGCCCACTTGGGTAAACAATTTGAACATTTTGGGGCGAGGTATGCAACCCACTGTGTGTAACATTTATCATGCACCACATCTACCATCATTCCTTGCGCAGACGCCCAGAGAGGGGGGACATTTAAATTCGTGCAGGTGGTGCGATTGCTGCTTTTCCTTATGCCAGTGAACAAGAGCGTTGTTGCACTCAAAACGCGTTTGGCTTGAGATTTGTGCAAAGGAGCAGCTGGTCTGATTGTCCTGTGTTTCACAAATAAAGGACTTTACTCACCGTAGTGTGGCTTCATGTTGGAGGCAACTTCCTTTTTTCTGTGTTATGTGGTGTGCCCCACCGCGATGGAGCCCCACTGCTATCAGGGCGGGCCTGCAGCGACAATGATCAAAGATGCTGTGGGGACGGTGAGTCCGCTTTGTGGATGTTGTATGGACAGGATGACAGCCAGGACAGCTTCAGCGCAGCCCACTTGGGTAAACATTTTGAACATTTTGGGGTGAGGCATGCAACCCACTGGGGGTAACATTTATCATGCACCACAACTACCATCATTCCTTGCGCAGACACTCACAGAGACGGGACATTTAAATTCGCGCAGGTGGTGCAATTGCTGCCTTTCCCTTCTGCCAGTGAACAAGAAAGTGTTACAACAAACAAATGATGGACGGAATGCTGACAATGCATACATTCTCCCCCAGTCAAGAGATCTGGGTTAAATCCATCGTTCTTTTGCCCACTACACCACCCCAGTTCAGACATGGCCATATGCAAATCAGTCTTGACCCTGTGCCTCATGGGAACAGTCCAGCCCGAACTGCCAAGCCATGTCTTCCCTGGACCGGTATCAAGCATCATTCCTTGCGCAGACGCCCAGAGAGGGGGGACATTTAAATTCGTGCAGGTGGTGCGATTGCTGCTTTTCCTTCTGCCAGTGAACAAGAGCGTTGTTGAGCTCGAAACACGTTTGGCTTGAGATTTTTGCAAAGAAGCAGCTGGTCTGATTGTCCTGTATTTCACAAATAAAGGACTTTACTCACCGTAGTGTGGCTTCATCTTGGATGCAACTTCCTTTTTTCTGTGTTATGCGGCGTGCCCCGCCGCGATGGAGCCCCACTGCTATCATGGCGGGCATGCAGCGACAATGATCAAATACGCTGTGGGGACGGTGACACCGCTTTGTGGATGTTGTATGGACAGGATGACAGCCGGGACAGCTTCAGCGCAGCCCACTTGGGTAAACAATTTGAACATTTTGGGGCGAGGTATGCAACCCACTGTGGGTAACATTTATCATGCACCACAACTACCATCATTCCTTGCGCAGACGCCCACAGAGGGGGGACATTTAAATTCGTGCAGGTGGTGCGATTGCTGCCTTTCCCTTCTGCCAGTGAACAAGAGAGTGGTTGAGCTCAAACGCGTTTGGCTTGAGATTTGTGCAAAGGAGCAGCTGGTCTGATTGTCCTGTATTTCACAAATAAAGGACTTTACTCACCGTAGTGTGGCTTCATGTTGGAGGCAACTTCCTTTTTTCTGTGTTATGCGGCGTGCCCCGCCGCGATGGAGCCCCACTGCTATCAGGGCGGGCATGCAGCGACAATGATCAAATACGCTGTGGGGACGGTGACACCGCTTTGTGGATGTTGTATGGACAGGATGACAGCCGGGACAGCTTCAGCGCAGCCCACTTGGGTAAACAATTTGAACATTTTGGGGCGAGGTATGCAACCCACTGTGGGTAACATTTATCATGCACCACATCTACCATCATTCCTTGCGCAGACGCCCACAGAGGGGGGACATTTAAATTCGTGCAGGTGGTGCGATTGCTGCCTTTCCCTTCTGCCAGTGAACAAGCGAGTGGTTGAGCTCAAACGCGTTTGGTTTGAGATTTTTGCAAAGGAGCAGCTGGTCTGATTGTCCTGTATTTCTCAAATAAAGGACTTTACTCACCGTTGTGTGGCTTCATCTTGGAGGCAACTTCCTTTTTTCTGTGTTATGCGGTGTGCCCCACCGCGATGGAGCCCCACTGCTATTAGGGCGGGCCTGCAGCGACAATGATAAAAGATGCTGTGGGGATGGTGAGTCCGCTTTGTGGATGTTGTATGGACAGGATGACAGCCAGGACAGCTTCAGCGCAGCCCACTTGGGTAAACATTTTGAACATTTTGGGGCGAGGCATGCAACCCACTGGGGGTAACATTTATCATGCACCACAACTACCATCGTTCCTTGCGCAGACGCTCAGAGAGGCGGGACATTTAAATTCGCGCAGGTGGTGCAATTGCTACCTTTCCCTTCTGCCAGTGAACAAGAGAGTGGTTGAGCTCGAAACGGGTTTGGCTTGAGATTTGTGCAAAGGAGCAGCTGATCTGATTGTCCTGTATTTCACAAATAAAAGACTTTATTCACCGTAGTGTGGCTTCATCTTGGAGGCAATTTCCTTATTTCTGTGTTATGCGGCATGCCCCGCCGCGATGGAGCCCCACTGCTATCATGGTGGGCCTGCAGCGACAATGATCAAATACGCTGTGGGGACGGTGAGTCCGCTTTGTGGCTGTTGTATGGACAGGATGACAGCCCGGAGGGCTTCAGCGCAGCCCACTTGGGTAAACATTTTGAACATTTTGGGGCGAGGCATGCAACCCACTGGGGGTAACATTTATCATGCACCACAACTACCATCATTCCTTGCGCAGACGCCCACAGATGCGGGACATTTAAATTCACGCAGGTGGTGCAATTGCTGCCTTTCCTTCTGCCAGTGAACAAGAGCGTTGTTGCGCTCAAACGCGTTTGGCTTGAGATTTGTGCAAAGGAGCAGCTGGTCTGATTGTCCTGTATTTCACAAATAAAGGACTTTACTCACCGTAGTGTGGCTTCATCTTGGAGGCAACTTCCTTTTTTCTGTGTTATGTGGCGTGCCCCGCCGCGATGGAGCCCCACTGCTATCATCGCGGGCCTGCAGTGACAATGATCAAAGACGCTGTGGGGACGGTGAGTCCGCTTTGTGGATGTTGTATGGACAGGATGACAGCCCGAACAGCTTCAGCGCAGCCCACTTGGATAAACATTTTGAACATTTTGGGGCGAGGCATGCAACCCACTGGGGGTAACATTTATCATGCACCACAACTACCATCATTCCTTGCGCAGACGCCCACAGAGGCGGGACATTTAAATTCACGCAGGTGGTGCGATTGCTGCCTTTCCCTTCTGCCAGTGAGCAAGAGCGTTGTTGAGCTCGAAACACGTTTGGCTTGAGATTTGTGCAAAGAAGCAGCTGGTCTGATTGTCCTGTATTTCACAAATAAAGGACTTTACTCACCGTAGTGTGGCTTCATCTTGGATGCAACTTCCTTTTTTCTGTGTTATGCGGCGTGCCCCGCCGCGATGGAGCCCCACTGCTATCAGGGCGGGCATGCAGCGACAATGATCAAATACGCTGTGGGGACGGTGACACCGCTTTGTGGATGTTGTATGGACAGGATGACAGCCGGGACAGCTTCAGCGCAGCCCACTTGGGTAAACAATTTGAACATTTTGGGGCGAGGTATGCAACCCACTGTGGGTAACATTTATCATGCACCACAACTACCATCATTCCTTGCGCAGACGCCCACAGAGGGGGGACTTTGAAATTCGTGCAGGTGGTGCGATTGCTGCCTTTCCCTTCTGCCAGTGAACAAGAGAGTGGTTGAGCTCAAACGCGTTTGGCTTGAGATTTGTGCAAAGGAGCAGCTGGTCTGATTGTCCTGTATTTCACAAATAAAGGACTTTACTCACCGTAGTGTGGCTTCATCTTGGAGGCAACTTCCTTTTTTCTGTGTTATGCGGTGTGCCCCACCGCGATGGAGCCCCACTGCTATTAGGGCGGGCCTGCAGCGACAATGATAAAAGATGCTGTGGGGATGGTGAGTCCGCTTTGTGGATGTTGTATGGACAGGATGACAGCCAGGACAGCTTCAGCGGAGCCCACTTGGGTAAACATTTTGAACATTTTGGGGCGAGGCATGCAACCCACTGGGGGTAACATTTATCATGCACCACAACTACCATCGTTCCTTGAGCAGACGCTCAGAGAGGCGGGACATTTAAATTCACGCAGGTGGTGCAATTGCTTCCTTTCCCTTCTGCCAGTGAACAAGAGACTGGTTGAGCTCGAAACGGGTTTGGCTTGAGATTTGTGCAAAGGAGCAGCTGATCTGATTGTCCTGTATTTCACAAATAAAAGACTTTACTCACCGTAGTGTGGCTTCATCTTGGAGGCAACTTCCTTTTTTCTGTGTTATGCGGTGTGCCCCGCCGCGATGGAGCCCCACTGCTATCATGGTGGGCCTGCAGCGACAATGATCAAATACGCTGTGGGGACGGTGAGTCCGCTTTGTGGCTGTTGTATGGACAGGATGACAGCCCGGAGAGCTTCAGCGCATCCCACTTGGGTAAACATTTTGAACATTTTGGGGCGAGGCATGCAACCCACTGGGGGTAACATTTATCATGCACCACAACTACCATCATTCCTTGCGCAGACGCCCAAAGAGGCGGGATATTTAAATTTGTGCAGGTGGTGCGATTGCTGCCTTTCCCTTCTGCCAGTGAACAAGAGCGTTGTTGCGCTCGAAACGCGTTTGGCTTGAGATTTGTGCAAAGGAGCAGCTGGCCTGATTGTCCTGTATTTCACAAATAAAGGACTTTACTCACCGTAGTGTGGCTTCATCCCTGAGGCAACTTCCTTTTTTCTGTGTTATGCGGAGTGCCCCGCCGCGATGGAGCCCCACTGCTAGCAGCGACAAAGTTCAAAGACGCTCTGGGGACGGTGAGTCCGCTTTGTGGATGTTGTATGGACAGGATGACAGCCCGGACAGCTTCAACGCAGCCCACTTGGGTAAACATTTTGAACATTTTGGGACGAGGCATGCAACCCACTTGGGGTACCATTTATCATGCACCACAACTACCATCATTCCTTGCGCAGACGCCCACAGAGGCGGGACATTTAAATTCACGCAGGTGGTGCGATTGCTGCCTTTCCCTTCTGCCAGTGAGCAAGAGCGTTGTTGAGCTTGAAACACGTTTGGCTTGAGATTTGTGCAAAGAAGCAGCTGGTCTGATTGTCCTGTATTTCACAAATAAAGGACTTTACTCACCGTAGTGTGGCTTCATCTTGGATGCAACTTCCTTTTTTCTGTGTTATACGGCGTGCCCCGCCGCGATGAAGCCCCACTGCTATCAGGGCGGGCATGCAGCGACAATGATCAAATACGCTGTGGGGACGGAGACACCGCTCTGTGGATGTTGTATGGACAGGATGACAGTAGGGACAGCTTCAGCGCAGCCCACTTGGGTAAACAATTTGAACATTTTGGGGCGAGGTATGCAACCCACTGTGGGTAACATTTATCATGCACCACAACTACCATCATTCCTTGCGCAGACGCCCACAGAGGGGGGACATTTAAATTCGTGCAGGTGGTGCGATTGCTGCCTTTCCCTTCTGCCAGTGAACAAGAGAGTGGTTGAGCTCAAACGCGTTTGGCTTGAGATTTGTGCAAAGGAGCAGCTGGTCTGATTGTCCTGTATTTCTCAAATAAAGGACTTTACTCACCGTAGTGTGGCTTCATCTTGGAGGCAACTTCCTTTTTTCTGTGTTATGCGGTGTGCCCCACCGCGATGGAGCCCCACTGCTATTAGGGCGGGCCTGCAGCGACAATGATAAAAGATGCTGTGGGGACGGTGAGTCCGCTTTGTGGATGTTGTATGGACAGGATGACAGCCAGGACAGCTTCAGCGCAGCCCACTTGGGTAAACATTTTGAACATTTTGGGGCGAGGCATGCAACCCACTGGGGGTAACATTTATCATGCACCACAACTACCATCATTCCTTGCGCAGACGCTCAGAGAGGCGGGACATTTAAATTCGCGCAGGTGGTGCAATTGCTTCCTTTACCTTCTGCCAGTGAACAAGAGAGTGGTTGAGCTCGAAACGGGTTTGGCTTGAGATTTGTGCAAAGGAGCAGCTGATCTGATTGTCCTGTATTTCACAAATAAAAGACTTTATTCACCGTAGTGTGGCTTCATCTTGGAGGCAATTTCCTTATTTCTGTGTTATGCGGCATGCCCCGCCGCGATGGAGCCCCACTGCTATCATGGTGGGCCTGCAGCGACAATGATCAAATACGCTGTGGGGACGGTGAGTCCGCTTTGTGGCTGTTGTATGGACAGGATGACAGCCAGGACAGCTTCAGCGCAGCCCACTTGGGTAAACATTTTGAACATTTTGGGGCGAGGCATGCAACCCACTGGGGGTAACATTTATCATGCACCACAACTACCATCGTTCCTTGCGCAGACGCTCAGAGAGGCGGGACATTTAAATTCGCGCAGGTGGTGCAATTGCTACCTTTCCCTTCTGCCAGTGAACAAGAGAGTGGTTGAGCTCGAAACGGGTTTGGCTTGAGATTTGTGCAAAGGAGCAGCTGATCTGATTGTCCTGTATTTCACAAATAAAAGACTTTATTCACCGTAGTGTGGCTTCATCTTGGAGGCAATTTCCTTATTTCTGTGTTATGCGGCATGCCCCGCCGCGATGGAGCCCCACTGCTATCATGGTGGGCCTGCAGCGACAATGATCAAATACGCTGTGGGGACGGTGAGTCCGCTTTGTGGCTGTTGTATGGACAGGATGACAGCCCGGAGGGCTTCAGCGCAGCCCACTTGGGTAAACATTTTGAACATTTTGGGGCGAGGCATGCAACCCACTGGGGGTAACATTTATCATGCACCACAACTACCATCATTCCTTGCGCAGACGCCCACAGATGCGGGACATTTAAATTCACGCAGGTGGTGCAATTGCTGCCTTTCCTTCTGCCAGTGAACAAGAGCGTTGTTGCGCTCAAACGCGTTTGGCTTGAGATTTGTGCAAAGGAGCAGCTGGTCTGATTGTCCTGTATTTCACAAATAAAGGACTTTACTCACCGTAGTGTGGCTTCATCTTGGAGGCAACTTCCTTTTTTCTGTGTTATGTGGCGTGCCCCGCCGCGATGGAGCCCCACTGCTATCATCGCGGGCCTGCAGTGACAATGATCAAAGACGCTGTGGGGACGGTGAGTCCGCTTTGTGGATGTTGTATGGACAGGATGACAGCCCGAACAGCTTCAGCGCAGCCCACTTGGATAAACATTTTGAACATTTTGGGGCGAGGCATGCAACCCACTGGGGGTAACATTTATCATGCACCACAACTACCATCATTCCTTGCGCAGACGCCCACAGAGGCGGGACATTTAAATTCACGCAGGTGGTGCGATTGCTGCCTTTCCCTTCTGCCAGTGAGCAAGAGCGTTGTTGAGCTCGAAACACGTTTGGCTTGAGATTTGTGCAAAGAAGCAGCTGGTCTGATTGTCCTGTATTTCACAAATAAAGGACTTTACTCACCGTAGTGTGGCTTCATCTTGGATGCAACTTCCTTTTTTCTGTGTTATGCGGCGTGCCCCGCCGCGATGGAGCCCCACTGCTATCAGGGCGGGCATGCAGCGACAATGATCAAATACGCTGTGGGGACGGTGACACCGCTTTGTGGATGTTGTATGGACAGGATGACAGCCGGGACAGCTTCAGCGCAGCCCACTTGGGTAAACAATTTGAACATTTTGGGGCGAGGTATGCAACCCACTGTGGGTAACATTTATCATGCACCACAACTACCATCATTCCTTGCGCAGACGCCCACAGAGGGGGGACTTTGAAATTCGTGCAGGTGGTGCGATTGCTGCCTTTCCCTTCTGCCAGTGAACAAGAGAGTGGTTGAGCTCAAACGCGTTTGGCTTGAGATTTGTGCAAAGGAGCAGCTGGTCTGATTGTCCTGTATTTCACAAATAAAGGACTTTACTCACTGTAGTGTGGCTTCATCTTGGAGGCAACTTCCTTTTTTCTGTGTTATGCGGTGTGCCCCACCGCGATGGAGCCCCACTGCTATTAGGGCGGGCCTGCAGCGACAATGATAAAAGATGCTGTGGGGATGGTGAGTCCGCTTTGTGGATGTTGTATGGACAGGATGACAGCCAGGACAGCTTCAGCGGAGCCCACTTGGGTAAACATTTTGAACATTTTGGGGCGAGGCATGCAACCCACTGGGGGTAACATTTATCATGCACCACAACTTCCATCGTTCCTTGAGCAGACGCTCAGAGAGGCGGGACATTTAAATTCACGCAGGTGGTGCAATTGCTTCCTTTCCCTTCTGCCAGTGAACAAGAGACTGGTTGAGCTCGAAACGGGTTTGGCTTGAGATTTGTGCAAAGGAGCAGCTGATCTGATTGTCCTGTATTTCACAAATAAAAGACTTTGCTCACCGTAGTGTGGCTTCATCTTGGAGGCAACTTCCTTTTTTCTGTGTTATGCGGTGTGCCCCGCCGCGATGGAGCCCCACTGCTATCATGGTGGGCCTGCAGCGACAATGATCAAATACGCTGTGGGGACGGTGAGTCCGCTTTGTGGCTGTTGTATGGACAGGATGACAGCCCGGAGAGCTTCAGCGCATCCCACTTGGGTAAACATTTTGAACATTTTGGGGCGAGGCATGCAACCCACTGGGGGTAACATTTATCATGCACCACAACTACCATCATTCCTTGCGCAGACGCCCAAAGAGGCGGGATATTTAAATTTGTGCAGGTGGTGCGATTGCTGCCTTTCCCTTCTGCCAGTGAACAAGAGCGTTGTTGCGCTCGAAACGCGTTTGGCTTGAGATTTGTGCAAAGGAGCAGCTGGCCTGATTGTCCTGTATTTCACAAATAAAGGACTTTACTCACCGTAGTGTGGCTTCATCCCTGAGGCAACTTCCTTTTTTCTGTGTTATGCGGAGTGCCCCGCCGCGATGGAGCCCCACTGCTAGCAGCGACAAAGATCAAAGACGCTCTGGGGACGGTGAGTCCGCTTTGTGGATGTTGTATGGACAGGATGACAGCCCGGACAGCTTCAACGCAGCCCACTTGGGTAAACATTTTGAACATTTTGGGACGAGGCATGCAACCCACTTGGGGTACCATTTATCATGCACCACAACTACCATCATTCCTTGCGCAGACGCCCACAGAGGCGGGACATTTAAATTCACGCAGGTGGTGCGATTGCTGCCTTTCCCTTCTGCCAGTGAGCAAGAGCGTTGTTGAGCTTGAAACACGTTTGGCTTGAGATTTGTGCAAAGAAGCAGCTGGTCTGATTGTCCTGTATTTCACAAATAAAGGACTTTACTCACCGTAGTGTGGCTTCATCTTGGATGCAACTTCCTTTTTTCTGTGTTATACGGCGTGCCCCGCCGCGATGAAGCCCCACTGCTATCAGGGCGGGCATGCAGCGACAATGATCAAATACGCTGTGGGGACGGAGACACCGCTCTGTGGATGTTGTATGGACAGGATGACAGTAGGGACAGCTTCAGCGCAGCCCACTTGGGTAAACAATTTGAACATTTTGGGGCGAGGTATGCAACCCACTGTGGGTAACATTTATCATGCACCACAACTACCATCATTCCTTGCGCAGACGCCCACAGAGGGGGGACATTTAAATTCGTGCAGGTGGTGCGATTGCTGCCTTTCCCTTCTGCCAGTGAACAAGAGAGTGGTTGAGCTCAAACGCGTTTGGCTTGAGATTTGTGCAAAGGAGCAGCTGGTCTGATTGTCCTGTATTTCTCAAATAAAGGACTTTACTCACCGTAGTGTGGCTTCATCTTGGAGGCAACTTCCTTTTTTCTGTGTTATGCGGTGTGCCCCACCGCGATGGAGCCCCACTGCTATTAGGGCGGGCCTGCAGCGACAATGATAAAAGATGCTGTGGGGACGGTGAGTCCGCTTTGTGGATGTTGTATGGACAGGATGACAGCCAGGACAGCTTCAGCGCAGCCCACTTGGGTAAACATTTTGAACATTTTGGGGCGAGGCATGCAACCCACTGGGGGTAACATTTATCATGCACCACAACTACCATCATTCCTTGCGCAGACGCTCAGAGAGGCGGGACATTTAAATTCGCGCAGGTGGTGCAATTGCTTCCTTTACCTTCTGCCAGTGAACAAGAGAGTGGTTGAGCTCGAAACGGGTGTGGCTTGAGATTTGTGCAAAGGAGCAGCTGATCTGATTGTCCTGTATTTCACAAATAAAAGACTTTACTCACCGTAGTGTGGCTTCATCTTGGAGGCAATTTCCTTATTTCTGTGTTATGCGGCATGCCCCGCCGCGATGGAGCCCCACTGCTATCATGGTGGGCCTGCAGCGACAATGATCAAATACGCTGTGGGGACGGTGAGTCCGCTTTGTGGCTGTTGTATGGACAGGATGACAGCCCGGAGAGCTTCAGCGCAGCCCACTTGGGTAAACATTTTGAACATTTTGGGGTGAGGCATACAACCCACTGGGGGTAACATTTATCATGCACCACAACTACCATCATTCCTTGCGCAGACGCCCACAGAGACGGGACATTTAAATTCACGCAGGTGGTGCAATTGCTGCCTTTCCCTTCTGCCAGTGAACAAGAGAGTGTTACAACAAACAAATGATGGACGGAATGCTGACAATGCATACATTCTCCCCCAGTCAAGAGATCTGGGTTAAATCCATCGTTCTTTTGCCCACTACACCACCCCAGTTCAGACATGGCCATATGCAAATCAGTCTTGACCCTGTGCCTCATGGGAACAGTCCAGCCCGAACTGCCAAGCCATGTCTTCCCTGGACCGGTATCAAGCATCATTCCTTGCGCAGACGCCCAGAGAGGGGGGACATTTAAATTCGTGCAGGTGGTGCGATTGCTGCTTTTCCTTCTGCCAGTGAACAAGAGCGTTGTTGAGCTCGAAACACGTTTGGCTTGAGATTTTTGCAAAGAAGCAGCTGGTCTGATTGTCCTGTATTTCACAAATAAAGGACTTTACTCACCGTAGTGTGGCTTCATCTTGGATGCAACTTCCTTTTTTCTGTGTTATGCGGCGTGCCCCGCCGCGATGGAGCCCCACTGCTATCATGGCGGGCATGCAGCGACAATGATCAAATACGCTGTGGGGACGGTGACACCGCTTTGTGGATGTTGTATGGACAGGATGACAGCCGGGACAGCTTCAGCGCAGCCCACTTGGGTAAACAATTTGAACATTTTGGGGCGAGGTATGCAACCCACTGTGGGTAACATTTATCATGCACCACAACTACCATCATTCCTTGCGCAGACGCCCACAGAGGGGGGACATTTAAATTCGTGCAGGTGGTGCGATTGCTGCCTTTCCCTTCTGCCAGTGAACAAGAGAGTGGTTGAGCTCAAACGCGTTTGGCTTGAGATTTGTGCAAAGGAGCAGCTGGTCTGATTGTCCTGTATTTCACAAATAAAGGACTTTACTCACCGTAGTGTGGCTTCATGTTGGAGGCAGCTTCCTTTTTTCTGTGTTATGCGGCGTGCCCCGCCGCGATGGAGCCCCACTGCTATCAGGGCGGGCATGCAGCGACAATGATCAAATACGCTGTGGGGACGGTGACACCGCTTTGTGGATGTTGTATGGACAGGATGACAGCCGGGACAGCTTCAGCGCAGCCCACTTGGGTAAACAATTTGAACATTTTGGGGCGAGGTATGCAACCCACTGTGGGTAACATTTATCATGCACCACATCTACCATCATTCCTTGCGCAGACGCCCACAGAGGGGGGACATTTAAATTCGTGCAGGTGGTGCGATTGCTGCCTTTCCCTTCTGCCAGTGAACAAGCGAGTGGTTGAGCTCAAACGCGTTTGGTTTGAGATTTTTGCAAAGGAGCAGCTGGTCTGATTGTCCTGTATTTCTCAAATAAAGGACTTTACTCACCGTTGTGTGGCTTCATCTTGGAGGCAACTTCCTTTTTTCTGTGTTATGCGGTGTGCCCCACCGCGATGGAGCCCCACTGCTATTAGGGCGGGCCTGCAGCGACAATGATAAAAGATGCTGTGGGGATGGTGAGTCCGCTTTGTGGATGTTGTATGGACAGGATGACAGCCAGGACAGCTTCAGCGCAGCCCACTTGGGTAAACATTTTGAACATTTTGGGGCGAGGCATGCAACCCACTGGGGGTAACATTTATCATGCACCACAACTACCATCGTTCCTTGCGCAGACGCTCAGAGAGGCGGGACATTTAAATTCGCGCAGGTGGTGCAATTGCTACCTTTCCCTTCTGCCAGTGAACAAGAGAGTGGTTGAGCTCGAAACGGGTTTGGCTTGAGATTTGTGCAAAGGAGCAGCTGATCTGATTGTCCTGTATTTCACAAATAAAAGACTTTATTCACCGTAGTGTGGCTTCATCTTGGAGGCAATTTCCTTATTTCTGTGTTATGCGGCATGCCCCGCCGCGATGGAGCCCCACTGCTATCATGGTGGGCCTGCAGCGACAATGATCAAATACGCTGTGGGGACGGTGAGTCCGCTTTGTGGCTGTTGTATGGACAGGATGACAGCCCGGAGGGCTTCAGCGCAGCCCACTTGGGTAAACATTTTGAACATTTT
This sequence comes from Triturus cristatus, assembly GCF_964204655.1. Lineage (NCBI taxonomy): Eukaryota > Metazoa > Chordata > Amphibia > Caudata > Salamandridae > Triturus > Triturus cristatus. Next base: position 1,195,131,608 of record NC_140579.1, read on the forward strand.
GGGGCGAGGCATGCAACCCACTGGGGGTAACATTTATCATGCACCACAACTACCATCATTCCTTGCGCAGACGCCCACAGATGCGGGACATTTAAATTCACGCAGGTGGTGCAATTGCTGCCTTTCCTTCTGCCAGTGAACAAGAGCGTTGTTGCGCTCAAACGCGTTTGGCTTGAGATTTGTGCAAAGGAGCAGCTGGTCTGATTGTCCTGTATTTCACAAATAAAGGACTTTACTCACCGTAGTGTGGCTTCATCTTGGAGGCAACTTCCTTTTTTCTGTGTTATGTGGCGTGCCCCGCCGCGATGGAGCCCCACTGCTATCATCGCGGGCCTGCAGTGACAATGATCAAAGACGCTGTGGGGACGGTGAGTCCGCTTTGTGGATGTTGTATGGACAGGATGACAGCCCGAACAGCTTCAGCGCAGCCCACTTGGATAAACATTTTGAACATTTTGGGGCGAGGCATGCAACCCACTGGGGGTAACATTTATCATGCACCACAACTACCATCATTCCTTGCGCAGACGCCCACAGAGGCGGGACATTTAAATTCACGCAGGTGGTGCGATTGCTGCCTTTCCCTTCTGCCAGTGAGCAAGAGCGTTGTTGAGCTCGAAACACGTTTGGCTTGAGATTTGTGCAAAGAAGCAGCTGGTCTGATTGTCCTGTATTTCACAAATAAAGGACTTTACTCACCGTAGTGTGGCTTCATCTTGGATGCAACTTCCTTTTTTCTGTGTTATGCGGCGTGCCCCACCGCGATGGAGCCCCACTGCTATCAGGGCGGGCATGCAGCGACAATGATCAAATACGCTGTGGGGACGGTGACACCGCTTTGTGGATGTTGTATGGACAGGATGACAGCCGGGACAGCTTCAGCGCAGCCCACTTGGGTAAACAATTTGAACATTTTGGGGCGAGGTATGCAACCCACTGTGGGTAACATTTATCATGCACCACAACTACCATCATTCCTTGCGCAGACGCCCACAGAGGGGGGACTTTGAAATTCGTGCAGGTGGTGCGATTGCTGCCTTTCCCTTCTGCCAGTGAACAAGAGAGTGGTTGAGCTCAAACGCGTTTGGCTTGAGATTTGTGCAAAGGAGCAGCTGGTCTGATTGTCCTGTATTTCACAAATAAAGGACTTTACTCACTGTAGTGTGGCTTCATCTTGGAGGCAACTTCCTTTTTTCTGTGTTATGCGGTGTGACCCACCGCGATGGAGCCCCACTGCTATTAGGGCGGGCCTGCAGCGACAATGATAAAAGATGCTGTGGGGATGGTGAGTCCGCTTTGTGGATGTTGTATGGACAGGATGACAGCCAGGACAGCTTCAGCGGAGCCCACTTGGGTAAACATTTTGAACATTTTGGGGCGAGGCATGCAACCCACTGGGGGTAACATTTATCATGCACCACAACTACCATCGTTCCTTGAGCAGACGCTCAGAGAGGCGGGACATTTAAATTCACGCAGGTGGTGCAATTGCTTCCTTTCCCTTCTGCCAGTGAACAAGAGACTGGTTGAGCTCGAAACGGGTTTGGCTTGAGATTTGTGCAAAGGAGCAGCTGATCTGATTGTCCTGTATTTCACAAATAAAAGACTTTGCTCACCGTAGTGTGGCTTCATCTTGGAGGCAACTTCCTTTTTTCTGTGTTATGCGGTGTGCCCCGCCGCGATGGAGCCCCACTGCTATCATGGTGGGCCTGCAGCGACAATGATCAAATACGCTGTGGGGACGGTGAGTCCGCTTTGTGGCTGTTGTATGGACAGGATGACAGCCCGGAGAGCTTCAGCGCATCCCACTTGGGTAAACATTTTGAACATTTTGGGGCGAGGCATGCAACCCACTGGGGGTAACATTTATCATGCACCACAACTACCATCATTCCTTGCGCAGACGCCCAAAGAGGCGGGATATTTAAATTTGTGCAGGTGGTGCGATTGCTGCCTTTCCCTTCTGCCAGTGAACAAGAGCGTTGTTGCGCTCGAAACGCGTTTGGCTTGAGATTTGTGCAAAGGAGCAGCTGGCCTGATTGTCCTGTATTTCACAAATAAAGGACTTTACTCACCGTAGTGTGGCTTCATCCCTGAGGCAACTTCCTTTTTTCTGTGTTATGCGGAGTGCCCCGCCGCGATGGAGCCCCACTGCTAGCAGCGACAAAGTTCAAAGACGCTCTGGGGACGGTGAGTCCGCTTTGTGGATGTTGTATGGACAGGATGACAGCCCGGACAGCTTCAACGCAGCCCACTTGGGTAAACATTTTGAACATTTTGGGACGAGGCATGCAACCCACTTGGGGTACCATTTATCATGCACCACAACTACCATCATTCCTTGCGCAGACGCCCACAGAGGCGGGACATTTAAATTCACGCAGGTGGTGCGATTGCTGCCTTTCCCTTCTGCCAGTGAGCAAGAGCGTTGTTGAGCTTGAAACACGTTTGGCTTGAGATTTGTGCAAAGAAGCAGCTGGTCTGATTGTCCTGTATTTCACAAATAAAGGACTTTACTCACCGTAGTGTGGCTTCATCTTGGATGCAACTTCCTTTTTTCTGTGTTATACGGCGTGCCCCGCCGCGATGAAGCCCCACTGCTATCAGGGCGGGCATGCAGCGACAATGATCAAATACGCTGTGGGGACGGAGACACCGCTCTGTGGATGTTGTATGGACAGGATGACAGTAGGGACAGCTTCAGCGCAGCCCACTTGGGTAAACAATTTGAACATTTTGGGGCGAGGTATGCAACCCACTGTGGGTAACATTTATCATGCACCACAACTACCATCATTCCTTGCGCAGACGCCCACAGAGGGGGGACATTTAAATTCGTGCAGGTGGTGCGATTGCTGCCTTTCCCTTCTGCCAGTGAACAAGAGAGTGGTTGAGCTCAAACGCGTTTGGCTTGAGATTTGTGCAAAGGAGCAGCTGGTCTGATTGTCCTGTATTTCTCAAATAAAGGACTTTACTCACCGTAGTGTGGCTTCATCTTGGAGGCAACTTCCTTTTTTCTGTGTTATGCGGTGTGCCCCACCGCGATGGAGCCCCACTGCTATTAGGGCGGGCCTGCAGCGACAATGATAAAAGATGCTGTGGGGACGGTGAGTCCGCTTTGTGGATGTTGTATGGACAGGATGACAGCCAGGACAGCTTCAGCGCAGCCCACTTGGGTAAACATTTTGAACATTTTGGGGCGAGGCATGCAACCCACTGGGGGTAACATTTATCATGCACCACAACTACCATCATTCCTTGCGCAGACGCTCAGAGAGGCGGGACATTTAAATTCGCGCAGGTGGTGCAATTGCTTCCTTTACCTTCTGCCAGTGAACAAGAGAGTGGTTGAGCTCGAAACGGGTGTGGCTTGAGATTTGTGCAAAGGAGCAGCTGATCTGATTGTCCTGTATTTCACAAATAAAAGACTTTACTCACCGTAGTGTGGCTTCATCTTGGAGGCAATTTCCTTATTTCTGTGTTATGCGGCATGCCCCGCCGCGATGGAGCCCCACTGCTATCATGGTGGGCCTGCAGCGACAATGATCAAATACGCTGTGGGGACGGTGAGTCCGCTTTGTGGCTGTTGTATGGACAGGATGACAGCCCGGAGAGCTTCAGCGCAGCCCACTTGGGTAAACATTTTGAACATTTTGGGGTGAGGCATACAACCCACTGGGGGTAACATTTATCATGCACCACAACTACCATCATTCCTTGCGCAGACGCCCACAGATGCGGGACATTTAAATTCACGCAGGTGGTGCAATTGCTGCCTTTCCTTCTGCCAGTGAACAAGAGCGTTGTTGCGCTCAAACGCGTTTGGCTTGAGATTTGTGCAAAGGAGCAGCTGGTCTGATTGTCCTGTATTTCACAAATAAAGGACTTTACTCACCGTAGTGTGGCTTCATCTTGGAGGCAACTTCCTTTTTTCTGTGTTATGCGGCGTGCCCCGCCGCGATGGAGCCCCACTGCTATCATCGCGGGCCTGCAGTGACAATGATCAAAGACGCTGTGGGGACGGTGAGTCCGCTTTGTGGATGTTGTATGGACAGGATGACAGCCCGAACAGCTTCAGCGCAGCCCACTTGGATAAACATTTTGAACATTTTGGGCGAGGCATGCAACCCACTGGGGGTAACATTTATCATGCACCACAACTACCATCATTCCTTGCGCAGACGCCCACAGAGGTGGGACATTTAAATTCACGCAGATGGTGCGATTGCTGCCTTTCCCTTCTGCCAGTGAGCAAGAGCGTTGTTGAGCTCGAAACACGTTTTGCTTGAGATTTGTGCAAAGAAGCAGCTGGTCTGATTGTCCTGTATTTCACAAATAAAGGACTTTACTCACCGTAGTGTGGCTTCATCTTGGATGCAACTTCCTTTTTTCTGTGTTATGCGGCGTGCCCCGCCGCGATGGAGCCCCACTGCTATCAGGGCGGGCATGCAGCGACAATGATCAAATACGCTGTGGGGACGGTGACACCGCTTTGTGGATGTTGTATGGACAGGATGACAGCCGGGACAGCTTCAGCGCAGCCCACTTGGGTAAACAATTTGAACATTTTGGGGCGAGGTATGCAACCCACTGTGGGTAACATTTATCATGCACCACAACTACCATCATTCCTTGCGCAGACGCCCACAGAGGGGGGACATTTAAATTCGTGCAGGTGGTGCGATTGCTGCCTTTCCCTTCTGCCAGTGAACAAGAGAGTGGTTGAGCTCAAACGCGTTTGGCTTGAGATTTGTGCAAAGGAGCAGCTGGTCTGATTGTCCTGTATTTCACAAATAAAGGGCTTTACTCACCGTAGTGTGGCTTCATCTTGGAGGCAACTTCCTTTTTTCTGTGTTATGCGGTGTGCCCCACCGCGATGGAGCCCCACTGCTATTAGGGCGGGCCTGCAGCGACAATGATAAAAGAAGCTGTGGGGATGGTGAGTCCGCTTTGTGGATGTTGTATGGACAGGATGACAGCCAGGACAGCTTCAGCGCAGCCCACTTGGGTAAACATTTTGAACATTTTGGGGCGAGGCATGCAACCCACTGGGGGTAACATTTATCATGCACCACAACTACCATCGTTCCTTGCACAGACGCTCAGAGAGGCGGGACATTTAAATTCGCGCAGGTGGTGCAATTGCTTCCTTTCCCTTCTGCCAGTGAACAAGAGACTGGTTGAGCTCGAAACGGGTTTGGCTTGAGATTTGTGCAAAGGAGCAGCTGATCTGATTGTCCTGTATTTCACAAATAAAAGACTTTACTCACCGTAGTGTGGCTTCATCTTGGAGGCAATTTCCTTATTTCTGTGTTATGCGGCATGCCCCGCCGCGATGGAGCCCCACTGCTATCATGGTGGGCCTGCAGCGACAATGATCAAATACGCTGTGGGGACGGTGAGTCCGCTTTGTGGCTGTTGTATGGACAGGATGACATCCGGGACAGCTTCAGCGCAGCCCACTTGGGTAAACAATTTGAACATTTTGGGGCGAGGTATGCAACCCACTGTGGGTAACATTTATCATGCACCACAACTACCATCATTCCTTGCGCAGACGCCCACAGAGGGGGGACATTTAAATTTGTGCAGGTGGTGCGATTGCTGCCTTTCCCTTCTGCCAGTGAACAAGAGCATTGTTGCGCTCGAAACGCGTTTGGCTTGAGATTTGTGCAAAGGAGCAGCTGGTCTGATTGTCCTGTATTTCAAAAATAAAGGACTTTACTCACCGTAGTGTGGCTTCATCCCTGAGGCAACTTCCTTTTTTCTGTGTTATGCGGAGTGCCCCGCCGCGATGGAGCCCCACTGCTAGCAGCGACAATGATCAAAGACGCTGTGGGGACGGTGAGATCGCTTTGTGGATTTTGTATGGACAGGATGACAGCCCGAACAGCTTCAGCGCAGCCCACTTGGATAAACATATTGAACATTTTGGGGCGAGGCATGCAACCCACTGGGGGTAACATTTATCATGCACCACAACTACCATCATTCCTTGCGCAGACGCCCACAGAGGAGGGACATTTAAATTCACTCAGGTGGGGCGATTGCTGCCTTTCCCTTCTGCCAGTGAGCAACAGCGTTGTTGAGCTCGAAACACGTTTGGCTTGAGATTTGTGCAAAGAAGCAGCTGGTCTGATTGTCCTGTATTTCACAAATAAAGGACTTTACTCACCGTAGTGTGGCTTCATCTTGGATGCAACTTCCTTTTTTCTGTGTTATACAGCGTGCCCCGCCGCAATGAAGCCCCACTGCTATCAGGGCGGGCATGCAGCGACAATGATCAAATACGCTGTGGGGACGGTGACACCGCTTTGTGGATGTTGTATGGACAGGATGACAGCCGGGACAGCTTCAGCGCAGCCCACTTGGGTAAACAATTTGAACATTTTGGGGCGAGGTATGCAACCCACTGTTGGTAACATTTATCATGCACCACAACTACCATCATTCCTTGCGCAGACGCCCACAGAGGGGGGACATTTAAATTCGTGCAGGTGGTGCGATTGCTGCCTTTCCCTTCTGCCAGTGAACAAGCGAGTGGTTGAGCTCAAACGCGTTTGGCTTGAGATTTGTGCAAAGGAGCAGCTGGTCTGATTGTCCTGTATTTCTCAAATAAAGGACATTACTCACCGTAGTGTGGCTTCATCTTGGAGGCAACTTCCTTTTTTCTGTGTTATGCGGTGTGCCCCACCGCGATGGAGCCCCACTGCTATTAGGGCGGGCCTGCAGCGACAATGATAAAAGATGCTGTGGGGACGGTGAGTCCGCTTTGTGGATGTTGTATGGACAGGATGACAGCCAGGACAGCTTCAGCGCAGCCCACTTGGGTAAACATTTTGAACATTTTGGGGCGAGGCATGCAACCCACTGGGGGTAACATTTATCATGCACCACAACTACCATCATTCCTTGCGCAGACGCTCAGAGAGGCGGGACATTTAAATTCGCGCAGGTGGTGCAATTGCTTCCTTTCCCTTCTGCCAGTGAACAAGAGAGTGGTTGAGCTCGAAACGGGTTTGGCTTGAGATTTGTGCAAAGGAGCAGCTGATCTGATTGTCCTGTATTTCACAAATAAAAGACTTTACTCACCGTAGTGTGGCTTCATCTTGGAGGCAATTTCCTTATTTCTGTGTTATGCGGCATGCCCCGCCGCGATGGAGCCCCACTGCTATCATGGTGGGCCTGCAGCGACAATGATCAAATACACTCTGGGGACGGTGAGTCCGCTTTGTGGCTGTTGTATGGACAGGATGACAGCCCGGAGAGCTTCAGCGCAGCCCACTTGGGTAAACATTTTGAACATTTTGGGGCGAGGCATGCAACCCACTGGGGGTAACATTTATCATGCACCACAACTACCATCATTCCTTGCGCAGACGCCCACAGATGCGGGACATTTAAATTCACGCAGGTGGTGCAATTGCTGCCTTTCCTTCTGCCAGTGAACAAGGGCGTTGTTGCGCTCAAACGCGTTTGGCTTGAGATTTGTGCAAAGGAGCAGCTGGTCTGATTGTCCTGTATTTCACAAATAAAGGACTTTACTCACCGTAGTATGGCTTCATCTTGGAGGCAACTTCCTTTTTTCTGTGTTATGCGGCGTGCCCCGCCGCGATGGAGCCCCACTGCTATCATCGCGGGCCTGCAGTGACAATGATCAAAGACGCTGTGGGGACGGTGACACCGCTTTGTGGATGTTGTATGGACAGGATGACAGCCGGGACAGCTTCAGCGCAGCCCACTTGGGTAAACAATTTGAACATTTTGGGGCGAGGTATGCAACCCACTGTGGGTAACATTTATCATGCACCACAACTACCATCATTCCTTGCGCAGACGCCCACAGAGGGGGGACTTTGAAATTCGTGCAGGTGGTGCGATTTCTGCCTTTCCCTTCTGCCAGTGAACAAGAGAGTGGTTGAGCTCAAACGCGTTTGGCTTGAGATTTGTGCAAAGGAGCAGCTGGTCTGATTGTCCTGTATTTCACAAATAAAGGACTTTACTCACCGTAGTGTGGCTTCATCCCTGAGGCAACTTCCTTTTTTCTGTGTTATGCGGAGTGCCCCGCCGCGATGGAGCCCCACTGCTAGCAGCGACAATGATCAAAGACGCTGTGGGGACGGTGAGTCCGCTTTGTGGATGTTGTATGGACAGGATGACAGCCCGGACAGCTTCAACGCAGCCCACTTGGGTAAACATTTTGAACATTTTGGGGCGAGGCATGCAACCCACTTGGGGTAACATTTATCATGCACCACAACTACCATCATTCCTTGCGCAGACGCCCACAGAGGCGGGACATTTAAATTCACGCAGGTGGTGCGATTGCTGCCTTTCCCTCTGCCAGTGAGCAAGAGCGTTGTTGAGCTCGAAACACGTTTGGCTTGAGATTTGTGCAAAGAAGCAGCTGGTCTGATTGTCCTGTATTTCACAAATAAAGGACTTTACTCACCGTAGTGTGGCTTCATCTTGGATGCAACTTCCTTTTTTCTGTGTTATACGGCGTGCCCCGCCGCGATGAAGCCCCACTGCTATCAGGGCGGGCATGCAGCGACAATGATCAAATACGCTGTGGGGACGGTGACACCGCTTTGTGGATGTTGTATGGACAGGATGACAGCCGGGACAGCTTCAGCGCAGCCCACTTGGGTAAACAATTTGAACATTTTGGGGCGAGGTATGCAACCCACTGTGGGTAACATTTATCATGCACCACAACTACCATCATTCCTTGCGCAGATGCCCACAGAGGGGGGACATTTAAATTCGTGCAGGTGGTGCGATTGCTGCCTTTCCCTTCTGCCAGTGAACAAGAGAGTGGTTGAGCTCAAACGCGTTTGGCTTGAGATTTGTGCAAAGGAGCAGCTGGTCTGATTGTCCTGTATTTCACAAATAAAGGACTTTACTCACCGTAGTGTGGCTTCATCTTGGAGGCAACTTCCTTTTTTCTGTGTTATGCGGTGTGCCCCACCGCGATGGAGCCCCACTGCTATTAGGGCGGGCCTGCAGCGACAATGATAAAAGAAGCTGTGGGGATGGTGAGTCCGCTTTGTGGATTTTGTATGGACAGGATGACAGCCAGGACAGCTTCAGCGCAGCCCACTTGGGTAAACATTTTGAACATTTTGGGGCGAGGCATGCAACCCACTGGGGGTAACATTTATCATGCACCACAACTACCATCGTTCCTTGCGCAGACGCTCAGAGAGGCGGGACATTTAAATTCGCGCAGGTGGTGCAATTGCTTCCTTTCCCTTCTGCCAGTGAACAAGAGACTGGTTGAGCTCGAAACGGGTTTGGCTTGAGATTTGTGCAAAGGAGCAGCTGATCTGATTGTCCTGTATTTCACAAATAAAAGACTTTACTCACCGTAGTGTGGCTTCATCTTGGACGCAATTTCCTTATTTCTGTGTTATGCGGCATGCCCCGCCGCGATGGAGCCCCACTGCTATCATGGTGGGCCTGCAGCGACAATGATCAAATACGCTGTGGGGACGGTGAGTCCGCTTTGTGGCTGTTGTATGGACAGGATGACAGCCGGGACAGCTTCAGCGCAGCCCACTTGGGTAAACAATTTGAACATTTTGGGGCGAGGTATGCAACCCACTGTGGGTAACATTTATCATGCACCACAACTACCATCATTCCTTGCGCAGACGCCCACAGAGGGGGGACATTTAAATTTGTGCAGGTGGTGCGATTGCTGCCTTTCCCTTCTGCCAGTGAACAAGAGCATTGTTGCGCTCGAAACGCGTTTGGCTTGAGATTTGTGCAAAGGAGCAGCTGGTCTGATTGTCCTGTATTTCACAAATAAAGGACTTTACTCACCGTAGTGTGGCTTCATCCCTGAGGCAACTTCCTTTTTTCTGTGTTATGCGGAGTGCCCCGCCGCGATGGAGCCCCACTGCTAGCAGCGACAATGATCAAAGACGCTGTGGGGACGGTGAGATCGCTTTGTGGATTTTGTATGGACAGGATGACAGCCCGAACAGCTTCAGCGCAGCCCACTTGGATAAACATTTTGAACATTTTGGGGCGAGGCATGCAACCCACTGGGGGTAACATTTATCATGCACCACAACCACCATCATTCCTTGCGCAGACGCCCACAGAGGCGGGACATTTAAATTCACTCAGGTGGTGCGATTGCTGCCTTTCCCTTCTGCCAGTGAACAAGCGAGTGGTTGAGCTCAAACGCGTTTGGCTTGAGATTTGTGCAAAGGAGCAGCTGGTCTGATTGTCCTGTATTTCTCAAATAAAGGACATTACTCACCGTAGTGTGGCTTCATCTTGGAGGCAACTTCCTTTTTTCTGTGTTATGCGGTGTGCCCCACCGCGATGGAGCCCCACTGCTATTAGGGCGGGCCTGCAGCGACAATGATAAAAGATGCTGTGGGGACGGTGAGTCCGCTTTGTGGATGTTGTATGGACAGGATGACAGCCAGGACAGCTTCAGCGCAGCCCACTTGGGTAAACATTTTGAACATTTTGGGGCGAGGCATGCAACCCACTGGGGGTAACATTTATCATGCACCACAACTACCATCATTCCTTGCGCAGACGCTCAGAGAGGCGGGACATTTAAATTCGCGCAGGTGGTGCAATTGCTTCCTTTCCCTTCTGCCAGTGAACAAGAGAGTGGTTGAGCTCGAAACGGGTTTGGCTTGAGATTTGTGCAAAGGAGCAGCTGATCTGATTGTCCTGTATTTCACAAATAAAAGACTTTACTCACCGTAGTGTGGCTTCATCTTGGAGGCAATTTCCTTATTTCTGTGTTATGCGGCATGCCCCGCCGCGATGGAGCCCCACTGCTATCATGGTGGGCCTGCAGCGACAATGATCAAATACGCTGTGGGGACGGTGAGTCCGCTTTGTGGCTGTTGTATGGACAGGATGACAGCCCGGAGAGCTTCAGCGCAGCCCACTTGGGTAAACATTTTGAACATTTTGGGGCGAGGCATGCAACCCACTGGGGGTAACATTTATCATGCACCACAACTACCATCATTCCTTGCGCAGACGCCCACAGATGCGGGACATTTAAATTCACGCAGGTGGTGCAATTGCTGCCTTTCCTTCTGCCAGTGAACAAGGGCGTTGTTGCGCTCAAACGCGTTTGGCTTGAGATTTGTGCAAAGGAGCAGCTGGTCTGATTGTCCTGTATTTCACAAATAAAGGACTTTACTCACCGTAGTATGGCTTCATCTTGGAGGCAACTTCCTTTTTTCTGTGTTATGCGGCGTGCCCCGCCGCGATGGAGCCCCACTGCTATCATCGCGGGCCTGCAGTGACAATGATCAAAGACGCTGTGGGGACGGTGAGTCCGCTTTGTGGATGTTGTATGGACAGGATGACAGCCCGAACAGCTTCAGCGCAGCCCACTTGGATAAACATTTTGAACATTTTGGGGCGAGGCATGCAACCCACTGGGGGTAACATTTATCATGCACCACAACTACCATCATTCCTTGCACAGACGCCCACAGAGGCGGGACATTTAAATTCACGCAGGTGGTGCGATTGCTGCCTTTCCCTTCTGCCAGTGAGCAAGAGCGTTGTTGAGCTCGAAACACGTTTGGCTTGAGAATTGTGCAAAGAAGCAGCTGGTCTGATTGTCCTGTATTTCACAAATAAAGGACTTTACTCACCGTAGTGTGGCTTCATCTTGGATGCAACTTCCTTTTTTCTGTGTTATGCGGCGTGCCCCGCCGCGATGGAGCCCCACTGCTATCAGGGCGGGCATGCAGCGACAATGATCAAATACGCTGTGGGGACGGTGACACCGCTTTGTGGATGTTGTATGGACAGGATGACAGCCGGGACAGCTTCAGCGCAGCCCACTTGGGTAAACAATTTGAACATTTTGGGGCGAGGTATGCAACCCACTGTGGGTAACATTTATCATGCACCACAACTACCATCATTCCTTGCGCAGACGCCCACAGAGGGGGGACTTTGAAATTCGTGCAGGTGGTGCGATTGCTGCCTTTCCCTTCTGCCAGTGAACAAGAGAGTGGTTGAGCTCAAACGCGTTTGGCTTGAGATTTGTGCAAAGGAGCAGCTGGTCTGATTGTCCTGTATTTCACAAATAAAGGACTTTACTCACCGTAGTGTGGCTTCATCTTGGAGGCAACTTCCTTTTTTCTGTGTTATGCGGTGTGCCCCACCGCGATGGAGCCCCACTGCTATTAGGGCGGGCCTGCAGCGACAATGATAAAAGATGCTGTGGGGATGTTGAGTCTGCCTTGTGCATGTTGTATGGACAGGATGACAGCCAGGACAGCTTCAGCGGAGCCCACTTGGGTAAACATTTTGAACATTTTGGGGCGAGGCATGCAACCCACTGGGGGTAACATTTATCATGCACCACAACTACCATCGTTCCTTGCGCAGACGCTCAGAGAGGCGGGACATTTAAATTCGCGCAGGTGGTGCAATTGCTTCCTTTCCCTTCTGCCAGTGAACAAGAGACTGGTTGAGCTCGAAACGGGTTTGGCTTGAGATTTGTGCAAAGGAGCAGCTGATCTGATTGTCCTGTATTTCACAAATAAAAGACTTTACTCACCGTAGTGTGGCTTCATCTTGGAGGCAATTTCCTTATTTCTGTGTTATGCGGCATGCCCCACCGCGAGGGAGCCCCACTGCTATCATGGTGGGCCTGCAGCGACAATGATCAAAGACGCTGTGGGGGCGGTGAGTCCGCTTTGTGGCTGTTGTATGGGCAGGATGACAGCCCGGACAGCTTCAGCGCATCCCACTTGGGTAAACATTTTGAACATTTTGGGGCAAGGCATGCAACCCACTGGGGATAACATTTATCATGCACCACAACTACCATCATTCCTTGCGCAGACGCCCACAGATGCGGGACATTTAAATTCACGCAGGTGGTGCAATTGCTGCCTTTCCTTCTGCCAGTGAACAAGGGCGTTGTTGCGCTCAAACGCGTTTGGCTTGAGATTTGTGCAAAGGAGCAGCTGGTCTGATTGTCCTGTATTTCACAAATAAAGGACTTTACTCACCGTAGTATGGCTTCATCTTGGAGGCAACTTCCTTTTTTCTGTGTTATGCGGCGTGCCCCGCCGCGATGGAGCCCCACTGCTATCATCGCGGGCCTGCAGTGACAATGATCAAAGACGCTGTGGGGACGGTGACACCGCTTTGTGGATGTTGTATGGACAGGATGACAGCCGGGACAGCTTCAGCGCAGCCCACTTGGGTAAACAATTTGAACATTTTGGGGCGAGGTATGCAACCCACTGTGGGTAACATTTATCATGCACCACAACTACCATCATTCCTTGCGCAGACGCCCACAGAGGGGGGACTTTGAAATTCGTGCAGGTGGTGCGATTTCTGCCTTTCCCTTCTGCCAGTGAACAAGAGAGTGGTTGAGCTCAAACGCGTTTGGCTTGAGATTTGTGCAAAGGAGCAGCTGGTCTGATTGTCCTGTATTTCACAAATAAAGGACTTTACTCACCGTAGTGTGGCTTCATCCCTGAGGCAACTTCCTTTTTTCTGTGTTATGCGGAGTGCCCCGCCGCGATGGAGCCCCACTGCTAGCAGCGACAATGATCAAAGACGCTGTGGGGACGGTGAGTCCGCTTTGTGGATGTTGTATGGACAGGATGACAGCCCGGACAGCTTCAACGCAGCCCACTTGGGTAAACATTTTGAACATTTTGGGGCGAGGCATGCAACCCACTTGGGGTAACATTTATCATGCACCACAACTACCATCATTCCTTGCGCAGACGCCCACAGAGGCGGGACATTTAAATTCACGCAGGTGGTGCGATTGCTGCCTTTCCCTCTGCCAGTGAGCAAGAGCGTTGTTGAGCTCGAAACACGTTTGGCTTGAGATTTGTGCAAAGAAGCAGCTAGTCTGATTGTCCTGTATTTCACAAATAAAGGACTTTACTCACCGTAGTGTGGCTTCATCTTGGATGCAACTTCCTTTTTTCTGTGTCATACGGCGTGCCCCGCCGCGATGAAGCCCCACTGCTATCAGGGCGGGCATGCAGCGACAATGATCAAATACGCTGTGGGGACGGTGACACCGCTTTGTGGATGTTGTATGGACAGGATGACAGCCGGGACAGCTTCAGCGCAGCCCACTTGGGTAAACAATTTGAACATTTTGGGGCGAGGTATGCAACCCACTGTGGGTAACATTTATCATGCACCACAACTACCATCATTCCTTGCGCAGATGCCCACAGAGGGGGGACATTTAAATTCGTGCAGGTGGTGCGATTGCTGCCTTTCCCTTCTGCCAGTGAACAAGAGAGTGGTTGAGCTCAAACGCGTTTGGCTTGAGATTTGTGCAAAGGAGCAGCTGGTCTGATTGTCCTGTATTTCACAAATAAAGGACTTTACTCACCGTAGTGTGGCTTCATCTTGGAGGCAACTTCCTTTTTTCTGTGTTATGCGGTGTGCCCCACCGCGATGGAGCCCCACTGCTATTAGGGCGGGCCTGCAGCGACAATGATAAAAGAAGCTGTGGGGATGGTGAGTCCGCTTTGTGGATGTTGTATGGACAGGATGACAGCCAGGACAGCTTCAGCGCAGCCCACTTGGGTAAACATTTTGAACATTTTGGGGCGAGGCATGCAACCCACTGGGGGTAACATTTATCATGCACCACAACTACCATCGTTCCTTGCGCAGACGCTCAGAGAGGCGGGACATTTAAATTCGCGCAGGTGGTGCAATTGCTTCCTTTCCCTTCTGCCAGTGAACAAGAGACTGGTTGAGCTCGAAACGGGTTTGGCTTGAGATTTGTGCAAAGGAGCAGCTGATCTGATTGTCCTGTATTTCACAAATAAAAGACTTTACTCACCGTAGTGTGGCTTCATCTTGGAGGCAATTTCCTTATTTCTGTGTTATGCGGCATGCCCCGCCGCGATGGAGCCCCACTGCTATCATGGTGGGCCTGCAGCGACAATGATCAAATACGCTGTGGGGACGGTGAGTCCGCTTTGTGGCTGTTGTATGGACAGGATGACAGCCGGGACAGCTTCAGCGCAGCCCACTTGGGTAAACAATTTGAACATTTTGGGGCGAGGTATGCAACCCACTGTGGGTAACATTTATCATGCACCACAACTACCATCATTCCTTGCGCAGACGCCCACAGAGGGGGGACATTTAAATTTGTGCAGGTGGTGCGATTGCTGCCTTTCCCTTCTGCCAGTGAACAAGAGCATTGTTGCGCTCGAAACGCGTTTGGCTTGAGATTTGTGCAAAGGAGCAGCTGGTCTGATTGTCCTGTATTTCACAAATAAAGGACTTTACTCACCGTAGTGTGGCTTCATCCCTGAGGCAAGTTCCTTTTTTCTGTGTTATGCGGAGTGCCCCGCCGCGATGGAGCCCCACTGCTAGCAGCGACAATGATCAAAGACGCTGTGGGGACGGTGAGATCGCTTTGTGGATTTTGTATGGACAGGATGACAGCCCGAACAGCTTCAGCGCAGCCCACTTGGATAAACATTTTGAACATTTTGGGGCGAGGCATGCAACCCACTGGGGGTAACATTTATCATGCACCACAACCACCATCATTCCTTGCGCAGACGCCCACAGAGGCGGGACATTTAAATTCACTCAGGTGGTGCGA
The DNA here is from genome assembly GCF_964204655.1 of Triturus cristatus. Taxonomy (NCBI): domain Eukaryota; kingdom Metazoa; phylum Chordata; class Amphibia; order Caudata; family Salamandridae; genus Triturus; species Triturus cristatus. The sequence goes on from NC_140579.1 coordinate 1,195,147,227, forward strand.
TTGCTGCCTTTCCCTTCTGCCAGTGAACAAGCGAGTGGTTGAGCTCAAACGCGTTTGGCTTGAGATTTGTGCAAAGGAGCAGCTGGTCTGATTGTCCTGTATTTCTCAAATAAAGGACATTACTCACCGTAGTGTGGCTTCATCTTGGAGGCAACTTCCTTTTTTCTGTGTTATGCGGTGTGCCCCACCGCGATGGAGCCCCACTGCTATTAGGGCGGGCCTGCAGCGACAATGATAAACGATGCTGTGGGGACGGTGAGTCCGCTTTGTGGATGTTGTATGGACAGGATGACAGCCAGGACAGCTTCAGCGCAGCCCACTTGGGTAAACATTTTGAACATTTTGGGGCGAGGCATGCAACCCACTGGGGGTAACATTTATCATGCACCACAACTACCATCATTCCTTGCGCAGACGCTCAGAGAGGCGGGACATTTAAATTCGCGCAGGTGGTGCAATTGCTTCCTTTCCCTTCTGCCAGTGAACAAGAGAGTGGTTGAGCTCGAAACGGGTTTGGCTTGAGATTTGTGCAAAGGAGCAGCTGATCTGATTGTCCTGTATTTCACAAATAAAAGACTTTACTCACCGTAGTGTGGCTTCATCTTGGAGGCAATTTCCTTATTTCTGTGTTATGCGGCATGCCCCGCCGCGATGGAGCCCCACTGCTATCATGGTGGGCCTGCAGCGACAATGATCAAATACGCTGTGGGGACGGTGAGTCCGCTTTGTGGCTGTTGTATGGACAGGATGACAGCCCGGAGAGCTTCAGCGCAGCCCACTTGGGTAAACATTTTGAACATTTTGAGGCGAGGCATGCAACCCACTGGGGGTAACATTTATCATGCACCACAACTACCATCATTCCTTGCGCAGACGCCCACAGATGCGGGACATTTAAATTCACGCAGGTGGTGCAATTGCTGCCTTTCCTTCTGCCAGTGAACAAGGGCGTTGTTGCGCTCAAACGCGTTTGGCTTGAGATTTGTGCAAAGGAGCAGCTGGTCTGATTGTCCTGTATTTCACAAATAAAGGACTTTACTCACCGTAGTATGGCTTCATCTTGGAGGCAACTTCCTTTTTTCTGTGTTATGCGGCGTGCCCCGCCGCGATGGAGCCCCACTGCTATCATCGCGGGCCTGCAGTGACAATGATCAAAGACGCTGTGGGGACGGTGAGTCCGCTTTGTGGATGTTGTATGGACAGGATGACAGCCCGAACAGCTTCAGCGCAGCCCACTTGGATAAACATTTTGAACATTTTGGGGCGAGGCATGCAACCCACTGGGGGTAACATTTATCATGCACCACAACTACCATCATTCCTTGCGCAGACGCCCACAGAGGCGGGACATTTAAATTCACGCAGGTGGTGCGATTGCTGCCTTTCCCTTCTGCCAGTGAGCAAGAGCGTTGTTGAGCTCGAAACACGTTTGGCTTGAGAATTGTGCAAAGAAGCAGCTGGTCTGATTGTCCTGTATTTCACAAATAAAGGACTTTACTCACCGTAGTGTGGCTTCATCTTGGATGCAACTTCCTTTTTTCTGTGTTATGCGGCGTGCCCCGCCGCGATGGAGCCCCACTGCTATCAGGGCGGGCATGCAGCGACAATGATCAAATACGCTGTGGGGACGGTGACACCGCTTTGTGGATGTTGTATGGACAGGATGACAGCCGGGACAGCTTCAGCGCAGCCCACTTGGGTAAACAATTTGAACATTTTGGGGCGAGGTATGCAACCCACTGTGGGTAACATTTATCATGCACCACAACTACCATCATTCCTTGCACAGACGCCCACAGAGGGGGGACTTTGAAATTCGTGAAGGTGGTGCGATTGCTGCCTTTCCCTTCTGCCAGTGAACAAGAGAGTGGTTGAGCTCAAACGCGTTTGGCTTGAGATTTGTGCAAAGGAGCAGCTGGTCTGATTGTCCTGTATTTCACAAATAAAAGACTTTACTCACCGTAGTGTGGCTTCATCTTGGAGGCAACTTCCTTTTTTCTGTGTTATGCGGTGTGCCCCGCCGCGATGGAGCCCCACTGCTATCATGGTGGGCCTGCAGCGACAATGATCAAATACGCTGTGGGGACGGTGAGTCCGCTTTGTGGATGTTGTATGGACAGGATGACAGCCCGGAGAGCTTCAGCGCATCCCACTTGGGTAAACATTTTGAACATTTTGGGGCGAGGCATGCAACCCACTGGGGGTAACATTTATCATGCACCACAACTACCATCATTCCTTGCGCAGACGCCCACAGAGGCGGGACATTTAAATTCACGCAGGTGGTGCGATTGCTGCCTTTCCCTTCTGCCAGTGAGCAAGAGCGTTGTTGAGCTCGAAACACGTTTGGCTTGAGATTTGTGCAAAGAAGCAGCTGGTCTGATTGTCCTGTATTTCACAAATAAAGGACTTTACTCACCGTAGTGTGGCTTCATCTTGGATGCAACTTCCTTTTTTCTGTGTTATGCGGCATGCCCCGCCGCGATGGAGCCCCACTGCTATCAGGGCGGGCATGCAGCGACAATGATCAAATACACTGTGGGGACGGTGACACCGCTTTGTGGATGTTGTATGGACAGGATGACAGCCGGGACAGCTTCAGCGCAGCCCATTTGGGTAAACAATTTGAACATTTTGGGGCGAGGTATGCAACCCACTGTGGGTAACATTTATCATGCACCACAACTACCATCATTCCTTGCACAGACGCCCACAGAGGGGGGACTTTGAAATTCGTGCAGGTGGTGCGATTGCTGCCTTTCCCTTCTGCCAGTGAACAAGAGAGTGGTTGAGCTCAAACGCGTTTGGCTTGATATTTGTGCAAAGGAGCAGCTGGTCTGATTGTCCTGTATTTCACAAATAAAGGACTTTACTCACCGTAGTGTGGCTTCATCTTGGAGGCAACTTCCTTTTTTCTGTGTTATGCGGTGTGCCCCACCGCGATGGAGCCCCACTGCTATTAGGGCGGGCCTGCAGCGACAATGATAAAAGATGCTGTGGGGATGGTGAGTCCGCTTTGTGGATGTTGTATGGACAGGATGACAGCCAGGACAGCTTCAGCGGAGCCCACTTGGGTAAACATTTTGAACATTTTGGGGCGAGGCATGCAACCCACTGGGGGTAACATTTATCATGCACCACAACTACCATCGTTCCTTGCGCAGACGCTCAGAGAGGCGGGACATTTAAATTCACGCAGGTGGTGCAATTGCTTCCTTTCCCTTCTGCCAGTGAACAAGAGACTGGTTGAGCTCGAAACGGGTTTGGCTTGAGATTTGTGCAAAGAAGCAGCTGATCTGATTGTCCTGTATTTCACAAATAAAAGACTTTACTCACCGTAGTGTGGCTTCATCTTGGAGGCAACTTCCTTTTTTCTGTGTTATGCGGTGTGCCCCGCCGCGATGGAGCCCCACTGCTATCATGGTGGGCCTGCAGCGACAATGATCAAATACGCTGTGGGGACGGTGAGTCCGCTTTGTGGCTGTTGTATGGACAGGATGACAGCCCGGAGAGCTTCAGCGCATCCCACTTGGGTAAACATTTTGAACATTTTGGGGCGAGGCATGCAACCCACTGGGGGTAACATTTATCATGCACCACAACTACCATCATTCCTTGCGCAGACGCCCACAGAGGCGGGACATTTAAATTTGTGCAGGTGGTGCGATTGCTGCCTTTCCCTTCTGCCAGTGAACAAGAGCGTTGTTGCGCTCGAAACGCGTTTGGCTTGAGATTTGTGCAAAGGAGCAGCTGGCCTGATTGTCCTGTATTTCACAAATAAAGGACTTTACTCACCGTAGTGTGGCTTCATCCCTGAGGCAACTTCCTTTTTTCTGTGTTATGCGGAGTGCCCCGCCGCGATGGAGCCCCACTGCTAGCAGCGACAATGATCAAAGACGCTCTGGGGACGGTGAGTCCGCTTTGTGGATGTTGTATGGACAGGATGACAGCCCGGACAGCTTCAACGCAGCCCACTTGGGTAAACATTTTGAACATTTTGGGGCGAGGCATGCAACCCTCTTGGGGTACCATTTATCATGCACCACAACTACCATCATTCCTTGCGCAGACGCCCACAGAGGCGGGACATTTAAATTCACGCAGATGGTGCGATTGCTGCCTTTCCCTTCTGCCAGTGAGCAAGAGCGTTGTTGAGCTCGAAACACGTTTGGCTTGAGATTTGTGCAAAGAAGCAGCTGGTCTGATTGTCCTGTATTTCACAAATAAAGGACTTTACTCACCGTAGTGTGGCTTAATCTTGGATGCAACTTCCTTTTTTCTGTGTTATACGGCGTGCCCCGCCGCGATGAAGCCCCACTGCTATCAGGGCGGGCATGCAGCGACATGATCAAATACGCTGTGGGGACGGTGACACCGCTCTGTGGATGTTGTATGGACAGGATGACAGCAGGGACAGCTTCAGCGCAGCCCACTTGGGTAAACAATTTGAACATTTTGGGGCGAGGTATGCAACCCACTGTGGGTAACATTTATCATGCACCACAACTACCATCATTCCTTGCGCAGACGCCCACAGAGGGGGGACATTTAAATTCGTGCAGGTGGTGCGATTGCTGCCTTTCCCTTCTGCCACTGAACAAGAGAGTGGTTGAGCTCAAACGCGTTTGGCTTGAGATTTGTGCAAAGGAGCAGCTGGTCTGATTGTCCTGTATTTCTCAAATAAAGGACTTTACTCACCGTAGTGTGGCTTCATCTTGGAGGCAACTTCCTTTTTTCTGTGTTATGCGGTGTGCCCCACCGCGATGGAGCCCCACTGCTATTAGGGCGGGCCTGCAGCGACAATGATAAAAGATGCTGTGGGGACGGTGAGTCCGCTTTGTGGATGTTGTATGGACAGGATGACAGCCAGGACAGCTTCAGCGCAGCCCACTTGGGTAAACATTTTGAACATTTTGAGGGCGAGGCATGCAACCCACTGGGGGTAACATTTATCATGCACCACAACTACCATCATTCCTTGCGCAGACGCTCAGAGAGGCGGGACATTTAAATTTGCGCAGGTGGTGCAATTGCTTCCTTTCCCTTCTGCCAGTGAACAAGAGAGTGGTTGAGCTCGAAACGGGTTTGGCTTGAGATTTGTGCAAAGGAGCAGCTGATCTGATTGTCCTGTATTTCACAAATAAAAGACTTTACTCACCGTAGTGTGGCTTCATCTTTGAGGCAATTTCCCTATTTCTGTGTTATGCGGCATGCCCCGCCGCGATGGAGCCCCACTGCTATCATGGTGGGCCTGCAGCGACAATGATCAAATACGCTGTGGGGACGGTGAGTCCGCTTTGTGGCTGTTGTATGGACAGGATGACAGCCCGGAGAGCTTCAGCGCAGCCCACTTGGGTAAACATTTTGAACATTTTGGGGCGAGGCATGCAACCCACTGGGGGTAACATTTATCATGCACCACAACTACCATCATTCCTTGCGCAGACGCCCACAAATGCGGGACATTTAAATTCACGCAGGTGGTGCAATTGCTGCCTTTCCTTCTGCCAGTGAACAAGAGCGTTGTTGCGCTCAAACGCGTTTGGCTTGAGATTTGTGCAAAGGAGCAGCTGGTCTGATTGTCCTGTATTTCACAAATAAAGGACTTTACTCACCGTAGTGTGGCTTCATCTTGGAGGCAACTTCCTTTTTTCTGTGTTATGCGGCGTGCCCCGCCGCGATGGAGCCCCACTGCTATCATCGCGGGCCTGCAGTGACAATGATCAAAGACGCTGTGGGGACGGTGAGTCCGCTTTGTGGATGTTGTATGGACAGGATGACAGCCCGAACAGCTTCAGCGCAGCCCACTTGGATAAACATTTTGAACATTTTGGGCGAGGCATGCAACCCACTGGGGGTAACATTTATCATGCACCACAACTACCATCATTCCTTGCGCAGACGCCCACAGAGGCGGGACATTTAAATTCACGCAGATGGTGCGATTGCTGCCTTTCCCTTCTGCCAGTGAGCAAGAGCGTTGTTGAGCTCGAAACACGTTTGGCTTGAGATTTGTGCAAAGAAGCAGCTGGTCTGGTTGTCCTGTATTTCACAAATAAAGGACTTTACTCACCGTAGTGTGGCTTCATCTTGGATGCAACTTCCTTTTTTCTGTGTTATGCGGCGTGCCCCGCCGCGATAGAGCCCCACTGCTATCAGGGCGGGCATGCAGCGACAATGATCAAATACGCTGTGGGGACGGTGACACCGCTTTGTGGATGTTGTATGGACAGGATGACAGCCGGGACAGCTTCAGCGCAGCCCACTTGGGTAAACAATTTGAACATTTTGGGGTGAGGTATGCAACCCACTGTGGGTAACATTTATCATGCACCACAACTACCATCATTCCTTGCGCAGACGCCCACAGAGGGGGGACATTTAAATTCGTGCAGGTGGTGCGATTGCTGCCTTTCCCTTCTGCCAGTGAACAAGAGAGTGGTTGAGCTCAAACGCGTTTGGCTTGAGATTTGTGCAAAGGAGCAGCTGGTCTGATTGTCCTGTATTTCACAAATAAAGGACTTTACTCACCGTACTGTGGCTTCATCTTGGAGGCAACTTCCTTTTTTCTGTGTTATGCGGTGTGCCCCACCGCGATGGAGCCCCACTGCTATTAGGGCGGGCCTGCAGCGACAATGATAAAAGAAGCTGTGGGGATGGTGAGTCCGCTTTGTGGATGTTGTATGGACAGGATGACAGCCAGGACAGCTTCAGCGCAGCCCACTTGGGTAAATATTTTGAACATTTTGGGGCGAGGCATGCAACCCACTGGGGGTAACATTTATCATGCACCACAACTACCATCGTTCCTTGCGCAGACGCTCAGAGAGGCGGGACATTTAAATTCGCGCAGGTGGTGCAATTGCTTCCTTTCCCTTCTGCCAGTGAACAAGAGACTGGTTGAGCTCGAAACGGGTTTGGCTTGAGATTTGTGCAAAGGAGCAGCTGATCTGATTGTCCTGTATTTCACAAATAAAAGACTTTACTCACCGTAGTGTGGCTTCATCTTGGAGGCAATTTCCTTATTTCTGTGTTATGCGGCATGCCCCGCCGCGATGGAGCCCCACTGCTATCATGGTGGGCCTGCAGCGACAATGATCAAATACGCTGTGGGGACGGTGAGTCCGCTTTGTGGCTGTTGTATGGACAGGATGACAGCCGGGACAGCTTCAGCGCAGCCCACTTGGGTAAACAATTTGAACATTTTGGGGCGAGGTATGCAACCCACTGTGGGTAACATTTATCATGCACCACAACTACCATCATTCCTTGCGCAGACGCCCACAGAGGGGGGACATTTAAATCTGTGCAGGTGGTGCGATTGCTGCCTTTCCCTTCTGCCAGTGAACAAGAGCATTGTTGCGCTCGAAACGCGTTTGGCTTGAGATTTGTGCAAAGGAGCAGCTGGTCTGATGGTCCTGTATTTCACAAATAAAGGACTTTACTCACCGTAGTGTGGCTTCCTCCCTGAGGCAACTTCCTTTTTTCTGTGTTATGCGGAGTGCCCCGCCGCGATGGAGCCCCACTGCTAGCAGCGACAATGATCAAAGACGCTGTGGGGACGGTGAGATCGCTTTGTGGATTTTGTATGGACAGGATGACAGCCCGAACAGCTTCAGCGCAGCCCACTTGGATAAACATTTTGAACATTTTGGGGCGAGGCATGCAACCCACTGGGGGTAACATTTATCATGCACCACAACTACCATCATTCCTTGCGCAGACGCCCACAGAGGCGGGACATTTAAATTCACGCAGGTGGTGCGATTGCTGCCTTTCCCTTCTGCCAGTGAGCAACAGCGTTGTTGAGCTCGAAACACGTTTGGCTTGAGATTTGTGCAAAGAAGCAGCTGGTCTGATTGTCCTGTATTTCACAAATAAAGGACTTTACTCACCGTAGTGTGGCTTCATCTTGGATGCAACTTCCTTTTTTCTGTGTTATACAGCGTGCCCCGCCGCAATGAAGCCCCACTGCTATCAGGGCGGGAATGCAGCGACAATGATCAAATACGCTGTGGGGACGGTGACACCGCTTTGTGGATGTTGTATGGACAGGATGACAGCCGGGACAGCTTCAGCGCAGCCCACTTGGGTAAACAATTTGAACATTTTGGGGCGAGGTATGCAACCCACTGTGGGTAACATTTATCATGCACCACAACTACCATCATTCCTTGCGCAGACGCCCACAGAGGGGGGACATTTAAATTCGTGCAGGTGGTGCGATTGCTGCCTTTCCCTTCTGCCAGTGAACAAGCGAGTGGTTGAGCTCAAACGCGTTTGGCTTGAGATTTGTGCAAAGGAGCAGCTGGTCTGATTGTCCTGTATTTCTCAAATAAAGGACATTACTCACCGTAGTGTGGCTTCATCTTGGAGGCAACTTCCTTTTTTCTGTGTTATGCGGTGTGCCCCACCGCGATGGAGCCCCACTGCTATTAGGGCGGGCCTGCAGCGACAATGATAAAAGATGCTGTGGGGACGGTGAGTCCGCTTTGTGGATGTTGTATGGACAGGATGACAGCCAGGACAGCTTCAGCGCAGCCCACTTGGGTAAACATTTTGAACATTTTGGGGCGAGGCATGCAACCCACTGGGGGTAACATTTATCATGCACCACAACTACCATCATTCCTTGCGCAGACGCTCAGAGAGGCGGGACATTTAAATTCGCGCAGGTGGTGCAATTGCTTCCTTTACCTTCTGCCAGTGAACAAGAGAGTGGTTGAGCTCGAAACGGGTTTGGCTTGAGATTTGTGCAAAGGAGCAGCTGATCTGATTGTCCTGTATTTCACAAATAAAAGACTTTACTCACCGTAGTGTGGCTTCATCTTGGAGGCAATTTCCTTATTTCTGTGTTATGCGGCATGCCCCGCCTCGATGGAGCCCCACTGCTATCATGGTGGGCCTGCAGCGACAATGATCAAATACGCTGTGGGGACGGTGAGTCCGCTTTGTGGCTGTTGTATGGACAGGATGACAGCCCGGAGAGCTTCAGCGCAGCCCACTTGGGTAAACATTTTGAACATTTTGGGGCGAGGCATGCAACCCACTGGGGGTAACATTTATCATGCACCACAACAACCATCATTCCTTGCGCAGACGCCCACAGATGCGGGACATTTAAATTCACGCAGGTGGTGCAATTGCTGCCTTTCCTTCTGCCAGTGAACAAGGGCGTTGTTGCGCTCAAACGCGTTTGGCTTGAGATTTGTGCAAAGGAGCAGCTGGTCTGATTGTCCTGTATTTCACAAATAAAGGACTTTACTCACCGTAGTATGGCTTCATCTTGGAGGCAACTTCCTTTTTTCTGTGTTATACGGCGTGCCCCGCCGCGATGAAGCCCCACTGCTATCAGGGCGGGCATGCAGCGACAATGATAAAAGATGCTGTGGGGACGGTGAGTCCGCTTTGTGGATGTTGTATAGACAGGATGACAGCCAGGACAGCTTCAGCGCAGCCCACTTGGGTAAACATTTTGAACATTTTGGGGCGAGGCATGCAACCCACTGGGGGTAACATTTATCATGCACCACAACTACCATCATTCCTTGCGCAGACGCTCAGAGAGGCGGGACATTTAAATTCGCGCAGGTGGTGCAATTGCTTCCTTTCCCTTCTGCCAGTGAACAAGAGAGTGGTTGAGCTCGAAACGGGTTTGGCTTGAGATTTGTGCAAAGGAGCAGCTGATCTGATTGTCCTGTATTTCACAAATAAAAGACTTTACTCACCGTAGTGTGGCTTCATCTTGGAGGCAATTTCCTTATTTCTGTGTTATGCGGCATGCCCCGCCGCGATGGAGCCCCACTGCTATCATGGTGGGCCTGCAGCGACAATGATCAAATACGCTGTGGGGACGGTGAGTCCGCTTTGTGGCTGTTGTATGGACAGGATGACAGCCCGGAGAGCTTCAGCGCAGCCCACTTGGGTAAACATTTTGAACATTTTGGGGCGAGGCATGCAACTCACTGGGGGTAACATTTATCATGCACCACAACTACCATCATTCCTTGCGCAGACGCCCACAGATGCGGGACATTTAAATTCACGCAGGTGGTGCAATTGCTGCCTTTCCTTCTGCCAGTGAACAAGAGCGTTGTTGCGCTCAAACGCGTTTGGCTTGAGATTTGTGCAAAGGAGCAGCTGGTCTGATTGTCCTGTATTTCACAAATAAAGGACTTTACTCACCGTAGTGTGGCTTCATCTTGGAGGCAACTTCCTTTTTTCTGTGTTATGCGGCGTGCCCCGCCGCGATGGAGCCCCACTGCTATCATCGCGGGCCTGCAGTGACAATGATCAAAGATGCTGTGGGGACGGTGAGTCCGCTTTGTGGATGTTGTATGGACAGGATGACAGCCCGAACAGCTTCAGCGCAGCCCACTTGGATAAACATTTTGAACATTTTGGGCGAGGCATGCAACCCACTGGGGGTAAAATTTATCATGCACCACAACTACCATCATTCCTTGCGCAGACGCCCACAGAGGTGGGACATTTAAATTCACGCAGGTGGTGCGATTGCTGCCTTTCCCTTCTGCCAGTGAGCAAGAGCGTTGTTGAGCTCGAAACACGTTTGGCTTGAGATTTGTGCAAAGAAGCAGCTGGTGTGATTGTCCTGTATTTCACAAATAAAGGACTTTACTCACCGTAGTGTGGCTTCATCTTGGATGCAACTTCCTTTTTTCTGTGTTATGCGGCGTGCCCCGCCGCGATGGAGCCCCACTTCTATCAGGGCGGGCATGCAGCGACAATGATCAAATACGCTGTGGGGACGGTGACACCGCTTTGTGGATGTTGTATGGACAGGATGACAGCCGGGACAGCTTCAGCGCAGCCCACTTGGGTAAACAATTTGAACATTTTGGGGCGAGGTATGCAACCCACTGTGGGTAACATTTATCATGCACCACAACTACCATCATTCCTTGCGCAGACGCCCACAGAGGGGGGACATTTAAATTCGTGCAGGTGGTGAGATTGCTGCCTTTCCTTTCTGCCAGTGAACAAGAGAGTGGTTGAGCTCAAACGCGTTTGGCTTGAGATTTGTGCAAAGGAGCAGCTGGTCTGATTGTCCTGTATTTCACAAATAAAGGACTTTACTCACCGTAGTGTGGCTTCATCTTGGAGGCAACTTCCTTTTTTCTGTGTTATGCGGTGTGCCCCACCGCGATGGAGCCCCACTGCTATTACGGCGGGCCTGCAGCGACAATGATAAAAGATGCTGTGGGGATGGTGAGTCCGCTTTGTGGATGTTGTATGGACAGGATGACAGCCAGTACAGCTTCAGCGCAGCCCACTTGGGTAAACATTTTGAACATTTTGGGGCGAGGCATGCAACCCACTGGGGGTAACATTTATCATGCACCACAACTACCATCGTTCCTTGCGCAGACGCTCAGAGAGGCGGAACATTTAAATTCGCGCAGGTGGTGCTATTGCTTCCTTTCCCTTCTGCCAGTGAACAAGAGACTGGTTGAGCTCGAAACGGGTTTGGCTTGAGATTTGTGCAAAGGAGCAGCTGATCTGATTGTCCTGTATTTCACAAATAAAAGACTTTAGTGTGGCTTCATCTTGGAGGCAATTTCCTTATTTCTGTGTTATGCGGCATGCCCCGCCGCGATGGAGCCCCACTGCTATCATGGTGGGCCTGCAGCGACAATGATCAAATACGCTGTGGGGACGGTGAGTCCGCTTTATGGCTGTTGTATGGACAGGATGACAGCCGGGACAGCTTCAGCGCAGCCCACTTGGGTAAACAATTTGAACATTTTGGGGCGAGGTATGCAACCCACTGTGGGTAACATTTATCATGCACCACAACTACCATCATTCCTTGCGCAGACGCCCACAGAGGGGGGACATTTAAATTTGTGCAGGTGGTGCGATTGCTGCCTTTCCCTTCTGCCAGTGAACAAGAGCGTTGTTGCGCTCGAAACGCGTTTGGCTTGAGATTTGTGCAAAGGAGCAGCTGGTCTGATTGTCCTGTATTTCACAAATAAAGGACTTTACTCACCGTAGTGTGTCTTCATCCCTGAGGCAACTTCCTTTTTTCTGTGTTATGCGGAGTGCCCCGCCGCGATGGAGCCCCACTGCTAGCAGCGACAATGATCAAAGATGCTGTGGGGACGGTGAGTCCGCTTTGTGGATGTTGTATGGACAGGATGACAGCCCGGACAGCTTCAACGCAGCCCACTTGGGTAAACATTTTGAACATTTTGGGGCGAGGCATGCAACCCACTTGGGGTAACATTTATCATGCACCACAACTACGATTATTCCTTGCACAGACGCCCACAGAGGCGGGACATTTAAATTCACGCAGGTGGTGCGATTGCTGCCTTTCCCTTCTGCCAGTGAGCAAGAGCGTTGTTGAGCTCGAAACACGTTTGGCTTGAGATTTGTGCAAAGAACCAGCTGGTCTGATTGTCCTGTATTTCACAAATAAAGGACTTTACTCACCGTAGTGTGGCTTCATCTTGGATGCAACTTCCTTTTTTCTGTGTTATACAGCGTGCCCCGCCGCGATGAAGCCCCACTGCTATCAGGGTGGGCATGCAGCGACAATGATCAAATACGCTGTGGGGACGGTGACACCGCTTTGTGGATGTTGTATGGACAGGATGACAGCCGGGACAGCTTCAGCGCAGCCCACTTGGGTAAACAATTTAAACATTTTAGGGCGAGGTATGCAACCCACTGTGGGTAACATTTATCATGCACCACAACTACCATCATTCCTTGCGCAGACGCCCACAGAGGGGGGACATTTAAATTTGTGCAGGTGGTGCGATTGCTGCCTTTCCCTTCTGCCAGTGAACAAGAGAGTGGTTGAGCTCAAACACGTTTGGCTTGAGATTTGTGCAAAGGAGCAGCTGGTCTGATTGTCCTGTATTTCTCAAATAAAGGACTTTACTCACCGTAGTGTGGCTTCATCTTGGAGGCAACTTCCTTTTTTCTGTGTTATGCGGTGTGCCCCACCGCGATGGAGCCCCACTGCTATTAGGGCGGGCCTGCAGCGACAATGATAAAAGATGCTGTGGGGACGGTGAGTCCGCTTTGTGGATGTTGTATGGACAGGATGACAGCCAGGACAGCTTCAACGCAGCCCACTTGGATAAACATTTTGAACATTTTGGGGCGAGGCATGCAACCCACTGGGGGTAACATTTATCATGCACCACAACTACCATCATTCCTTGCGCAGACGCTCAGAGAGGCGGGACATTTAAATTCGCGCAGGTGGTGCAATTGCTTCCTTTCCCTTCTGCCAGTGAACAAGAGAGTGGTTGAGCTCGAAACGGGTTTGGCTTGAGATTTGTGCAAAGGAGCAGCTGATCTGATTGTCCTGTATTTCACAAATAAAAGACTTTACTCACCGTAGTGTGGCTTCATCTTGGAGGCAATTTCCTTATTTCTGTGTTATGCGGCATACCCCGCCGCAATGGAGCCCCACTGCTATCATGGTGGGCCTGCAGCGACAATGATCAAATACGCTGTGGGGACGGTGAGTCCGCTTTGTGGCTGTTGTATGGACAGGATGACAGCCCGGAGAGCTTCAGCGCAGCCCACTTGGGTAAACATTTTGAACATTTTGGGGCGAGGCATGCAACCCACTGGGGGTAACATTTATCATGCACCACAACTACCATCATTCCTTGCGCAGACGTCCACAGATGCGGGACATTTAAATTCACGCAGGTGGTGCAATTGCTGCCTTTCCTTCTGCCAGTGAACAAGAGCGTTGTTGCGCTCAAACGCGTTTGGCTTGAGATTTGTGCAAAGGAGCAGCTGGTCTGATTGTCCTGTATTTCACAAATAAAGGACTTTACTCACCGTAGTGTGGCTTCATCTTGGAGGCAACTTCCTTTTTTCTGTGTTATGCGGCATGCCCCGCCGCGATGGAGCCCCACTGCTATCATCGCGGGCCTGCAGTGACAATGATCAAAGACGCTGTGGGGACGGTGAGTCCGCTTTGTGGATGTTGTATGGACAGGATGACAGCCCGAACAGCTTCAGCGCAGCCCACTTGGATAAACATTTTGAACATTTTGGGGCGAGGCATGCAACCCACTGGGGGTAACATTTATCATGCACCACAACTACCATCATTCCTTGCGCAGACGCCCACAGAGGCGGGACATTTAAATTCACGCAGGTGGTGCGATTGCTGCCTTTCCCTTCTGCCAGTGAGCAAGAGCGTTGTTGAGCTCGAAACACGTTTGGCTTGAGATTTGTGCAAAGAAGCAGCTGGTCTGATTGTCCTGTATTTCACAAATAAAGGACTTTACTCACCGTAGTGTGGCTTCATCTTGGATGAAACTTCCTTTTTTCTGTGTTATACGGCGTGCCCCGCCGCGATGGAGCCCCACTGCTATTAGGGCGGGCCTGCAGCGACAATGATAAAAGATGCTGTGGGGATGGTGAGTCCGCTTTGTGGATGTTGTATGGACAGGATGACAGCCAGGACAGCTTCAGCGGAGCCCACTTGGGTAAACATTTTGAACATTTTGGGGCGAGGCATGCAACCCACTGGGGTAACATTTATCATGCACCACAACTACCATCGTTCCTTGCGCAGACGCTCAGAGAGGCGGGACATTTAAATTCGCGCACGTGGTGCAATTGCTTCCTTTCCCTTCTGCCAGTGAACAAGAGACTGGTTGAGCTCGAAACGGGTTTGGCTTGAGATTTGTGCAAAGGAGCAACTGATCTGATTGTCCTGTATTTCACAAATAAAAGACTTTACTCACCGTAGTGTGGCTTCATCTTCGAGGCAACTTCCTTTTTTCTGTGTTATGCGGTGTGCCCCGCCGCGATGGAGCCCCACTGCTATCATGGTGGGCCTGCAGCGACAATGATCAAATACGCTGTGGGGACGGTGAGTCCGCTTTGTGGCTGTTGTATGGACAGGATGACAGCCCGGAGAGCTTCAGCGCATCCCACTTGAGTAAACATTTTGAACATTTTGGGGCGAGGCATGCAACCCACTGGGGGTAACATTTATCATGCACCACAACTACCATCATTCCTCGCGCAGACGCCCACAGAGGCGGGACATTTAAATTTGTGCAGGTGGTGCGATTGCTGCCTTTCCCTTCTGCCAGTGAACAAGAGCGTTGTTGCGCTCGAAACACGTTTGGCTTGAGATTTGTGCAAAGAAGCAGCTGGTCTGATTGTCCTGTATTTCACAAATAAAGGACTTTACTCACCGTAGTGTGGCTTCATCTTGGGGGCAACTTCCTTTTCTCTGTGTTACGCGTCGTGCCCCGCGGCGATGGAGCCCCACTGCTATCAGGGCGGGCCTGCAGCGACAATGATCAAAGACGCTGTGGGGTCGGTGAGTCCGCTTTGTGGATGTTGTATGGACAGGATGACAGCCAGGACAGCTTCAGCGCAGCCCACTTGGGTAAACATTTTGAACATTTTGGGGCGAGGCATGCAACCCACTGTGGGTAACATTTATCATGCACCACAACTACCATCATTCCTTGCGCAGACGTCCACAGATGCGGGACATTTAAATTCACGCAGGTGGTGCAATTGCTACCTTTCCTTCTGCCAGTGAACAAGAGCGTTGTTGCGCTCAAACGCGTTTGGCTTGAGATTTGTGCAAAGAAGCAGCTGGTCTGATTGTCCTGTATTTCACAAATAAAGGACTTTACTCACCGTAGTGTGGCTTCATCTTGGATGCAACTTCCTTTTTTCTGTGTTATGCGGCGTGCCCCGCCGCGATGGAGCCCCACTGCTATCAGGGCGGGCATGCAGCGACAATGATCAAATACGCTGTGGGGACGGTGACACCGCTTTGTGGATGTTGTATGGACAGGATGACAGCCGGGACAGCTTCAGCGCAGCCCACTTGGGTAAACAATTTGACATTTTGGGGCGAGGTATGCAACCCACTGTGGGTAACATTTATCATGCACCACAACTACCATCATTCCTTGCGCAGACGCCCACAGAGGGGGGACATTTAAATTCGTGCAGGTGGTGCGATTGCTGCCTTTCCCTTCTGCCAGTGAACAAGAGAGTGGTTGAGCTCAAACGCGTTTGGCTTGAGATTTGTGCAAAGGAGCAGCTGGTCTGATTGTCCTGTATTTCACAAATAAAGGACTTTACTCACCGTAGTGTGGCTTCATCTTGGAGGCAACTTCCTTTTTTCTGTGTTATGCGGTGTGCCCCACCGCGATGGAGCCCCACTGCTATTAGGGCGGGCCTGCAGCGACAATGATAAAAGATGCTGTGGGGATGGTGAGTCCGCTTTGTGGATGTTGTATGGACAGGATGACAGCCAGGACAGCTTCAGCGCAGCCCACTTGGGTAAACATTTTGAACATTTTGGGGCGAGGCATGCAACCCACTGGGGGTAACATTCATCATGCACCACAACTACCATCGTTCCTTGCGCAGACGCTCAGAGAGGCGGGACATTTAAATTCACGCAGGTGGTGCAATTGCTTCCTTTCCCTTCTGCCAGTGAACAAGAGACTGGTTGTGCTCGAAACGGGTTTGGCTTGAGATTTGTGCAAAGGAGCAGCTGATCTGATTGTCCTGTATTTCACAAATAAAAGACTTTACTCACCGTAGTGTGGCTTCATCTTGGAGGCAATTTCCTTATTTCTGTGTTATGCGGCATGCCCCGCCGCGATGGAGCCCCACTGCTATCATGGTGGGCCTGCAGCGACAATGATCAAATACGCTGTGCGGATGGTGAGTCCGCTTTGTGGCTGTTGTATGGACAGGATGACAGCCGGGACAGCTTCAGCGCAGCCCACTTGGGTAAACAATTTGAACATTTTGGGGCGAGGTATGCAACCCACTGTGGGTAACATTTATCATGCACCACAACTACCATCATTCCTTGCGCAGACGCCCACAGAGGGGGGACATTTAAATTTGTGAAGGTGGTGCGATTGCTGCCTTTCCCTTCTGCCAGTGAACAAGAGCGTTGTTGCGCTCGAAACGCGTTTGGCTTGAGATTTGTGCAAAGGAGAAGCTGGTCTGATTGTCCTGTATTTCACAAATAAAGGACTTTACTCACCGTAGTGTGGCTTCATCCCTGAGGCAACTTCCTTTTTTCTGTGTTATGCGGAGTGCCCCGCCGCGATGGAGCCCCACTGCTAGCAGCGACAATGATCAAAGACGCTGTGGGGACGGTGAGTCCGCTTTGTGGATGTTGTATGGACAGGATGACAGCCCGGAGAGCTTCAGCGCAGCCCACTTGGGTAAACATTTTGAACATTTTGGGGCGAGGCATGCAACCCACTGGGGGTAACATTTATCATGCACCACAACTACCATCATTCCTTGCGCAGACGCCCACAGATGCGGTACATTTAAATTCACGCAGGTGGTGCAATTGCTGCCTTTCCTTCTGCCAGTGAACAAGAGCGTTGTTGCGCTGAAACGCGTTTGGCTTGAGATTTGTGCAAAGGAGCAGCTGGTCTGATTGTCCTGTATTTCACAAATAAAGGACTTTACTCACTGTAGTGTGGCTTCAACCCTGAGGCAACTTCCTTTTTTCTGTGTTATGCGGCGTGCCCCGCCGCGATGGAGCCCCACTGCTATCATCGCGGGCCTGCAGTGACAATGATCAAAGACGCTGTGGGGACGGTGAGTCCGCTTCGTGGATGTTGTATGGACAGGATGACAGCCCGAACAGCTTCAGCGCAGTCCACTTGGATAAACATTTTGAACATTTTGGGGCGAGGCATGCAACCCACTGGGGGTAACATTTATCATGCACCACAACTACCATCATTCCTTGCGCAGACGCCCACAGAGGCAGGACATTTAAATTCACGCAGGTGGTGCGATTGCTGCCTTTCCCTTCTGCCAGTGAGCAAGAGCGTTGTTGAGCTCGAAACACGTTTGGCTTGAGATTTGTGCAAAGACGCAGCTGGTCGGATTGTCCTGTATTTCACAAATAAAGGACTTTACTCACCGTAGTGTGGCTTCATCTTGGATGCAACTTCCTTTTTTCTGTGTTATGCGGCGTGCCCCGCCGCGATGGAGCCCCACTGCTATCAGGGCGGGCATGCAGCGACAATGATCAAATACGCTGTGGGGACGGTGACACCGCTTTGTGGATGTTATATGGACAGGATGACAGCCGGGACAGCTTCAGCGCAGCCCACTTGGGTAAACAATTTGAACATTTTGGGGCGAGGTATGCAACCCACTGTGGGTAACATTTATCATGCACCACAACTACCATCATTCCTTGCGCAGACGCCCACAGAGGGTGGACATTTAAATTCGTGCAGGTGGTGCGATTGCTGCCTTTCCCTTCTGCCAGTGAACAAGAGAGTGGTTGAGCTCAAACGCGTTTGGCTTGAGATTTGTGCAAAGGAGCAGCTGGTCTGATTGTCCTGTATTTCACAAATAAAGGACTTTACTCACCGTAGTGTGGCTTCATCTTGGAGGCAACTTCCTTTTTTCTGTGTTATGCGGTGTGCCCCACCGCGATGGAGCCCCACTGCTATTAGGGCGGGCCTGCAGCGACAATGATAAAAGATGCTGTGGGGATGGTGAGTCCGCTTTGTGGATGTTGTATGGACAGGATGACAGCCAGGACAGCTTCAGCGCAGCCCACTTGGGTAAACATTTTGAACATTTTGGGGCGAGGCATGCAACCCACTGGGGGTAACATTTATCATGCACCACAACTACCATCGTTCCTTGCGGAGACGCTCAGAGAGGCGGGACATTTAAATTCGTGCAGGTGGTGCAATTGCTTCCTTTCCCTTCTGCCAGTGAACAAGAGACTGGTTGAGCTCGAAACGGGTTTGGCTTGAGATTTGTGCAAAGGAGCAGCTGATCTGATTGTCCTGTATTTCACAAATAAAAGACTTTACTCACCGTAGTGTGGCTTCATCTTGGAGGCAATTTCCTTATTTCTGTGTTATGCGGCATGCCCCGCCGCGATGGAGCCCCACTGCTATCATGGTGGGCCTGCAGCGACAATGATCAAATACGCTGAGGGGACGGTGAGTCCGCTTTGTGGCTGTTGTATGGACAGGATGACAGCCCGGAGAGCTTCAGCGCATCCCACTTGGGTAAACATTTTGTACATTTTGGGGCGAGGCATGCAACCACTGGGGGTAACATTTATCATGCACCACAACTACCATCATTCCTTGCGCAGACGCCAACAGAGGGGGGACATTTAAATTCGTGCAGGTGGTGCGATTGCTGCCTTTCCTTCTGCCAGTGAACAAGAGCGTTGTTGAGCTCGAAACACGTTTGGCTTGAGATTTGTGCAAAGGAGCAGCTGGTCTGATTGTCCTGTATTTCACAAATAAAGGACTTTACTCACCGTAGTGTGGCTTCATCTTGGATGCAACTTCCTTTTTTCTGTGTTATGCGGCGTGCCCCGCCGCGATGGAGCCCCACTGCTATCAGGGCGGGCATGCAGCGACAATGATCAAATACGCTGTGGGGACGGTGACACCGCTTTGTGGATGTTATATGGACAGGATGACAGCCGGGACAGCTTCAGCGCAGCCCACTTGGGTAAACAATTTGAACATTTTGGGGCGAGGTATGCAACCCACTGTGGGTAACATTTATCATGCACCACAACTACCATCATTCCTTGCGCAGACGCCCACAGAGGGTGGACATTTAAATTCGTGCAGGTGGTGCGATTGCTGCCTTTCCCTTCTGCCAGTGAACAAGAGAGTGGTTGAGCTCAAACGCGTTTGGCTTGAGATTTGTGCAAAGGAGCAGCTGGTCTGATTGTCCTGTATTTCACAAATAAAGGACTTTACTCACCGTAGTGTGGCTTCATCTTGGAGGCAACTTCCTTTTTTCTGTGTTATGCGGTGTGCCCCACCGCGATGGAGCCCCACTGCTATTAGGGCGGGCCTGCAGCGACAATGATAAAAGATGCTGTGGGGATGGTGAGTCCGCTTTGTGGATGTTGTATGGACAGGATGACAGCCAGGACAGCTTCAGCGCAGCCCACTTGGGTAAACATTTTGAACATTTTGGGGCGAGGCATGCAACCCACTGGGGGTAACATTTATCATGCACCACAACTACCATCGTTCCTTGCGGAGACGCTCAGAGAGGCGGGACATTTAAATTCGTGCAGGTGGTGCAATTGCTTCCTTTCCCTTCTGCCAGTGAACAAGAGACTGGTTGAGCTCGAAACGGGTTTGGCTTGAGATTTGTGCAAAGGAGCAGCTGATCTGATTGTCCTGTATTTCACAAATAAAAGACTTTACTCACCGTAGTGTGGCTTCATCTTGGAGGCAATTTCCTTATTTCTGTGTTATGCGGCATGCCCCGCCGCGATGGAGCCCCACTGCTATCATGGTGGGCCTGCAGCGACAATGATCAAATACGCTGAGGGGACGGTGAGTCCGCTTTGTGGCTGTTGTATGGACAGGATGACAGCCCGGAGAGCTTCAGCGCATCCCACTTGGGTAAACATTTTGTACATTTTGGGGCGAGGCATGCAACCACTGGGGGTAACATTTATCATGCACCACAACTACCATCATTCCTTGCGCAGACGCCAACAGAGGGGGGACATTTAAATTCGTGCAGGTGGTGCGATTGCTGCCTTTCCTTCTGCCAGTGAACAAGAGCGTTGTTGCGCTCGAAACGCGTTTGGCTTGAGATTTGTGCAAAGGAGCAGCTGGTCTGATTGTCCTGTATTTCACAAATAAAGGACTTTACTCACCGTAGTGTGGCTTCATCCCTGAGGCAACTTCCTTTTTTCTGTGTTATGCGGAGTGCACCGCCGCGATGGAGCCCCACTGCTAGCAGCGACAATGATCAAAGACGCTGTGGGGACGGTGAGTCCGCTTTGTGGATGTTGTATGGACAGGATGACAGCCCGGAGAGCTTCAGCGCAGCCCACTTGGGTAAACATTTTGAACATTTTGGGGCGAGGCATGCAACCCACTGGGGGTAACATTTATCATGCACCACAACTACCATCATTCCTTGCGCAGACGCCCACAGATGCGGGACATTTAAATTCACGCAGGTGGTGCAATTGCTGCCTTTCCTTCTGCCAGTGAACAAGAGCGTTGTTGCGCTCAAACGCGTTTGGCTTGAGATTTGTGCAAAGGAGCAGCTGGTCTGATTGTCCTGTATTTCACAAATAAAGGACTTTCCTCACCGTAGTGTGGCTTCATCTTGGAGGCAACTTCCTTTTTTCTGTGTTAATCATAGTGCCCCGCTGCGATGGAGCCCCACTGCTCTCATCGCGGGCCTGCAGTGACAATGATCAAAGACGCTGTGGGGACGGTGAGTCCGCTTTGTGGATGTTGTATGGACAGGATGACAGCCCGAACAGCTTCAGCGCAGCCCACTTGGATAAACATTTTGAACATTTTGGGGCGAGGCATGCAACTCACTGGGGGTAACATTTATCATGAACCACAACTACCATCATTCCTTGCGCAGACGCCCACAGAGGCGGGACATTTAAATTCACGCAGGTGGTGCGATTTCTGCCTTTCCCTTCTGCCAGTGAGCAAGAGCGTTGTTGAGCTCGAAACACGTTTGGCTTGAGATTTGTGCAAAGAAGCAGCTGGTCTGATTGTCCTGTATTTCACAAATAAAGGACTTTACTCACCGTAGTGTGGCTTCATCTTGGATGCAACTTCCTTTTTTCTGTGTTATGCGGCGTGCCCCGCCGCGATGGAGCCCCACTGCTATCAGGGCGGGCATGCAGCGACAATGATCAAATACGCTGTGGGGACGGTGACACCCCTTTGTGGATGTTATATGGACAGGAAGACAGCCGGGACAGCTTCAGCGCAGCCCACTTGGGTAAACAATTTGAACATTTTGGGGCGAGGTATGCAACCCACTGTGGGTAACATTTATCATGCACCACAACTACCATCATTCCTTGCGCAGACGCCCACAGAGGGGGGACATTTAAATTCGTGCAGGTGGTGCGATTGCTGCCTTTCCCTTCTGCCAGTGAACAAGAGAGTGGTTGAGCTCAAACGCGTTTGGCTTGAGATTTGTGCAAAGGAGCAGCTGGTCTGATTGTCCTGTATTTCACAAATAAAGGACTTTACTCACCGTAGTGTGGCTTCATCTTGGAGGCAACTTCCTTTTTTCTGTGTTATGCGGTGTGCCCCACCGCGATGGAGCCCCACTGCTATTAGGGCGGGCCTGCAGCGACAATGATAAAAGATGCTGTGGGGATGGTGAGTCCGCTTTGTGGATGTTGTATGGACAGGATGACAGCCAGGACAGCTTCAGCGCAGCCCACTTGGGTAAACATTTTGAACATTTTGGGGCGAGGCATGCAACCCACTAAAGGTAACATTTATCATGCACCACAACTACCATCGTTCCTTGCGCAGACGCTCAGAGAGGCGGGACATTTAAATTCGCGCAGGTGGTGCAATTGCTTCCTTTCCCTTCTGCCAGTGAACAAGAGACTGGTTGAGCTCGAAATGGGTTTGGCTTGAGATTTGTGCAAAGGAGCAGCTGATCTGATTGTCCTGTATTTCACAAATAAAAGACTTTACTCACCGTAGTGTGGCTTCATCTTGGAGGCAATTTCCTTATTTCTGTGTTATGCGGCATGCCCCGCCGCGATGGAGCCCCACTGCTATCATGGTGGGCCTGCAGCGACAATGATCAAATACGCTGAGGGGACGGTGAGTCCGCTTTGTGGCTGTTGTATGGACAGGATGACAGCCCGGAGAGCTTCAGCGCATCCCACTTGGGTAAACATTTTGAACATTTTGGGGCGAGGCATGCAACCCACTGGGGGTAACATTTATCATGCACCACAACTACCATCATTCCTTGCGCAGACGCCCACAGAGGCGGGACATTTAAATTTGTGCAGGTGGTGCGATTGCTGCCTTTCCCTTCTGCCAGTGAACAAGAGCGTTGTTGCGCTCGAAACGCGTTTGGCTTGAGATTTGTGCAAAGGAGCAGCTGGTCTGATTGTCCTGTATTTCACAAATAAAGGACTTTACTCACCGTAGTGTGGCTTCATCCCTGAGGCAACTTCCTTTTTTCTGTGTTATGCGGAGTGCCCCGCCGCGATGGAGCCCCACTGCTAGCAGCGACAATGATCAAAGACGCTGTGGGGACGGTGAGTCCGCTTTGTGGATGTTGTATGGACAGGATGACAGCCCGGACAGCTTCAACGCAGCACACTTGGGTAAACATTTTGAACATTTTGGGGCGAGGCATGCAACCCACTTGGGGTAACATTTATCATGCACCACAACTACCATCATTCCTTGCGCAGACGCCCACAGAGGCGGGACATTTAAATTCACGCAGGTGGTGCGATTGCTGCCTTTCCCTTCTGCCAGTGATCAAGAGCGTTGTTGCGCTCGAAACGCGTTTGGCTTGAGATTTTTGCAAAGGAGCAGCTGGTCTGATTGTCCTGTATTTCACAAATAAAGGACTTTACTCACCGTAGTGTGGCTTCATCTTGGAGGCAAGTTCCTTTTTTCTGTGTTATGCGGCGTGCCCCACCGCGATGGAGCCCCACTGCTATCATGGTGGGCCTGCAGCAAAAATGATCAAAGACGCTGTGGGGACGGTGAGTCCGCTTTGTGGCTGTTGTATGGACAGGATGACAGCCCGGACAGCTTCAGCGCAGCCCACTTGGGTAAACATTTTGAAAATTTTGGGGCGAGGCATGCAACCCACTGGGGGTAACATTTATCTTGCACCACAACTACCATCATTCCTTGCGCAGACGCCCACATAGGCGGGACATTTAAATTTGTGCAGGTGGTGCGATTGCTGCCTTTCCCTTCTGCCAGTGAACAAGAGCGTTGTTGCGATCGAAACGCATTTGGCTTGAGATTTGTGCAAAGGAGAAGCTGGTCTGATTGTCCTGTATTTCACAAATAAAGGACTTTACTCACCGTAGTGTGGCTTCATCCCTGAGGCAACTTCCTTTTTTCTGTGTTATGCGGAGTGCCCCGCCGCGATGGAGCCCCACTGCTAGCAGCGACAATGATCAAAGACGCTGTGGGGACGGTGAGTCCGCTTTGTGGATGTTGTATGGACAGGATGACAGCCCGGAGAGCTTCAGCGCAGCCCACTTGGGTAAACATTTTGAACATTTTGGGGCGAGGCATGCAACCCACTGGGGGTAACATTTATCATGCACCACAACTACCATCATTCCTTGCGCAGACGCCCACAGATGCGGTACATTTAAATTCACGCAGGTGGTGCAATTGCTGCCTTTCCTTCTGCCAGTGAACAAGAGCGTTGTTGCGCTCAAACGCGTTTGGCTTGAGATTTGTGCAAAGGAGCAGCTGGTCTGATTGTCCTGTATTTCACAAATAAAGGACTTTACTCACCGTAGTGTGGCTTCAACCCTGAGGCAACTTCCTTTTTTCTGTGTTATGCGGCGTGCCCCGCCGCGATGGAGCCCCACTGCTATCATCGCGGGCCTGCAGTGACAATGATCAAAGACGCTGTGGGGACGGTGAGTCCGCTTCGTGGATGTTGTATGGACAGGATGACATCCCGAACAGCTTCAGCGCAGCCCACTTGGATAAACATTTTGAACATTTTGGGGCGAGGCATGCAACCCACTGGGGGTAACATTTATCATGCACCACAACTACCATCATTCCTTGCGCAGACGCCCACAGAAGCGGGACATTTAAATTCACGCAGGTGGTGCGATTGCTGCCTTTCCCTTCTGCCAGTGATCAAGAGCGTTGTTGCGCTCGAAACGCTTTTGGCTTGAGATTTGTGCAAAGGAGCAGCTGGTCTGATTGTCCTGTATTTCACAAATAAAGGACTTTACTCACCGTAGTGTGGCTTCATCCCTGAGGCAACTTCCTTTTTTCTGTGTTATGCGGAGTGCCCCGCCGCGATGGAGCCCCACTGCTAGCAGCGACAATGATCAAAGACGCTGTGGGGACGGTGAGTCCGCTTTGTGGATGTTGTATGGACAGGATGACAGCCCGGACAGCTTCAACGCAGCACACTTGGGTAAACATTTTGAACATTTTGGGGCGAGGCATGCAACCCACTTGGGGTAACATTTATCATGCACCACAACTACCATCATTCCTTGCGCAGACGCCCACAGAGGCGGGACATTTAAATTCACGCAGGTGGTGCGATTGCTGCCTTTCCCTTCTGCCAGTGATCAAGAGCGTTGTTGCGCTCGAAACGCGTTTGGCTTGAGATTTGTGCAAAGGAGCAGCTGGTCTGATTGTCCTGTATTTCACAAATAAAGGACTTTACTCACCGTAGTGTGGCTTCATCTTGGAGGCAACTTCCTTTTTTCTGTGTTATGCGGCGTGCCCCACCGCGATGGAGCCCCACTGCTATCATGGTGGGCCTGCAGCGACAATGATCAAAGACGCTGTGGGGACGGTGAGTCCGCTTTGTGGCTGTTGTATGGACAGGATGACAGCCCGGACAGCTTCAGCGCAGCCAACTTGGGTAAACATTTTGAAAATTTTGGGGCGAGGCATGCAACCCACTGGGGGTAACATTTATCTTGCACCACAACTACCATCATTCCTTGCGCAGACGCCCACATAGGCGGGACATTTAAATTTGTGCAGGTGGTGTGATTGCTGCCTTTCCCTTCTGCCAGTGAACAAGAGCGTTGTTGCGCTAGAAACGCGTTTGGCTTGAGATTTGTGCAAAGGAGAAGCTGCTCTGATTGTCCTGTATTTCACAAATAAAGGACTTTACTCACCGTAGTGTGGCTTCATCCCTGAGGCAACTTCCTTTTTTCTGTGTTATGCGGAGTGCCCCGCCGCGATGGAGCCCCACTGCTAGCAGCGACAATGATCAAAGACGCTGTGGGGACGGTGAGTCCGCTTTGTGGATGTTGTATGGACAGGATGACAGCCCGGAGAGCTTCAGCGCAGCCCACTTGGGTAAACATTTTGAACATTTTGGGGCGAGGCATGCAACCCACTGGGGGTAACATTTATCATGCACCACAACTACCATCATTCCTTGCGCAGACGCCCACAGATGCGGTACATTTAAATTCACGCAGGTGGTGCACTTGCTGCCTTTCCTTCTGCCAGTGAACAAGAGCGTTGTTGCGCTCAAACGCGTTTGGCTTGAGATTTGTGCAAAGGAGCAGCTGGTCTGATTGTCCTGTATTTCACAAATAAAGGACTTTACTCACCGTAGTGTGGCTTCAACCCTGAGGCAACTTCCTTTTTTCTGTGTTATGCGGCGTGCCCCGCCGCGATGGAGCCCCACTGCTATCATCGCGGGCCTGCAGTGACAATGATCAAAGACGCTGTGGGGACGGTGAGTCCGCTTCGTGGATGTTGTATGGACAGGATGACAGCCCGAACAGCTTCAGCGCAGCCCACTTGGATAAACATTTTGAACATTTTGGGGCGAGGCATGCAACCCACTGGGGGTAACATTTATCATGCACCACAACTACCATCATTCCTTGCGCAGACGCCCACAGAGGCGGGACATTTAAATTCACGCAGGTGGTGCGATTGCTGCCTTTCCCTTCTGCCAGTGATCAAGAGCGTTGTTGCGCTCGAAACGCGTTTGGCTTGAGATTTGTGCAAAGGAGCAGCTGGTCTGATTGTCCTGTATTTCACAAATAAAGGACTTTACTCACCGTAGTGTGGCTTCATCTTGGAGGCAACTTCCTTTTTTCTGTGTTATGCGGCGTGCCCCACCGCGATGGAGCCCCACTGCTATCATGGTGGGCCTGCAGCGACAATGATCAAAGACGCTGTGGGGACGGTGAGTCCGCTTTGTGGCTGTTGTATGGACAGGATGACAGCCCGGACAGCTTCAGCGCAGCCCACTTGGGTAAACATTTTGGAAATTTTGGGGCGAGGCATGCAACCCACTGGGGGTAACATTTATCTTGCACCACAACTACCATCATTCCTTGCGCAGACGCCCACATAGGCGGGACATTTAAATTTGTGCAGGTGGTGCGATTGCTGCCTTTCCCTTCTGCCAGTGAACAAGAGCGTTGTTGCGCTCGAAACGCGTTTGGCTTGAGATTTGTGCAAAGGAGAAGCTGGTCTGATTGTCCTGTATTTCACAAATAAAGGACTTTACTCACCGTAGTGTGGCTTCATCCCTGAGGCAACTTCCTTTTTTCTGTGTTATGCGGAGTGCCCCACCGCGATGGAGCCCCACTGCTAGCAGCGACAATGATCAAAGAAACTGTGGGGATGGTGAGTCCGCTTTGTGGATGTTGTATGGACAGGATGACAGCCCGGAGAGCTTCAGCGCAGCCCACTTGGGTAAACATTTTGAACATTTTGGGGCGAGGCATGCAACCCACTGGGGGTAACATTTATCATGCACCACAGCTACCATCATTCCTTGCGCAGACGCCCACAGATGCGGTACATTTAAATTCACGCAGGTGGTGCAATTGCTGCCTTTCCTTCTGCCAGTGAACAAGAGCGTTGTTGCGCTCAAACGCGTTTTGCTTGAGATTTGTGCAAAGGAGCAGCTGGTCTGATTGTCCTGTATTTCACAAATAAAGGACTTTACTCACCGTAGTGTGGCTTCAACCCTGAGGCAACTTCCTTTTTTCTGTGTTATGCGGAGTGCCCCGCCGCGATGGAGCCCCACTGCTAGCAGCGACAATGATCAAAGACGCTGTGGGGACCTGTGAGTCCGCTTTGTGGATGTTGTATGGACAGGATGACAGCCCGGACAGCTTCAACGCAGCCCACTTGGGTAAACATTTTGAACATTTTGGGGCGAGGCATGCAACCCACTGGGGGTAACATTTATCATGCACCACAACTACCATCATTCCTTGAGCAGACGCCCACAGAGGCAGGACATTTAAATTCATGCAGGTGGTGCGATTGCTGCCTTTCCCTTCTGCCAGTGAGCAACAGCGTTGTTGCGCTCGAAACACGTTTGGCTTGAGATTTGTGCAAAGAAGCAGCTGGTCGGATTGTCCTGTATTTCACAAATAAAGGACTTTACTCACCGTAGTGTGGCTTCATCTTGGATGCAACTTCCTTTTTTCTGTGTTATGTGGCGTGCCCCGCCGCGATGGAGCCCCACTGCTATCAGGGCGGGCATGCAGCGACAATGATCAAATACGCTGTGGGGACGGTGACACCGCTTTGTGGATGTTATATGGACAGGATGACAGCCGGGACAGCTTCAGCGCAGCCCACTTGGGTAAACAATTTGAACATTTTGGGGCGAGGTATGCAACCCACTGTGGGTAACATTTATCATGCACCACAACTACCATCATTCCTTGCGCAGACGCCAACAGAGGGGGGACATTTAAATTCGTGCAGGTGGTGCGATTGTTGCCTTTCCCTTCTGCCAGTGAACAAGAGAGTGGTTGAGCTCAAACGCGTTTGGCTTGAGATTTGTGCAAAGGAGCAGCTGGTCTGATTGTCCTGTATTTCACAAATAAAGGACTTTACTCACCGTAGTGTGGCTTCAACCCTGAGGCAACTTCCTTTTTTCTGTGTTATGCGGAGTGCCCCGCCGCGATGGAGCCCCACTGCTAGCAGCGACAATGATCAAAGACGCTGTGGGGACGGTGAGTCCGCTTTGTGGATGTTGTATGGACAGGATGACAGCCCGGACAGCTTCAACGCAGCCCACTTGCGTAAACATTTTGAACATTTTGGGGCGAGGCATGCAACCCACTGGGGGTAACATTTATCATGCACCACAACTACCATCATTCCTTGAGCAGACGCCCACAGAGGCAGGACATTTAAATTCATGCAGGTGGTGCGATTGCTGCCTTTCCCTTCTGCCAGTGAGCAACAGCGTTGTTGCGCTCGAAACACGTTTGGCTTGAGATTTGTGCAAAGAAGCAGCTGGTCGGATTGTCCTGTATTTCACAAATAAAGGACTTTACTCACCGTAGTGTGGCTTCATCTTGGATGCAACTTCCTTTTTTCTGTGTTATGTGGCGTGCCCCGCCGCGATGGAGCCCCACTGCTATCAGGGCGGGCATGCAGCGACAATGATCAAATACGCTGTGGGGACGGTGACACCGCTTTGTGGATGTTATATGGACAGGATGACAGCCGGGACAGCTTCAGCGCAGCCCACTTGGGTAAACAATTTGAACATTTTGGGGCGAGGTATGCAACCCACTGTGGGTAACATTTATCATGCACCACAACTACCATCATTCCTTGCGCAGACGCCAACAGAGGGGGGACATTTAAATTTGTGCAGGTGGTGCGATTGTTGCCTTTCCCTTCTGCCAGTGAACAAGAGAGTGGTTGAGCTCAAACGCGTTTGGCTTGAGATTTGTGCAAAGGAGCAGCTGGTCTGATTGTCCTGTATTTCACAAATAAAGGACTTTACTCACCGTAGTGTGGCTTCATCTTGGAGGCAACTTCCTTTTTTCTGTGTTATGCGGTGTGCCCCACCGCGATGGAGCCCCACTGCTATTAGGGCGGGCCTGCAGCGACAATGATAAAAGATGCTGTGGGGATGGTGAGTCCGCTTTGTGGATGTTGTATGGACAGGATGACAGCCAGGACAGCTTCAGCGCAGCCCACTTGGGTAAACATTTTGAACATTTTGGGGCGAGGCATGCAACCCACTGGGGGTAACATTTATCATGCACCACAACTACCATCGTTCCTTGCGGAGACGCTCAGAGAGGCGGGACATTTAAATTCGTGCAGGTGGTGCAATTGCTTCCTTTCCCTTCTGCCAGTGAACAAGAGACTGGTTGAGCTCGAAACAGGTTTGGCTTGAGATTTGTGCAAAGGAGCAGCTGATCTGATTGTCCTGTATTTCACAAACAAAAGACTTTACTCACCGTAGTGTGGCTTCATCTTGGAGGCAATTTCCTTATTTCTGTGTTATGCGGCATGCCCCGCCACGATGGAGCCCCACTGCTATCATGGTGGGCCTGCAGCGACAATGATCAAATACGCTGAGGGGACGGTGAGTCCGCTTTGTGGCTGTTGTATGGACAGGATGACAGCCCGGAGAGCTTCAGCGCATCCCACTTGGGTAAACATTTTGAACATTTTGGGGCGAGGCATGCAACCACTGGGGGTAACATTTATCATGCACCACAACTACCATCATTCCTTGTGAAGACGCCCACAGAGGCGGGACATTTAAATTCGCGCAGGTGGTGCGATTGCTGCCTTTCCCTTTTGCCAGTAAACAAGACCGTTGTTGCGCTCGAAATGCGTTTGGCTTGAGATTTGTGCAAAGGAGCAGCTGGTCTGATTGTCCTGTATTTCACAAATAAAGGACTTTACTCACCGTAGTGTGGCTTCATCCCTGAGGCAACTTCCTTTTTTCTGTGTTATGCGGAGTGCCCGGCCGCGATGGAGCCCCACTGCTAGCAGCGACAATGATCAAAGACGCTGTGGGGACGGTGAGTCCGCTTTGTGGATGTTGTATGGACAGGATGACAGCCCGGAGAGCTTCAGCGCAGCCCACTTGGGTAAACATTTTGAACATTTTGGGGCGAGGCATGCAACCCACTGGGGGTAACATTTATCATGCACCACAACTACCATCATTCCTTGCGCAGACGCCCACAGATGCGGGACATTTAAATTCACGCAGGTGGTGCAATTGCTGCCTTTCCTTCTGCCAGTGAACAAGAGCGTTGTTGCGCTCAAACGCGTTTGGCTTGAGATTTGTGCAAAGGAGCAGCTGGTCTGATTGTCCTGTATTTCACAAATAAAGGACTTTACTCACCGTAGTGTGGCTTCATCTTGGAGGCAACTTCCTTTTTTCTGTGTTATGCGGCGTGCTCCGCTGCGATGGAGCCCCACTGCTCTCATCGCGGGCCTGCAGTGACAATGATCAAAGACGCTGTGGGGACGGTGAGTCCGCTTTGTGGATGTTGTATGGACAGGATGACAGCCCGAACAGCTTCAGAGCAGCCCACTTGGATAAACATTTTGAACATTTTGGGGCGAGGCATGCAACTCACTGGGGGTAACATTTATCATGCACCACAACTACCATCATTTCTTGCGCAGACGCCCACAGAGGCGGGACATTTAAATTCACGCAGGTGGTGCGATTTCTGCCTTTCCCTTCTGCCAGTGAGCAAGAGCGTTGTTGAGCTCGAAACACGTTTGGCTTGAGATTTGTGCAAAGAAGCAGCTGGTCTGATTGTCCTGTATTTCACAAATAAAGGACTTTACTCACCGTAGTGTGGCTTCATCTTGGATGCAACTTCCTTTTTTCTGTGTTATGCGGCGTGCCCCGCCGCGATGGAGCCCCACTGCTATCAGGGCGGGCATGCAGCGACAATGATCAAATACGCTGTGGGGACGGTGACACCGCTTTGTGGATGTTATATGGACAGGAAGACAGCCGGGACAGCTTCAGCGCAGCCCACTTGGGTAAACAATTTGAACATTTTGGGGCGAGGTATGCAACCCACTGTGGGTAACATTTATCATGCACCACAACTACCATCATTCCTTGCGCAGACGCCCACAGAGGGGGGACATTTAAATTCATGCAGGTGGTGCGATTGCTGCCTTTCCCTTCTGCCAGTGAACAAGAGAGTGGTTGAGCTCAAACGCGTTTGGCTTGAGATTTGTGCAAAGGAGCAGCTGGTCTGATTGTCCTGTATTTCACAAATAAAGGACTTTACTCACCGTAGTGTGGCTTCATCTTGGAGGCAACTTCCTTTTTTCTGTGTTATGCGGTGTGCCCCACCGCGATGGAGCCCCACTGCTATTAGGGCGGGCCTGCAGCGACAATGATAAAAGATGCTGTGGGGATGGTGAGTCCGCTTTGTGGATGTTGTATGGACAGGAGGACAGCCAGGACAGCTTCAGCGCAGCCCACTTGGGTAAACATTTTGAACATTTTGGGGCGAGGCATGCAACCCACTGGAGGTAACATTTATCATGCACCACAACTACCATCCTTCCTTGCGCAGACGCTCAGAGAGGCGGGACATTTAAATTCGCGCAGGTGGTGCAATTGCTTCCTTTCCCTTCTGCCAGTGAACAAGAGACTGGTTGAGCTCGAAATGGGTTTGGCTTGAGATTTGTGCAAAGGAGCAGCTGATCTGATTGTCCTGTATTTCCCAAATAAAAGAGTTTACTCACCGTAGTGTGGCTTCATCTTGGAGGCAATTTCCTTATTTCTGTGTTATGCGGCATGCCCCGCCGCGATGGAGCCCCACTGCTATCATGGTGGGCCTGCAGCGACAATGATCAAATACGCTGAGGGGACGGTGAGTCCGCTTTGTGGCTGTTGTATGGACAGGATGACAGCCCGGAGAGCTTCAGCGCATCCCACTTGGGTAAACATTTTGAACATTTTGGGGCGAGGCATGCAACCCACTGGGGGTAACATTTATCATGCACCACAACTACCATCATTCCTTGCGCAGACGCCCACAGAGGCGGGACATTTAAATTCACGCAGGTGGTGCGATTGCTGCCTTTCCCTTCTGCCAGTGATCAAGAGCGTTGTTGCGCTCGAAACGCGTTTGGCTTGAGATTTGTGCAAAGGAGCAGCTGGTCTGAATGTCCTGTATTTCACAAATAAAGGACTTTACTCACCGTAGTGTGGCTTCATCTTGGAGGCAACTTCCTTTTTTCTGTGTTATGCGGCGTGCCCCACCACGATGGAGCCCCACTGCTATCATGGTGGGCCTGCAGCGACAATGATCAAAGACGCTGTGGGGACGGTGAGTCCGCTTTGTGGCTGTTGTATGGACAGGATGACAGCCCGGACAGCTTCAGCGCAGCCCACTTGGGTAAACATTTTGGAAATTTTGGGGCGAGGCATGCAACCCACTGGGGGTATCATTTATCTTGCACCACAACTACCATCATTCCTTGCGCAGACGCCCACATAGGCGGGACATTTAAATTTGTGCAGGTGGTGTGATTGCTGCCTTTCCCTTCTGCCAGTGAACAAGAGCGTTGTTGCGCTAGAAACGCGTTTGGCTTGAGATTTGTGCAAAGGAGAAGCTGCTCTGATTGTCCTGTATTTCACAAATAAAGGACTTTACTCACCGTAGTGTGGCTTCATCCCTGAGGCAACTTCCTTTTTTCTGTGTTATGCGGAGTGCCCCGCCGCGATGGAGCCCCACTGCTAGCAGCGACAATGATCAAAGACGCTGTGGGGACGGTGAGTCCGCTTTGTGGATGTTGTATGGACAGGATGACAGCCCGGAGAGCTTCAGCGCAGCCCACTTGGGTAAACATTTTGAACATTTTGGGGCGAGGCATGCAACCCACTGGGGGTAACATTTATCATGCACCACAACTACCATCATTCCTTGCGCAGACGCCCACAGATGCGGTACATTTAAATTCACGCAGGTGGTGCACTTGCTGCCTTTCCTTCTGCCAGTGAACAAGAGCGTTGTTGCGCTCAAACGCGTTTGGCTTGAGATTTGTGCAAAGGAGCAGCTGGTCTGATTGTCCTGTATTTCACAAATAAAGGACTTTACTCACCGTAGTGTGGCTTCAACCCTGAGGCAACTTCCTTTTTTCTGTGTTATGCGGCGTGCCCCGCCGCGATGGAGCCCCACTGCTATCATGGTGGGCCTGCAGCGACAATGATCAAAGACGCTGTGGGGACGGTGAGTCCGCTTTGTGGCTGTTGTATGGACAGGATGTCAGCCCGGACAGCTTCAGCGCAGCCCACTTGGGTAAACATTTTGGAAATTTTGGGGCGAGGCATGCAACCCACTGGGGGTAACATTTATCTTGCACCACAACTACCATCATTCCTTGCGCAGACGCCCACATAGGCGGGACATTTAAATTTGTGCAGGTGGTGCGATTGCTGCCTTTCCCTTCTGCCAGTGAACAAGAGCGTTGTTGCGCTCGAAACGCGTTTGGCTTGAGATTTGTGCAAAGGAGAAGCTGGTCTGATTGTCCTGTATTTCACAAATAAAGGACTTTACTCACCGTAGTGTGGCTTCATCCCTGAGGCAACTTCCTTTTTTCTGTGTTATGCGGAGTGCCCCACCGCGATGGAGCCCCACTGCTAGCAGCGACAATGATCAAAGAAACTGTGGGGATGGTGAGTCCGCTTTGTGGATGTTGTATGGACAGGATGACAGCCCGGAGAGCTTCAGCGCAGCCCACTTGGGTAAACATTTTGAACATTTTGGGGCGAGGCATGCAACCCACTGGGGGTAACATTTATCATGCACCACAGCTACCATCATTCCTTGCGCAGACGCCCACAGATGCGGTACATTTAAATTCACGCAGGTGGTGCAATTGCTGCCTTTCCTTCTGCCAGTGAACAAGAGCGTTGTTGCGCTCAAACGCGTTTGGCTTGAGATTTGTGCAAAGGAGCAGCTGGTCTGATTGTCCTGTATTTCACAAATAAAGGACTTTACTCACCGTAGTGTGGCTTCAACCCTGAGGCAACTTCCTTTTTTCTGTGTTATGCGGAGTGCCCCGCCGCGATGGAGCCCCACTGCTAGCAGCGACAATGATCAAAGACGCTGTGGGGACGGTGAGTCCGCTTTGTGGATGTTGTATGGACAGGATGACAGCCCGGACAGCTTCAACGCAGCCCACTTGGGTAAACATTTTGAACATTTTGGGGCGAGGCATGCAACCCACTGGGGGTAACATTTATCATGCACCACAACTACCATCATTCCTTGAGCAGACGCCCACAGAGGCAGGACATTTAAATTCATGCAGGTGGTGCGATTGCTGCCTTTCCCTTCTGCCAGTGAGCAACAGCGTTGTTGCGCTCGAAACACGTTTGGCTTGAGATTTGTGCAAAGAAGCAGCTGGTCGGATTGTCCTGTATTTCACAAATAAAGGACTTTACTCACCGTAGTGTGGCTTCATCTTGGATGCAACTTCCTTTTTTCTGTGTTATGTGGCGTGCCCCGCCGCGATGGAGCCCCACTGCTATCAGGGCGGGCATGCAGCGACAATGATCAAATACGCTGTGGGGACGGTGACACCGCTTTGTGGATGTTATATGGACAGGATGACAGCCGGGACAGCTTCAGCGCAGCCCACTTGGGTAAACAATTTGAACATTTTGGGGCGAGGTATGCAACCCACTGTGGGTAACATTTATCATGCACCACAACTACCATCATTCCTTGCGCAGACGCCAACAGAGGGGGGACATTTAAATTCGTGCAGGTGGTGCGATTGTTGCCTTTCCCTTCTGCCAGTGAACAAGAGAGTGGTTGAGCTCAAACGCGTTTGGCTTGAGATTTGTGCAAAGGAGCAGCTGGTCTGATTGTCCTGTATTTCACAAATAAAGGACTTTACTCACCGTAGTGTGGCTTCAACCCTGAGGCAACTTCCTTTTTTCTGTGTTATGCGGAGTGCCCCGCCGCGATGGAGCCCCACTGCTAGCAGCGACAATGATCAAAGACGCTGTGGGGACGGTGAGTCCGCTTTGTGGATGTTGTATGGACAGGATGACAGCCCGGACAGCTTCAACGCAGCCCACTTGGGTAAACATTTTGAACATTTTGGGGCGAGGCATGCAACCCACTGGGGGTAACATTTATCATGCACCACAACTACCATCATTCCTTGAGCAGACGCCCACAGAGGCAGGACATTTAAATTCATGCAGGTGGTGCGATTGCTGCCTTTCCCTTCTGCCAGTGAGCAACAGCGTTGTTGCGCTCGAAACACGTTTGGCTTGAGATTTGTGCAAAGAAGCAGCTGGTCGGATTGTCCTGTATTTCACAAATAAAGGACTTTACTCACCGTAGTGTGGCTTCATCTTGGATGCAACTTCCTTTTTTCTGTGTTATGTGGCGTGCCCCGCCGCGATGGAGCCCCACTGCTATCAGGGCGGGCATGCAGCGACAATGATCAAATACGCTGTGGGGACGGTGACACCGCTTTGTGGATGTTATATGGACAGGATGACAGCCGGGACAGCTTCAGCGCAGCCCACTTGGGTAAACAATTTGAACATTTTGGGGCGAGGTATGCAACCCACTGTGGGTAACATTTATCATGCACCACAACTACCATCATTCCTTGCGCAGACGCCAACAGAGGGGGGACATTTAAATTCGTGCAGGTGGTGCGATTGTTGCCTTTCCCTTCTGCCAGTGAACAAGAGAGTGGTTGAGCTCAAACGCGTTTGGCTTGAGATTTGTGCAAAGGAGCAGCTGGTCTGATTGTCCTGTATTTCACAAATAAAGGACTTTACTCACCGTAGTGTGGCTTCATCTTGGAGGCAACTTCCTTTTTTCTGTGTTATGCGGTGTGCCCCACCGCGATGGAGCCCCACTGCTATTAGGGCGGGCCTGCAGCGACAATGATAAAAGATGCTGTGGGGATGGTGAGTCCGCTTTGTGGATGTTGTATGGACAGGATGACAGCCAGGACAGCTTCAGCGCAGCCCACTTGGGTAAACATTTTGAACATTTTGGGGCGAGGCATGCAACCCACTGGGGGTAACATTTATCATGCACCACAACTACCATCGTTCCTTGCGGAGACGCTCAGAGAGGCGGGACATTTAAATTCGTGCAGGTGGTGCAATTGCTTCCTTTCCCTTCTGCCAGTGAACAAGAGACTGGTTGAGCTCGAAACAGGTTTGGCTTGAGATTTGTGCAAAGGAGCAGCTGATCTGATTGTCCTGTATTTCACAAACAAAAGACTTTACTCACCGTAGTGTGGCTTCATCTTGGAGGCAATTTCCTTATTTCTGTGTTATGCGGCATGCCCCGCCACGATGGAGCCCCACTGCTATCATGGTGGGCCTGCAGCGACAATGATCAAATACGCTGAGGGGACGGTGAGTCCGCTTTGTGGCTGTTGTATGGACAGGATGACAGCCCGGAGAGCTTCAGCGCATCCCACTTGGGTAAACATTTTGAACATTTTGGGGCGAGGCATGCAACCACTGGGGGTAACATTTATCATGCACCACAACTACCATCATTCCTTGTGAAGACGCCCACAGAGGCGGGACATTTAAATTCGCGCAGGTGGTGCGATTGCTGCCTTTCCCTTTTGCCAGTGAACAAGAGCGTTGTTGCGCTCAAACGCGTTTGGCTTGAGATTTGTGCAAAGGAGCAGCTGGTCTGATTGTTCTGTATTTCACAAATAAAGGACTTTACTCACCGTAGTGTGGCTTCATCCCTGAGGCAACTTCCTTTTTTCTGTGTTATGCGGAGTGCCCCGCCGCGATGGAGCCCCACTGCTAGCAGCGACAATGATCAAAGACGCTGTGGGGACGGTGAGTCCGCTTTGTGGATGTTGTACGGACAGGATGACAGCCCGGAGAGCTTCAGCGCAGCCCACTTGGGTAAACATTTTGAACATTTTGGGGCGAGGCATGCAACCCACTGGGGGTAACATTTATCATGCACCACAACTACCATCATTCCTTGCGCAGACGCCCACAGATGCGGGACATTTAAATTCACGCAGGTGGTGCAATTGCTGCCTTTCCTTCTGCCAGTGAACAAGAGCGTTGTTGCGCTCAAACGCGTTTGGCTTGAGATTTGTGCAAAGGAGCAGCTGGTCTGATTGTCCTGTATTTCACAAATAAAGGACTTTACTCACCGTAGTGTGGCTTCATCTTGGAGGCAACTTCCTTTTTTCTGTGTTATGCGGCGTGCTCCGCTGCGATGGAGCCCCACTGCTCTCATCGCGGGCCTGCAGTGACAATGATCAAAGACGCTGTGGGGACGGTGAGTCCGCTTTGTGGATGTTGTATGGACAGGATGACAGCCCGAACAGCTTCAGAGCAGCCCACTTGGATAAACATTTTGAACATTTTGGGGCGAGGCATGCAACTCACTGGGGGTAACATTTATCATGCACCACAACTACCATCATTCCTTGCGCAGACGCCCACAGAGGCGGGACATTTAAATTCACGCAGGTGGTGCGATTTCTGCCTTTCCCTTCTGCCAGTGAGCAAGAGCGTTGTTGAGCTCGAAACACGTTTGGCTTGAGATTTGTGCAAAGAAGCAGCTGGTCTGATTGTCCTGTATTTCACAAATAAAGGACTTTACTCACCGTAGTGTGGCTTCATCTTGGATGCAACTTCCTTTTTTCTGTGTTATGCGGCGTGCCCCGCCGCGATGGAGCCCCACTGCTATCAGGGCGGGCATGCAGCGACAATGATCAAATACGCTGTGGGGACGGTGACACCGCTTTGTGGATGTTATATGGACAGGAAGACAGCCGGGACAGCTTCAGCGCAGCCCACTTGGGTAAACAATTTGAACATTTTGGGGCGAGGTATGCAACCCACTGTGGGTAACATTTATCATGCACCACAACTACCATCATTCCTTGCGCAGACGCCCACAGAGGGGGGACATTTAAATTCATGCAGGTGGTGCGATTGCTGCCTTTCCCTTCTGCCAGTGAACAAGAGAGTGGTTGAGCTCAAACGCGTTTGGCTTGAGATTTGTGCAAAGGAGCAGCTGGTCTGATTGTCCTCTATTTCACAAATAAAGGACTTTACTCACCGTAGTGTGGCTTCATCTTGGAGGCAACTTCCTTTTTTCTGTGTTATGCGGTGTGCCCCACCGCGATGGAGCCCCACTGCTATTAGGGCGGGCCTGCAGCGACAATGATAAAAGATGCTGTGGGGATGGTGAGTCCGCTTTGTGGATGTTGTATGGACAGGAGGACAGCCAGGACAGCTTCAGCGCAGCCCACTTGGGTAAACATTTTGAACATTTTGGGGCGAGGCATGCAACCCACTGGAGGTAACATTTATCATGCACCACAACTACCATCCTTCCTTGCGCAGACGCTCAGAGAGGCGGGACATTTAAATTCGCGCAGGTGGTGCAATTGCTTCCTTTCCCTTCTGCCAGTGAACAAGAGACTGGTTGAGCTCGAAATGGGTTTGGCTTGAGATTTGTGCAAAGGAGCAGCTGATCTGATTGTCCTGTATTTCCCAAATAAAAGAGTTTACTCACCGTAGTGTGGCTTCATCTTGGAGGCAATTTCCTTATTTCTGTGTTATGCGGCATGCCCCGCCGCGATGGAGCCCCACTGCTATCATGGTGGGCCTGCAGCGACAATGATCAAATACGCTGAGGGGACGGTGAGTCCGCTTTGTGGCTGTTGTATGGACAGGATGACAGCCCGGAGAGCTTCAGCGCATCCCACTTGGGTAAACATTTTGAACATTTTGGGGCGAGGCATGCAACCCACTGGGGGTAACATTTATCATGCACCACAACTACCATCATTCCTTGCGCAGACGCCCACAGAGGCAGGACATTTAAATTCACGCAGGTGGTGCGATTGCTGCCTTTCCCTTCTGCCAGTGATCAAGAGCGTTGTTGCGCTCGAAACGCGTTTGGCTTGAGATTTGTGCAAAGGAGCAGCTGGTCTGAATGTCCTGTATTTCACAAATAAAGGACTTTACTCACCGTAGTGTGGCTTCATCTTGGAGGCAACTTCCTTTTTTCTGTGTTATGCGGCGTGCCCCACCACGATGGAGCCCCACTGCTATCATGGTGGGCCTGCAGCGACAATGATCAAAGACGCTGTGGGGACGGTGAGTCCGCTTTGTGGCTGTTGTATGGACAGGATGACAGCCCGGACAGCTTCAGCGCAGCCCACTTGGGTAAACATTTTGGAAATTTTGGGGCGAGGCATGCAACCCACTGGGGGTATCATTTATCTTGCACCACAACTACCATCATTCCTTGCGCAGACGCCCACATAGGCGGGACATTTAAATTTGTGCAGGTGGTGTGATTGCTGCCTTTCCCTTCTGCCAGTGAACAAGAGCGTTGTTGCGCTAGAAACGCGTTTGGCTTGAGATTTGTGCAAAGGAGAAGCTGCTCTGATTGTCCTGTATTTCACAAATAAAGGACTTTACTCACCGTAGTGTGGCTTCATCCCTGAGGCAACTTCCTTTTTTCTGTGTTATGCGGAGTGCCCCGCCGCGATGGAGCCCCACTGCTAGCAGCGACAATGATCAAAGACGCTGTGGGGACGGTGAGTCCGCTTTGTGGATGTTGTATGGACAGGATGACAGCCCGGAGAGCTTTAGCGCAGCCCACTTGGGTAAACATTTTGAACATTTTGGGGCGAGGCATGCAACCCACTGGGGGTAACATTTATCATGCACCACAACTACCATCATTCCTTGCGCAGACGCCCACAGATGCGGTACATTTAAATTCACGCAGGTGGTGCACTTGCTGCCTTTCCTTCTGCCAGTGAACAAGAGCGTTGTTGCGCTCAAACGCGTTTGGCTTGAGATTTGTGCAAAGGAGCAGCTGGTCTGATTGTCCTGTATTTCACAAATAAAGGACTTTACTCACCGTAGTGTGGCTTCAACCCTGAGGCAACTTCCTTTTTTCTGTGTTATGCGGCGTGCCCCGCCGCGATGGAGCCCCACTGCTATCATGGTGGGCCTGCAGCGACAATGATCAAAGACGCTGTGGGGACGGTGAGTCCGCTTTGTGGCTGTTGTATGGACAGGATGTCAGCCCGGACAGCTTCAGCGCAGCCCACTTGGGTAAACATTTTGGAAATTTTGGGGCGAGGCATGCAACCCACTGGGGGTAACATTTATCTTGCACCACAACTACCATCATTCCTTGCGCAGACGCCCACATAGGCGGGACATTTAAATTTGTGCAGGTGGTGCGATTGCTGCCTTTCCCTTCTGCCAGTGAACAAGAGCGTTGTTGCGCTCGAAACGCGTTTGGCTTGAGATTTGTGCAAAGGAGAAGCTGGTCTGATTGTCCTGTATTTCACAAATAAAGGACTTTACTCACCGTAGTGTGGCTTCATCCCTGAGGCAACTTCCTTTTTTCTGTGTTATGCGGAGTGCCCCACCGCGATGGAGCCCCACTGCTAGCAGCGACAATGATCAAAGAAACTGTGGGGATGGTGAGTCCGCTTTGTGGATGTTGTATGGACAGGATGACAGCCCGGAGAGCTTCAGCGCAGCCCACTTGGGTAAACATTTTGAACATTTTGGGGCGAGGCATGCAACCCACTGGGGGTAACATTTATCATGCACCACAGCTACCATCATTCCTTGCGCAGACGCCCACAGATGCGGTACATTTAAATTCACGCAGGTGGTGCAATTGCTGCCTTTCCTTCTGCCAGTGAACAAGAGCGTTGTTGCGCTCAAACGCGTTTGGCTTGAGATTTGTGCAAAGGAGCAGCTGGTCTGATTGTCCTGTATTTCACAAATAAAGGACTTTACTCACCGTAGTGTGGCTTCAACCCTGAGGCAACTTCCTTTTTTCTGTGTTATGCGGAGTGCCCCGCCGCGATGGAGCCCCACTGCTAGCAGCGACAATGATCAAAGACGCTGTGGGGACGGTGAGTCCGCTTTGTGGATGTTGTATGGACAGGATGACAGCCCGGACAGCTTCAACGCAGCCCACTTGGGTAAACATTTTGAACATTTTGGGGCGAGGCATGCAACCCACTGGGGGTAACATTTATCATGCACCACAACTACCATCATTCCTTGAGCAGACGCCCACAGAGGCAGGACATTTAAATTCATGCAGGTGGTGCGATTGCTGCCTTTCCCTTCTGCCAGTGAGCAACAGCGTTGTTGCGCTCGAAACACGTTTGGCTTGAGATTTGTGCAAAGAAGCAGCTGGTCGGATTGTCCTGTATTTCACAAATAAAGGACTTTACTCACCGTAGTGTGGCTTCATCTTGGATGCAACTTCCTTTTTTC
This sequence comes from Triturus cristatus, assembly GCF_964204655.1. Taxonomy (NCBI): domain Eukaryota; kingdom Metazoa; phylum Chordata; class Amphibia; order Caudata; family Salamandridae; genus Triturus; species Triturus cristatus. The sequence goes on from NC_140579.1 coordinate 1,195,188,819, forward strand.
TGTGTTATGTGGCGTGCCCCGCCGCGATGGAGCCCCACTGCTATCAGGGCGGGCATGCAGCGACAATGATCAAATACGCTGTGGGGACGGTGACACCGCTTTGTGGATGTTATATGGACAGGATGACAGCCGGGACAGCTTCAGCGCAGCCCACTTGGGTAAACAATTTGAACATTTTGGGGCGAGGTATGCAACCCACTGTGGGTAACATTTATCATGCACCACAACTACCATCATTCCTTGCGCAGACGCCAACAGAGGGGGGACATTTAAATTCGTGCAGGTGGTGCGATTGTTGCCTTTCCCTTCTGCCAGTGAACAAGAGAGTGGTTGAGCTCAAACGCGTTTGGCTTGAGATTTGTGCAAAGGAGCAGCTGGTCTGATTGTCCTGTATTTCACAAATAAAGGACTTTACTCACCGTAGTGTGGCTTCAACCCTGAGGCAACTTCCTTTTTTCTGTGTTATGCGGAGTGCCCCGCCGCGATGGAGCCCCACTGCTAGCAGCGACAATGATCAAAGACGCTGTGGGGACGGTGAGTCCGCTTTGTGGATGTTGTATGGACAGGATGACAGCCCGGACAGCTTCAACGCAGCCCACTTGGGTAAACATTTTGAACATTTTGGGGCGAGGCATGCAACCCACTGGGGGTAACATTTATCATGCACCACAACTACCATCATTCCTTGAGCAGACGCCCACAGAGGCAGGACATTTAAATTCATGCAGGTGGTGCGATTGCTGCCTTTCCCTTCTGCCAGTGAGCAACAGCGTTGTTGCGCTCGAAACACGTTTGGCTTGAGATTTGTGCAAAGAAGCAGCTGGTCGGATTGTCCTGTATTTCACAAATAAAGGACTTTACTCACCGTAGTGTGGCTTCATCTTGGATGCAACTTCCTTTTTTCTGTGTTATGTGGCGTGCCCCGCCGCGATGGAGCCCCACTGCTATCAGGGCGGGCATGCAGCGACAATGATCAAATACGCTGTGGGGACGGTGACACCGCTTTGTGGATGTTATATGGACAGGATGACAGCCGGGACAGCTTCAGCGCAGCCCACTTGGGTAAACAATTTGAACATTTTGGGGCGAGGTATGCAACCCACTGTGGGTAACATTTATCATGCACCACAACTACCATCATTCCTTGCGCAGACGCCAACAGAGGGGGGACATTTAAATTCGTGCAGGTGGTGCGATTGTTGCCTTTCCCTTCTGCCAGTGAACAAGAGAGTGGTTGAGCTCAAACGCGTTTGGCTTGAGATTTGTGCAAAGGAGCAGCTGGTCTGATTGTCCTGTATTTCACAAATAAAGGACTTTACTCACCGTAGTGTGGCTTCATCTTGGAGGCAACTTCCTTTTTTCTGTGTTATGCGGTGTGCCCCACCGCGATGGAGCCCCACTGCTATTAGGGCGGGCCTGCAGCGACAATGATAAAAGATGCTGTGGGGATGGTGAGTCCGCTTTGTGGATGTTGTATGGACAGGATGACAGCCAGGACAGCTTCAGCGCAGCCCACTTGGGTAAACATTTTGAACATTTTGGGGCGAGGCATGCAACCCACTGGGGGTAACATTTATCATGCACCACAACTACCATCGTTCCTTGCGGAGACGCTCAGAGAGGCGGGACATTTAAATTCGTGCAGGTGGTGCAATTGCTTCCTTTCCCTTCTGCCAGTGAACAAGAGACTGGTTGAGCTCGAAACAGGTTTGGCTTGAGATTTGTGCAAAGGAGCAGCTGATCTGATTGTCCTGTATTTCACAAACAAAAGACTTTACTCACCGTAGTGTGGCTTCATCTTGGAGGCAATTTCCTTATTTCTGTGTTATGCGGCATGCCCCGCCACGATGGAGCCCCACTGCTATCATGGTGGGCCTGCAGCGACAATGATCAAATACGCTGAGGGGACGGTGAGTCCGCTTTGTGGCTGTTGTATGGACAGGATGACAGCCCGGAGAGCTTCAGCGCATCCCACTTGGGTAAACATTTTGAACATTTTGGGGCGAGGCATGCAACCACTGGGGGTAACATTTATCATGCACCACAACTACCATCATTCCTTGTGAAGACGCCCACAGAGGCGGGACATTTAAATTCGCGCAGGTGGTGCGATTGCTGCCTTTCCCTTTTGCCAGTAAACAAGACCGTTGTTGCGCTCGAAATGCGTTTGGCTTGAGATTTGTGCAAAGGAGCAGCTGGTCTGATTGTCCTGTATTTCACAAATAAAGGACTTTACTCACCGTAGTGTGGCTTCATCCCTGAGGCAACTTCCTTTTTTCTGTGTTATGCGGAGTGCCCCGCCGCGATGGAGCCCCACTGCTAGCAGCGACAATGATCAAAGACGCTGTGGGGACGGTGAGTCCGCTTTGTGGATGTTGTATGGACAGGATGACAGCCCGGAGAGCTTCAGCGCAGCCCACTTGGGTAAACATTTTGAACATTTTGGGGCGAGGCATGCAACCCACTGGGGGTAACATTTATCATGCACCACAACTACCATCATTCCTTGCGCAGACGCCCACAGATGCGGGACATTTAAATTCACGCAGGTGGTGCAATTGCTGCCTTTCCTTCTGCCAGTGAACAAGAGCGTTGTTGCGCTCAAACGCGTTTGGCTTGAGATTTGTGCAAAGGAGCAGCTGGTCTGATTGTCCTGTATTTCACAAATAAAGGACTTTACTCACCGTAGTGTGGCTTCATCTTGGAGGCAACTTCCTTTTTTCTGTGTTATGCGGCGTGCTCCGCTGCGATGGAGCCCCACTGCTCTCATCGCGGGCCTGCAGTGACAATGATCAAAGACGCTGTGGGGACGGTGAGTCCGCTTTGTGGATGTTGTATGGACAGGATGACAGCCCGAACAGCTTCAGAGCAGCCCACTTGGATAAACATTTTGAACATTTTGGGGCGAGGCATGCAACTCACTGGGGGTAACATTTATCATGCACCACAACTACCATCATTCCTTGCGCAGACGCCCACAGAGGCGGGACATTTAAATTCACGCAGGTGGTGCGATTTCTGCCTTTCCCTTCTGCCAGTGAGCAAGAGCGTTGTTGAGCTCGAAACACGTTTGGCTTGAGATTTGTGCAAAGAAGCAGCTGGTCTGATTGTCCTGTATTTCACAAATAAAGGACTTTACTCACCGTAGTGTGGCTTCATCTTGGATGCAACTTCCTTTTTTCTGTGTTATGCGGCGTGCCCCGCCGCGATGGAGCCCCACTGCTATCAGGGCGGGCATGCAGCGACAATGATCAAATACGCTGTGGGGACGGTGACACCGCTTTGTGGATGTTATATGGACAGGAAGACAGCCGGGACAGCTTCAGCGCAGCCCACTTGGGTAAACAATTTGAACATTTTGGGGCGAGGTATGCAACCCACTGTGGGTAACATTTATCATGCACCACAACTACCATCATTCCTTGCGCAGACGCCCACAGAGGGGGGACATTTAAATTCATGCAGGTGGTGCGATTGCTGCCTTTCCCTTCTGCCAGTGAACAAGAGAGTGGTTGAGCTCAAACGCGTTTGGCTTGAGATTTGTGCAAAGGAGCAGCTGGTCTGATTGTCCTGTATTTCACAAATAAAGGACTTTACTCACCGTAGTGTGGCTTCATCTTGGAGGCAACTTCCTTTTTTCTGTGTTATGCGGTGTGCCCCACCGCGATGGAGCCCCACTGCTATTAGGGCGGGCCTGCAGCGACAATGATAAAAGATGCTGTGGGGATGGTGAGTCCGCTTTGTGGATGTTGTATGGACAGGAGGACAGCCAGGACAGCTTCAGCGCAGCCCACTTGGGTAAACATTTTGAACATTTTGGGGCGAGGCATGCAACCCACTGGAGGTAACATTTATCATGCACCACAACTACCATCCTTCCTTGCGCAGACGCTCAGAGAGGCGGGACATTTAAATTCGCGCAGGTGGTGCAATTGCTTCCTTTCCCTTCTGCCAGTGAACAAGAGACTGGTTGAGCTCGAAATGGGTTTGGCTTGAGATTTGTGCAAAGGAGCAGCTGATCTGATTGTCCTGTATTTCCCAAATAAAAGAGTTTACTCACCGTAGTGTGGCTTCATCTTGGAGGCAATTTCCTTATTTCTGTGTTATGCGGCATGCCCCGCCGCGATGGAGCCCCACTGCTATCATGGTGGGCCTGCAGCGACAATGATCAAATACGCTGAGGGGACGGTGAGTCCGCTTTGTGGCTGTTGTATGGACAGGATGACAGCCCGGAGAGCTTCAGCGCATCCCACTTGGGTAAACATTTTGAACATTTTGGGGCGAGGCATGCAACCCACTGGGGGTAACATTTATCATGCACCACAACTACCATCATTCCTTGCGCAGACGCCCACAGAGGCGGGACATTTAAATTCACGCAGGTGGTGCGATTGCTGCCTTTCCCTTCTGCCAGTGATCAAGAGCGTTGTTGCGCTCGAAACGCGTTTGGCTTGAGATTTGTGCAAAGGAGCAGCTGGTCTGAATGTCCTGTATTTCACAAATAAAGGACTTTACTCACCGTAGTGTGGCTTCATCTTGGAGGCAACTTCCTTTTTTCTGTGTTATGCGGCGTGCCCCACCACGATGGAGCCCCACTGCTATCATGGTGGGCCTGCAGCGACAATGATCAAAGACGCTGTGGGGACGGTGAGTCCGCTTTGTGGCTGTTGTATGGACAGGATGACAGCCCGGACAGCTTCAGCGCAGCCCACTTGGGTAAACATTTTGGAAATTTTGGGGCGAGGCATGCAACCCACTGGGGGTATCATTTATCTTGCACCACAACTACCATCATTCCTTGCGCAGACGCCCACATAGGCGGGACATTTAAATTTGTGCAGGTGGTGCGATTGCTGCCTTTCCCTTCTGCCAGTGAACAAGAGCGTTGTTGCGCTCGAAACGCGTTTGGCTTGAGATTTGTGCAAAGGAGAAGCTGGTCTGATTGTCCTGTATTTCACAAATAAAGGACTTTACTCACCGTAGTGTGGCTTCATCCCTGAGGCAACTTCCTTTTTTCTGTGTTATGCGGAGTGCCCCGCCGCGATGGAGCCCCACTGCTAGCAGCGACAATGATCAAAGACGCTGTGGGGACGGTGAGTCCGCTTTGTGGATGTTGTATGGACAGGATGACAGCCCAGAGAGCTTCAGCGCAGCCCACTTGGGTAAACATTTTGAACATTTTGGGGCGAGGCATGCAACCCACTGGGGGTAACATTTATCATGCACCACAGCTACCATCATTCCTTGCGCAGACGCCCACAGATGCAGTACATTTAAATTCACGCAGGTGGTGCAATTGCTGCCTTTCCTTCTGCCAGTGAACAAGAGCGTTGTTGCGCTCAAACGCGTTTGGCTTGAGATTTGTGCAAAGGAGCAGCTGGTCTGATTGTCCTGTATTTCACAAATAAAGGACTTTACTCACCGTAGTGTGGCTTCAACCCTGAGGCAACTTCCTTTTTTCTGTGTTATGCGGCGTGCCCCGCCGCAATGGAGCCCCACTGCTATCATCGCGGGCCTGCAGTGACAATGATCAAAGACGCTGTGGGGACGGTGAGTCCGCTTCGTGGATGTTGTATGGACAGGATGACAGCCCGAACAGCTTCAGCGCAGCCCACTTGGATAAACATTTTGAACATTTTGGGGCGAGGCATGCAACCCACTGGGGGTAACATTTATCATGCACCACAACTACCATCATTCCTTGCGCAGACGCCCACAGAGGCGGGACATTTAAATTCACGCAGGTGGTGCGATTGCTGCCTTTCCCTTCTGCCAGTGAGCAAGAGCGTTGTTGAGCTCGAAACACGTTTGGCTTGAGATTTGTGCAAAGAAGCAGCTGGTCGGATTGTCCTGTATTTCACAAATAAAGGACTTTACTCACCGTAGTGTGGCTTCATCTTGGATGCAACTTCCTTTTTTCTGTGTTATGCGGCGTGCCCCGCCGCGATGGAGCCCCACTGCTATCAGGGCGGGCATGCAGCGACAATGATCAAATACGCTGTGGGGACGGTGACACCGCTTTGTGGATGTTATATGGACAGGATGACAGCCGGGACAGCTTCAGCGCAGCCCACTTGGGTAAACAATTTGAACATTTTGGGGCGAGGTATGCAACCCACTGTGGGTAACATTTATCATGCACCACAACTACCATCATTCCTTGCGCAGACGCCAACAGAGGGGGGACATTTAAATTCGTGCAGGTGGTGCGATTGCTGCCTTTCCCTTCTGCCAGTGAACAAGAGAGTGGTTGAGCTCAAACGCGTTTGGCTTGAGATTTGTGCAAAGGAGCAGCTGGTCTGATTGTCCTGTATTTCACAAATAAAGGACTTTACTCACCGTAGTGTGGCTTCATCTTGGAGGCAACTTCCTTTTTTCTTTGTTATGCGGTGTGCCCCACCGCGATGGAGCCCCACTGCTATTAGGGCGGGCCTGCAGCGACAATGATAAAAGATGCTGTGGGGATGGTGAGTCCGCTTTGTGGATGTTGTATGGACAGGATGACAGCCAGGACAGCTTCAGCGCAGCCCACTTGGGTAAACATTTTGAACATTTTGGGGCGAGGCATGCAACCCACTGGGGGTAACATTTATCATGCACCACAACTACCATCGTTCCTTGCGGAGACGCTCAGAGAGGCGGGACATTTAAATTCGTGCAGGTGGTGCAATTGCTTCCTTTCCCTTCTGCCAGTGAACAAGAGACTGGTTGAGCTCGAAACAGGTTTGGCTTGAGATTTGTGCAAAGGAGCAGCTGATCTGATTGTCCTGTATTTCACAAACAAAAGACTTTACTCACCGTAGTGTGGCTTCATCTTGGATGCAACTTCCTTTTTTCTGTGTTATGCGGCGTGCCCCGCCGCGATGGAGCCCCACTGCTATCAGGGCGGGCATGCAGCGACAATGATCAAATACGCTGTGGGGACGGTGACACCGCTTTGTGGATGTTATATGGACAGGAAGACAGCCGGGACAGCTTCAGCGCAGCCCACTTGGGTAAACAATTTGAACATTTTGGGGCGAGGTATGCAACCCACTGTGGGTAACATTTATCATGCACCACAACTACCATCATTCCTTGCGCAGACGCCCACAGAGGGGGGACATTTAAATTCGTGCAGGTGGTGCGATTGCTGCCTTTCCCTTCTGCCAGTGAACAAGAGAGTGGTTGAACTCAAACGCGTTTGGCTTGAGATTTGTGCAAAGGAGCAGCTGGTCTGATTGTCCTGTATTTCACAAATAAAGGACTTTACTCACCGTAGTGTGGCTTCATCTTGGAGGCAACTTCCTTTTTTCTGTGTTATGCGGTGTGCCCCACCGCGATGGAGCCCCACTGCTATTAGGGCGGGCCTGCAGCGACAATGATAAAAGATGCTGTGGGGATGGTGAGTCCGCTTTGTGGATGTTTTATGGACAGGATGACAGCCAGGACAGCTTCAGCGCAGCCCACTTGGGTAAACATTTTGAACATTTTGGGGCGAGGCATGCAACCCACTGGAGGTAACATTTATCATGCACCACAACTACCATCCTTCCTTGCGCAGACGCTCAGAGAGGCGGGACATTTAAATTCGCGCAGGTGGTGCAATTGCTTCCTTTCCCTTCTGCCAGTGAACAAGAGACTGGTTGAGCTCGAAATGGGTTTGGCTTGAGATTTGTGCAAAGGAGCAGCTGATCTGATTGTCCTGTATTTCCCAAATAAAAGAGTTTACTCACCGTAGTGTGGCTTCATCTTGGAGGCAATTTCCTTATTTCTGTGTTATGCGGCATGCCCCGCCGCGATGGAGCCCCACTGCTATCATGGTGGGCCTGCAGCGACAATGATCAAATACGCTGAGGGGACGGTGAGTCCGCTTTGTGGCTGTTGTATGGACAGGATGACAGCCCGGAGAGCTTCAGCGCATCCCACTTGGGTAAACATTTTGAACATTTTGGGGCGAGGCATGCAACCCACTGGGGGTAACATTTATCATGCACCACAACTACCATCATTCCTTGCGCAGACGCCCACAGAGGCGGGACATTTAAATTCACGCAGGTGGTGCGATTGCTGCCTTTCCCTTCTGCCAGTGATCAAGAGCGTTGTTGCGCTCGAAACGCGTTTGGCTTGAGATTTGTGCAAAGGAGCAGCTGGTCTGATTGTCCTGTATTTCACAAATAAAGGACTTTACTCACCGTAGTGTGGCTTCATCTTGGAGGCAACTTCCTTTTTTCTGTGTTATGCGGCGTGCCCCACCGCGATGGAGCCCCACTGCTATCATGGTGGGCCTGCAGCGACAATGATCAAAGACGCTGTGGGGACGGTGAGTCCACTTTGTGGCTGTTGTATGGACAGGATGACAGCCCGGACAGCTTCAGCGCAGCCCACTTGGGTAAGCATTTTGGAAATTTTGGGGCGAGGCATGCAACCCACTGGGGGTAACATTTATCTTGCACCACAACTACCATCATTCCTTGCGCAGACGCCCACATAGGCGGGACATTTAAATTTGTGCAGGTGGTGCGATTGCTGCCTTTCCCTTCTGCCAGTGAACAAGAGCGTTGTTGCGCTCGAAACGCGTTTGGCTTGAGATTTGTGCAAAGGAGAAGCTGGTCTGATTGTCCTGTATTTCACAAATGAAGGACTTTACTCACCGTAGTGTGGCTTCATCCCTGAGGCAACTTCCTTTTTTCTGTGTTATGCGGAGTGCCCCGCCGCGATGGAGCCCCACTGCTAGCAGCGACAATGATCAAAGACGCTGTGGGGACGGTGAGTCCGCTTTGTGGATGTTGTATGGACAGGATGACAGCCCGGAGAGCTTCAGCGCAGCCCACTTGGGTAAACATTTTGAACATTTTGGGGCGAGGCATGCAACCCACTGGGGGTAACATTTATCATGCACCACAGCTACCATCATTCCTTGCGCAGACGCCCACAGATGCAGTACATTTAAATTCACGCAGGTGGTGCAATTGCTGCCTTTCCTTCTGCCAGTGAACAAGAGCGTTGTTGCGCTCAAACGCGTTTGGCTTGAGATTTGTGCAAAGGAGCAGCTGGTCTGATTGTCCTGTATTTCACAAATAAAGGACTTTACTCACCGTAGTGTGGCTTCAACCCTGAGGCAACTTCCTTTTTTCTGTGTTATGCGGCGTGCCCCGCCGCAATGGAGCCCCACTGCTATCATCGCGGGCCTGCAGTGACAATGATCAAAGACGCTGTGGGGACGGTGAGTCCGCTTCGTGGATGTTGTATGGACAGGATGACAGCCCGAACAGCTTCAGCGCAGCCCACTTGGATAAACATTTTGAACATTTTGGGGCGAGGCATGCAACCCACTGGGGGTAACATTTATCATGCACCACAACTACCATCATTCCTTGCGCAGACGCCCACAGAGGCGGGACATTTAAATTCACGCAGGTGGTGCGATTGCTGCCTTTCCCTTCTGCCAGTGAGCAAGAGCGTTGTTGAGCTCGAAACACGTTTGGCTTGAGATTTGTGCAAAGAAGCAGCTGGTCGGATTGTCCTGTATTTCACAAATAAAGGACTTTACTCACCGTAGTGTGGCTTCATCTTGGATGCAACTTCCTTTTTTCTGTGTTATGCGGCGTGCCCCGCCGCGATGGAGCCCCACTGCTATCAGGGCGGGCATGCAGCGACAATGATCAAATACGCTGTGGGGACGGTGACACCGCTTTGTGGATGTTATATGGACAGGATGACAGCCGGGACAGCTTCAGCGCAGCCCACTTGGGTAAACAATTTGAACATTTTGGGGCGAGGTATGCAACCCACTGTGGGTAACATTTATCATGCACCACAACTACCATCATTCCTTGCGCAGACGCCAACAGAGGGGGGACATTTAAATTCGTGCAGGTGGTGCGATTGCTGCCTTTCCCTTCTGCCAGTGAACAAGAGAGTGGTTGAGCTCAAACGCGTTTGGCTTGAGATTTGTGCAAAGGAGCAGCTGGTCTGATTGTCCTGTATTTCACAAATAAAGGACTTTACTCACCGTAGTGTGGCTTCATCTTGGAGGCAACTTCCTTTTTTCTTTGTTATGCGGTGTGCCCCACCGCGATGGAGCCCCACTGCTATTAGGGCGGGCCTGCAGCGACAATGATAAAAGATGCTGTGGGGATGGTGAGTCCGCTTTGTGGATGTTGTATGGACAGGATGACAGCCAGGACAGCTTCAGCGCAGCCCACTTGGGTAAACATTTTGAACATTTTGGGGCGAGGCATGCAACCCACTGGGGGTAACATTTATCATGCACCACAACTACCATCGTTCCTTGCGGAGACGCTCAGAGAGGCGGGACATTTAAATTCGTGCAGGTGGTGCAATTGCTTCCTTTCCCTTCTGCCAGTGAACAAGAGACTGGTTGAGCTCGAAACAGGTTTGGCTTGAGATTTGTGCAAAGGAGCAGCTGATCTGATTGTCCTGTATTTCACAAACAAAAGACTTTACTCACCGTAGTGTGGCTTCATCTTGGAGGCAATTTCCTTATTTCTGTGTTATGCGGCATGCCCCGCCACGATGGAGCCCCACTGCTATCATGGTGGGCCTGCAGCGACAATGATCAAATACGCTGAGGGGACGGTGAGTCCGCTTTGTGGCTGTTGTATGGACAGGATGACAGCCCGGAGAGCTTCAGCGCATCCCACTTGTGTAAACATTTTGTACATTTTGGGGCGAGGCATGCAACCACTGGGGGTAACATTTACCATGCACCACAACTACGATCATTCCTTGCGCAGACGCCCACAGAGGCGGGACATTTAAATTTGTGCAGGTGGTGCGATTGCTGCCTTTCCCTTCTGCCAGTGAACAAGAGCGTTGTTGCGCTCGAAACGCGTTTGGCTTGAGATTTGTGCAAAGGAGCAGCTGGTCTGATTGTCCTGTATTTCACAAATAAAGGACTTTACTCACCGTAGTGTGGCTTCATCCCTGAGGCAACTTCCTTTTTTCTGTGTTATGCGGAGTGCCCCACCGCGATGGAGCCCCACTGCTAGCAGCGACAATGATCAAAGACGCTGTGGGGAGGGTGAGTCCGCTTTGTGGATGTTGTATGGACAGGATGACAGCCCGGAGAGCTTCAGCGCAGCCCACTTGGGTAAACATTTTGAACATTTTGGGGCGAGGCATGCAACCCACTGGGGGTAACATTTATCATGCACTACAACTACCATCATTCCTTGCGCAGACGCCCACAGATGCGGGACATTTAAATTCAAGCAGGTTGTGCAATTGCTGCCTTTCCTTCTGCCAGTGAACAAGAGCGTTGTTGCGCTCAAACGCGTTTGGCTTGAGATTTGTGCAAAGGAGCAGCTGGTCTGATTGTCCTGTATTTCACAAATAAAGGACTTTACTCACCGTAGTGTGGCTTCATCTTGGAGGCAACTTCCTTTTTTCTGTGTTATGCGGCGTGCCCCGCTGCGATGGAGCCCCACTGCTCTCATCGCGGGCCTGCAGTGACAATGATCAAAGACGCTGTGGGGACGGTGAGTCCGCTTTGTGGATGTTGTATGGACAGGATGACAGCCCGAACAGCTTCAGAGCAGCCCACTTGGATAAACATTTTGAACATTTTGGGGCGAGGCATGCAACTCACTGGGGGTAACATTTATCATGCACCACAACTACCATCATTCCTTGCGCAGACGCCCACAGAGGCGGGACATTTAAATTCACGCAGGTGGTGCGATTTCTGCCTTTCCCTTCTGCCAGTGAGCAAGAGCGTTGTTGAGCTCGAAACACGTTTGGCTTGAGATTTGTGCAAAGAAGCAGCTGGTCTGATTGTCCTGTATTTCACAAATAAAGGACTTTACTCACCGTAGTGTGGCTTCATCTTGGATGCAACTTCCTTTTTTCTGTGTTATGCGGCGTGCCCCGCCGCGATGGAGCCCCACTGCTATCAGGGCGGGCATGCAGCGATAATGATCAAATACGCTGTGGGGACGGTGACACCGCTTTGTGGATGTTATATGGACAGGAAGACAGCCGGGACAGCTTCAGCGCAGCCCACTTGGGTAAACAATTTGAACATTTTGGGGCGAGGTATGCAACCCACTGTGGGTAACATTTATCATGCACCACAACTACCATCATTCCTTGCGCAGACGCCCACATAGGGGGGACATTTAAATTCGTGCAGGTGGTGCGATTGCTGCCTTTCCCTTCTGCCAGTGAACAAGAGAGTGGTTGAGCTCAAACGCGTTTGGCTTGAGATTTGTGCAAAGGAGCAGCTGGTCTGATTGTCCTGTATTTCACAAATAAAGGACTTTACTCACCGTAGTGTGGCTTCATCTTGGAGGCAACTTCCTTTTTTCTGTGTTATGCGGTGTGCCCCACCGCGATGGAGCCCCACTGCTATTAGGGCGGGCCTGCAGCGACAATGATAAAAGATGCTGTGGGGATGGTGAGTCCGCTTTGTGGATGTTGTATGGACAGGATGACAGCCAGGACAGCTTCAGCGCAGCCCACTTGGGTAAACATTTTGAACATTTTGGGGCGAGGCATGCAACCCACTGGAGGTAACATTTATCATGCACCACAACTACCATCCTTCCTTGCGCAGACGCTCAGAGAGGCGGGACATTTAAATTCGCGCAGGTGGTGCAATTGCTTCCTTTCCCGTCTGCCAGTGAACAAGAGACTGGTTGAGCTCGAAATGGGTTTGGCTTGAGATTTGTGAAAAGGAGCAGCTGATCTGATTGTCCTGTATTTCACAAATAAAAGACTTTACTCACCGTAGTGTGGCTTCCTCTTGGAGGCAATTTCCTTATTTCTGTGTTATGCGGCATGCCCCGCCGCGATGGAGCCCCACTGCTATCATGGTGGGCCTGCAGCGACAATGATCAAATACGCTGAGGGGACGGTGAGTTCGCTTTGTGGCTGTTGTATGGACAGGATGACAGCCCGGAGAGCTTCAGCGCATCCCACTTGGGTAAACATTTTGAACATTTTGGGGCGAGGCATGCAACCCACTGGGGGTAACATTTATCATGCACCACAACTACCATCATTCCTTGCGCAGACGCCCACAGAGGCGGGACATTTAAATTTGTGCAGGTGGTGCGATTGCTGCCTTTCCCTTCTGCCAGTGAACAAGAGCGTTGTTGCGCTCGAAACGCGTTTGGCTTGAGATTTGTGCAAAGGAGCAGCTGGTCTGATTGTCCTGTATTTTACAAATAAAGGACTTTACTCACCGTAGTGTGGCTTCATCCCTGAGGCAACTTCCTTTTTTCTGTGTTATGCGGAGTGCCCCGCCGCGATGGAGCCCCACTGCTAGCAGCGACAATGATCAAAGACGCAGTGGGGACGGTGAGTCCGCTTTGTGGATGTTGTATGGACAGGATGACAGCCGGGACAGCTTCAGCGCAGCCCACTTGGGTAAACAATTTGAACATTTTGGGGCGAGGTATGCAACCCACTGTGGGTAACATTTATCATGCACCACAACTACCATCATTCCTTGCGCAGACGCCCACAGAGGGGGGACATTTAAATTCGTGCAGGTGGTGCGATTGCTGCCTTTCCCTTCTGCCAGTGAACAAGAGAGTGGTTGAGCTTAAACGCGTTTGGCTTGAGATTTGTGCAAAGGAGCAGCTGGTCTGATTGTCCTGTATTTCTCAAATAAAGGACTTTACTCACCATAGTGTGGCTTCATCTTGGAGGCAACTTCCTTTTTTCTGTGTTATGCGGTGTGCCCCACCGCGATGGAGCCCCACTGGTATTAGGGCGGGCCTGCAGCGACAATGATAAAAGATGCTGTGGGGACGGTGAGTCCGCTTTGTGGATGTTGCATGGACAGGATGACAGCCAGGACAGCTTCAGCGCAGCCCACTTGGGTAAACATTTTGAACATTTTGGGGCGAGGCATGCAACCCGCTGGGGGTAACATTTATCATGCACCACAACTACCATCATTCCTTGCGCAGACGCCCACAGAGGCGGGACATTTAAATTCACGCAGGTGGTGCGATTGCTGCCTTTCCCTTCTGCCAGTGAGCAAGAGCGTTGTTGAGCTCGAAACACGTTTGGCTTGAGATTTGTGCAAAGAAGCAGCTGGTCTGATTGTCCTGTATTTCACAAATAAAGGACTTTACTCACCGTAGTGTGGCTTCATCCCTGAGGCAACTTCCTTTTTTCTGTGTTATGCGGAGTGCCCCGCCGCGATGGAGCCCCACTGCTAGCAGCGACAATGATCAAAGACGCTGTGGGGACGGTGAGTCCGCTTTGTGGATGTTGTATGGACAGGATGACAGCCCGAACAGCTTCAGCGCAGCCCACTTGGATAAACATTTTGAACTTTTTGGGGCGAGGCATGCAACCTACTGGGGGTAACATTTATCATGCACCGCAACTACCATCATTCCTTGCGCAGACGCCCACAGAGGCGGGACATTTAAATTCACGCAGGTGGTGCGATTGCTGCCTTTCCCTTCTGCCAGTGAGCAAGAGCGTTGTTGAGCTCGAAACACGTTTGGCTTGAGATTTGTGCAAAGAAGCAGCTGGTCTGATTGTCCTGTATTTCACAAATAAAGGACTTTACTCACCGTAGTGTGGCTTCATCTTGGATGAAACTTCCTTTTTTCTGTGTTATGCGGCGTGCCCCGCCGCGATGGAGCCCCATTGCTATCAGGGCGGGCATGCAGCGACAATGATCAAATACGCTGTGGGGACGGTGACACCGCTTTGTGGATGTTGTATGGACAGGATGACAGCCGGGACAGCTTCAGCGCAGCCCACTTGGGTAAACAATTTGAACATTTTGGGGCGAGGTATGCAACCCACTGGGGGTAACATTTATCATGCACCACAACTACCATCATTCCTTGCGCAGACGCTCAGAGAGGCGGGACATTTAAATTCGCGCAGGTGGTGCAATTGCTTCCTTTCCCTTCTGCCAGTGAACAAGAGAGTGGTTGAGCTCGAAACGGGTTTGGCTTGAGATTTGTGCAAAGGAGCAGCTGATCTGATTGTCCTGTATTTCACAAATAAAAGACTTTACTCACCGTAGTGTGGCTTCATCTTGGAGGCAATTTCCTTATTTCTGTGTTATGCGGCATGCCCCGCCGCGATGGAGCCCCACTGCTATCATGGTGGGCCTGCAGCGACAATGATCAAATACGCTGTGGGGACGGTGAGTCCGCTTTGTGGCTGTTGTATGGACAGGATGACAGCCCGGAGAGCTTCAGCGCAGCCCACTTGGGTAAACATTTTGAACATTTTGGGGCGGGGCATGCAACCCACTGGGGGTAACATTTATCATGCACCACAACTACCATCATTCCTTGCGCAGACGCCCACAGATGCGGTTCATTTAAATTCACGCAGGTGGTGCAATTGCTGCCTTTCCTTCTGCCAGTGAACAAGAGCGTTGTTGCGCTCAAACGCGTTTGGCTTGAGATTTGTGCAAAGAAGCAGCTGGTCTGATTGTCCTGTATTTCACAAATAAAGGACTTTACTCACCGTAGTGTGGCTTCATCTTGGATGCAACTTCCTTTTTTCTGTGTTATGCGGCGTGCCCCGCCGCGATGGAGCCCCACTGCTATCAGGGCGGGCATGCAGCGACAATGATCAAATACGCTGTGGGGACGGTGACACCGCTTTGTGGATGTTGTATGGACAGGATGACAGCCGGGACAGCTTCAGCGCAGCCCACTTGGATAAACAATTTGAACATTTTGGGGCGAGGTATGCAACCCACTGTAGGTAACATTTATCATGCACCACAACTACCATCATTCCTTGCGCAGACGCCCACAGAGGGGGGACATTTAAATTCGTGCAGGTGGTGCGATTGCTGTCTTTCCCTTCTGCCAGTGAACAAGAGAGTGGTTGAGCTCAAACGCGTTTGGCTTGAGATTTGTGCAAAGGAGCAGCTGGTCTGATTGTCCTGTATTTCACAAATAAAGGACTTTACTCACCGTAGTGTGGCTTCATCTTGGAGGCAACTTCCTTTTTTCTGTGTTATGCGGTGTGCCCCACCGCGATGGAGCCCCACTGCTATTAGGGTGGGCCTGCAGCGACAATGATCAAATACGCTGTGGGGATGGTGAGTCCGCTTTGTGGATGTTGTATGGACAGGATGACAGCCAGGACAGCTTCAGCGCAGCCCACTTGGGTAAACATTTTGAACATTTTGGGGCGAGGCATGCAACCCACTGGGGGTAACATTTATCATGCACCACAACTACCATCGTTCCTTGCGCAGACGCTCAGAGAGGCGGGACATTTAAATTCACGCAGGTGGTGCAATTGCTTCCTTTCCCTTCTGCCAGTGAACAAGAGACTGGTTGAGCTCGAAACGGGTTTGGCTTGAGATTTGTGCAAAGGAGCAGCTGATCTGATTGTCCTGTATTTCACAAATAAAAGACTTTACTCACCGTAGTGTGGCTTCATCTTGGAGGCAATTTCCTTATTTCTGTGTTATGCGGCATGCCCCGCCGCGATGGAGCCCCACTGCTATCATGGTGGGCCTGCAGCGACAATGATCAAATACGCTGTGGGGACGGTGAGTCCGCTTTGTGGCTGTTGTATGGACAGGATGACAGCCCGGAGAGCTTCAGCGCAGCCCACTTGGGTAAACAATTTGAACATTTTGGGGCGAGGTATGCAACCCACTGTGGGTAACATTTATCATGCACCACAACTACCATCATTCCTTGCGCAGACGCCCACAGAGGGGGGACATTTAAATTTGTGCAGGTGGTGCAATTGCTGCCTTTCCTTCTGCCAGTGAACAAGAGCGTTGTTGCGCTCGAAACGCGTTTGGCTTGAGATTTGTGCAAAGGAGAAACTGGTCTGATTGTCCTGTATTTCACAAATAAAGGACTTTACTCACCGTAGTGTGGCTTCATCTTGGATGCAACTTCCTTTTTTCTGTGTTATGCGGCGTGCCCCGCCGCGATGGAGCCCCACTGCTATCAGGGCGGGCATGCAGCGACAATGATCAAATACGCTGTGGGGACGGTGACACCGCTTTGTGGATGTTGTATGGACAGGATGACAGCCGGGACAGCTTCAGCGCAGCCCACTTGGATAAACAATTTGAACATTTTGGGGCGAGGTATGCAACCCACTGTAGGTAACATTTATCATGCACCACAACTACCATCATTCCTTGCGCAGACGCCCACAGAGGGGGGACATTTAAATTCGTGCAGGTTGTGCGATTGCTGCCTTTCCCTTCTGCAGTGAACAAGAGAGTGGTTGAGCTCAAACGCGTTTGGCTTGAGATTTGTGCAAAGGAGCAGCTGGTCTGATTGTCCTGTATTTCACAAATAAAGGACTTTACTCACCGTAGTGTGGCTTCATCTTGGAGGCAACTTCCTTTTTTCTGTGTTATGCGGTGTGCCCCACCGCGATGGAGCCCCACTGCTATTAGGGCGGGCCTGCAGCGACAATGATAAAAGATGCTGTGGGGATGGTGAGTCCGCTTTGTGGATGTTGTATGGACAGGATGACAGCCAGGACAGCTTCAGCGCAGCCCACTTGGGTAAACATTTTGAACATTTTGGGGCGAGGCATGCAACCCACTGGGGGTAACATTTATCATGCACCACAACTACCATCGTTCCTTGCGCAGACGCTCAGAGAGGCGGGACATTTAAATTCACGCAGGTGGTGCAATTGCTTCCTTTCCCTTCTGCCAGTGAACAAGAGACTGGTTGAGCTCGAAACGGGTTTGGCTTGAGATTTGTGCAAAGGAGCAGCTGATCTGATTGTCCTGTATTTCACAAATAAAAGACTTTACTCACCGTAGTGTGGCTTCATCTTGGAGGCAATTTCCTTATTTCTGTGTTATGCGGCATGCCCCGCCGCGATGGAGCCCCACTGCTATCATGGTGGGCCTGCAGCGACAATGATCAAATACGCTGTGGGGACGGTGAGTCCGCTTTGTGGCTGTTGTATGGACAGGATGACAGCCGGGACAGCTTCAGCGCAGCCCACTTGGGTAAACAATTTGAACATTTTGGGGCGAGGTATGCAACCCACTGTGGGTAACATTTATCATGCACCACAACTACCATCATTCCTTGCGCAGACGCCCACAGAGGGGGGACATTTAAATTTGTGCAGGTGGTGCGATTGCTGCCTTTCCTTCTGCCAGTGAACAAGAGCGTTGTTGCGCTCAAACGCGTTTGGCTTGAGATTTGTGCAAAGAAGCAGCTGGTCTGATTGTCCTGTATTTCACAAATAAAGGACTTTACTCACCGTAGTGTGGCTTCATCTTGGATGCAACTTCCTTTTTTCTGTGTTATGCGGCGTGCCCCGCCGCGATGGAGCCCCACTGCTATCAGGGCGGGCATGCAGCGACAATGATCAAATACGCTGTGGGGACGGTGACACCGCTTTGTGGATGTTGTATGGACAGGATGACAGCCGGGACAGCTTCAGCGCAGCCCACTTGGATAAACAATTTGAACATTTTGGGGCGAGGTATGCAACCCACTGTAGGTAACATTTATCATGCACCACAACTACCATCATTCCTTGCGCAGACGCCCACAGAGGGGGGACATTTAAATTCGTGCAGGTGGTGCGATTGCTGTCTTTCCCTTCTGCCAGTGAACAAGAGAGTGGTTGAGCTCAAACGCGTTTGGCTTGAGATTTGTGCAAAGGAGCAGCTGGTCTGATTGTCCTGTATTTCACAAATAAAGGACTTTACTCACCGTAGTGTGGCTTCATCTTGGAGGCAACTTCCTTTTTTCTGTGTTATGCGGTGTGCCCCACCGCGATGGAGCCCCACTGCTATTAGGGTGGGCCTGCAGCGACAATGATCAAATACGCTGTGGGGATGGTGAGTCCGCTTTGTGGATGTTGTATGGACAGGATGACAGCCAGGACAGCTTCAGCGCAGCCCACTTGGGTAAACATTTTGAACATTTTGGGGCGAGGCATGCAACCCACTGGGGGTAACATTTATCATGCACCACAACTACCATCGTTCCTTGCGCAGACGCTCAGAGAGGCGGGACATTTAAATTCACGCAGGTGGTGCAATTGCTTCCTTTCCCTTCTGCCAGTGAACAAGAGACTGGTTGAGCTCGAAACGGGTTTGGCTTGAGATTTGTGCAAAGGAGCAGCTGATCTGATTGTCCTGTATTTCACAAATAAAAGACTTTACTCACCGTAGTGTGGCTTCATCTTGGAGGCAATTTCCTTATTTCTGTGTTATGCGGCATGCCCCGCCGCGATGGAGCCCCACTGCTATCATGGTGGGCCTGCAGCGACAATGATCAAATACGCTGTGGGGACGGTGAGTCCGCTTTGTGGCTGTTGTATGGACAGGATGACAGCCCGGAGAGCTTCAGCGCAGCCCACTTGGGTAAACAATTTGAACATTTTGGGGCGAGGTATGCAACCCACTGTGGGTAACATTTATCATGCACCACAACTACCATCATTCCTTGCGCAGACGCCCACAGAGGGGGGACATTTAAATTTGTGCAGGTGGTGCAATTGCTGCCTTTCCTTCTGCCAGTGAACAAGAGCGTTGTTGCGCTCGAAACGCGTTTGGCTTGAGATTTGTGCAAAGGAGAAACTGGTCTGATTGTCCTGTATTTCACAAATAAAGGACTTTACTCACCGTAGTGTGGCTTCATCTTGGATGCAACTTCCTTTTTTCTGTGTTATGCGGCGTGCCCCGCCGCGATGGAGCCCCACTGCTATCAGGGCGGGCATGCAGCGACAATGATCAAATACGCTGTGGGGACGGTGACACCGCTTTGTGGATGTTGTATGGACAGGATGACAGCCGGGACAGCTTCAGCGCAGCCCACTTGGATAAACAATTTGAACATTTTGGGGCGAGGTATGCAACCCACTGTAGGTAACATTTATCATGCACCACAACTACCATCATTCCTTGCGCAGACGCCCACAGAGGGGGGACATTTAAATTCGTGCAGGTTGTGCGATTGCTGCCTTTCCCTTCTGCAGTGAACAAGAGAGTGGTTGAGCTCAAACGCGTTTGGCTTGAGATTTGTGCAAAGGAGCAGCTGGTCTGATTGTCCTGTATTTCACAAATAAAGGACTTTACTCACCGTAGTGTGGCTTCATCTTGGAGGCAACTTCCTTTTTTCTGTGTTATGCGGTGTGCCCCACCGCGATGGAGCCCCACTGCTATTAGGGCGGGCCTGCAGCGACAATGATAAAAGATGCTGTGGGGATGGTGAGTCCGCTTTGTGGATGTTGTATGGACAGGATGACAGCCAGGACAGCTTCAGCGCAGCCCACTTGGGTAAACATTTTGAACATTTTGGGGCGAGGCATGCAACCCACTGGGGGTAACATTTATCATGCACCACAACTACCATCGTTCCTTGCGCAGACGCTCAGAGAGGCGGGACATTTAAATTCACGCAGGTGGTGCAATTGCTTCCTTTCCCTTCTGCCAGTGAACAAGAGACTGGTTGAGCTCGAAACGGGTTTGGCTTGAGATTTGTGCAAAGGAGCAGCTGATCTGATTGTCCTGTATTTCACAAATAAAAGACTTTACTCACCGTAGTGTGGCTTCATCTTGGAGGCAATTTCCTTATTTCTGTGTTATGCGGCATGCCCCGCCGCGATGGAGCCCCACTGCTATCATGGTGGGCCTGCAGCGACAATGATCAAATACGCTGTGGGGACGGTGAGTCCGCTTTGTGGCTGTTGTATGGACAGGATGACAGCCGGGACAGCTTCAGCGCAGCCCACTTGGGTAAACAATTTGAACATTTTGGGGCGAGGTATGCAACCCACTGTGGGTAACATTTATCATGCACCACAACTACCATCATTCCTTGCGCAGACGCCCACAGAGGGGGGACATTTAAATTTGTGCAGGTGGTGCGATTGCTGCCTTTCCCTTCTGCCAGTGAACAAGAGCGTTGTTGCGCTCGAAACGAGTTTGGCTTGAGATTTGTGCAAAGGAGAAACTGGTCTGATTGTCCTGTATTTCACAAATAAAGGACTTTACTCACCGTAGTGTGGCTTCATCCCTGAGGCAATTTCCTTTTTTCTGTGTTATGCGGAGTGCCCCGCCGCGATGGAGCCCCACTGCTAGCAGCGACAATGATCAAAGACGCTGTGGGGATGGTGAGTCCGCTTTGTGGATGTTGTATGGACAGGATGACAGCCCGGAGAGCTTCAGCGCAGCCCACTTGGGTAAACATTTTGAACATTTTGGGGCGAGGCATGCAAGCCACTGGGGGTAACATTTATCATGCACCACAACTACCATCATTCCTTGCGCAGACGCCCACAGATGCGGTACACTTAAATTCACGCAGGTGGTGCAATTGCTGCCTTTCCTTCTGCCAGTGAACAAGAGCGTTGTTGCGCTCAAACGCGTTTGGCTTGAGATTTGTGGAAAGGAGCAGCTGGTCTGATTGTCCTGTATTTCACAAATAAAGGACTTTACTCACCGTAGTGTGGCTTCAACCCTGAGGCAACTTCCTTTTTTCTGTGTTATGCGGCGTGCCCCGCCGCGATGGAGCCCCACTGCTATCACCGCGGGCCTGCAGTGACAATGATCAAAGACGCTGTGGGGACGGTGAGTCCGCTTTGTGGATGTTGTATGGACAGGATGACAGCCCGAACAGCTTCAGCGCAGCCCACTTGGATAAACATTTTGAACATTTTGGGGCGAGGCATGCAACCCACTGGGGGTAACATTTATCATGCACCACAACTACCATCATTCCTTGCGCAGACGCCCACAGAGGCGGGACATTTAAATTCACGCAGGTGGTGCGATTGCTGCCTTTCCCTTCTGCCAGTGAGCAAGAGTGTTGTTGAGCTCGAAACACGTTTGGCTTGAGATTTGTGCAAAGAAGCAGCTGGTCGGATTGTCCTGTATTTCACAAATAAAGGACTTTACTCACCGTAGTGTGGCTTCATCTTGGATGCAACTTCCTTTTTTCTGTGTTATGCGGCGTGCCCCGCCGCGATGGAGCCCCACTGCTATCAGGGCGGGTATGCAGCGACAATGATCAAATACGCTGTGGGGACGGTGACACCGCTTTGTGGATGTTATATGGACAGGATGACAGGCGGGACAGCTTCAGCGCAGCCCACTTGGGTAAACAATTTGAACATTTTGGGGCGAGGTATGCAACCCACTGTGGGTAACATTTATCATGCACCACAACTACCATCATTCCTTGCGCAGACGCCCACAGAGGGGGGACATTTAAATTCGTGCAGGTGGTGCGATTGCTGCCTTTCCCTTCTGCCAGTGAACAAGAGAGTGGTTGAGCTCAAACGCGTTTGGCTTGAGATTTGTGCAAAGGAGCAGCTGGTCTGATTGTCCTGTATTTCACAAATAAAGGACTTTACTCACCGTAGTGTGGCTTCATCTTGGAGGCAACTTCCTTTTTTCTGTGTTATGCGGTGTGCCCCACCGCGATGGAGCCCCACTGCTATTAGGGCGGGCCTGCAGCGACAATGATAAAAGATGCTGTGGGGATGGTGAGTCCGCTTTGTGGATGTTGTATGGACAGGATGACAGCCAGGACAGCTTCAGCGCAGCCCACTTGGGTAAACATTTTGAACATTTTGGGGCGAGGCATGCAACCCACTGGGGGTAACATTTATCATGCACCACAACTACCATCATTCCTTGCACAGACGCCCACAGAGGCGGGACATTTAAATTTGTGCAGGTGGTGCGATTGCTGCCTTTCCCTTCTGCCAGTGAACAAGAGCGTTGTTGCGCTCGAAACGCGTTTGGCTTGAGATTTGTGCAAAGGAGCAGCTGGTCTGATTGTCCTGTATTTCACAAATAAAGGACTTTACTCACCGTAGTGTGGCTTCATCCCTGAGGCAACTTCCTTTTTTCTGTGTTATGCGGAGTGCCCCGCCGCGATGGAGCCCCACTGCTAGCAGCGACAATGATCAAAGACGCTGTGGGGACGGTGAGTCCGCTTTGTGGATGTTGTATGGACAGGATGACAGCCCGGAGAGCTTCAGCGCAGCCCACTTGGGTAAACATTTTGAACATTTTGGGGCGAGGCATGCAACCCACTGGGGGTAACATTTATCATGCACCACAACTACCATCATTCCTTGCGCAGACGCCCACAGATGCGGGACATTTAAATTCACGCAGGTGGTGCAATTGCTGCCTTTCCTTCTGCCAGTGAACAAGAGCGTTGTTGCGCTCAAACGCGTTTGGCTTGAGATTTGTGCAAAGGAGCAGCTGGTCTGATTGTCCTGTATTTCACAAATAAAGGACTTTACTCACCGTAGTGTGGCTTCATCTTGGATGCAACTTCCTTTTTTCTGTGTTATGCGGCGTGCCCCGCCGCGATGGAGCCCCACTGCTATCAGGGCGGGCATGCAGCGACAATGATCAAATACGCTGTGGGGACGGTGACACCGCTTTGTGGATGTTATATGGACAGGAAGACAGCCGGGACAGCTTCAGCGCAGCCCACTTGGGTAAACAATTTGAACATTTTGGGGCGAGGTATGCAACCCACTGTGGGTAACATTTATCATGCACCACAACTACCATCATTCCTTGCGCAGACGCCCACAGAGGGGGGACATTTAAATTCGTGCAGGTGGTGCGATTGCTGCCTTTCCCTTCTGCCAGTGAACAAGAGAGTGGTTGAGATCAAACGCGTTTGGCTTGAGATTTGTGCAAAGGAGCAGCTGGTCTGATTGTCCTGTATTTCACAAATAAAGGACTTTACTCACCGTAGTGTGGCTTCATCTTGGAGGCAACTTCCTTTTTTCTGTGTTATGCGGTGTGCCCCACCGCGATGGAGCCCCACTGCTATTAGGGCGGGCCTGCAGCGACAATGATAAAAGATGCTGTGGGGATGGTGAGTCCGCTTTGTGGATGTTGTATGGACAGGATGACAGCCAGGACAGCTTCAGCGCAGCCCACTTGGGTAAACATTTTGAACATTTTGGGGCGAGGCATGCAACCCACTGGGGGTAACATTTATCATGCACCACAACTACCATCGTTCCTTGCGCAGACGCTCAGAGAGGCGGGACATTTAAATTCGTGCAGGTGGTGCAATTGCTTCCTTTCCCTTCTGCCAGTGAACAAGAGACTGGTTGAGCTCGAAACGGGTTTGGCTTGAGATTTGTGCAAAGGAGCAGCTGATCTGATTGTTCTATATTTCACAAATAAAAGACTTTACTCACCGTAGTGTGGCTTTATCTTGGAGGCAATTTCCTTATTTCTGTGTTATGCGGCATGCCCCGCCGCGATGGAGCCCCACTGCTATCATGGTGGGCCTGCAGCGACAATGATCAAATACGCTGAGGGGACGGTGAGTTCGCTTTGTGGCTGTTGTATGGACAGGATGACAGCCCGGAGAGCTTCAGCGCATCCCACTTGGGTAAACATTTTGTACATTTTGGGGCGAGGCATGCAACCACTGGGGGTAACATTTATCATGCACCACAACTACCATCATTCCTTGCGCAGACGCCCACAGAGGCGGGACATTTAAATTTGTGCAGGTGGTGCGATTGCTGCCTTTCCCTTCTGCCAGTGAACAAGAGCGTTGTTGCGCTCGAAACGCGTTTGGCTTGAGATTTGTGCAAAGGAGCAGCTGGTCTGATTGTCCTGTATTTCACAAATAAAGGACTTTACTCACCGTAGTGTGGCTTCATCTCTGAGGCAACTTCCTTTTTTCTGTGTTATGCGGAGTGCCCCGCCGCGATGGAGCCCCACTGCTAGCAGCGACAATGATCAAAGACGCTGTGGGGACGGTGAGTCCGCTTTGTGGATGTTGTATGGACAGGATGACAGCCCGGAGAGCTTCAGCGCAGCCCACTTGGGTAAACATTTTGAACATTTTGGGGCGAGGCATGCAACCCACTGGGGGTAACATTTATCATGCACCACAACTACCATCATTCCTTGCGCAGACGCCCACAGATGCGGGACATTTAAATTCACGCAGGTGGTGCAATTGCTGCCTTTCCTTCTGCCAGTGAACAAGAGCGTTGTTGCGCTCAAACGCGTTTGGCTTGAGATTTGTGCAAAGGAGCAGCTGGTCTGATTGTCCTGTTATTCACAAATAAAGGACTTTACTCACCGTACTGTGGCTTCATCTTGGATGCAACTTCCTTTTTTCTGTGTTATGCGGCGTGCCCCGCCGCGATGGAGCCCCACTGCTATCAGGGCGGGCATGCAGCGACAATGATCAAATACGCTGTGGGGACGATGACACCGCTTTGTGGATGTTATATGGACAGGAAGACAGCCGGGACAGCTTCAGCGCAGCCCACTTGGGTAAACAATTTGAACATTTTGGGGCGAGGTATGCAACCCACTGTGGGTAACATTTATCATGCACCACAACTACCATCATTCCTTGCGCAGACGCCCACAGAGGGGGGACATTTAAATTCGTGCAGGTGGTGCGATTGCTGCCTTTCCCTTCTGCCAGTGAACAAGAGAGTGGTTGAGCTCAAACGCGTTTGGCTTGAGATTTGTGCAAAGGAGCAGCTGGTCTGATTGTCCTGTATTACACAAATAAAGGACTTTACTCACCGTAGTGTGGCTTCATCTTGGAGGCAACTTCCTTTTTTCTGTGTTATGCGGTGTGCCCCACCGCGATGGAGCCCCACTGCTATTAGGGCGGGCCTGCAGCGACAATGATAAAAGATGCTGTGGGGATGGTGAGTCCGCTTTGTGGATGTTGTATGGACAGGATGACAGCCAGGACAGCTTCAGCGCAGCCCACTTGGGTAAACATTTTGAACATTTTGGGGCGAGGCATGCAACCCACTGGAGGTAACATTTATCATGCACCACAACTACCATCGTTCCTTGCGCAGACGCTCAGAGAGGCGGGACATTTAAATTCGCGCAGGTGGTGCAATTGCTTCCTTTCCCTTCTGCCAGTGAACAAGAGACTGGTTGAGCTCGAAATGGGTTTGGCTTGAGATTTGTGCAAAGGAGCAGCTGATCTGATTGTCCTGTATTTCACAAATAAAAGACTTTACTCACTGTAGTGTGGCTTCATCTTGGAGGCAATTTCCTTATTTCTGTGTTATGCGGCATGCCCTGCCGCGATGGAGCCCCACTGCTATCATGGTGGGCCTGCAGCGACAATGATCAAATACGCTGAGGGGACGGTGAGTCCGCTTTGTGGCTGTTGTATGGACAGGATGACAGCCCAGAGAGCTTCAGGCATCCCACTTGGGTAAACATTTTGAACATTTTGGGGCGAGGCATGCAACCCACTGGGGGTAACATTTATCATGCACCACAACTACCATCATTCCTTGCGCAGACGCCCACAGAGGCGGGACATTTAAATTTGTGCAGGTGGTGCGATTGCTGCCTTTCCCTTCTGCCAGTGAACAAGAGCGTTGTTGCGCTCGAAACGCGTTTGGCTTGAGATTTGTGCAAAGGAGCAGCTGGTCTGATTGTCCTGTATTTCACAAATAAAGGACTTTACTCACCGTAGTGTGGCTTCATCCCTGAGGCAACTTCCTTTTTTCTGTGTTATGCGGAGTGCCCCGCCGCGATGGAGCCCCACTGCTAGCAGCGACAATTATCAAAGATGCTGTGGGGACGGTGAGTCCGCTTTGTGGATGTTGTATGGACAGGATGACAGCCCGGACAGCTTTAACGCAGCCCACTTGGGTAAACATTTTGAACATTTTGGGGCGAGGCATGCAACCCACTTGGGGTAACATTTATCATGCACCACAACTACCATCATTCCTTGCGCAGACGCCCACAGAGGCCGGACATTTAAATTCACGCAGGTGGTGCGATTGCTGCCTTTCCCTTTTGCCAGTGAGCAAGAGCGTTGTTGAGCTCGAAACACGTTTGGCTTGAGATTTGTGCAAAGAAGCAGCTGGTCTGATTGTCCTGTATTTCACAAATAAAGGACTTTACTCACCGTAGTGTGGCTTCAACTTGGATGCAACTTCCTTTTTTCTGTGTTATACGGCGTGCCCCTCCGCGATGAAGCCCCACTGCTATCAGGGCGGGCATGCAGCGACAATGATCAAATACGCTGTGGGGACGGTGACACCGCTTTGTGGATGTTGTATGGACAGGATGACAGCTGGGACAGCTTCAGCGCAGCCCACTTGGGTAAACAATTTGAACATTTTGGGGCGAGGTATGCAACCCACTGTGGGTAACATTTATCATGCACCACAACTACCATCATTCCTTGCGCAGACGCTCAGAGAGGCGGGACATTTAAATTCGCGCAGGTGGTGCAATTGCTTCCTTTCCCTTCTGCCAGTGAACAAGAGAGTGGTTGAGCTCGAAACGGGTTTGGCTTGAGATTTGTGCAAAGGAGCAGCTGATCTGATTGTCCTGTATTTCACAAATAAAAGACTTTACTCACCGTAGTGTGGCTTCATCTTGGAGGCAATTTCCTTATTTCTGTGTTATGCGGCATGCCCTGCCGCGATGGAGCCCCACTGCTATCATGGTGGGCCTGCAGCGACAATGATCAAATACGCTGTGGGGGCGGTGAGTCCGCTTTGTGGCTGTTGTATGGACAGGATGACAGCCCGGAGAGCTTCAGCGCAGCCCACTTGGGTAAACATTTTGAACATTTTGGGGCGAGGCATGTAACCCACTGGGGGTAACATTTATCATGCACCACAACTACCATCATTCCTTGCGCAGACGCCCACAGATGCGGGACATTTAAATTCACGCAGGTGGTGCAATTGCTGCCTTTCCTTCTGCCAGTGAACAAGAGCGTTTTTGCGCTCAAACGCGTTTGGCTTGAGATTTGTGCAAAGGAGCAGCTGGTCTGATTGTCCTGTATTTCACAAATAAAGGACTTTACTCACCGTAGTGTGGCTTCATCTTGGAGGCAACTTCCTTTTTTCTGTGTTATGCGGCGTGCCCCGCCGCGATGGAGCCCCACTGCTATCATCGCGGGCCTGCAGTGACAATGATCAAAGACGCTGTGGGGACGGTGAGTCCGCTTTGTGGATGTTGTATGGACAGGATGACAGCCCGAACAGCTTCAGCGCAGCCCACTTGGATAAACATTTTGAATATTTTGGGGCGAGGCATGCAACCCACTGGGGGTAACATTTATCATGCACCACAACTACCATCATTCCTTGCGCAGACGCCCACAGAGGCGGGACATTTAAATTCACGCAGGTGGTGCGATTGCTGCCTTTCCCTTCTGCCAGTGAGCAAGAGCGTTGTTGAGCTCGAAACACGTTTGGCTTGAGATTTGTGCAAAGAAGCAGCTGGTCTGATTGTCCTGTATTTCACAAATAAAGGACTTTACTCACCGTAGTGTGGCTTCATCTTGGATGCAACTTCCTTTTTTCTGTGTTATGCGGCGTGCCCCACCGCGATGGAGCCCCACTGCTATCAGGGCGGGCATGCAGCGACAATGATCAAATACGCAGTGGGGACGGTGACACCGCTTTGTGGATGTTGTATGGACAGGATGACAGCCGGGACAGCTTCAGCGCAGCCCACTTGGGTAAACAATTTGAACATTTTGGGGCGAGGTATGCAACCCACTGTGGGTAACATTTATCATGCACCACAACTACCATCATTCCTTGCGCAGACGCCCACAGAGGGGGGACATTTAAATTCGTGCAGGTGGTGCGATTGCTGCCTTTCCCTTCTGCCAGTGAACAAGAGAATGGTTGAGCTCAAACGCGTTTGGCTTGAGATTTGTGCAAAGGAGCAGCTGGTCTGATTGTCCTGTATTTCACAAATAAAGGACTTTACTCACCGTAGTGTGGCTTCATCTTGGATGCAACTTCCTTTTTTCTGTGTTATACGGCGTGCCCCGCCGCGATGAAGCCCCACTCCTATCAGGGCGGGCATGCAGCGACAATGATCAAATACGCTGTGGGGACGGTGACACCGCTTTGTGGATGTTGTATGGACAGGATGACAGCCGGGACAGCTTCAGCGCAGCCCACTTGGGTAAACAATTTGAACATTTTGGGGCGAGGTATGCAACCCACTGTGGGTAACATTTATCATGCACCACAACTACCATCATTCCTTGCGCAGACGCTCAGAGAGGCGGGACATTTAAATTCGCGCAGGTGGTGCAATTGCTTCCTTTCCCTTCTGCCAGTGAACAAGAGAGTGGTTGAGCTCGAAATGGGTTTGGCTTGAGATTTGTGCAAAGGAGCAGCTGATCTGATTGTCCTGTATTTCACAAATAAAAGACTTTACTCACCGTAGTGTGGCTTCATCTTGGAGGCAATTTCCTTATTTCTGTGTTATGCGGCATGCCCCGCCGCGATGGAGCCCCACTGCTATCATGGTGGGCCTGCAGCGACAATGATCAAATACGCTGTGGGGACGGTGAGTCCGCTTTGTGGCTGTTGTATGGACAGGATGACAGCCCGGAGAGCTTCAGCGCAGCCCACTTGGGTAAACATTTTGAACATTTTGGGGCGAGGCATGTAACCCACTGGGGGTAACATTTATCATGCACCACAACTACCATCATTCCTTGCGCAGACGCCCACAGATGCGGGACATTTAAATTCACGCAGGTGGTGCAATTGCTGCCTTTCCTTCTGCCAGTGAACAAGAGCGTTGTTGCGCTCAAACGCGTTTGGCTTGAGATTTGTGCAAAGGAGCAGCTGGTCTGATTGTCCTGTATTTCACAAATAAAGGACTTTACTCACCGTAGTGTGGCTTCATCTTGGAGGCAACTTCCTTTTTTCTGTGTTATGCGGCGTGCCCCGCCGCGATGGAGCCCCACTGCTATCATCGCGGGCCTGCATTGACAATGATCAGAGACGCTGTGGGGACGGTGAGTCCGCTTTGTGGATGTTGTATGGACAGGATGACAGCCCGAACAGCTTCAGCGCAGCCCACTTGGATAAACATGTTGAACATTTTGGGGCGAGGCATGCAACCCACTGGGGGTAACATTTATCATGCACCACAACTACCATCATTCCTTGCGCAGACGCCCACAGAGGCGGGACATTTAAATTCACGCAGGTGGTGCGATTGCTGCCTTTCCCTTCTGCCAGTGAGCAAGAGCGTTGTTGAGCTCGAAACACGTTTGGCTTGAGATTTGTGCAAAGAAGCAGCTGGTCTGATTGTCCTGTATTTCACAAATAAAGGACTTTACTCACCGTAGTGTGGCTTCATCTTGGATGCAACTTCCTTTTTTCTGTGTTATGCGGCGTGCCCCGCCGCGATGGAGCCCCACTGCTATCAGGGCGGGCATGCAGCGACAATGATCAAATACGCAGTGGGGACGGTGACACCGCTTTGTGGATGTTGTATGGACAGGATGACAGCCGGGACAGCTTCAGCGCAGCCCACTTGGGTAAACAATTTGAACATTTTGGGGCGAGGTATGCAACCCACTGTGGGTAACATTTATCATGCACCACAACTACCATCATTCCTTGCGCAGACGCCCACAGAGGGGGGACATTTAAATTCGTGCAGGTGGTGCGATTGCTGCCTTTCCCTTCTGCCAGTGAACAAGAGAGTGGTTGAGCTCAAACGCGTTTGGCTTGAGATTTGTGCAAAGGAGCAGCTGGTCTGATTGTCCTGTATTTCACAAATAAAGGACTTTACTCACCGTAGTGTGGCTTCATCTTGGAGGCAACTTCCTTTTTTCTGTGTTATGCGGTGTGCCCCACCGCGATGGAGCCCCACTGCTATTAGGGCGGGCCTGCAGCGACAATGATAAAAGATGCTGTGGGGATGGTGAGTCCGCTTTGTGGATGTTGTATGGACAGGATGACAGCCAGGACAGCTTCAGCGCAGCCCACTTGGGTAAACATTTTGAACATTTTGGGGCGAGGCATGCAACCCACTGGGGGTAACATTTATCATGCACCACAACTACCATCGTTCCTTGCGCAGACGCTCAGAGAGGCGGGACATTTAAATTCGCGCAGGTGGTGCAATTGCTTCCTTTCCCTTCTGCCAGTGAACAAGAGACTGGTTGAGCTCGAAACGGGTTTGGCTTGAGATTTGTGCAAAGGAGCAGCTGATCTGATTGTCCTGTATTTCACAAATAAAAGACTTTACTCACCGTAGTGTGGATTCATCTTGGAGGCAATTTCCTTATTTCTGTGTTATGCGGCATGCCCCGCCGCGACGGAGCCCCACTGCTATCATGGTGGGCCTGCAGCGACAATGATCAAATACGCTGTGGGGACGGTGAGTCCGCTTTGTGGCTGTTGTATGGACAGGATGACTGCCCGAAGAGCTTCAGCGCATCCCACTTGGGTAAACATTTTGAACATTTTGGGGCGAGGCATGCAACCCACTGGGGGTAACATTTATCATGCACCACAACTACCATCATTCCTTGCGCAGACGCCCACAGAGGCGGGACATTTAAATTTGTGCAGGTGGTGCGATTGCTGCCTTTCCCTTCTGCCAGTGAACAAGAGCGTTGTTGCGCTCGAAACGCGTTTGGCTTGAGATTTGTGCAAAGGAGCAGCTGGTCTGATTGTCCTGTATTTCACAAATAAAGGACTTTACTCACCGTAGTGTGGCTTCATCCCTGAGGCAACTTCCTTTTTTCTGTGTTATGCGGAGTGCCCCGCCGCGATGGAGCCCCACTGCTAGCAGCGACAATGATCAAAGACGCTGTGGGGACGGTGAGTCCGCTTTGTGGATGTTGTATGGACAGGATGACAGCCGGGACAGCTTCAGCGCAGCCCACTTGGGTAAACAATTTGAACATTTTGGGGCGAGGTATGCAACCCACTGTGGGTAACATTTATCATGCACCACAACTACCATCATTCCTTGCGCAGACGCCCACAGAGGGGGGACATTTAAATTCGTGCAGGTAGTGCGATTGCTGCCTTTCCCTTCTGCCAGTGAACAAGAGAGTGGTTGAGCTCAAACGCGTTTGGCTTGAGATTTGTGCAAAGGAGCAGCTGGTCTGATTGTCCTGTATTTCTCAAATAAAGGACTTTACTCACCGTAGTGTGGCTTCATCTTGGAGGCAACTTCCTTTTTTCTGTGTTATGCGGTGTGCCCCACCACGATGGAGCCCCACTGCTATTAGGGCGGGCCTGCAGTGACAATGATCAAAGACGCTGTGGGGACGGTGAGTCCGCTTTGTGGATGTTGTATGGACAGGATGACTGCCCGGACAGCTTCAGCGCAGACCACTTGGATAAACATTTTGAACATTTTGGGGCGAGGCATGCAACCCACTGGGGGTAACATTTATCATGCACCACAACTACCATCATTCCTTGCGCAGACGCCCACAGAGGCGGGACATTTAAATTCACGCAGGTGGTGCGATTGCTGCCTTTCCCTTCTGCGAGTGAGCAAGAGCGTTGTTGAGCTCGAAACACGTTTGGCTTGAGATTTGTGCAAAGAAGCAGCTGGTATGATTGTCCTGTATTTCACAAATAAAGGACTTTACTCACCGTAGTGTGGCTTCATCTTGGATGCAACTTCCTTTTTTCTGTGTTATGCGGCGTGCCCCTCCGCGATGGAGCCCCACTGCTATCAGGGCGGGCATGCAGCGACAATGATCAAATACGCAGTGGGGACGGTGACACCGCTTTGTGGATGTTGTATGGACAGGATGACAGCCGGGACAGCTTCAGCGCAGCCCACTTGGGTAAACAATTTGAACATTTTGGGGCGAGGTATGCAACCCACTGTGGGTAACATTTATCATGCACCACAACTACCATCATTCCTTGCGCAGACGCCCACAGAGGGGGGACATTTAAATTCGTGCAGGTGGTGCGATTGCTGCCTTTCCCTTCTGCCAGTGAACAAGAGAGTGGTTGAGCTCAAACGCGTTTGGCTTGAGATTTGTGCAAAGGAGCAGCTGGTCTGATTGTCCTGTATTTCACAAATAAAGGACTTTACTCACCGTAGTGTGGCTTCATCTTGGAGGCAACTTCCTTTTTTCTGTGTTATGCGGTGTGCCCCACCGCGATGGAGCCCCACTGCTATTAGGGCGGGCCTGCAGCGACAATGATAAAAGATGCTGTGGGGATGGTGAGTCCGCTTTGTGGATGTTGTATGGACAGGATGACAGCCAGGACAGCTTCAGCGCAGCCCACTTGGGTAAACATTTTGAACATTTTGGGGCGAGGCATGCAACCCACTGGGGATAACATTTATCATGCACCACAACTACCATCGTTCCTTGCGCAGACGCTCAGAGAGGAGGGACATTTAAATTCGCGCAGGTGGTGCAATTGCTTCCTTTCCCTTCTGCCAGTGAACAAGAGACTGGTTGAGCTCGAAACGGGTTTGGCTTGAGATTTGTGCAAAGGAGCAGCTGATCTGATTGTCCTGTATTTCACAAATAAAAGACTTTACTCACCGTAGTGTGGCTTCATCTTGGAGGCAATTTCCTTATTTCTGTGTTATGCGGCATGCCCCGCCGCGATGGAGCCCCACTGCTATCATGGTGGGCCTGCAGCGACAATGATCAAATACGCTGTGGGGACGGTGAGTCCGCTTTGTGGCTGTTGTATGGACAGGATGACTGCCCGGAGAGCTTCAGCGCATCCCACTTGGGTAAACATTTTGAACATTTTGGGGCGAGGCATGCAACCCACTGGGGGTAACATTTATCATGCACCACAACTACCATCATTCCTTGCGCAGACGCCCACAGAGGCGGGACATTTAAATTTGTGCAGGTGGTGCGATTGCTGCCTTTCCCTTCTGCCAGTGAACAAGAGCGTTGTTGCGCTCGAAACGCGTTTGGCTTGAGATTTGTGCAAAGGAGCAGCTGGTCTGATTGTCCTGTATTTCACAAATAAAGGACTTTACTCACCGTAGTGTGGCTTCATCCCTGAGGCAACTTCCTTTTTTCTGTGTTATGCGGAGTGTCCCGCCGCGATGGAGCCCCACTGCTAGCAGCGACAATGATCAAAGACGCTGTGGGGACGGTGAGTCCGCTTTGTGGATGTTGTATGGACAGGATGACAGCCGGGACAGCTTCAGCGCAGCCCACTTGGGTAAACAATTTGAACATTTTGGGGCGAGGTATGCAACCCACTGTGGGTAACATTTATCATGCACCACAACTACCATCATTCCTTGCGCAGACGCCCACAGAGGCGGGACATTTAAATTCACGCAGGTAGTGCGATTGCTGCCTTTCCCTTCTGCCAGTGAGCAAGAGCGTTGTTGAGCTCGAAACACGTTTGGCTTGAGATTTGTGCAAAGAAGCAGTTGGTCTGATTGTCCTGTATTTCACAAATAAAGGACTTTAATCACCGTAGTGTGGCTTCATCTTGGATGCAACTTCCTTTTTTCTGTGTTATGCGGCGTGCCCCGCCGCGATGGAGCCCCACTGCTATCAGGGCGGGCATGCAGCGACAATGATCAAATACGCAGTGGGGACGGTGACACCGCTTTGTGGATGTTGTATGGACAGGATGACAGCCGGGACAGCTTCAGCGCAGCCCACTTGGGTAAACAATTTGAACATTTTGGGGCGAGGTATGCAACCCACTGTGGGTAACATTTATCATGCACCACAACTACCATCATTCCTTGCGCAGACGCCCACAGAGGGGGGACATTTAAATTCACGCAGGTGGTGCGATTGCTGCCTTTCCCTTCTGCCAGTGAACAAGAGAGTGGTTGAGCTCAAACGCGTTTGGCTTGAGATTTGTGCAAAGGAGCAGCTGGTCTGATTGTCCTGTATTTCACAAATAAAGGACTTTACTCACCGTAGTGTGGCTTCATCTTGGAGGCAACTTCCTTTTTTCTGTGTTATGCGGTGTGCCCCACCGCGATGGAGCCCCACGGCTATTAGGGCGGGCCTGCAGCGACAATGATAAAAGATGCTGTGGGGATGGTGAGTCCGCTTTGTGGATGTTGTATGGACAGGATGACAGCCAGGACAGCTTCAGCGCAGCCCACTTGGGTAAACATTTTGAACATTTTGGGGCGAGGCATGCAACCCACTGGGGGTAACATTTATCATGCACCACAACTACCATCGTTCCTTGCGCAGACGCTCAGAGAGGCGGGACATTTAAATTCGCGCAGGTGGTGCAATTGCTTCCTTTCCCTTCTGCCAGTGAACAAGAGACTGGTTGAGCTCGAAACGGGTTTGGCTTGAGATTTGTGCAAAGGAGCAGCTGATCTGATTGTCCTGTATTTCACAAATAAAAGACTTTACTCACCGTAGTGTGGCTTCATCTTGGAGGCAATTTCCTTATTTCTGTGTTATGCGGCATGTCCCGCCGCGATGGAGCCCCACTGCTATCATGGTGGGCCTGCAGCGACAATGATCAAATACGCTGTGGGGACGGTGAGTCCGCTTTGTGGCTGTTGTATGGACAGGATGACTGCCCGGAGAGCTTCAGCGCATCCCACTTGGGTAAACATTTTGAACATTTTGGGGCGAGGCATGCAAACCACTGGGGGTAACATTTATCATGCACCACAACTACCATCATTCCTTGCGCAGACGCCCACAGAGGCGGGACATTTAAATTTGTGCAGGTGGTGCGATTGCTGCCTTTCCCTTCTGCCAGTGAACAAGAGCGTTGTTGCGCTCAAAACGCGTTTGGCTTGAGATTTGTGCAAAGGAGCAGCTGGTCTGATTGTCCTGTATTTCACAAATAAAGGACTTTACTCACCGTAGTGTGGCTTCATCCCTGAGGCAACTTCCTTTTTTCTGTGTTATGCGGAGTGCCCCGCCGCAATCGAGCCCCACTGCTAGCAGCGACAATGATCAAAGACGCTGTGGGGACGGTGAGTCCGCTTTGTGGATGTTGTATGGACAGGATGACAGCCGGGACAGCTTCAGCGCAGCCCACTTGGGTAAACAATTTGAACATTTTGGGGCGAGGTATGCAACCCACTGTGGGTAACATTTATCATGCACCACAACTACCATCATTCCTTGCGCAGACGCCCACAGAGGGGGGACATTTAAATTCGTGCAGGTGGTGCGATTGCTGCCTTTCCCTTCTGCCAGTGAACAAGAGAGTGGTTGAGCTCAAACGCGTTTGGCTTGAGATTTGTGCAAAGGAGCAGCTGGTCTGATTGTCCTGTATTTCTCAAATAAAGGACTTCACTCACCGTAGTGTGGCTTCATCTTGGAGGCAACTTCCTTTTTTCTGTGTTATGCGGTGTGCCCCACCGCGATGGAGCCCCACTGCTATTAGGGCGGGCCTGCAGTGACAATGATCAAAGACGCTGTGGGGACGGTGAGTCCGCTTTGTGGATGTTGTATGGACAGGATGACAGCCCGAACAGCTTCAGCGCAGCCCACTTGGATAAACATTTTGAACATTTTGGGGCGAGGCATGCAACCCACTGGGGGTAACATTTATCATGCACCACAACTACCATCATTCCTTGCGCAGACGCCCACAGAGGCGGGACATTTAAATTCACGCAGGTGGTGCGATTGCTGCCTTTCCCTTCTGCCAGTGAGCAAGAGCGTTGTTGAGCTCGAAACACGTTTGGCTTGAGATTTGTGCAAAGAAGCAGCTGGTCTGATTGTCCTGTATTTCACAAATAAAGGACTTTACTCACCGTAGTGTGGCTTCATCTTGGATGCAACTTCCTTTTTTCTGTGTTATGCGGCGTGCCCCGCCGCGATGGAGCCCCACTGCTATCAGGGCGGGCATGCAGCGACAATGATCAAATACGCAGTGGGGACGGTGACACCGCTTTGTGGATGTTGTATGGACAGGATGACAGCCGGGACAGCTTCAGCGCAGCCCACTTGGGTAAACAATTTGAACATTTTGGGGCGAGGTATGCAACCCACTGTGGGTAACATTTATCATGCACCACAACTACCATCATTCCTTGGGCAGACGCCCACAGAGGGGGGACATTTAAATTCGTGCAGGTGGTGCGATTGCTGCCTTTCCCTTCTGCAGTGAACAAGAGAGTGGTTGAGCTCAAACGCGTTTGGCTTGAGATTTGTGCAAAGGAGCAGCTGGTCTGATTGTCCTGTATTTCACAAATAAAGGACTTTACTCACCGTAGTGTGGCTTCATCTTGGAGGCAACTTCCTTTTTTCTGTGTTATGCGGTGTGCCCCACCGCGATGGAGCCCCACTGCTATTAGGGCGGGCCTGCAGCGACAATGATAAAAGATGCTGTGCGGATGGTGAGTCCGCTTTGTGGATGTTGTATGGACAGGATGACAGTCAGGACAGCTTCAGCGCAGCCCACTTGGGTAAACATTTTGAACATTTTGGGGCGAGGCATGCAACCCACTGGGGGTAACATTTATCATGCACCACAACTACCATTGTTCCTTGCGCAGACGCTCAGAGAGGCGGGACATTTAAATTCGCGCAGGTGGTGCAATTGCTTCCTTTCCCTTCTGCCAGTGAACAAGAGACTGGTTGAGCTCGAAACGGGTTTGGCTTGAGATTTGTGCAAAGGAGCAGCTGATCTGATTGTCCTGTATTTCACAAATAAAAGACTTTACTCACCGTAGTGTGGCTTCATCTTGGAGGCAATTTCCTTATTTCTGTGTTATGCGGCATGCCCCGCCGCGATGGAGCCCCACTGCTATCATGGTGGGCCTGCAGCGACAATGATCAAATACGCTGTGGGGACGGTGAGTCCGCTTTGTGGCTGTTGTATGGACAGGATGACTGCCCGGAGAGCTTCAGCGCATCCCACTTGGGTAAACATTTTGAACATTTTGGGGCGAGGCATGCAACCCACTGGGGGTAACATTTATCATGCACCACAACTACCATCATTCCTTGCGCAGACGCCCACAGAGTCGGGACATTTAAATTTGTGCAGGTGATGCGATTGCTGCCTTTCCCTTCTGCCAGTGAACAAGAGCGTTGTTGCGCTCGAAACGCGTTTGGCTTGAGATTTGTGCAAAGGAGCAGCTGGTCTGATTGTCCTGTATTTCACAAATAAAGGACTTTACTCACCGTAGTGTGGCTTCATCCCTGAGGCAACTTCCTTTTTTCTGTGTTATGCGGAGTGCCCCGCCGCGATGGAGCCCCACTGCTAGCAGCGACAATGATCAAAGACGCTGTGGGGACGGTGAGTCCGCTTTGTGGATGTTGTATGGACAGGATGACAGCCCGGACAGCTTCAACGCAGCCCACTTGGGTAAACATTTTGAACATTTTGGGGCGAGGCATGCAACCCACTTGGGGTAACATTTATCATGCACCACAACTACCATCATTCCTTGCGCAGACGCCCACAGAGGCGGGACATTTAAATTCACGCAGGTGGTGCGATTGCTGCCTTTCCCTTCTGCCAGTGAGCAAGAGCGTTGTTGAGCTCGAAACACGTTTGGCTTAAGATTTGTGCAAAGAAGCAGCTGGTCTGATTGTCCTGTATTTCACAAATAAAGGACTTTACTCACCGTAGTGTGGCTTCATCTTGGATGCAACTTCCTTTTTTCTGTGTTATACGGCGTGCCCCGCCGCGATGGAGCCCCACTGCTATCAGGGCGGGCATGCAGCGACAATGATCAAATACGCTGTGGGGACGGTGACACCGCTTTGTGGATGTTGTATGGACAGGATGACAGCCAGGACAGCTTCAGCGCAGCCCACTTGGGTAAACAATTTGAACATTTTGGGGCGAGGTATGCAACCCACTGTGGGTAACATTTATCATGCACCACAACTACCATCATTCCTTGCGCAGACGCCCACAGAGGGGGGACATTTAAATTCGTGCAGGTGGTGCGATTGCTGCCTTTCCCTTCTGCCAGTGAACAAGAGAGTGGTTGAGCTCAAACGCGTTTGGCTTGAGATTTGTGCAAAGGAGCAGCTGGTCTGATTGTCCTGTATTTCTCAAATAAAGGACTTTACTCACCGTAGTGTGGCTTCATCTTGGAGGCAACTTCCTTTTTTCTGTGTTATGCGGTGTGCCCCACCGCGATGGAGCCCCACTGCTATTAGGGCGGGCCTGCAGCGACAATGATAAAAGATGCTGTGGGGACGGTGAGTCCGCTTTGTGGATGTTGTATGGACAGGATGACAGCCAGGACAGCTTCAGCGGAGCCCACTTGGGTAAACATTTTGAACATTTTGGGGCGAGGCATGCAACCCACTGGGGGTAACATTTATCATGCACCACAACTACCATCATTCCTTGCGCAGACGCTCAGAGAGGCGGGACATTTAAATTCGCGCAGGTGGTGCAATTGCTTCCTTTCCCTTCTGCCAGTGAACAAGAGACTGGTTGAGCTCGAAATGGGTTTGGCTTGAGATTTGTGCAAAGGAGCAGCTGATCTGATTGTCCTGTATTTCACAAATAAAAGACTTTACTCACCGTAGTGTGGCTTCATCTTGGAGGCAATTTCCTTATTTCTGTGTTATGCGGCATGCCCCGCCGCGATGGAGCCCCACTGCTATCATGGTGGGCCTGCAGCGACAATGATCAAATACGCTGTGGGGACGGTGAGTCCGCTTTTTGGCTGTTGTATGGACAGGATGACAGCCCGGAGAGCTTCAGCGCATCCCACTTGGGTAAACATTTTGAACATTTTGGGGCGAGGCATGCAACCCACTGGGGGTAACATTTATCATGCACCAAAACTACCATCATTCCTTGCGCAGACGCCCACTGAGGCGGGACATTTAAATTTGTGCAGGTGGTGCGATTGCTGCCTTTCCCTTCTGCCAGTGAACAAGAGCGTTGTTGCGCTCGAAACGCATTTGGCTTTAGATTTGTGCAAAGGAGCAGCTGGTCTGATTGTCCTGTATTTCACAAATAAAGGACTTTACTCACCATAGTGTGGCTTCATCCCTGAGGCAACTTCCTTTTTTCTGTGTTATGCGGAGTGCCCCGCCGCGATGGAGCCCCACTGCTAGCAGCGACAATGATCAAAGATGCTGTGGGGACGGTGAGTCCGCTTTGTGGATGTTGTATGGACAGGATGACAGCCCGGACAGCTTCAACGCAGCCCACTTGGGTAAACATTTTGAACATTTTGGGGCGAGGCATGCAACCCACTTGGGGTAACATTTATCATGCACCACAACTACCATCATTCCTTGCGCAGACGCCCACAGAGGCGGGACATTTAAATTCACGCAGGTGGTGCGATTGCTGCCTTTCCCTTCTGCCAGTGAGCAAGAGCGTTGTTGAGCTCGAAACACGTTTGGCTTGAGATTTGTGCAAAGAAGCAGCTGGTCTGATTGTCCTGTATTTCACAAATAAAGGACTTTACTCACCGTAGTGTGGCTTCATCTTGGATGCAACTTCCTTTTTTCTGTGTTATACGGCGTGCCCCGCCGCGATGAAGCCCCACTGCTATCAGGGCGGGCATGCAGCGACAATGATCAAATACGCTGTGGGGACGGTGACACCGCTTTGTGGATGTTGTATGGACAGGATGACAGCCGGGACAGCTTCAGCGCAGCCCACTTGGGTAAACAATTTGAACATTTTGGGGCGAGGTATGCAACCCACTGTGGGTAACATTTATCATGCACCACAACTACCATCATTCCTTGCGCAGACGCCCACAGAGGGGGGACATTTAAATTCGTGCAGGTGGTGCGATTGCTGCCTTTCCCTTCTGCCAGTGAACAAGAGAGTGGTTGAGCTCAAACGCGTTTGGCTTGAGATTTGTGCAAAGGAGCAGCTGGTCTGATTGTCCTGTATTTCTCAAATAAAGGACTTTACTCACCGTAGTGTGGCTTCATCTTGGAGGCAACTTCCTTTTTTCTGTGTTATGCGGTGTGCCCCACCGCGATGGAGCCCCACTGCTATTAGGGCGGGCCTGCAGCGACAATGATAAAAGATGCTGTGGGGACGGTGAGTCCGCTTTGTGGATGTTGTATGGACAGGATGACAGCCAGGACAGCTTCAGCGCAGCCCACTTGGGTAAACATTTTGAACATTTTGGGGCGAGGCATGCAACCCACTGGGGGTAACATTTATCATGCACCACAACTACCATCATTCCTTGCGCAGACGCCCACAGAGGCGGGACATTTAAATTCACGCAGGTGGTGCGATTGCTGCCTTTCCCTTCTGCCAGTGAGCAAGAGCGTTGTTGAGCTCGAAACACGTTTGGCTTGAGATTTGTGCAAAGAAGCAGCTGGTCTGATTGTCCTGTATTTCACAAATAAAGGACTTTACTCACCGTAGTGTGGCTTCATCTTGGATGCAACTTCCTTTTTTCTGTGTTATACGGCGTGCCCCGCCGCGATGAAGCCCCACTGCTATCAGGGCGGACATGCAGCGACAATGATCAAATACGCTGTGGGGACGGTGACACCGCTTTGTGGATGTTGTATGGACAGGATGACAGCCGGGACAGCTTCAGCGCAGCCCACTTGGGTAAACAATTTGATCATTTTGGGGCGAGGTATGCAACCCACTGGGGGTAACATTTATCATGCACCACAACTACCATC
The DNA here is from genome assembly GCF_964204655.1 of Triturus cristatus. Lineage (NCBI taxonomy): Eukaryota > Metazoa > Chordata > Amphibia > Caudata > Salamandridae > Triturus > Triturus cristatus. Next base: position 1,195,230,101 of record NC_140579.1, read on the forward strand.
GTTCCTTGCGCAGACGCTCAGAGAGGCGGGACATTTAAATTCGCGCAGGTGGTGCAATTGCTTCCTTTCCCTTCTGCCAGTGAACAAGAGAGTGGTTGAGCTCGAAACGGGTTTGGCTTGAGATTTGTGCAAAGGAGCAGCTGATCTGATTGTCCTGTATTTCACAAATAAAAGACTTTACTCACCGTAGTGTGGTTTCATCTTGGAGGCAACTTCCTTTTTTCTGTGTTATGCGGTGTGCCCCGCCGCGATGGAGCCCCACTGCTATCATGGTGGGCCTGCAGCGACAATGGTCAAATACGCTGTGGGGACGGTGAGTCCGCTTTGTGGCTGTTGTATGGACAGGATGACAGCCCGGAGAGCTTCAGCGCATCCCACTTGGGTAAACATTTTGAACATTATGGGGCGAGGCATGCAACCCACTGGGGGTAACATTTATCATGCACCACAACTACCATCATTACTTGCGCAGACGCACACAGAGGTGGGACATTTAAATTTGTGCAGGTGGTGCGATTGCTGCGTTTCCCTTCTGCCAGTGAACAAGAGCGTTGTTGTGCTCGAAACGCGTTTGGCTTGAGATTTGTGCAAAGGAGCAGCTGGTCTGATTGTCCTGTATTTCACAAATAAAGGACTTTACTCACCGTAGTGTGGCTTCATCCCTGAGGCAACTTCCTTTTTTCTGTGTTATGCGGAGTGCCCCGCCGCGATGGAGCCCCACTGCTAGCAGCGACAATGATCAAAGACGCTGTGGGCACGGTGAGTCCGCTTTGTGGATGTTGTATGGACAGGATGACAGCCCGGACAGCTTCAACGCAGCCCACTTGGGTAAACATTTTGAACATTTTGGGGCGAGGCATGCAACCCACTTGGGGTAACATTTATCATGCACCACAACTACCATCATTCCTTTCGCAGATGCCCACAGAGGCGGGACATTTAAATTCACGCAGGTGGTGCGATTGCTGCCTTTCCCTTCTGCCAGTGAGCAAGAGCGTTGTTGAGCTCGAAACACGTTTGGCTTGAGATTTGTGCAAAGAAGCAGCTGGTCTGATTGTCCTGTATTTCACAAATAAAGGACTTTACTCACCGTAGTGTGGCTTCATCTTGGATGCAACTTCCTTTTTTCTGTGTTATACGGCGTGCCCCGCCGCGATGAAGCCCCACTGCTATCAGGGCGGGCATGCAGCGACAATGATCAAATACGCTGTGGGGACGGTGACACCGCTTTGTGGATGTTGTATGGACAGGATGACAGCCGGGACAGCTTCAGCGCAGCCCACTTGGGTAAACAATTTGAACATTTTGGGGCGAGGTATGCAACCCACTGTGGGTAACATTTATCATGCACCACAACTACCATCATTCCTTGCGCAGATGCCCACAGAGGGGGGACATTTAAATTCGTGCAGGTGGTGCGATTGCTGCCTTTCCCTTCTGCCAGTGAACAAGAGAGTGGTTGAGCTCAAACGCGTTTGGCTTGAGATTTAGGCAAAGGAGCAGCTGGTCTGATTGTCCTGTATTTCTCAAATAAAGGACTTTACTCACCGTAGTGTGGCTTCATCTTGGATGCAACTTCCTTTTTTCTGTGTTATACGGCGTGCCCCGCCGCGATGAAGCCCCACTGCTATCAGGGCGGGCATGCAGCGACAATGATAAAAGATGCTGTGGGGACGGTGAGTCCGCTTTGTGGATGTTGTATAGACAGGATGACAGCCAGGACAGCTTCAGCGCAGCCCACTTGGGTAAACATTTTGAACATTTTGGGGCGAGGCATGCAACCCACTGGGGGTAACATTTATCATGCACCACAACTACCATCATTCCTTGCGCAGACGCTCAGAGAGGCGGGACATTTAAATTCGCGCAGGTGGTGCAATTGCTTCCTTTCCCTTCTGCCAGTGAACAAGAGAGTGGTTGAGCTCGAAACGGGTTTGGCTTGAGATTTGTGCAAAGGAGCAGCTGATCTGATTTTCCTGTATTTCACAAATAAAAGACTTTACTCACCGTAGTGTGGCTTCATCTTGGAGGCAATTTCCTTATTTCTGTGTTATGCGGCATGCCCCGCCGCGATGGAGCCCCACTGCTATCATGGTGGGCCTGCAGCGACAATGATCAAATACGCTGTGGGGACGGTGAGTCCGCTTTGTGGCTGTTGTGTGGACAGGATGACAGCCCGGAGAGCTTCAGCGCAGCCCACTTGGGTAAACATTTTGAACATTTTGGGGCGAGGCATGCAACTCACTGGGGGTAACATTTATCATGCACCACAACTACCATCATTCCTTGCGCAGACGCCCACAGATGCGGGACATTTAAATTCACGCAGGTGGTGCAATTGCTGCCTTTCCTTCTGCCAGTGAACAAGAGCGTTGTTGCGCTCAAACGCGTTTGGCTTGAGATTTGTGCAAAGGAGCAGCTGTTCTGATTGTCCTGTATTTCACAAATAAAGGACTTTACTCACCGTAGTGTGGCTTCATCTTGGAGGCAACTTCCTTTTTTCTGTGTTATGCGGCGTGCCCCGCCGCGATGGAGCCCTACTGCTATCATCGCGGGCCTGCAGTGACAATGATCAAAGATGCTGTGGGGACGGTGAGTCCGCTTTGTGGATGTTGTATGGACAGGATGACAGCCCGAACAGCTTCAGCGCAGCCCACTTGGATAAACATTTTGAACATTTTGGGCGAGGCATGCAACCCACTGGGGGTAAAATTTATCATGCACCACAACTACCATCATTCCTTGCGCAGACGCCCACAGAGGTGGGACATTTAAATTCACGCAGGTGGTGCGATTGCTGCCTTTCCCTTCTGCCAGTGAGCAAGAGCGTTGTTGAGCTCGAAACACGTTTGGCTTGAGATTTGTGCAAAGAAGCAGCTGGTCTGATTGTCCTGTATTTCACAAATAAAGGACTTTACTCACCGTAGTGTGGCTTCATCTTGGATGCAACTTCCTTTTTTCTGTGTTATGCGGCGTGCCCCGCCGCGATGGAGCCCCACTGCTATCAGGGCGGGCATGCAGCGACAATGATCAAATACGCTGTGGGGACGGTGACACCGCTTTGTGGATGTTGTATGGACAGGATGACAGCCGGGACAGCTTCAGCGCAGCCCACTTGGGTAAACAATTTGAACATTTTGGGGCGAGGTATGCAACCCACTGTGGGTAACATTTATCATGCACCACAACTACCATCATTCCTTGCGCAGACGCCCACAGAGGGGGGACATTTAAATTCGTGCAGGTGGTGAGATTGCTGCCTTTCCTTTCTGCCAGTGAACAAGAGAGTGGTTGAGCTCAAACGCGTTTGGCTTGAGATTTGTGCAAAGGAGCAGCTGGTCTGATTGTCCTGTATTTCACAAATAAAGGACTTTACTCACCGTAGTGTGGCTTCATCTTGGAGGCAACTTCCTTTTTTCTGTGTTATGCGGTGTGCCCCACCGCGATGGAGCCCCACTGCTATTACGGCGGGCCTGCAGCGACAATGATAAAAGATGCTGTGGGGATGGTGAGTCCGCTTTGTGGATGTTGTATGGACAGGATGACAGCCAGTACAGCTTCAGCGCAGCCCACTTGGGTAAACATTTTGAACATTTTGGGGCGAGGCATGCAACCCACTGGGGGTAACATTTATCATGCACCACAACTACCATCGTTCCTTGCGCAGACGCTCAGAGAGGCGGAACATTTAAATTCGCGCAGGTGGTGCAATTGCTTCCTTTCCCTTCTGCCAGTGAACAAGAGACTGGTTGAGCTCGAAACGGGTTTGGCTTGAGATTTGTGCAAAGGAGCAGCTGATCTGATTGTCCTGTATTTCACAAATAAAAGACTTTAGTGTGGCTTCATCTTGGAGGCAATTTCCTTATTTCTGTGTTATGCGGCATGCCCCGCCGCGATGGAGCCCCACTGCTATCATGGTGGGCCTGCAGCGACAATGATCAAATACGCTGTGGGGACGGTGAGTCCGCTTTGTGGCTGTTGTATGGACAGGATGACAGCCGGGACAGCTTCAGCGCAGCCCACTTGGGTAAACAATTTGAACATTTTGGGGCGAGGTATGCAACCCACTGTGGGTAACATTTATCATGCACCACAACTACCATCATTCCTTGCGCAGACGCCCACAGAGGGGGGACATTTAAATTTGTGCAGGTGGTGCGATTGCTGCCTTTCCCTTCTGCCAGTGAACAAGAGAGTGGTTGAGCTCGAAACGGGTTTGGCTTGAGATTTATGCAAAGGAGCAGCTGATCTGATTGTCCTGTATTTCACAAATAAAAGACTTTACTCACCGTAGTGTGGCTTCATCTTGGAGGCAATTTCCTTATTTCTGTGTTATGCGGCATGCCCCGCCGCGATGGAGCCCCACTGCTATCATGGTGGGCTTGCAGCGACAATGATCAAATACGCTGTGGGGACGGTGAGTCCGCTTAGTGGCTGTTGTATGGACAGGATGACAGCCCGGAGAGCTTCAGCGCATCCCACTTGGGTAAACATTTTGAACATTTTGGGGCGAGGCATGCAACCCACTGTGGGTAACATTTATCATGCACCACAACTACCATCATTCCTTGCGCAGACGCCCACAGAGGGGGTACATTTAAATTCGTGCAGGTGGTGCGATTGCTGCCTTTCCCTTCTGCCAGTGAACAAGAGAGTGGTTGAGCTCGAAACGGGTTTGGCTTGAGATTTATGCAAAGGAGCAGCTGATCTGATTGTCCTGTATTTCACAAATAAAAGACTTTACTCACCGTAGTGTGGCTTCATCTTGGAGGCAATTTCCTTATTTCTGTGTTATGCGGCATGCCCCGCCGCGATGGAGCCCCACTGCTATCATGGTGGGCTTGCAGCGACAATGATCAAATACGCTGTGGGGACGGTGAGTCCGCTTTGTGGCTGTTGTATGGACAGGATGACAGCCCGGAGAGCTTCAGCGCAGCCCACTTGGGTAAACATTTTGAACATTTTGGGGCGAGGCATGCAACCCACTGGGGGTAACATTTATCATGCACCACAACTACCATCATTCCTTGCGCAGACGCCCACAGAGGCGGGACATTTAAATTCACGCAGGTGGTGCAATTGCTGCCTTTCCTTCTGCCAGTGAACAAGAGCGTTGTTGTGCTCAAACGCGTTTGGCTTGAGATTTGTGCAAAGGAGCAGCTGGTCAGATTGTCCTGTATTTCACAAATAAAGGACTTTACTCACCGTAGTGTGGCTTCATCTTGGAGGCAACTTCCTTTTTTCTGTGTTATGCGGCGTGCCCCGCCGCGATGGAGCCCCACTGCTATCATCGCGGGCCTGCAGTGACAATGATCAAAGACGCTGTGGGGACGGTGAGTCCGCTTTGTGGATGTTGTATGGACAGGATGACAGCCCGAACAGCTTCAGCGCAGCCCACTTGGATAAACATTTTGAACATTTTGGGGCGAGGCATGCAACCCACTGGGGGTAACATTTATCATGCACCACAACTACCATCATTCCTTGCGCAGACGCCCACAGAGGGGGGACATTTAAATTCGTGCAGGTGGTGCGATTGCTGCCTTTCCCTTCTGCCAGTGAACAAGAGAGTGGTTGAGCTCAAACGCGTTTGGCTTGAGATTTGTGCAAAGGAGCAGCTGGTCTGATTGTCCTGTATTTCACAAATAAAGGACTTTACTCACCGTAGTGTGGCTTCATCTTGGAGGCAACTTCCTTTTTTCTGTGTTATGCGGTGTGCCCCACCGCGATTGAGCCCCACTGCTATTAGGGCGGGCCTGCAGCGACAATGATAAAAGATGCTGTGGGGATGGTGAGTCCGCTTTGTGGATGTTGTATGGACAGGATGACAGCCAGGACAGCTTCAGCGGAGCCCACTTGGGTAAACATTTTGAACATTTTGCGGCGAGGCATGCAACCCACTGGGGGTAACATTTATCATGCACCACAACTACCATCGTTCCTTGCGCAGACGCTCAGAGAGGCAGGACATTTAAATTCGCGCAGGTGGTGCAATTGCTTCCTTTCCCTTCTGCCAGTGAACAAGAGACTGGTTGAGCTCGAAACGGGTTTGGCTTGAGATTTGTGCAAAGGAGCAGCTGATCTGATTGTCCTGTATTTCACAAATAAAAGACTTTACTCACCGTAGTGCGGCTTCATCTTGGAGTCAACTTCCTTTTTTCTGTGTTATGCGGTGTGCCCCGCCGCGATGGAGCCCCACTGCTATCATGGTGGGCCTGCAGCGACAATGATCAAATACGCTGTGGGGACGGTGAGTCCGCTTTGTGGCTGTTGTATGGACAGGATGACAGCCCGGAGAGCTTCAGCGCATCCCACTTGGGTAAACATTTTGAACATTTTGGGGCGAGGCATGCAACCCACTGGGGGTAACATTTATCATGCACCACAACTACCATCATTCCTTGCGCAGACGCCCACAGAGGCGGGACATTTAAATTTGTGCAGGTGGTGCGATTGCTGCCTTTCCCTTCTGCCAGTGAACAAGAGCGTTGTTGCGCTCGAAACGCGTTTGGCTTGAGATTTGTGCAAAGGAGCAGCTGGTCTGATTGTCCTGTATTTCACAAATAAAGGACTTTACTCACTGTAGTGTGGCTTCATCCCTCAGGCAACTTCCTTTTTTCTGTGTTATGCGGAGTGCCCCGCCGCGATGGAGCCCCACTGCTAGCAGCGACAATGATCAAAGACGCTGTGGGGACGGTGAGTCCGCTTTGTGGATGTTGTATGGACAGGATGACAGCCCGGACAGCTTCAACGCAGCCCACTTGGGTAAACATTTTGAACATTTTGGGGCGAGGGATGCAACCCACTGGGGGTAACATTTATCATGCACCACAACTACCATCATTCCTTGCGCAGACGCCCACAGAGGCGGGACATTTAAATTCACGCAGGTGGTGCGATTGCTGCCTTTCCCTTCTGCCAGTGAGCAAGAGCGTTGTTGAGCTCGAAACACGTTTGGCTTGAGATTTGTGCAAAGAAGCAGCTGGTCTGATTGTCCTGTATTTCACAAATAAAGGACTTTACTCACCGTAGTGTGGCTTCATCTTGGATGCAACTTCCTTTTTTCTGTGTTATATGGCGTGCCCCGCCGCGATGAAGCCCCACTGCTATCAGGGCGGGCATGCAGCGACAATGATCAAATACGCTGTGGGGACGGTGACACCGCTTTGTGGATGTTGTATGGACAGGATGACAGCCAGGACAGCTTCAGCGCAGCCCACTTGGGTAAACAATTTGAACATTTTGGGGTGAGGTATGCAACCCACTGTGGGTAACATTTATCATGCACCACAACTACCATCATTCCTTGCGCAGACGCTCAGAGAGGCGGGACATTTAAATTCGCGCAGGTGGTGCAATTGCTTCCTTTCCCTTCTGTCAGTGAACAAGAGAGTGGTTGAGCTCGAAACGGGTTTGGCTTGAGATTTGTGCAAAGGAGCAGCTGATCTGATTGTCCTGTATTTCACAAATAAAAGACTTTACTCACCGTAGTGTGGCTTCATCTTGGAGGCAATTTCCTTATTTCTGTGTTATGCGGCATGCCCCGCCGCGATGGAGCCCCACTGCTATCATGGTGGGCCTGCAGCGACAATGATCAAATACGCTGTGGGGACGGTGAGTCCGCTTTGTGGCTGTTGTATGGACAGGATGACAGCCCGGAGAGCTTCAGCGCAGCCCACTTGGGTAAACAATTTGAACATTTTGGGGCGAGGTATGCAACCCACTGTGGGTAACATTTATCATGCACCACAACTACCATCATTCCTTGCGCAGACGCCCACAGAGGGGGGACATTTAAATTTGTGCAGGTGGTGCGATTGCTGCCTTTCCCTTCTGCCAGTGAACAAGAGAGTGGTTGAGCTCGAAACGGGTTTGGCTTGAGATTTATGCAAAGGAGCAGCTGATCTGATTGTCCTGTATTTCACAAATAAAAGACTTTACTCACCGTAGTGTGGCTTCATCTTGGAGGCAATTTCCTTATTTCTGTGTTATGCGGCATGCCCCGCCGCGATGGAGCCCCACTGCTATCATGGTGGGCTTGCAGCGACAATGATCAAATACGCTGTGGGGACGGTGAGTCCGCTTTGTGGCTGTTGTATGGACAGGATGACAGCCCGGAGAGCTTCAGCGCATCCCACTTGGGTAAACATTTTGAACATTTTGGGGCGAGGCATGCAACCCACTGTGGGTAACATTTATCATGCACCACAACTACCATCATTCCTTGCGCAGACGCCCACAGAGGGGGTACATTTAAATTTGTGCAGGTGGTGCGATTGCTGCCTTTCCCTTCTGCCAGTGAACAAGAGAGTGGTTGAGCTCGAAACGGGTTTGGCTTGAGATTTATGCAAAGGAGCAGCTGATCTGATTGTCCTGTATTTCACAAATAAAAGACTTTACTCACCGTAGTGTGGCTTCATCTTGGAGGCAATTTCCTTATTTCTGTGTTATGCGGCATGCCCCGCCGCGATGGAGCCCCACTGCTATCATGGTGGGCTTGCAGCGACAATGATCAAATACGCTGTGGGGACGGTGAGTCCGCTTTGTGGCTGTTGTATGGACAGGATGACAGCCCGGAGAGCTTCAGCGCAGCCCACTTGGGTAAACATTTTGAACATTTTGGGGCGAGGCATGCAACCCACTGGGGGTAACATTTATCATGCACCACAACTACCATCATTCCTTGCGCAGACGCCCACAGAGGCGGGACATTTAAATTCACGCAGGTGGTGCAATGCTGCCTTTCCTTCTGCCAGTGAACAAGAGCGTTGTTGTGCTCAAACGCGTTTGGCTTGAGATTTGTGCAAAGGAGCAGCTGGTCAGATTGTCCTGTATTTCACAAATAAAGGACTTTACTCACCGTAGTGTGGCTTCATCTTGGAGGCAACTTCCTTTTTTCTGTGTTATGCGGCGTGCCCCGCCGCGATGGAGCCCCACTGCTATCATCGCGGGCCTGCAGTGACAATGATCAAAGACGCTGTGGGGACGGTGAGTCCGCTTTGTGGATGTTGTATGGACAGGATGACAGCCCGAACAGCTTCAGCGCAGCCCACTTGGATAAACATTTTGAACATTTTGGGGCGAGGCATGCAACCCACTGGGGGTAACATTTATCATGCACCACAACTACCATCATTCCTTGCGCAGACGCCCACAGAGGGGGGACATTTAAATTCGTGCAGGTGGTGCGATTGCTGCCTTTCCCTTCTGCCAGTGAACAAGAGAGTGGTTGAGCTCAAACGCGTTTGGCTTGAGATTTGTGCAAAGGAGCAGCTGGTCTGATTGTCCTGTATTTCACAAATAAAGGACTTTACTCACCGTAGTGTGGCTTCATCTTGGAGGCAACTTCCTTTTTTCTGTGTTATGCGGTGTGCCCCACCGCGATTGAGCCCCACTGCTATTAGGGCGGGCCTGCAGCGACAATGATAAAAGATGCTGTGGGGATGGTGAGTCCGCTTTGTGGATGTTGTATGGACAGGATGACAGCCAGGACAGCTTCAGCGGAGCCCACTTGGGTAAACATTTTGAACATTTTGCGGCGAGGCATGCAACCCACTGGGGGTAACATTTATCATGCACCACAACTACCATCGTTCCTTGCGCAGACGCTCAGAGAGGCAGGACATTTAAATTCGCGCAGGTGGTGCAATTGCTTCCTTTCCCTTCTGCCAGTGAACAAGAGACTGGTTGAGCTCGAAACGGGTTTGGCTTGAGATTTGTGCAAAGGAGCAGCTGATCTGATTGTCCTGTATTTCACAAATAAAAGACTTTACTCACCGTAGTGCGGCTTCATCTTGGAGTCAACTTCCTTTTTTCTGTGTTATGCGGTGTGCCCCGCCGCGATGGAGCCCCACTGCTATCATGGTGGGCCTGCAGCGACAATGATCAAATACGCTGTGGGGACGGTGAGTCCGCTTTGTGGCTGTTGTATGGACAGGATGACAGCCCGGAGAGCTTCAGCGCATCCCACTTGGGTAAACATTTTGAACATTTTGGGGCGAGGCATGCAACCCACTGGGGGTAACATTTATCATGCACCACAACTACCATCATTCCTTGCGCAGACGCCCACAGAGGCGGGACATTTAAATTTGTGCAGGTGGTGCGATTGCTGCCTTTCCCTTCTGCCAGTGAACAAGAGCGTTGTTGCGCTCGAAACGCGTTTGGCTTGAGATTTGTGCAAAGGAGCAGCTGGTCTGATTGTCCTGTATTTCACAAATAAAGGACTTTACTCACTGTAGTGTGGCTTCATCCCTCAGGCAACTTCCTTTTTTCTGTGTTATGCGGAGTGCCCCGCCGCGATGGAGCCCCACTGCTAGCAGCGACAATGATCAAAGACGCTGTGGGGACGGTGAGTCCGCTTTGTGGATGTTGTATGGACAGGATGACAGCCCGGACAGCTTCAACGCAGCCCACTTGGGTAAACATTTTGAACATTTTGGGGCGAGGGATGCAACCCACTGGGGGTAACATTTATCATGCACCACAACTACCATCATTCCTTGCGCAGACGCCCACAGAGGCGGGACATTTAAATTCACGCAGGTGGTGCGATTGCTGCCTTTCCCTTCTGCCAGTGAGCAAGAGCGTTGTTGAGCTCGAAACACGTTTGGCTTGAGATTTGTGCAAAGAAGCAGCTGGTCTGATTGTCCTGTATTTCACAAATAAAGGACTTTACTCACCGTAGTGTGGCTTCATCTTGGATGCAACTTCCTTTTTTCTGTGTTATATGGCGTGCCCCGCCGCGATGAAGCCCCACTGCTATCAGGGCGGGCATGCAGCGACAATGATCAAATACGCTGTGGGGACGGTGACACCGCTTTGTGGATGTTGTATGGACAGGATGACAGCCAGGACAGCTTCAGCGCAGCCCACTTGGGTAAACAATTTGAACATTTTGGGGTGAGGTATGCAACCCACTGTGGGTAACATTTATCATGCACCACAACTACCATCATTCCTTGCGCAGACGCTCAGAGAGGCGGGACATTTAAATTCGCGCAGGTGGTGCAATTGCTTCCTTTCCCTTCTGTCAGTGAACAAGAGAGTGGTTGAGCTCGAAACGGGTTTGGCTTGAGATTTGTGCAAAGGAGCAGCTGATCTGATTGTCCTGTATTTCACAAATAAAAGACTTTACTCACCGTAGTGTGGCTTCATCTTGGAGGCAATTTCCTTATTTCTGTGTTATGCGGCATGCCCCGCCGCGATGGAGCCCCACTGCTATCATGGTGGGCCTGCAGCGACAATGATCAAATACGCTGTGGGGACGGTGAGTCCGCTTTGTGGCTGTTGTATGGACAGGATGACAGCCCGGAGAGCTTCAGCGCAGCCCACTTGGGTAAACATTTTGAACATTTTGGGGCGAGGCATGTAACCCACTGGGGGTAACATTTATCATGCACCACAACTACCATCATTCCTTGCGCAGACGCCCACAGATGCGGGACATTTAAATTCACGCAGGTGGTGCAATTGCTGCCTTTCCTTCTGCCAGTGAACAAGAGCGTTGTTGCGCTCAAACGCGTTTGGCTTGAGATTTGTGCAAAGGAGCAGCTGGTCTGATTGTCCTGTATTTCACAAATAAAGGACTTTACTCACCGTAGTGTGGCTTCATCCCTGAGGCAACTTCCTTTTTTCTGTGTTATGCGGAGTGCCCCGCCGCGATGGAGCCCCACTGCTAGCAGCGACAATGATCAAAGATGCTGTGGGTACGGTGAGTCCGCTTTGTGGATGTTGTATGGACAGGATGGCAGCCCGGACAGCTTCAACGCAGCCCACTTGGGTAAACATTTTGAACATTTTGGGGCGAGGCATGCAACCCACTTGGGGTAACATTTATCATGCACCACAACTACCATCATTCCTTGCGCAGACGCCCACAGAGGCGGGACATTTAAATTCACGCAGGTGGTGCGATTGCTGCCTTTCCCTTCTGCCAGTGAGCAAGAGCGTTGTTGAGCTCGAAACACTTTTGGCTTGAGATTTGTGCAAAGAAGCAGCTGGTCTGATTGTCCTGTATTTCACAAAGAAAGGACTTTACTCACCGTAGTGTGGCTTCATCTTGGATGCAACTTCCTTTTTTCTGTGTTATGCGGCGTGCCCCGCCGCGATGGAGCCCCACTGCTATCAGGGCGGGCATGCAGCGACAATGATCAAATACGCTGTGGGGACGGTGACACCGCTTTGTGGATGTTGTATGGACAGGATGACAGCCGGGACAGCTTCAGCGCAGCCCACTTGGGTAAACAATTTGTTCATTTTGGGGCGAGGCATGCAACCCACTGGGGGTAACATTTATCATGCACCACAACTACCATCGTTCCTTGCGCAGACGCTCAGAGAGGCAGGACATTTAAATTCGCGTAGGTGGTGCAATTGCTTCCTTTCCCTTCTGCCAGTGAACAAGAGACTGGTTGAGCTCGAAACGGGTTTGGCTTGAGATTTGTGCAAAGGAGCAGCTGGTCTGATTGTCCTGTATTTCACAAATAAAGGACTTTACTAACCGTAGTGTGGCTTCATCTTGGAGGCAACTTCCTTTTTTCTGTGTTATGCGGTGTGCCCCACCGCGATTGAGCCCCACTGCTATTAGGGCGGGCCTGCAGCGACAATGATAAAAGATGCTGTGGGGATGGTGAGTCCGCTTTGTGGATGTTGTATGGACAGGATGACAGCCAGGACAGCTTCAGCGGAGCCCACTTGGGTAAACATTTTGAACATTTTGGGGCGAGGCATGCAACCCACTGGGGGTAACATTTATCATGCACCACAACTACCATCGTTCCTTGCGCAGACGCTCAGAGAGGCAGGACATTTAAATTCGCGCAGGTGGTGCAATTGCTTCCTTTCCCTTCTGTCAGTGAACAAGAGACTGGTTGAGCTCGAAACGGGTTTGGCTTGAGATTTGTGCAAAGGAGCAGCTAATCTGATTGTCCTGTATTTCACAAATAAAAGACTTTACTCACCGTAGTGCGGCTTCATCTTGGAGGCAACTTCCTTTTTTCTGTGTTATGCGGTGTGCCCCGCCGCGATGGAGCCCCACTGCTATCATGGTGGGCCTGCAGCGACAATGATCAAATACGCTGTGGGGACGGTGAGTCCGCTTTGTGGCTGTTGTATGGACAGGATGACAGCCCGGAGAGCTTCAGCGCATCCCACTTGGGTAAACATTTTGAACATTTTGGGGCGAGGCATGCAACCCACTGGGTGTAATATTTATCATGCACCACAGCTACCATCATTCCTTGCGCAGACGCCCACAGAGGCGGGACATTTAAATTTGTGCAGGTGGTGCGATTGCTGCCTTTCCCTTCTGCCAGTGAACAAGAGCGTTGTTGCGCTCGAAACGCGTTTGGCTTGAGATTTGTGCAAAGGAGCAGCTGGTCTGATTGTCCTGTATTTCACAAATAAAGGACTTTACTCACCGTAGTGTGGCTTCATCCCTGAGGCAACTTCCTTTTTTCTGTGTTATGCGGAGTGCCCCGCCGCGATGGAGCCCCACTGCTAGCAGCGACAATGATCAAAGACGCTGTGGGGACGGTGAGTCCGCTTTGTGGATGTTGTATGGACAGGATGACAGCCCGGACAGCTTCAACGCAGCCCACTTGGGTAAACATTTTGAACATTTTGGGGCGAGGCATGCAACCCACTTGGGGTAACATTTATCATGCACCACAACTACCATCATTCCTTGCGCAGACGCCCACAGAGGCGGGACATTTAAATTCACGCAGGTGGTGCGATTGCTGCCTTTCCCTTCTGCCAGTGAACAAGAGAGTGGTTGAGCTCGAAACGGGTTTGGCTTGAGATTTGTGCAAAGGAGCAGCTGATCTGATTGTCCTGTATTTCACAAATAAAAGACTTTACTCACCGTAGTGTGGCTTCATCTTGGAGGCAATTTCCTTATTTCTGTGTTATGCGGCATGCCCCGCCGCGATGGAGCCCCACTGCTATCATGGTGGGCCTGCAGCGACAATGATCAAATACGCTGTGGGGACGGTGAGTCCGCTTTGTGGCTGTTGTATGGACAGGATGACAGCCCGGAGAGCTTCAGCGCAGCCCACTTGGGTAAACATTTTGAACATTTTGGGACGAGGCATGCAACCCACTGGGGGTAACATTTATCATGCACCACAACTACCATCATTCCTTGCGCAGACACCCACAGATGCGGGACATTTAAATTCACGCAGGTGGTGCAATTGCTGCCTTTCCTTCTGCCAGTGAACAAGAGCGTTGTTGCGCTCAAACGCGTTTGGCTTGAGATTTGTGCAAAGGAGCAGCTGGTCTGATTGTCCTGTATTTCACAAATAAAGGACTTTACTCACCGTAGTGTGGCTTCATCTTGGAGGCAACTTCCTTTTTTCTGTGTTATGCGGCGTGCCCCGCCGCGATGGAGCCCCACTGCTATCATCGCGGGCCTGCAGTGACAATGATCAAAGACGCTGTGGGGACGGTGAGTCCGCTTTGTGGATGTTGTATGGACAGGATGACAGCCCGAACAGCTTCAGCGCAGCCCACTTGGATAAACATTTTGAACATTTTGGGGCGAGGCATGCAACCCACTGGGGGTAACATTTATCATGCACAACAACTACCATCATTCCTTGCGCAGACGCCCACAGAGGCGGGACATTTAAATTCACGCAGGTGGTGCGATTGCTGCCTTTCCCTTCTGCCAGTGAGCAAGAGCGTTGTTGAGCTCGAAACACGTTTGGCTTGAGATTTGTGCAAAGAAGCAGCTGGTCTGATTGTCCTGTATTTCACAAATAAAGGACTTTACTCACCGTAGTGTGGCTTCATCTTGGATGCAACTTCCTTTTTTCTGTGTTATGCGGCGTGCCCCGCCGCGATGGAGCCCCACTGCTATCAGGGCGGGCATGCAGCGACAATGATCAAATGCGCTGTGGGGATGGTGACACCGCTTTGTGGATGTTGAATGGACAGGATGACAGCCGGGACAGCTTCAGCGCAGCCCACTTGGGTAAACAATTTGAACATTTTGGGGCGAGGTATGCAACCCACTGTGGGTAACATTTATCATGCACCACAACTACCCTCATTCCTTCCGCAGACGCCCACAGAGGGGGGACATTTAAATTCGTGCAGGTGGTGCGATTGCTGCCTTTCCCTTCTGCCAGTGAACAAGAGAGTGGTTGAGCTCAAACGCGTTTGGCTTGAGATTTGTGCCAAGGAGCAGCTGGTCTGATTGTCCTGTATTTCACAAATAAAGGACTTTACTCACCGTAGTGTGGCTTCATCTTGGAGGCAACTTCCTTTTTTCTGTGTTATGCGGTGTGCCCCACCGCGATGGAGCCCCACTGCTATTAGGGCGGGCCTGCAGCGACAATGATAAAAGATGCTGTGGGGATGGTGAGTCCTCTTTGTGGATGTTGTATGGACAGGATGACAGCCCGGAGAGCTTCAGCGCATCCCACTTGGGTAAACATTTTGAACATTTTGGGGTGAGGCATGCAACCCACTGGGGGTAACATTTATCATGCACCACAACTACCATCATTCCTTGCGCAGACGCCCACAGAGGCGGGACATTTAAATTTGTGCAGGTGGTGCGATTGCTGCCTTTCCCTTCTGCCAGTGAACAAGAGCGTTGTTGCGCTCGAAACGCGTTTGGCTTGAGATTTGTGCAAAGGAGCAGCTGGTCTGATTGTCCTGTATTTCACAAATAAAGGACTTTACTCACCGTAGTGTGGCTTCATCCCTGAGGCAACTTCCTTTTTTCTGTGTTATGCGGAGTGCCCCGCCGCGATGGAGCCCCACTGCTAGCAGCGACAATGATCAAATACGCTGTGGGGACGGTGAGTCCGCTTTGTGGATGTTGTATGGACAGGATGACAGCCCGGACAGCTTCAACGCAGCCCACTTGGGTAAACATTTTGAACATTTTGGGGCGAGGCATGCAACCCACTTGGGGTAACATTTATCATGCACCACAACTACCATCATTCCTTGCGCAGACGCCCACAGAGGCGGGACATTTAAATTCACGCAGGTGGTGCGATTGCTGCCTTTCCCTTCTGCCAGTGAGCAAGAGCGTTGTTGAGCTCGAAACACGTTTGGCTTGAGATTTGTGCAAAGAAGCAGCTGGTCTGATTGTCCTGTATTTCACAAATAAAGGACTTTACTCACCGTAGTGTGGCTTCATCTTGGATGCAACTTCCTTTTTTCTGTGTTATACGGCGTGCCCCGCCGCGATGAAGCCCCACTGCTATCAGGGCGGGCATGCAGCGACAATGATCAAATACACTGTGGGGACGGTGACACCGCTTTGTGGATGTTGTATGGACAGGATGACAGCCGGGATAGCTTCAGCGCAGCCCACTTGGGTAAACAATTTGAACATTTTGGGGCGAGGTATGCAACCCACTGTGGGTAACATTTATCATGCACCACAACTACCATCATTCCTTGCGCAGACGCCCACAGAGGAGGGACATTTAAATTCGTGCAGGTGGTGCGATTGCTGCCTTTCCCTTCTGCCAGTGAACAAGAGAGTGGTTGAGTTCAAACGCGTTTGGCTTGAGATTTGTGCAAAGGAGCAGCTGGTCTGATTGTCCTGTATTTCTCAAATAAAGGACTTTACTCACCGTAGTGTGGCTTCATCTTGGAGGCAACTTCCTTTTTTCTGTGTTATGCGGTGTGCCCCACCGCGATGGAGCCACACTGCTATTAGGGCGGGCCTGCAGCGACAATGATAAAAGATGCTGTGGGGACGGTGAGTCCGCTTTGTGGATGTTGTATGGACAGGATGACAGCCAGGACAGCTTCAGCGCAGCCCACTTGGGTAAACATTGTGAACATTTTGAGGCGAGGCATGCAACCCACTGGGGGTAACATTTATCATGCACCACAACTACCATCATTCCTTGCGCAGACGCTCAGAGAGGCGGGACATTTAAATTCGCGCAGGTGGTGCAATTGCTTCCTTTCCCTTCAGCCAGTGAACAAGAGAGTGGTTGAGCTCGAAACGGGTTTGGCTTGAGATTTGTGCAAAGGAGCAGCTGATCTGATTGTCCTGTATTTCACAAATAAAAGACTTTACTCACCGTAGTGTGGCTTCATCTTGGAGGCAATTTCCTTATTTTTGTGTTATGCGGCATGCCCCGCCGCGATGGAGCCCCACTGCTATCATGGTGGGCCTGCAGCGACAATGATCAAATACGCTGTGGGGACGGTGTGTCCACTTTGTGGCTGTTGTATGGACAGGATGACAGCCCGGAGAGCTTCAGCGCAGCCCACTTGGGTAAACATTTTGAACATTTTGGGGCGAGGCATGCAACCCACTGGGGGTAACATTTATCATGCACCACAACTACCATCATTCCTTGCGCAGACGCCCACAGCTGCGGGACATTTAAATTCACGCAGGTGGTGCAATTGCTGCCTTTCCTTCTGCCAGTGAACAAGAGCGTTGTTGCGCTCAAACGCGTTTGGCTTGAGATTTGTGCAAAGGAGCAGCTGGTCTGATTGTCCTGTATTTCACAAATAAAGAACTTTACTCACCGTAGTGTGGCTTCATCTTGGAGGCAACTTCCTTTTTTCTGTGTTATGCGGCGTGCCCCGCCGCGATGGAGCCCCACTGCTATCAGGGCGGGCATGCAGCGGCAATGATCAAATACGCTGTGGGGACGGTGACACCGCTTTGTGGATGTTGTATGGACAGGATGACAGCCGGGACAGCTTCAGCGCAGCCCACTTGGGTAAACAATTTGAACATTTTGGGGCGAGGTATGCAACCCACTGTGGGTAACATTTATCATGCACCACAACTACCATCATTCCTTGCGCAGACGCCCACAAAGGGGGGACATTTAAATTCGTGCAGGTGGTGCGATTGCTGCCTTTCCCTTCTGCCAGTGAACAAGAGAGTGGTTGAGCTCAAACGCGTTTGGCTTGAGATTTGTGCAAAGGAGCAGCTGGTCTGATTGTCCTGTATTTCTCAAATAAAGGACTTTACTCACCGTAGTGTGGCTTCATCTTGGAGGCAACTTCCTTTTTTCTGTGTTATGCGGTGTGCCCCACCGTGATGGAGCCCCACTGCTATTAGGGCAGGCCTGCAGCGACAATGATAAAAGATGCTGTGGGGACGGTGAGTCCGCTTTGTAGATGTTGTATGGACAGGATGACAGCCAGGACAGCTTCAGAGCAGCCCACTTGGGTAAACATTTTGAACATTTTGGGGCGCTCATGCAACCCACTGGGGGTAACATTTATCATGCACCACAACTACCATCATTCCTTGCGCAGACGCTCAGAGAGGCGGGACATTTAAATTCGCGCAGGTGGTGCAATTGCTTCCTTTCCCTTCTGCCAGTGAACAAGAGAGTGGTTGAGCTCGAAACGGGTTTGGCTTGAGATTTGTGCAAAGGAGCAGCTGATCTGATTGTCCTGTATTTCACAAATAAAAGACTTTACTCACCGTAGTGTGGCTTCATCTTGGAGGCAATTTCCTTATTTCTGTGTTATGCGGCATGCCCCGCCGCGATGGAGCCCTACTGCTATCATGGTGGGCCTGCAGCGACAATGATCAAATACGCTGTGGGGACGGTGAGTCCGCTTTGTGGCTGTTGTATGGACAGGATGACAGCCCGGAGAGCTTCAGCGCAGCCCACTTGGGTAAACATTTTGAACATTTTGGGGCGAGGCATGTAACCCACTGGGGGTAACATTTATCATGCACCACAACTACCATCATTCCTTGCGCAGACGCCCACAGATGCGGGACATTTAAATTCACGCAGGTGGTGCAATTGCTGCCTTTCCTTCTGCCAGTGAACAAGAGCGTTGTTGCGCTCAAACGAGTTTGGCTTGAGATTTGTGCAAAGGAGCAGCTGGTCTGATTGTCCTGTATTTCACAAATAAAAGACTTTACTCACCGTAGTGTGGCTTCATCTTGGAGGCAACTTCCTTTTTTCTGTGTTATGCGGCGTGCCCCGCCGCGATGGAGCCCCACTGCTATCATCGCGGGCCTGCAGTGACAATGATCAAAGACGCTGTGGGGACGGTGAGTCCGCTTTGTGGATGTTGTATGGACAGGATGACAGCCCGAACAGCTTCAGCGCAGCCCACTTGGATAAACATTTTGAACATTTTGGGGCGAGGCATGCAACCCACTGGGGGTAACATTTATCATTCACCACAACTACCATCATTCCTTGCGCAGACGCCCACAGAGGCGGGACATTTAAATTCACGCAGGTGGTGCGATTGCTGCCTTTCCCTTCTGCCAGTGAGCAAGAGCGTTGTTGAGCTCGAAACACGTTTGGCTTGAGATTTGTGCAAAGAAGCAGCTGGTCTGATTGTCCTGTATTTCACAAATAAAGGACTTTACTCACCGTAGTGTGGCTTCATCTTGGATGCAACTTCCTTTTTTCTGTGTTATGCGGCGTGCCCCGCCGCGATGGAGCCCCACTGCTATCAGGGCGGGCCTGCAGCGACAATGATCAAATACGCTGTGGGGACGGTGAGTCCGCTTTGTGGCTGTTGTATGGACAGGATGACAGCCCGGAGAGCTTCAGCGCATCCCACTTGGGTAAACATTTTGTACATTTTGGGGCGAGGCATGCAACCCACTGGGGGTAACATTTATCATGCACCACAACTACCATCATTCCTTGCGCAGACGCCCACAGAGGCGGGACATTTAAATTTGTGCAGGTGGTGCGATTGCTGCCTTTCCCTTCTGCCAGTGAACAAGAGCGTTGTTGCGCTCGAAACGCGTTTGGCTTGAGATTTGTGCAAAGGAGCAGCTGGTCTGATTGTCCTGTATTTCACAAATAAAGGACTTTACTCACCGTAGTGTGGCTTCATCCCTGAGGCAACTTCCTTTTTTCTGTGTTATGCGGAGTGCCCCGCCGCGATGGAGCCCCACTGCTAGCAGCGACAATGATCAAAGATGCTGTGGGGACGGTGAGTCCGCTTTGTGGATGTTGTATGGACAGGATGACAGCCCGGACAGCTTCAACGCAGCCCACTTGGATAAACATTTTGAACATTTTGGGGCGAGGCATGCAACCCACTGGGGGTAACATTTATCATTCACCACAACTACCATCATTCCTTGCGCAGACGCCCACAGAGGCGGGACATTTAAATTCACGCAGGTGGTGCGATTGCTGCCTTTCCCTTCTGCCAGTGAGCAAGAGCGTTGTTGAGCTCGAAACACGTTTGGCTTGAGATTTGTGCAAAGAAGCAGCTGGTCTGATTGTCCTGTATTTCACAAATAAAGGACTTTACTCACCGTAGTGTGGCTTCATCTTGGATGCAACTTCCTTTTTTCTGTGTTATGCGGCGTGCCCCGCCGCGATGGAGCCCCACTGCTATCAGGGCGGGCATGCAGCGACAATGATCAAATACGCTGTGGGGACGGTGACACCGCTTTGTGGATGTTGTATGGACAGGATGACAGCCGGGACAGCTTCAGCGCAGCCCACTTGGGTAAACAATTTGAACATTTTGGGGCGAGGTATCTAACCCACTGTGGGTAACATTTATCATGCACCACAACTACCATCATTCCTTGCGCAGACGCAAACAGAGGGGGGACATTTAAATTCGTGCAGGTGGTGCGATTGCTGCCTTTCCCTTCTGCCAGTGAACAAGAGAGTGGTTGAGCTCAAACGCGTTTGGCTTGAGATTTGTGCAAAGGAGCAGCTGGTCTGATTGTCCTGTATTTCACAAATAAAGGACTTTACTCACCGTAGTGTGGCTTCATCTTGGAGGCAATTTCCTTATTTCTGTGTTATGCGGCATGCCCCGCCGCGATGGAGCCCCACTGCTATCATGGTGGGCCTGCAGCGACAATGATCAAATACGCTGAGGGGACGGTGAGTCCGCTTTGTGGCTGTTGTATGGACAGGATGACAGCCCAGAGAGCTTCAGCACATCCCACTTGGGTAAACATTTTGAACATTTTGGGGTGAGGCATGCAACCCACTGGGGGTAACATTTATCATGCACCACAACTACCATCATTCCTTGCGCAGACGCCCACAGAGGCGGGACATTTAAATTTGTGCAGGTGGTGCAATTGCTGCCTTTCCCTTCTGCCAGTGAACAAGAGCGTTGTTGCGCTCGAAACGCGTTTGGCTTGAGATTTGTGCAAAGGAGCAGCTGGTCTGATTGTCCTGTATTTCACAAATAAAGGACTTTACTCACCATAGTGTGGCTTCATCCCTGAGGCAACTTCCTTTTTTCTGTGTTATGCGGAGTGCCCCGCCGCGATGGAGCCCCACTGCTAGCAGCGACAATGATCAAAGACGCAGTGGGGACGGTGAGTCCGCTTTGTGGATGTTGTATGGACAGGATGACAGCCCGGACAGCTTCAACGCAGCCCACTTGGGTAAACATTTTGAACATTTTGGGGCGAGGCATGCAACCCACTTGGGGTAACATTTATCATGCACCACAACTACCATCATTCCTTGCGCAGACGCCCACAGCTGCGGGACATTTAAATTCAAGCAGGTGGTGCAATTGCTGCCTTTCCTTCTGCCAGTGAACAAGAGCGTTGTTGCGCTCAAACGCGTTTGGCTTGAGATTTGTGCAAAGGAGCAGCTGGTCTGATTGTCCTGTATTTCACAAATAAAGAACTTTACTCACCGTAGTGTGGCTTCATCTTGGAGGCAACTTCCTTTTTTCTGTGTTATGCGGCGTGCCCCGCCGCGATGGAGCCCCACTGCTATCAGGGCGGGCATGCAGCGGCAATGATCAAATACGCTGTGGGGACGGTGACACCGCTTTGTGGATGTTGTATGGACAGGATGACAGCCGGGACAGCTTCAGCGCAGCCCACTTGGGTAAACAATTTGAACATTTTGGGGCGAGGTATGCAACCCACTGTGGGTAACATTTATCATGCACCACAACTACCATCATTCCTTGCGCAGACGCCCACAAAGGGGGGACATTTAAATTCGTGCAGGTGGTGCGATTGCTGCCTTTCCCTTCTGCCAGTGAACAAGAGAGTGGTTGAGCTCAAACGCGTTTGGCTTGAGATTTGTGCAAAGGAGCAGCTGGTCTGATTGTCCTGTATTTCTCAAATAAAGGACTTTACTCACCGTAGTGTGGCTTCATCTTGGAGGCAACTTCCTTTTTTCTGTGTTATGCGGTGTGCCCCACCGCGATGGAGCCCCACTGCTATTAGGGCAGGCCTGCAGCGACAATGATAAAAGATGCTGTGCGGACGGTGAGTCCGCTTTGTAGATGTTGTATGGACAGGATGACAGCCAGGACAGCTTCAGCGCAGCCCACTTGGGTAAACATTTTGGGGCGCTCATGCAACCCACTGGGGGTAACATTTATCATGCACCACAACTACCATCATTCCTTGCGCAGACGCTCAGAGAGGCGGGACATTTAAATTCGCGCAGGTGGTGCAATTGCTTCCTTTCCCTTCTGCCAGTGAACAAGAGAGTGGTTGAGCTCGAAACGGGTTTGGCTTGAGATTTGTGCAAAGGAGCAGCTGATCTGATTGTCCTGTATTTCACAAATAAAAGACTTTACTCACCGTAGTGTGGCTTCATCTTGGAGGCAATTTCCTTATTTCTGTGTTATGCGGCATGCCCCGCCGCGATGGAGCCCCACTGCTATCATGGTGGGCCTGCAGCGACAATGATCAAATACGCTGTGGGGACGGTGAGTCCGCTTTGTGGCTGTTGTATGGACAGGATGACAGCCCGGAGAGCTTCAGCGCAGCCCACTTGGGTAAACATTTTGAACATTTTGGGACGAGGCATGCAACCCACTGGGGGTAACATTTATCATGCACCACAACTACCATCATTCCTTGCGCAGACACCCACAGATGCGGGACATTTAAATTCACGCAGGTGGTGCAATTGCTGCCTTTCCTTCTGCCAGTGAACAAGAGCGTTGTTGCGCTCAAACGCGTTTGGCTTGAGATTTGTGCAAAGGAGCAGCTGGTCTGATTGTCCTGTATTTCACAAATAAAGGACTTTACTCACCGTAGTGTGGCTTCATCTTGGAGGCAACTTCCTTTTTTCTGTGTTATGCGGCGTGCCCCGCCGCGATGGAGCCCCACTGCTATCATCGCGGGCCTGCAGTGACAATGATCAAAGACGCTGTGGGGACGGTGAGTCTGCTTTGTGGATGTTGTATGGACAGGATGACAGCCCGAACAGCTTCAGCGCAGCCCACTTGGATAAACATTTTGAACATTTTGGGGCGAGGCATGCAACCCACTGGGGGTAACATTTATCATGCACAACAACTACCATCATTCCTTGCGCAGACGCCCACAGAGGCGGGACATTTAAATTCACGCAGGTGGTGCGATTGCTGCCTTTCCCTTCTGCCAGTGAGCAAGAGCGTTGTTGAGCTCGAAACACGTTTGGCTTGAGATTTGTGCAAAGAAGCAGCTGGTCTGATTGTCCTGTATTTCACAAATAAAGGACTTTACTCACCGTAGTGTGGCTTCATCTTGGATGCAACTTCCTTTTTTCTGTGTTATGCGGCGTGCCCCGCCGCGATGGAGCCCCACTGCTATCAGGGCGGGCATGCAGCGACAATGATCAAATGCGCTGTGGGGATGGTGACACCGCTTTGTGGATGTTGAATGGACAGGATGACAGCCGGGACAGCTTCAGCGCAGCCCACTTGGGTAAACAATTTGAACATTTTGGGGCGAGGTATGCAACCCACTGTGGGTAACATTTATCATGCACCACAACTACCCTCATTCCTTCCGCAGACGCCCACAGAGGGGGGACATTTAAATTCGTGCAGGTGGTGCGATTGCTGCCTTTCCCTTCTGCCAGTGAACAAGAGAGTGGTTGAGCTCAAACGCGTTTGGCTTGAGATTTGTGCCAAGGAGCAGCTGGTCTGATTGTCCTGTATTTCACAAATAAAGGACTTTACTCACCGTAGTGTGGCTTCATCTTGGAGGCAACTTCCTTTTTTCTGTGTTATGCGGTGTGCCCCACCGCGATGGAGCCCCACTGCTATTAGGGCGGGCCTGCAGCGACAATGATAAAAGATGCTGTGGGGATGGTGAGTCCTCTTTGTGGATGTTGTATGGACAGGATGACAGCCCGGAGAGCTTCAGCGCATCCCACTTGGGTAAATATTTTGAACATTTTGGGGTGAGGCATGCAACCCACTGGGGGTAACATTTATCATGCACCACAACTACCATCATTCCTTGCGCAGACGCCCACAGAGGCAGGACATTTAAATTTGTGCAGGTGGTGCGATTGCTGCCTTTCCCTTCTGCCAGTGAACAAGAGCGTTGTTGCGCTCGAAACGCGTTTGGCTTGAGATTTGTGCAAAGGAGCAGCTGGTCTGATTGTCCTGTATTTCACAAATAAAGGACTTTACTCACCGTAGTGTGGCTTCATCCCTGAGGCAACTTTCTTTTTTCTGTGTTATGCGGAGTGCCCCGCCGCGATGGAGCCCCACTGCTAGCAGCGACAATGATCAAATACGCTGTGGGGACGGTGAGTCCGCTTTGTGGATGTTGTATGGACAGGATGACAGCCCGGACAGCTTCAACGCAGCCCACTTGGGTAAACATTTTGAACATTTTGGGGCGAGGCATGCAACCCACTTGGGGTAACATTTATCATGCACCACAACTACCATCATTCCTTGCGCAGACGCCCACAGAGGCGGGACATTTAAATTCACGCAGGTGGTGCGATTGCTGCCTTTCCCTTCTGCCAGTGAGCAAGAGCGTTGTTGAGCTCGAAACACGTTTGGCTTGAGATTTGTGCAAAGAAGCAGCTGGTCTGATTGTCCTGTATTTCACAAATAAAGGACTTTACTCACCGTAGTGTGGCTTCATCTTGGATGCAACTTCCTTTTTTCTGTGTTATACGGCGTGCCCCGCCGCGATGAAGCCCCACTGCTATCAGGGCGGGCATGCAGCGACAATGATCAAATACACTGTGGGGACGGTGACACCGCTTTGTGGATGTTGTATGGACAGGATGACAGCCGGGATAGCTTCAGCGCAGCCCACTTGGGTAAACAATTTGAACATTTTGGGGCGAGGTATGCAACCCACTGTGGGTAACATTTATCATGCACCACAACTACCATCATTCCTTGCGCAGACGCCCACAGAGGAGGGACATTTAAATTCGTGCAGGTGGTGCGATTGCTGCCTTTCCCTTCTGCCAGTGAACAAGAGTGTGGTTGAGTTCAAACGCGTTTGGCTTGAGATTTGTGCAAAGGAGCAGCTGGTCTGATTGTCCTGTATTTCTCAAATAAAGGACTTTACTCACCGTAGTGTGGCTTCATCTTGGAGGCAACTTCCTTTTTTCTGTGTTATGCGGTGTGCCCCACCGCGATGGAGCCACACTGCTATTAGGGCGGGCCTGCAGCGACAATGATAAAAGATGCTGTGGGGACGGTGAGTCCGCTTTGTGGATGTTGTATGGACAGGATGACAGCCAGGACAGCTTCAGCGCAGCCCACTTAGGTAAACATTGTGAACATTTTGAGGCGAGGCATGCAACCCACTGGGGGTAACATTTATCATGCACCACAACTACCATCATTCCTTGCGCAGACGCTCAGAGAGGCGGGACATTTAAATTCGCGCAGGTGGTGCAATTGCTTCCTTTCCCTTCAGCCAGTGAACAAGAGAGTGGTTGAGCTCGAAACGGGTTTGGCTTGAGATTTGTGCAAAGGAGCAGCTGATCTGATTGTCCTGTATTTCACAAATAAAAGACTTTACTCACCGTAGTGTGGCTTCATCTTGGAGGCAATTTCCTTATTTCTGTGTTATGCGGCATGCCCCGCCGCGATGGAGCCCCACTGCTATCATGGTGGGCCTGCAGCGACAATGATCAAATACGCTGTGGGGACGGTGTGTCCACTTTGTGGCTGTTGTATGGACAGGATGACAGCCCGGAGAGCTTCAGCGCAGCCCACTTGGGTAAACATTTTGAACATTTTGGGGCGAGGCATGCAACCCACTGGGGGTAACATTTATCATGCACCACAACTACCATCATTCCTTGCGCAGACGCCCACAGCTGCGGGACATTTAAATTCACGCAGGTGGTGCAATTGCTGCCTTTCCTTCTGCCAGTGAACAAGAGCGTTGTTGCGCTCAAACGCGTTTGGCTTGAGATTTGTGCAAAGGAGCAGCTGGTCTGATTGTCCTGTATTTCACAAATAAAGAACTTTACTCACCGTAGTGTGGCTTCATCTTGGAGGCAACTTCCTTTTTTCTGTGTTATGCGGCGTGCCCCGCCGCGATGGAGCCCCACTGCTATCAGGGCGGGCATGCAGCGGCAATGATCAAATACGCTGTGGGGACGGTGACACCGCTTTGTGGATGTTGTATGGACAGGATGACAGCCGGGACAGCTTCAGCGCAGCCCACTTGGGTAAACAATTTGAACATTTTGGGGCGAGGTATGCAACCCACTGTGGGTAACATTTATCATGCACCACAACTACCATCATTCCTTGCGCAGACGCCCACAAAGGGGGGACATTTAAATTCGTGCAGGTGGTGCGATTGCTGCCTTTCCCTTCTGCCAGTGAACAAGAGAGTGGTTGAGCTCAAACGCGTTTGGCTTGAGATTTGTGCAAAGGAGCAGCTGGTCTGATTGTCCTGTATTTCTCAAATAAAGGACTTTACTCACCGTAGTGTGGCTTCATCTTGGAGGCAACTTCCTTTTTTCTGTGTTATGCGGTGTGCCCCACCGCGATGGAGCCCCACTGCTATTAGGGCAGGCCTGCAGCGACAATGATAAAAGATGCTGTGGGGACGGTGAGTCCGCTTTGTAGATGTTGTATGGACAGGATGACAGCCAGGACAGCTTCAGAGCAGCCCACTTGGGTAAACATTTTGAACATTTTGGGGCGCTCATGCAACCCACTGGGGGTAACATTTATCATGCACCACAACTACCATCATTCCTTGCGCAGACGCTCAGAGAGGCGGGACATTTAAATTCGCGCAGGTGGTGCAATTGCTTCCTTTCCCTTCTGCCAGTGAACAAGAGAGTGGTTGAGCTCGAAACGGGTTTGGCTTGAGATTTGTGCAAAGGAGCAGCTGATCTGATTGTCCTGTATTTCACAAATAAAAGACTTTACTCACCGTAGTGTGGCTTCATCTTGGAGGCAATTTCCTTATTTCTGTGTTATGCGGCATGCCCCGCCGCGATGGAGCCCCACTGCTATCATGGTGGGCCTGCAGCGACAATGATCAAATACGCTGTGGGGACGGTGAGTCCGCTTTGTGGCTGTTGTATGGACAGGATGACAGCCCGGAGAGCTTCAGCGCAGCCCACTTGGGTAAACATTTTGAACATTTTGGGGCGAGGCATGTAACCCACTGGGGGTAACATTTATCATGCACCACAACTACCATCATTCCTTGCGCAGACGCCCACAGATGCGGGACATTTAAATTCACGCAGGTGGTGCAATTGCTGCCTTTCCTTCTGCCAGTGAACAAGAGCGTTGTTGCGCTCAAACGAGTTTGGCTTGAGATTTGTGCAAAGGAGCAGCTGGTCTGATTGTCCTGTATTTCACAAATAAAGGACTTTACTCACCGTAGTGTGGCTTCATCTTGGAGGCAACTTCCTTTTTTCTGTGTTATGCGGCGTGCCCCGCCGCGATGGAGCCCCACTGCTATCATCGCGGGCCTGCAGTGACAATGATCAAAGACGCTGTGGGGACGGTGAGTCCGCTTTGTGGATGTTGTATGGACAGGATGACAGCCCGAACAGCTTCAGCGCAGCCCACTTGGATAAACATTTTGAACATTTTGGGGCGAGGCATGCAACCCACTGGGGGTAACATTTATCATTCACCACAACTACCATCATTCCTTGCGCAGACGCCCACAGAGGCGGGACATTTAAATTCACGCAGGTGGTGCGATTGCTGCCTTTCCCTTCTGCCAGTGAGCAAGAGCGTTGTTGAGCTCGAAACACGTTTGGCTTGAGATTTGTGCAAAGAAGCAGCTGGTCTGATTGTCCTGTATTTCACAAATAAAGGACTTTACTCACCGTAGTGTGGCTTCATCTTGGATGCAACTTCCTTTTTTCTGTGTTATGCGGCGTGCCCCGCCGCGATGGAGCCCCACTGCTATCAGGGCGGGCCTGCAGCGACAATGATCAAATACGCTGTGGGGACGGTGAGTCCGCTTTGTGGCTGTTGTATGGACAGGATGACAGCCCGGAGAGCTTCAGCGCATCCCACTTGGGTAACCATTTTGTACATTTTGGGGCGAGGCATGCAACCCACTGGGGGTAACATTTATCATGCACCACAACTACCATCATTCCTTGCGCAGACGCCCACAGAGGCGGGACATTTAAATTTGTGCAGGTGGTGCGATTGCTGCCTTTCCCTTCTGCCAGTGAACAAGAGCGTTGTTGCGCTCGAAACGCGTTTGGCTTGAGATTTGTGCAAAGGAGCAGCTGGTCTGATTGTCCTGTATTTCACAAATAAAGGACTTTACTCACCGTAGTGTGGCTTCATCCCTGAGGCAACTTCCTTTTTTCTGTGTTATGCGGAGTGCCCCGCCGCGATGGAGCCCCACTGCTAGCAGCGACAATGATCAAAGATGCTGTGGGGACGGTGAGTCCGCTTTGTGGATGTTGTATGGACAGGATGACAGCCCGGACAGCTTCAACGCAGCCCACTTGGATAAACATTTTGAACATTTTGGGGCGAGGCATGCAACCCACTGGGGGTAACATTTATCATTCACCACAACTACCATCATTCCTTGCGCAGACGCCCACAGAGGCGGGACATTTAAATTCACGCAGGTGGTGCGATTGCTGCCTTTCCCTTCTGCCAGTGAGCAAGAGCGTTGTTGAGCTCGAAACACGTTTGGCTTGAGATTTGTGCAAAGAAGCAGCTGGTCTGATTGTCCTGTATTTCACAAATAAAGGACTTTACTCACCGTAGTGTGGCTTCATCTTGGATGCAACTTCCTTTTTTCTGTGTTATGCGGCGTGCCCCGCCGCGATGGAGCCCCACTGCTATCAGGGCGGGCATGCAGCGACAATGATCAAATACGCTGTGGGGACGGTGACACCGCTTTGTGGATGTTGTATGGACAGGATGACAGCCGGGACAGCTTCAGCGCAGCCCACTTGGGTAAACAATTTGAACATTATGGGGCGAGGTATCTAACCCACTGTGGGTAACATTTATCATGCACCACAACTACCATCATTCCTTGCGCAGACGCAAACAGAGGGGGGACATTTAAATTCGTGCAGGTGGTGCGATTGCTGCCTTTCCCTTCTGCCAGTGAACAAGAGAGTGGTTGAGCTCAAACGCGTTTGGCTTGAGATTTGTGCAAAGGAGCAGCTGGTCTGATTGTCCTGTATTTCACAAATAAAGGACTTTACTCACCGTAGTGTGGCTTCATCTTGGAGGCAATTTCCTTATTTCTGTGTTATGCGGCATGCCCCGCCGCGATGGAGCCCCACTGCTATCATGGTGGGCCTGCAGCGACAATGATCAAATACGCTGAGGGGACGGTGAGTCCGCTTTGTGGCTGTTGTATGGACAGGATGACAGCCCAGAGAGCTTCAGCACATCCCACTTGGGTAAACATTTTGAACATTTTGGGGTGAGGCATGCAACCCACTGGGGGTAACATTTATCATGCACCACAACTACCATCATTCCTTGCGCAGACGCCCACAGAGGCGGGACATTTAAATTTGTGCAGGTGGTGCAATTGCTGCCTTTCCCTTCTGCCAGTGAACAAGAGCGTTGTTGCGCTCGAAACGCGTTTGGCTTGAGATTTGTGCAAAGGAGCAGCTGGTCTGATTGTCCTGTATTTCACAAATAAAGGACTTTACTCACCATAGTGTGGCTTCATCCCTGAGGCAACTTCCTTTTTTCTGTGTTATGCGGAGTGCCCCGCCGCGATGGAGCCCCACTGCTAGCAGCGACAATGATCAAAGACGCAGTGGGGACGGTGAGTCCGCTTTGTGGATGTTGTATGGACAGGATGACAGCCCGGACAGCTTCAACGCAGCCCACTTGGGTAAACATTTTGAACATTTTGGGGCGAGGCATGCAACCCACTTGGGGTAACATTTATCATGCACCACAACTACCATCATTCCTTGCGCAGACGCCCACAGCTGCGGGACATTTAAATTCAAGCAGGTGGTGCAATTGCTGCCTTTCCTTCTGCCAGTGAACAAGAGCGTTGTTGCGCTCAAACGCGTTTGGCTTGAGATTTGTGCAAAGGAGCAGCTGGTCTGATTGTCCTGTATTTCACAAATAAAGAACTTTACTCACCGTAGTGTGGCTTCATCTTGGAGGCAACTTCCTTTTTTCTGTGTTATGCGGCGTGCCCCGCCGCGATGGAGCCCCACTGCTATCAGGGCGGGCATGCAGCGGCAATGATCAAATACGCTGTGGGGACGGTGACACCGCTTTGTGGATGTTGTATGGACAGGATGACAGCCGGGACAGCTTCAGCGCAGCCCACTTGGGTAAACAATTTGAACATTTTGGGGCGAGGTATGCAACCCACTGTGGGTAACATTTATCATGCACCACAACTACCATCATTCCTTGCGCAGACGCCCACAAAGGGGGGACATTTAAATTCGTGCAGGTGGTGCGATTGCTGCCTTTCCCTTCTGCCAGTGAACAAGAGAGTGGTTGAGCTCAAACGCGTTTGGCTTGAGATTTGTGCAAAGGAGCAGCTGGTCTGATTGTCCTGTATTTCTCAAATAAAGGACTTTACTCACCGTAGTGTGGCTTCATCTTGGAGGCAACTTCCTTTTTTCTGTGTTATGCGGTGTGCCCCACCGCGATGGAGCCCCACTGCTATTAGGGCAGGCCTGCAGCGACAATGATAAAAGATGCTGTGCGGACGGTGAGTCCGCTTTGTAGATGTTGTATGGACAGGATGACAGCCAGGACAGCTTCAGCGCAGCCCACTTGGGTAAACATTTTGGGGCGCTCATGCAACCCACTGGGGGTAACATTTATCATGCACCACAACTACCATCATTCCTTGCGCAGACGCTCAGAGAGGCGGGACATTTAAATTCGCGCAGGTGGTGCAATTGCTTCCTTTCCCTTCTGCCAGTGAACAAGAGAGTGGTTGAGCTCGAAACGGGTTTGGCTTGAGATTTGTGCAAAGGAGCAGCTGATCTGATTGTCCTGTATTTCACAAATAAAAGACTTTACTCACCGTAGTGTGGCTTCATCTTGGAGGCAATTTCCTTATTTCTGTGTTATGCGGCATGCCCCGCCGCGATGGAGCCCCACTGCTATCATGGTGGGCCTGCAGCGACAATGATCAAATACGCTGTGGGGACGGTGAGTCCGCTTTGTGGCTGTTGTATGGACAGGATGACAGCCCGGAGAGCTTCAGCGCAGCCCACTTGGGTAAACATTTTGAACATTTTGGGACGAGGCATGCAACCCACTGGGGGTAACATTTATCATGCACCACAACTACCATCATTCCTTGCGCAGACACCCACAGATGCGGGACATTTAAATTCACGCAGGTGGTGCAATTGCTGCCTTTCCTTCTGCCAGTGAACAAGAGCGTTGTTGCGCTCAAACGCGTTTGGCTTGAGATTTGTGCAAAGGAGCAGCTGGTCTGATTGTCCTGTATTTCACAAATAAAGGACTTTACTCACCGTAGTGTGGCTTCATCTTGGAGGCAACTTCCTTTTTTCTGTGTTATGCGGCGTGCCCCGCCGCGATGGAGCCCCACTGCTATCATCGCGGGCCTGCAGTGACAATGATCAAAGACGCTGTGGGGACGGTGAGTCTGCTTTGTGGATGTTGTATGGACAGGATGACAGCCCGAACAGCTTCAGCGCAGCCCACTTGGATAAACATTTTGAACATTTTGGGGCGAGGCATGCAACCCACTGGGGGTAACATTTATCATGCACAACAACTACCATCATTCCTTGCGCAGACGCCCACAGAGGCGGGACATTTAAATTCACGCAGGTGGTGCGATTGCTGCCTTTCCCTTCTGCCAGTGAGCAAGAGCGTTGTTGAGCTCGAAACACGTTTGGCTTGAGATTTGTGCAAAGAAGCAGCTGGTCTGATTGTCCTGTATTTCACAAATAAAGGACTTTACTCACCGTAGTGTGGCTTCATCTTGGATGCAACTTCCTTTTTTCTGTGTTATGCGGCGTGCCCCGCCGCGATGGAGCCCCACTGCTATCAGGGCGGGCATGCAGCGACAATGATCAAATGCGCTGTGGGGATGGTGACACCGCTTTGTGGATGTTGAATGGACAGGATGACAGCCGGGACAGCTTCAGCGCAGCCCACTTGGGTAAACAATTTGAACATTTTGGGGCGAGGTATGCAACCCACTGTGGGTAACATTTATCATGCACCACAACTACCCTCATTCCTTCCGCAGACGCCCACAGAGGGGGGACATTTAAATTCGTGCAGGTGGTGCGATTGCTGCCTTTCCCTTCTGCCAGTGAACAAGAGAGTGGTTGAGCTCAAACGCGTTTGGCTTGAGATTTGTGCCAAGGAGCAGCTGGTCTGATTGTCCTGTATTTCACAAATAAAGGACTTTACTCACCGTAGTGTGGCTTCATCTTGGAGGCAACTTCCTTTTTTCTGTGTTATGCGGTGTGCCCCACCGCGATGGAGCCCCACTGCTATTAGGGCGGGCCTGCAGCGACAATGATAAAAGATGCTGTGGGGATGGTGAGTCCTCTTTGTGGATGTTGTATGGACAGGATGACAGCCCGGAGAGCTTCAGCGCATCCCACTTGGGTAAATATTTTGAACATTTTGGGGTGAGGCATGCAACCCACTGGGGGTAACATTTATCATGCACCACAACTACCATCATTCCTTGCGCAGACGCCCACAGAGGCAGGACATTTAAATTTGTGCAGGTGGTGCGATTGCTGCCTTTCCCTTCTGCCAGTGAACAAGAGCGTTGTTGCGCTCGAAACGCGTTTGGCTTGAGATTTGTGCAAAGGAGCAGCTGGTCTGATTGTCCTGTATTTCACAAATAAAGGACTTTACTCACCGTAGTGTGGCTTCATCCCTGAGGCAACTTCCTTTTTTCTGTGTTATGCGGAGTGCCCCGCCGCGATGGAGCCCCACTGCTAGCAGCGACAATGATCAAATACGCTGTGGGGACGGTGAGTCCGCTTTGTGGATGTTGTATGGACAGGATGACAGCCCGGACAGCTTCAACGCAGCCCACTTGGGTAAACATTTTGAACATTTTGGGGCGAGGCATGCAACCCACTTGGGGTAACATTTATCATGCACCACAACTACCATCATTCCTTGCGCAGACGCCCACAGAGGCGGGACATTTAAATTCACGCAGGTGGTGCGATTGCTGCCTTTCCCTTCTGCCAGTGAGCAAGAGCGTTGTTGAGCTCGAAACACGTTTGGCTTGAGATTTGTGCAAAGAAGCAGCTGGTCTGATTGTCCTGTATTTCACAAATAAAGGACTTTACTCACCGTAGTGTGCTTCATCTTGGATGCAACTTCCTTTTTTCTGTGTTATACGGCGTGCCCCGCCGCGATGAAGCCCCACTGCTATCAGGGCGGGCATGCAGCGACAATGATCAAATACACTGTGGGGACGGTGACACCGCTTTGTGGATGTTGTATGGACAGGATGACAGCCGGGATAGCTTCAGCGCAGCCCACTTGGGTAAACAATTTGAACATTTTGGGGCGAGGTATGCAACCCACTGTGGGTAACATTTATCATGCACCACAACTACCATCATTCCTTGCGCAGACGCCCACAGAGGAGGGACATTTAAATTCGTGCAGGTGGTGCGATTGCTGCCTTTCCCTTCTGCCAGTGAACAAGAGTGTGGTTGAGTTCAAACGCGTTTGGCTTGAGATTTGTGCAAAGGAGCAGCTGGTCTGATTGTCCTGTATTTCTCAAATAAAGGACTTTACTCACCGTAGTGTGGCTTCATCTTGGAGGCAACTTCCTTTTTTCTGTGTTATGCGGTGTGCCCCACCGCGATGGAGCCACACTGCTATTAGGGCGGGCCTGCAGCGACAATGATAAAAGATGCTGTGGGGACGGTGAGTCCGCTTTGTGGATGTTGTATGGACAGGATGACAGCCAGGACAGCTTCAGCGCAGCCCACTTAGGTAAACATTGTGAACATTTTGAGGCGAGGCATGCAACCCACTGGGGGTAACATTTATCATGCACCACAACTACCATCATTCCTTGCGCAGACGCTCAGAGAGGCGGGACATTTAAATTCGCGCAGGTGGTGCAATTGCTTCCTTTCCCTTCAGCCAGTGAACAAGAGAGTGGTTGAGCTCGAAACGGGTTTGGCTTGAGATTTGTGCAAAGGAGCAGCTGATCTGATTGTCCTGTATTTCACAAATAAAAGACTTTACTCACCGTAGTGTGGCTTCATCTTGGAGGCAATTTCCTTATTTCTGTGTTATGCGGCATGCCCCGCCGCGATGGAGCCCCACTGCTATCATGGTGGGCCTGCAGCGACAATGATCAAATACGCTGTGGGGACGGTGTGTCCACTTTGTGGCTGTTGTATGGACAGGATGACAGCCCGGAGAGCTTCAGCGCAGCCCACTTGGGTAAACATTTTGAACATTTTGGGGCGAGGCATGCAACCCACTGGGGGTAACATTTATCATGCACCACAACTACCATCATTCCTTGCGCAGACGCCCACAGCTGCGGGACATTTAAATTCACGCAGGTGGTGCAATTGCTGCCTTTCCTTCTGCCAGTGAACAAGAGCGTTGTTGCGCTCAAACGCGTTTGGCTTGAGATTTGTGCAAAGGAGCAGCTGGTCTGATTGTCCTGTATTTCACAAATAAAGAACTTTACTCACCGTAGTGTGGCTTCATCTTGGAGGCAACTTCCTTTTTTCTGTGTTATGCGGCGTGCCCCGCCGCGATGGAGCCCCACTGCTATCAGGGCGGGCATGCAGCGGCAATGATCAAATACGCTGTGGGGACGGTGACACCGCTTTGTGGATGTTGTATGGACAGGATGACAGCCGGGACAGCTTCAGCGCAGCCCACTTGGGTAAACAATTTGAACATTTTGGGGCGAGGTATGCAACCCACTGTGGGTAACATTTATCATGCACCACAACTACCATCATTCCTTGCGCAGACGCCCACAAAGGGGGGACATTTAAATTCGTGCAGGTGGTGCGATTGCTGCCTTTCCCTTCTGCCAGTGAACAAGAGAGTGGTTGAGCTCAAACGCGTTTGGCTTGAGATTTGTGCAAAGGAGCAGCTGGTCTGATTGTCCTGTATTTCTCAAATAAAGGACTTTACTCACCGTAGTGTGGCTTCATCTTGGAGGCAACTTCCTTTTTTCTGTGTTATGCGGTGTGCCCCACCGCGATGGAGCCCCACTGCTATTAGGGCAGGCCTGCAGCGACAATGATAAAAGATGCTGTGGGGACGGTGAGTCCGCTTTGTAGATGTTGTATGGACAGGATGACAGCCAGGACAGCTTCAGAGCAGCCCACTTGGGTAAACATTTTGAACATTTTGGGGCGCTCATGCAACCCACTGGGGGTAACATTTATCATGCACCACAACTACCATCATTCCTTGCGCAGACGCTCAGAGAGGCGGGACATTTAAATTCGCGCAGGTGGTGCAATTGCTTCCTTTCCCTTCTGCCAGTGAACAAGAGAGTGGTTGAGCTCGAAACGGGTTTGGCTTGAGATTTGTGCAAAGGAGCAGCTGATCTGATTGTCCTGTATTTCACAAATAAAAGACTTTACTCACCGTAGTGTGGCTTCATCTTGGAGGCAATTTCCTTATTTCTGTGTTATGCGGCATGCCCCGCCGCGATGGAGCCCCACTGCTATCATGGTGGGCCTGCAGCGACAATGATCAAATACGCTGTGGGGACGGTGAGTCCGCTTTGTGGCTGTTGTATGGACAGGATGACAGCCCGGAGAGCTTCAGCGCAGCCCACTTGGGTAAACATTTTGAACATTTTGGGGCGAGGCATGTAACCCACTGGGGGTAACATTTATCATGCACCACAACTACCATCATTCCTTGCGCAGACGCCCACAGATGCGGGACATTTAAATTCACGCAGGTGGTGCAATTGCTGCCTTTCCTTCTGCCAGTGAACAAGAGCGTTGTTGCGCTCAAACGCGTTTGGCTTGAGATTTGTGCAAAGGAGCAGCTGGTCTGATTGTCCTGTATTTCACAAATAAAGAACTTTACTCACCGTAGTGTGGCTTCATCTTGGAGGCAACTTCCTTTTTTCTGTGTTATGCGGCGTGCCCCGCCGCGATGGAGCCCCACTGCTATCAGGGCGGGCATGCAGCGGCAATGATCAAATACGCTGTGGGGACGGTGACACCGCTTTGTGGATGTTGTATGGACAGGATGACAGCCGGGACAGCTTCAGCGCAGCCCACTTGGGTAAACAATTTGAACATTTTGGGGCGAGGTATGCAACCCACTGTGGGTAACATTTATCATGCACCACAACTACCATCATTCCTTGCGCAGACGCCCACAAAGGGGGGACATTTAAATTCGTGCAGGTGGTGCGATTGCTGCCTTTCCCTTCTGCCAGTGAACAAGAGAGTGGTTGAGCTCAAACGCGTTTGGCTTGAGATTTGTGCAAAGGAGCAGCTGGTCTGATTGTCCTGTATTTCTCAAATAAAGGACTTTACTCACCGTAGTGTGGCTTCATCTTGGAGGCAACTTCCTTTTTTCTGTGTTATGCGGTGTGCCCCACCGCGATGGAGACCCACTGCTATTAGGGCAGGCCTGCAGCGACAATGATAAAAGATGCTGTGCGGACGGTGAGTCCGCTTTGTAGATGTTGTATGGACAGGATGACAGCCAGGACAGCTTCAGCGCAGCCCACTTGGGTAAACATTTTGGGGCGCTCATGCAACCCACTGGGGGTAACATTTATCATGCACCACAACTACCATCATTCCTTGCGCAGACGCTCAGAGAGGCGGGACATTTAAATTCGCGCAGGTGGTGCAATTGCTTCCTTTCCCTTCTGCCAGTGAACAAGAGAGTGGTTGAGCTCGAAACGGGTTTGGCTTGAGATTTGTGCAAAGGAGCAGCTGATCTGATTGTCCTGTATTTCACAAATAAAAGACTTTACTCACCGTAGTGTGGCTTCATCTTGGAGGCAATTTCCTTATTTCTGTGTTATGCGGCATGCCCCGCCGCGATGGAGCCCAACTGCTATCATGGTGGGCCTGCAGCGACAATGATCAAATACGCTGTGGGGACGGTGAGTCCGCTTTGTGGCTGTTGTATGGACAGGATGACAGCCCGGAGAGCTTCAGCGCAGCCCACTTGGGTAAACATTTTGAACATTTTGGGACGAGGCATGCAACCCACTGGGGGTAACATTTATCATGCACCACAACTACCATCATTCCTTGCGCAGACACCCACAGATGCGGGACATTTAAATTCACGCAGGTGGTGCAATTGCTGCCTTTCCTTCTGCCAGTGAACAAGAGCGTTGTTGCGCTCAAACGCGTTTGGCTTGAGATTTGTGCAAAGGAGCAGCTGGTCTGATTGTCCTGTATTTCACAAATAAAGGACTTTACTCACCGTAGTGTGGCTTCATCTTGGAGGCAACTTCCTTTTTTCTGTGTTATGCGGCGTGCCCCGCCGCGATGGAGCCCCACTGCTATCATCGCGGGCCTGCAGTGACAATGATCAAAGACGCTGTGGGGACGGTGAGTCCGCTTTGTGGATGTTGTATGGACAGGATGACAGCCCGAACAGCTTCAGCGCAGCCCACTTGGATAAACATTTTGAACATTTTGGGGCGAGGCATGCAACCCACTGGGGGTAACATTTATCATGCACAACAACTACCATCATTCCTTGCGCAGACGCCCACAGAGGCGGGACATTTAAATTCACGCAGGTGGTGCGATTGCTGCCTTTCCCTTCTGCCAGTGAGCAAGAGCGTTGTTGAGCTCGAAACACGTTTGGCTTGAGATTTGTGCAAAGAAGCAGCTGGTCTGATTGTCCTGTATTTCACAAATAAAGGACTTTACTCACCGTAGTGTGGCTTCATCTTGGATGCAACTTCCTTTTTTCTGTGTTATGCGGCGTGCCCCGCCGCGATGGAGCCCCACTGCTATCAGGGCGGGCATGCAGCGACAATGATCAAATGCGCTGTGGGGATGGTGACACCGCTTTGTGGATGTTGAATGGACAGGATGACAGCCGGGACAGCTTCAGCGCAGCCCACTTGGGTAAACAATTTGAACATTTTGGGGCGAGGTATGCAACCCACTGTGGGTAACATTTATCATGCACCACAACTACCCTCATTCCTTCCGCAGACGCCCACAGAGGGGGGACATTTAAATTCGTGCAGGTGGTGCGATTGCTGCCTTTCCCTTCTGCCAGTGAACAAGAGAGTGGTTGAGCTCAAACGCGTTTGGCTTGAGATTTGTGCCAAGGAGCAGCTGGTCTGATTGTCCTGTATTTCACAAATAAAGGACTTTACTCACCGTAGTGTGGCTTCATCTTGGAGGCAACTTCCTTTTTTCTGTGTTATGCGGTGTGCCCCACCGCGATGGAGCCCCACTGCTATTAGGGCGGGCCTGCAGCGACAATGATAAAAGATGCTGTGGGGATGGTGAGTCCTCTTTGTGGATGTTGTATGGACAGGATGACAGCCCGGAGAGCTTCAGCGCATCCCACTTGGGTAAACATTTTGAACATTTTGGGGTGAGGCATGCAACCCACTGGGGGTAACATTTATCATGCACCACAACTACCATCATTCCTTGCGCAGACGCCCACAGAGGCAGGACATTTAAATTTGTGCAGGTGGTGCGATTGCTGCCTTTCCCTTCTGCCAGTGAACAAGAGCGTTGTTGCGCTCGAAACGCGTTTGGCTTGAGATTTGTGCAAAGGAGCAGCTGGTCTGATTGTCCTGTATTTCACAAATAAAGGACTTTACTCACCGTAGTGTGGCTTCATCCCTGAGGCAACTTCCTTTTTTCTGTGTTATGCGGAGTGCCCCGCCGCGATGGAGCCCCACTGCTAGCAGCGACAATGATCAAATACGCTGTGGGGACGGTGAGTCCGCTTTGTGGATGTTGTATGGACAGGATGACAGCCCGGACAGCTTCAACGCAGCCCACTTGGGTAAACATTTTGAACATTTTGGGGCGAGGCATGCAACCCACTGTGGGTAACATTTATCATGCACCACAACTACCATCATTCCTTGCGCAGACGCCCACAGAGGAGGGACATTTAAATTCGTGCAGGTGGTGCGATTGCTGCCTTTCCCTTCTGCCAGTGAACAAGAGTGTGATTGAGTTCAAACGCGTTTGGCTTGAGATTTGTGCAAAGGAGCAGCTGGTCTGATTGTCCTGTATTTCTCAAATAAAGGACTTTACTCACCGTAGTGTGGCTTCATCTTGGAGGCAACTTCCTTTTTTCTGTGTTATGCGGTGTGCCCCACCGCGATGGAGCCACACTGCTATTAGGGCGGGCCTGCAGCGACAATGATAAAAGATGCTGTGGGGACGGTGAGTCCGCTTTGTGGATGTTGTATGGACAGGATGACAGCCAGGACAGCTTCAGCGCAGCCCACTTAGGTAAACATTGTGAACATTTTGAGGCGAGGCATGCAACCCACTGCGGGTAACATTTATCATGCACCACAACTACCATCATTCCTTGCGCAGACGCTCAGAGAGGCGGGACATTTAAATTCGCGCAGGTGGTGCAATTGCTTCCTTTCCCTTCAGCCAGTGAACAAGAGAGTGGTTGAGCTCGAAACGGGTTTGGCTTGAGATTTGTGCAAAGGAGCAGCTGATCTGATTGTCCTGTATTTCACAAATAAAAGACTTTACTCACCGTAGTGTGGCTTCATCTTGGAGGCAATTTCCTTATTTCTGTGTTATGCGGCGTGCCCCGCCGCGATGGAGCCCCACTGCTATCATGGTGGGCCTGCAGCGACAATGATCAAATACGCTGTGGGGACGGTGTGTCCACTTTGTGGCTGTTGTATGGACAGGATGACAGCCCGGAGAGCTTCAGCGCAGCCCACTTGGGTAAACATTTTGAACATTTTGGGGCGAGGCATGCAACCCACTGGGGGTAACATTTATCATGCACCACAACTACCATCATTCCTTGCGCAGACGCCCACAGCTGCGGGACATTTAAATTCACGC
Source organism: Triturus cristatus (assembly GCF_964204655.1). NCBI lineage: Eukaryota > Metazoa > Chordata > Amphibia > Caudata > Salamandridae > Triturus > Triturus cristatus. The sequence continues at coordinate 1,195,270,273 of NC_140579.1, forward strand.
AGGTGGTCCAATTGCTGCCTTTCCTTCTGCCAGTGAACAAGAGCGTTGTTGCGCTCAAACGCGTTTGGCTTGAGATTTGTGCAAAGGAGCAGCTGGTCTGATTGTCCTGTATTTCACAAATAAAGAACTTTACTCACCGTAGTGTGGCTTCATCTTGGAGGCAACTTCCTTTTTTCTGTGTTATGCGGCGTGCCCCGCCGCGATGGAGCCCCACTGCTATCAGGGCGGGCATGCAGCGGCAATGATCAAATACGCTGTGGGGACGGTGACACCGCTTTGTGGATGTTGTATGGACAGGATGACAGCCGGGACAGCTTCAGCGCAGCCCACTTGGGTAAACAATTTGAACATTTTGGGGCGAGGTATGCAACCCACTGTGGGTAACATTTATCATGCACCACAACTACCATCATTCCTTGCGCAGACGCCCACAAAGGGGGGACATTTAAATTCGTGCAGGTGGTGCGATTGCTGCCTTTCCCTTCTGCCAGTGAACAAGAGAGTGGTTGAGCTCAAACGCGTTTGGCTTGAGATTTGTGCAAAGGAGCAGCTGGTCTGATTGTCCTGTATTTCTCAAATAAAGGACTTTACTCACCGTAGTGTGGCTTCATCTTGGAGGCAACTTCCTTTTTTCTGTGTTATGCGGTGTGCCCCACCGCGATGGAGCCCCACTGCTATTAGGGCAGGCCTGCAGCGACAATGATAAAAGATGCTGTGGGGACGGTGAGTCCGCTTTGTAGATGTTGTATGGACAGGATGACAGCCAGGACAGCTTCAGAGCAGCCCACTTGGGTAAACATTTTGAACATTTTGGGGCGCTCATGCAACCCACTGGGGGTAACATTTATCATGCACCACAACTACCATCATTCCTTGCGCAGACGCTCAGAGAGGCGGGACATTTAAATTCGCGCAGGTGGTGCAATTGCTTCCTTTCCCTTCTGCCAGTGAACAAGAGAGTGGTTGAGCTCGAAACGGGTTTGGCTTGAGATTTGTGCAAAGGAGCAGCTGATCTGATTGTCCTGTATTTCACAAATAAAAGACTTTACTCACCGTAGTGTGGCTTCATCTTGGAGGCAATTTCCTTATTTCTGTGTTATGCGGCATGCCCCGCCGCGATGGAGCCCCACTGCTATCATGGTGGGCCTGCAGCGACAATGATCAAATACGCTGTGGGGACGGTGAGTCCGCTTTGTGGCTGTTGTATGGACAGGATGACAGCCCGGAGAGCTTCAGCGCAGCCCACTTGGGTAAACATTTTGAACATTTTGGAGCGAGGCATGTAACCCACTGGGGGTAACATTTATCATGCACCACAACTACCATCATTCCTTGCGCAGACGCCCACAGATGCGGGACATTTAAATTCACGCAGGTGGTGCAATTGCTGCCTTTCCTTCTGCCAGTGAAGAAGAGCGTTGTTGCGCTCAAACGCGTTTGGCTTGAGATTTGTGCAAAGGAGCAGCTGGTCTGATTGTCCTGTATTTCACAAATAAAGGACTTTACTCACCGTAGTGTGGCTTCATCTTGGAGGCAACTTCCTTTTTTCTGTGTTATGCGGCGTGCCCCGCCGCGATGGAGCCCCACTGCTATCATCGCGGGCCTGCAGTGACAATGATCAAAGACGCTGTGGGGACGGTGAGTCCGCTTTGTGGATGTTGTATGGACAGGATGACAGCCCGAACAGCTTCAGCGCAGCCCACTTGGATAAACATTTTGAACATTTTGGGGCGAGGCATGCAACCCACTGGGGGTAACATTTATCATTCACCACAACTACCATCATCCCTTGCGCAGACGCCCACAGAGGCGGGACATTTAAATTCACGCAGGTGGTGCGATTGCTGCCTTTCCCTTCTGCCAGTGAGCAAGAGCGTTGTTGAGCTCGAAACACGTTTGGCTTGAGATTTGTGCAAAGAAGCAGCTGGTCTGATTGTCCTGTATTTCACAAATAAAGGACTTTACTCACCGTAGTGTGGCTTCATCTTGGATGCAACTTCCTTTTTTCTGTGTTATGCGGCGTGCCCCGCCGCGATGGAGCCCCACTGCTATCAGGGCGGGCATGCAGCGACAATGATCAAATACGCTGTGGGGACGGTGACACCGCTTTGTGGATGTTGTATGGACAGGATGACAGCCGGGACAGCTTCAGCGCAGCCCACTTGGGTAAACAATTTGAACATTTTGGGGCGAGGTATGCAACCCACTGTGGGTAACATTTATCATGCACCACAACTACCATCATTCCTTGCGCAGACGCCCACAGAGGGGGGACATTTAAATTCGTGCAGGTGGTGCGATTGCTGCCTTTCCCTTCTGCCAGTGAACAAGAGAGTGGTTGAGCTCAAACGCGTTTGGCTTGAGATTTGTGCAAAGGAGCAGCTGGTCTGATTGTCCTGTATTTCACAAATAAAGGACTTTATTCACCGTAGTGTGGCTTCATCTTGGAGGCAATTTCCTTATTTCTGTGTTATGCGGCATGCCCCGCCGCGATGGAGCCCCACTGCTATCATGGTGGGCCTGCAGCGACAATGATCAAATACGCTGTGGGGACGGTGAGTCCGCTTTGTGGCTGTTGTATGGACAGGATGACAGCCCGGAGAGCTTCAGCGCATCCCACTTGGGTAAACATTTTGTACATTTTGGGGCGAGGCATGCAACCCACTGGGGGTAACATTTATCATGCACCACAACTACCATCATTCCTTGCGCAGACGCCCACAGAGGCGGGACATTTAAATTTGTGCAGGTGGTGCGATTGCTGCCTTTCCCTTCTGCCAGTGAACAAGAGCGTTGTTGCGCTCGAAACGCGTTTGGCTTGAGATTTGTGCAAAGGAGCAGCTGGTCTGATTGTCCTGTATTTCACAAATAAAGGACTTTACTCACCGTAGTGTGGCTTCATCCCTGAGGCAACTTCCTTTTTTATGTGTTATGCGGAGTGCCCCGCCGCGATGGAGCCCCACTGCTAGCAGCGACAATGATCAAAGATGCTGTGGGGACGGTGAGTCCGCTTTGTGGATGTTGTATGGACAGGATGACAGCCCGGACAGCTTCAACGCAGCCCACTTGGATAAACATTTTGAACATTTTGGGGCGAGGCATGCAACCCACTGGGGGTAACATTTATCATTCACCACAACTACCATCATTCCTTGCGCAGACGCCCACAGAGGCGGGACATTTAAATTCACGCAGGTGGTGCGATTGCTGCCTTTCCCTTCTGCCAGTGAGCAAGAGCGTTGTTGAGCTCGAAACACGTTTGGCTTGAGATTTGTGCAAAGAAGCAGCTGGTCTGATTGTCCTGTATTTCACAAATAAAGGACTTTACTCACCGTAGTGTGGCTTCATCTTGGATGCAACTTCCTTTTTTCTGTGTTATGCGGCGTGCCCCGCCGCGATGGAGCCCCACTGCTATCAGGGCGGGCATGCAGCGACAATGATCAAATACGCTGTGGGGACGGTGACACCGCTTTGTGGATGTTGTATGGACAGGATGACAGCCGGGACAGCTTCAGCGCAGCCCACTTGGGTAAACAATTTGAACATTTTGGGGCGAGGTATCTAACCCACTGTGGGTAACATTTATCATGCACCACAACTACCATCATTCCTTGCGCAGACGCCCACAGAGGGGGGACATTTAAATTCGTGCAGGTGGTGCGATTGCTGCCTTTCCCTTCTGCCAGTGAACAAGAGAGTGGTTGAGCTCAAACGCGTTTGGCTTGAGATTTGTGCAAAGGAGCAGCTGGTCTGATTGTCCTGTATTTCACAAATAAAGGACTTTACTCACCGTAGTGTGGCTTCATCTTGGAGGCAATTTCCTTATTTCTGTGTTATGCGGCATGCCCCGCCGCGATGGAGCCCCACTGCTATCATGGTGGGCCTGCAGCGACAATGATCAAATACGCTGAGGGGACGGTGAGTCCGCTTTGTGGCTGTTGTATGGACAGGATGACAGCCCAGAGAGCTTCAGCGCATCCCACTTGGGTAAACATTTTGAACATTTTGGGGTGAGGCATGCAACCCACTGGGGGTAACATTTATCATGCACCACAACTACCATCATTCCTTGCGCAGACGCCCACAGAGGCGGGACATTTAAATTTGTGCAGGTGGTGCGATTGCTGCCTTTCCCTTCTGCCAGTGAACAAGAGCGTTGTTGCGCTCGAAACGCGTTTGGCTTGAGATTTGTGCAAAGGAGCAGCTGGTCTGATTGTCCTGTATTTCACAAATAAAGGACTTTACTCACCATAGTGTGGCTTCATCCCTGAGGCAACTTCCTTTTTTCTGTGTTATGCGGAGTGCCCCGCCGCGATGGAGCCCCACTGCTAGCAGCGACAATGATCAAAGACGCTGTGGGGACGGTGAGTCCGCTTTGTGGATGTTGTATGGACAGGATGACAGCCCGGACAGCTTCAACGCAGCCCACTTGGGTAAAAATTTTGAACATTTTGGGGCGAGGCATGCAACCCACTTGGGGTAACATTTATCATGCACCACAACTACCATCATTCCTTGCGCAGACGCCCACAGAGGCGGGACATTTAAATTCACGCAGGTGGTGCGATTGCTGCCTTTCCCTTCTGCCAGTGAGCAAGAGCGTTGTTGAGCTCGAAACACGTTTGGCTTGAGATTTGTGCAAAGAAGCAGCTGGTCTGATTGTCCTGTATTTCACAAATAAAGGACTTTACTCACCGTAGTGTGGCTTCATCTTGGATGCAACTTCCTTTTTTCTGTGTTATACGGCGTGCCCCGCCGCGATGAAGCCCCACTGCTATCAGGGCGGGCATGCAGCGGCAATGATCAAATACGCTGTGGGGACGGTGACACCGCTTTGTGGATGTTGTATGGACAGGATGACAGCCGGGACAGCTTCAGCGCAGCCCACTTGGGTAAACAATTTGAACATTTTGGGGCGAGGTATGCAACCCACTGTGGGTAACATTTATCATGCACCACAACTACCATCATTCCTTGCGCAGATGCCCACAAAGGGGGGACATTTAAATTCGTGCAGGTGGTGCGATTGCTGCCTTTCCCTTCTGCCAGTGAACAAGAGAGTGGTTGAGCTCAAACGCGTTTGGCTTGAGATTTGTGCAAAGGAGCAGCTGGTCTGATTGTCCTGTATTTCTCAAATAAAGGACTTTACTCACCGTAGTGTGGCTTCATCTTGGAGGCAACTTCCTTTTTTCTGTGTTATGCGGTGTGCCCCACCGCGATGGAGCCCCACTGCTATTAGGGCAGGCCTGCAGCGACAATGATAAAAGATGCTGTGGGGACGGTGAGTCCGCTTTGTAGATGTTGTATGGACAGGATGACAGCCAGGACAGCTTCAGAGCAGCCCACTTGGGTAAACATTTTGAACATTTTGGGGCGCTCATGCAACCCACTGGGGGTAACATTTATCATGCACCACAACTACCATCATTCCTTGCGCAGACGCTCAGAGAGGCGGGACATTTACATTCGCGCAGGTGGTGCAATTGCTTCCTTTCCCTTCTGCCAGTGAACAAGAGAGTGGTTGAGCTCGAAACGGGTTTGGCTTGAGATTTGTGCAAAGGAGCAGCTGATCTGATTGTCCTGTATTTCACAAATAAAAGACTTTACTCACCGTAGTGTGGCTTCATCTTGGAGGCAATTTCCTTATTTCTGTGTTATGCGGCATGCCCCGCCGCGATGGAGCCCCACTGCTATCATGGTGGGCCTGCAGCGACAATGATCAAATACGCTGTGGGGACGGTGAGTCCGCTTTGTGGCTGTTGTATGGACAGGATGACAGCCCGGAGAGCTTCAGCGCATCCCACTTGGGTAAACATTTTGAACATTTTGGGGCGAGGCATGTAACCCACTGGGGGTAACATTTATCATGCACCACAACTACCATCATTCCTTGCGCAGACGCCCACAGATGCGGGACATTTAAATTCACGCAGGTGGTGCAATTGCTGCCTTTCCTTCTGCCAGTGAACAAGAGTGTTGTTGCGCTCAAACGCGTTTGGCTTGAGATTTGTGCAAAGGAGCAGCTGGTCTGATTGTCCTGTATTTCACAAATAAAGGACTTTACTCACCGTAGTGTGGCTTCATCTTGGAGGCAACTTCCTTTTTTCTGTGTTATGCGGCGTGCCCCGCCGCGATGGAGCCCCACTGCTATCATCGCGGGCCTGCAGTGACAATGATCAAAGACGCTGTGGGGACGGTGAGTCCGCTTTGTGGATGTTGTATGGACAGGATGACAGCCCGAACAGCTTCAGCGCAGCCCACTTGGATAAACATTTTGAACATTTTGGGGCGAGGCATGCAACCCACTGGGGGTAACATTTATCATTCACCACAACTACCATCATTCCTTGCGCAGACGCCCACAGAGGCGGGACATTTAAATTCACGCAGAGGGTGCGATTGCTGCCTTTCCCTTCTGCCAGTGAGCAAGAGCGTTGTTGAGCTCGAAACACGTTTGGCTTGAGATTTGTGCAAAGAAGCAGCTGGTCTGATTGTCCTGTATTTCACAAATAAAGGACTTTACTCACCGTAGTGTGGCTTCATCTTGGATGCAACTTCCTTTTTTCTGTGTTATGCGGCGTGCCCCGCCGCGATGGAGCCCCACTGCTATCAGGGCGGGCATGCAGCGACAATGATCAAATACGCTGTGGGGACGGTGACACCGCTTTGTGGATGTTGTATGGACAGGATGACAGCCGGGACAGCTTCAGCGCAGCCCACTTGGGTAAACAATTTGAACATTTTGGGGCGAGGTATGCAACCCACTGTGGGTAACATTTATCATGCACCACAACTACCATCATTCCTTGCGCAGACGCCCACAGAGGGGGGACATTTAAATTCGTGCAGGTGGTGCGATTGCTGCCTTTCCCTTCTGCCAGTGAACAAGAGAGTGGTTGAGCTCAAACGCGTTTGGCTTGAGATTTGTGCAAAGGAGCAGCTGGTCTGATTGTCCTGTATTTCACAAATAAAGGACTTTACTCACCGTAGTGTGGCTTCATCTTGGAGGCAATTTCCTTATTTCTGTGTTATGCGGCATGCCCCGCCGCGATGGAGCCCCACTGCTATCATGGTGGGCCTGCAGCGACAATGATCAAATACGCTGTGGGGACGGTGAGTCCGCTTTGTGGCTGTTGTATGGACAGGATGACAGCCCGGAGAGCTTCAGCGCATCCCACTTGGGTAAACATTTTGAACATTTTGGGGCGAGGCATGCAACCCACTGGGGGTAACATTTATCATGCACCACAACTACCATCATTCCTTGCGCAGACGCCCACAGAGGCGGGACATTTAAATTTGTGCAGGTGGTGCGATTGCTGCCTTTCCCTTCTGCCAGTGAACAAGAGCGTTGTTGCGCTCGAAACGCGTTTGGCTTGAGATTTGTGCAAAGGAGCAGCTGGTCTGATTGTCCTGTATTTCACAAATAAAGGACTTTACTCACCGTAGTGTGGCTTCATCCCTGAGGCAACTTCCTTTTTTCTGTGTTATGCGGAGTGCCCCGCCGCGATGGAGCCCCACTGCTAGCAGCGACAATGATCAAAGACGCTGTGGGGATGGTGAGTCCACTTTGTGGATGTTGTATGGACAGGATGACAGCCCAGACAGCTTCAACGCAGCCCACTTGGATAAACATTTTGAACATTTTGGGGCGAGGCATGCAACCCACTGGGGGTAACATTTATCATTCACCACAACTACCATCATTCCTTGCGCAGACGCCCACAGAGGCGGGACATTTAAATTCACGCAGGTGGTGCGATTGCTGCCTTTCCCTTCTGCCATTGAGCAAGAGCGTTGTTGAGCTCGAAACACGTTTGGCTTGAGATTTGTGCAAAGAAGCAGCTGGTCTGATTGTCCTGTATTTCACAAATAAAGGACTTTACTCACCGTAGTGTGGCTTCATCTTGGATGCAACATCCTTTTTTCTGTGTTCTGCGGCGTGCACCGCCGCGATGGAGCCCCACTGCTATCAGGGCGGGCATGCAGCGACAATGATCAAATACGCTGTGGGGACGGTGACACCGCTTTGTGGATGTTGTATGGACAGGATGACAGCCGGGACAGCTTCAGCGCAGCCCACTTGGGTAAACAATTTGAACATTTTGGGGCGAGGTATGCAACCCACTGTGGGTAACATTTATCATGCACCACAACTACCATCATTCCTTGCGCAGACGCCCACAGAGGGGGGACATTTAAATTTGTGCAGGTGGTGCGATTGCTGCCTTTCCCTTCTGCCAGTGAACAAGAGAGTGGTTGAGCACAAACGCGTTTGGCTTGAGATTTGTGCAAAGGAGCAGCTGGTCTGATTGTCCTGTATTTCACAAATAAAGGACTTTACTCACCGTAGTGTGGCTTCATCTTGGAGGCAATTTCCTTATTTCTGTGTTATGCGGCATGCCCCGCCGCGATGGAGCCCCACTGCTATCATGGTGGGCCTGCAGCGACAATGATCAAATACGCTGTGGGGACGGTGAGTCCGCTTTGTGGCTGTTATATGGACAGGATGACAGCCCGGAGAGCTTCAGCGCATCCCACTTGGGTAAACATTTTGAACATTTTGGGGCGAGGCATGCAACCCACTGGGGGTAACATTTATCATGCACCACAACTACCATCATTCCTTGCGCAGACGCCCACAGAGGCGGGACATTTAAATTTGTGCAGGTGGTGCGATTGCTGCCTTTCCCTTCTGCCAGTGAACAAGAGCGTTGTTGCGCTCGAAAAGCGTTTGGCTTGAGATTTGTGCAAAGGAGCAGCTGGTCTGATTGTCCTGTATTTCACAAATAAAGGACTTTACTCACCGTAGTGTGGCTTCATCCCTGAGGCAACTTCCTTTTTTCTGTGTTATGCGGAGTGCCCCGCCGCGATGGAGCCCCACTGCTAGCAGCGACAATGATCAAAGACGCTGTGGGGACGGTGAGTCCGCTTTGTGGATGTTGTATGGACAGGATGACAGCCCGGACAGCTTCAACGCAGCCCACTTGGGTAAACATTTTGAACATTTTGGGGCGAGGCATGCAACCCACTTGGGGTAACATTTATCATGCACCACAACTACCATCATTCCTTGCGCAGACACCCACAGAGGCGGGACATTTAAATTCACGCAGGTGGTGCGATTGCTGCCTTTCCCTTCTGCCAGTGAGCAAGAGCGTTGTTGAGCTCGAAACACGTTTGGCTTGAGATTTGTGCAAAGAAGCAGCTGGTCTGATTGTCCTGTATTTCACAAATAAAGGACTTTACTCACCGTAGTGTGGCTTCATCTTGGATGCAACTTCCTTTTTTCTGTGTTATGCGGCGTGCCCCGCCGCGATGGAGCCCCACTGCTATCAGGGCGGGCATGCAGCGACAATGATCAAATACGCTGTGGGGACGGTGACACCGCTTTGTGGATGTTGTATGGACAGGATGACAGCCGGGACAGCTTCAGCGCAGCCCACTTGGGTAACAATTTGAACATTTTGGGGCGAGGTATGCAACCCACTGTGGGTAACATTTATCATGCACCACAACTACCATCATTCCTTGCGCAGACGCCCACAGAGGGGGGACATTTAAATTCGTGCAGGTGGTGCGATTGCTGCCTTTCCCTTCTGCCAGTGAACAAGAGAGTGGTTGAGCTCAAACGCGTTTGGCTTGAGATTTGTGCAAAGGAGCAGCTGGTCTGATTGTCCTGTATTTCACAAATAAAGGACTTTACTCACCGTAGTGTGGCTTCATCTTGGAGGCAATTTCCTTATTTCTGTGTTATGCGGCATGACCCGCCGCGATGGAGCCCCACTGCTATCATGGTGGGCCTGCAGCGACAATGATCAAATACGCTGTGGGGACGGTGAGTCCGCTTTGTGGCTGTTGTATGGACAGGATGACAGCCCGGAGAGCTTCAGCGCATCCCACTTGGGTAAACATTTTGAACATTTTGGGGCGAGGCATGCAACCCACTGGGGGTAACATTTATCATGCACCACAACTACCATCATTCCTTGCGCAGACGCCCACAGAGGCGGGACATTTAAATTTGTGCAGGTGGTGCGATTGCTGCCTTTCCCTTCTGCCAGTGAACAAGAGCGTTGTTGCACTCGAAACGCGTTTGGCTTGAGATTTGTGCAAAGAAGCAGCTGGTCTGATTGTCCTGTATTTCACAAATAAAGGACTTTACTCACCGTAGTGTGGCTTCATCCCTGAGGCAACTTCCTTTTTTCTGTGTTATGCGGAGTGCCCCGCCGCGATGGAGCCCCACTGCTAGCAGCGACAATGATCAAAGACGCTGTGGGGACGGTGAGTCCGCTTTGTGGATGTTGTATGGACAGGATGACAGCCCGGACAGCTTCAACGCAGCCCACTTGGGTAAACATTTTGAACATTTTGGGGCGAGGCATGCAACCCACTTGGGGTAACATTTATCATGCACCACAACTACCATCATTCCTTGCGCAGACGCCCACAGAGGCGGGACATTTAAATTCACGCAGGTGGTGCGATTGCTGCCTTTCCCTTCTGCCAGTGAGCAAGAGTGTTGTTGAGCTCGAAACACGTTTGGCTTAAGATTTGTGCAAAGAAGCAGCTGGTCTGATTGTCCTGTATTTCACAAATAAAGGACTTTACTCACCGTAGTGTGGCTTCATCTTGGATGCAACTTCCTTTTTTCTGTGTTATACGGCGTGCCCCGCCGCGATAAAGCCCCACTGTTATCAGGGCGGGCATGCAGCGACAATGATCAAATACGCTGTGGGGACGGTGACACCGCTTTGTGGATGTTGTATGGACAGGATGACAGCCGGGACAGCTTCAGCGCAGCCCACTTGGGTAAACAATTTGAACATTTTGGGGCGAGGTATGCAACCCACTGTGGGTAACATTTATCATGCACCACAACTACCATCATTCCTTGCGCAGACGCCCACAGAGGGGGGACATTTAAATTCGTGCAGGTGGTGCGATTGCTGCCTTTCCCTTCTGCCAGTGAACAAGAGAGTGGTTGAGCTCAAACGCGTTTGGCTTGAGATTTGTGCAAAGGAGCAGCTGGTCTGATTGTCCTGTATTTCTCAAATAAAGGACTTTACTCACCGTAATGTGGCTTCATCTTGGAGGCAACTTCCTTTTTTCTGTGTTATGCGGTGTGCCCCACCGCGATGGAGCCCCACTGCTATTAGGGCGGGCCTGCAGCGACAATGATAAAAGATGCTGTGGGGACGGTGAGTCCGCTTTGTGGATGTTGTATGGACAGGATGACAGCCAGGACAGCTTCAGCGCAGCCCACTTGGGTAAACATTTTGAACATTTTGGGGCGAGGCATGCAACCCACTGGGGGTAACATTTATCATGCACCACAACTACCATCATTCCTTGCGCAGACGCTCAGAGAGGCGGGACATTTAAATTCGCGCAGGTGGTGCAATTGCTTCCTTTCCCTTCTGCCAGTGAACAAGAGACTGGTTGAGCTCGAAACGGGTTTGGCTTGAGATTTGTGCAAAGGAGCAGCTGATCTGATTGTCCTGTATTTCACAAATAAAAGACTTTACTCACCGTAGTGTGGCTTCATCTTGGAGGCAATTTCCTTATTTCTGTGTTATGCGGCATGCCCCGCCGCGATGGAGCCCCACTGCTATCATGGTGGGCCTGCAGCGACAATGATCAAATACGCTGTGGGGACGATGAGTCCGCTTTGTGGCTGTTGTATGGACAGGATGACAGCCCAGACAGCTTCAGCGCAGCCCACTTGGGTAAACAATTTGAACATTTTGGGGCGAGGTATGCAACCCACTGTGGGTAACATTTTTCATGCACCACAACTACCATCATTCCTTGCGCAGACGCCCACAAAGGGGGGACATTTAAATTCATGCAGGTGGTGCGATTGCTGCCTTTCCCTTCTGCCAGTGAACAAGAGAGTGGTTGAGCTCAAACGCGTTTGGCTTGAGATTTGTGCAAAGGAGCAGCTGGTCTGATTGTCCTGTATTTCTCAAATAAAGGACTTTACTCACAGTAGTGTGGCTTCATCTTGGAGGCAACTTCCTTTTTTCTGTGTTATGCGGTGTGCCCCACCGCGATGGAGCCCCACTGCTATTAGGGCGGGCCTGCAGCGACAATGATAAAAGATGCTGTGGGGACGGTGAGTCCGCTTTGTAGATGTTGTATGGACAGGATGACAGCCAGGACAGCTTCAGAGCAGCCCACTTGGGTAAACATTTTGAACATTTTGGGGCGCGCATGCAACCCACTGGGGGTAACATTTATCATGCACCACAACTACCATCATTCCTTGCGCAGACGCTCAGAGAGGCGGGACATTTAAATTCGCGCAGGTGGTGCAATTGCTTCCTTTCCCTTCTGCCAGTGAACAAGAGAGTGGTTGAGCTCGAAACGGGTTTGGCTTGAGATTTGTGCAAAGGAGCAGCTGATCTGATTGTCCTGTATTTCACAAATAAAAGACTTTACTCACCGTAGTGTGGCTTCATCTTGGAGGCAATTTCCTTAATTCTGTGTTATGCGGCATGCCCCGCCGCGATGGAGCCCCACTGCTATCATGGTGGGCCTGCAGCGACAATGATCAAATACGCTGTGGGGACGGTGAGTCCGCTTTGTGGCTGTTGTATGGACAGGATGACAGCCCGGAGAGCTTCAGCGCAGCCCACTTGGGTAAACATTTTGAACATTTTGGGGCGAGGCATGTAACCCACTGGGGGTAACATTTATCATGCACCACAACTACCATCATTCCTTGCGCAGACGCCCACAGATGCGGGACATTTAAATTCACGCAGGTGGTGCAATTGCTGCCTTTCCTTCTGCTAGTGAACAAGAGCGTTGTTGCGCTCAAACGCGTTTGGCTTGAGATTTGAGCAAAGGAGCAGCTGGTCTGATTGTCCTGTATTTCACAAATAAAGGACTTTACTCACCGTAGTGTGGCTTCATCTTGGAGGCAACTTCCTTTTTTCTGTGTTATGCGGCGTGCCCCGCCGCGATGGAGCCCCACTGCTATCATCGCGGGCCGGCAGTGACAATGATCAAAGACGCTGTGGGGACGGTGAGTCCACTTTGTGGATGTTGTATGGACAGGATGACAGCCCGAACAGCTTCAGCGCAGCCCACTTGGATAAACATTTTGAACATTTTGGGGCGAGGCATGCAACCCACTGGGGGTAACATTTATCATGCACCACAACTACCATCATTCCTTGCGCAGACGCCCACAGAGGCGGGACATTTAAATTCACGCAGGTGGTGCGATTGCTGCCTTTCCCTTCTGCCAGTGAGCAAGACCGTTGTTGAGCTCGAAACACGTTTGGCTTGAGATTTGTGCAAAGAAGCAGCTGGTCTGATTGTCCTGTATTTCACAAATAAAGGACTTTACTCACCGTAGTGTGGCTTCATCTTGGATGCAACTTCCTTTTTTCTGTGTTATGCGGCGTGCCCCGCCGCGATGGAGCCCCACTGCTATCAGGGCGGGCATGCAGCGACAATGATCAAATACGCTGTGGGGACGGTGACACCGCTTTGTGGATGTTGTATGGACAGGATGACAGCCGGGACAGCTTCAGCGCAGCCCACTTGGGTAAACAATTTGAACATTTTGGGGCGAGGTATGCAACCCACTGTGGGTAACATTTATCATGCACCACAACTACCATCATTCCTTGCGCAGACGCCCACAGAGGGGGGACATTTAAATTCGTGCAGGTGGTGCGATTGCTGCCTATCCCTTCTGCCAGTGAACAAGAGAGTGGTTGAGCTTAAACGCGTTTGGCTTGAGATTTGTGCAAAGGAGCAGCTGGTCTGATTGTCCTGTATTTCACAAATAAAGGACTTTACTCACCGTAGTGTGGCTTCATCTTGGAGGCAATTTCCTTAGTTCTGTGTTATGCGGCATGCCCCGCCGCGATGGAGCCCCACTGCTATCATGGTGGGCCTGCAGCGACAATGATCAAATACGCTGTGGGGACGGTGAGTCCGCTTTGTGGCTGTTGTATGGACAGGATGACAGCCCGGAGAGCTTCAGCGCATCCCACTTGGGTAAACATTTTGAACATTTTGGGGCGAGGCATGCAACCCACTGGGGGTAACATTTATCATGCACCACAACTACCATCATTCCTTGCGCAGACGCCCACAGAGGCGGGACATTTAAATTTGTGCAGGTGGTGCGATTGCTGCCTTTCCCTTCTGCCAGTGAACAAGAGCGTTGTTGCGCTCGAAACGCGTTTGGCTTGAGATTTGTGCAAAGGAGCAGCTGGTCTGATTGTCCTGTATTTCACAAATAAAGGACTTTACTCACCGTAGTGTGGCTTCATCCCTGAGGCAACTTCCTTTTTTCTGTGTTAAGCGGAGTGCCCCGCCGCGATGGAGCCCCACTGCTAGCAGCGACAATGATCAAAGACGCTGTGGGGACGGTGAGTCCGCTTTGTGGATGTTGTATGGACAGGATGACAGCCCGGACAGCTTCAACGCAGCCCACTTGGGTAAACATTTTGAACATTTTGGGGCGAGGCATGCAACCCACTTGGGGTAACATTTATCATGCACCACAACTACCATCATTCCTTGCGCAGACACCCACAGAGGCGGGACATTTAAATTCACGCAGGTGGTGCGATTGCTGCCTTTCCCTTCTACCAGTGAGCAAGAGCGTTGTTGAGCTCGAAACACGTTTGGCTTAAGATTTGTGCAAAGAAGCAGCTGGTCTGATTGTCCTGTATTTCACAAATAAAGGACTTTACTCACCGTAGTGTGGCTTCATCTTGGATGCAACTTCCTTTTTTCTGTGTTATACGGCGTGCCCCGCCGCGATGAAGCCCCACTGCTATCAGGGCGGGCATGCAGCGACAATGATCAAATACGCTGTGGGGACGGTGACACCGCTTTGTGGATGTTGTATGGACAGGATGACAGCCAGGACAGCTTCAGCGCAGCCATCTTGGGTAAACATTTTGAACATTTTGGGGCGAGGCATGCAACCCACTGGGGGTAACATTTATCATGCACCACAACTACCATCGTTCCTTGCGCAGACGCTCAGAGAGGCGGGACATTTAAATTCGCGCAGGTGGTGCAATTGCTTCCTTTCCCTTCTGCCAGTGAACAAGAGACTGGTTGAGCTCGAAACGGGTTTGGCTTGAGATTTGTGCAAAGGAGCAGCTAATCTGATTGTCCTGTATTTCACAAATAAAAGACTTTACTCACCGTAGTGTGGCTTCATCTTGGAGGCAATTTCCTTATTTCTGTGTTATGCGGCATGCCCCGCCGCGATGGAGCCCCACTGCTAGCAGCGACAATGATCAAAGACGCTGTGGGGACGGTGAGTCCGCTTTGTGGATGTTGTATGGACAGGATGACAGCCCGGACAGCTTCAACGCAGCCCACTTGGGTAAACATTTTGAACATTTTGGGGCGAGGCATGCAACCCACTTGGGGTAACATTTATCATGCACCACAACTACCATCATTCCTTGCGCAGACGCCCACAGAGGCGGGACATTTAAATTCACGCAGGTGGTGCGATTGCTGCCTTTCCCTTCTGCCAGTGAGCAAGAGTGTTGTTGAGCTCGAAACACGTTTGGCTTAAGATTTGTGCAAAGAAGCAGCTGGTCTGATTGTCCTGTATTTCACAAATAAAGGACTTTACTCACCGTAGTGTGGCTTCATCTTGGATGCAACTTCCTTTTTTCTGTGTTATACGGCGTGCCCCGCCGCGATAAAGCCCCACTGTTATCAGGGCGGGCATGCAGCGACAATGATCAAATACGCTGTGGGGACGGTGACACCGCTTTGTGGATGTTGTATGGACAGGATGACAGCCGGGACAGCTTCAGCGCAGCCCACTTGGGTAAACAATTTGAACATTTTGGGGCGAGGTATGCAACCCACTGTGGGTAACATTTATCATGCACCACAACTACCATCATTCCTTGCGCAGACGCCCACAGAGGGGGGACATTTAAATTCGTGCAGGTGGTGCGATTGCTGCCTTTCCCTTCTGCCAGTGAACAAGAGAGTGGTTGAGCTCAAACGCGTTTGGCTTGAGATTTGTGCAAAGGAGCAGCTGGTCTGATTGTCCTGTATTTCTCAAATAAAGGACTTTACTCACCGTAATGTGGCTTCATCTTGGAGGCAACTTCCTTTTTTCTGTGTTATGCGGTGTGCCCCACCGCGATGGAGCCCCACTGCTATTAGGGCGGGCCTGCAGCGACAATGATAAAAGATGCTGTGGGGACGGTGAGTCCGCTTTGTGGATGTTGTATGGACAGGATGACAGCCAGGACAGCTTCAGCGCAGCCCACTTGGGTAAACATTTTGAACATTTTGGGGCGAGGCATGCAACCCACTGGGGGTAACATTTATCATGCACCACAACTACCATCATTCCTTGCGCAGACGCTCAGAGAGGCGGGACATTTAAATTCGCGCAGGTGGTGCAATTGCTTCCTTTCCCTTCTGCCAGTGAACAAGAGACTGGTTGAGCTCGAAACGGGTTTGGCTTGAGATTTGTGCAAAGGAGCAGCTGGTCTGATTGTCCTGTATTTCACAAATAAAAGACTTTACTCACCGTAGTGTGGCTTCATCTTGGAGGCAATTTCCTTATTTCTGTGTTATGCGGCATGCCCCGCCGCGATGGAGCCCCACTGCTATCATGGTGGGCCTGCAGCGACAATGATCAAATACGCTGTGGGGACGATGAGTCCGCTTTGTGGCTGTTGTATGGACAGGATGACAGCCCAGACAGCTTCAGCGCAGCCCACTTGGGTAAACAATTTGAACATTTTGGGGCGAGGTATGCAACCCACTGTGGGTAACATTTTTCATGCACCACAACTACCATCATTCCTTGCGCAGACGCCCACAAAGGGGGGACATTTAAATTCATGCAGGTGGTGCGATTGCTGCCTTTCCCTTCTGCCAGTGAACAAGAGAGTGGTTGAGCTCAAACGCGTTTGGCTTGAGATTTGTGCAAAGGAGCAGCTGGTCTGATTGTCCTGTATTTCTCAAATAAAGGACTTTACTCACAGTAGTGTGGCTTCATCTTGGAGGCAACTTCCTTTTTTCTGTGTTATGCGGTGTGCCCCACCGCGATGGAGCCCCACTGCTATTAGGGCGGGCCTGCAGCGACAATGATAAAAGATGCTGTGGGGACGGTGAGTCCGCTTTGTAGATGTTGTATGGACAGGATGACAGCCAGGACAGCTTCAGAGCAGCCCACTTGGGTAAACATTTTGAACATTTTGGGGCGCGCATGCAACCCACTGGGGGTAACATTTATCATGCACCACAACTACCATCATTCCTTGCGCAGACGCTCAGAGAGGCGGGACATTTAAATTCGCGCAGGTGGTGCAATTGCTTCCTTTCCCTTCTGCCAGTGAACAAGAGAGTGGTTGAGCTCGAAACGGGTTTGGCTTGAGATTTGTGCAAAGGAGCAGCTGATCTGATTGTCCTGTATTTCACAAATAAAAGACTTTACTCACCGTAGTGTGGCTTCATCTTGGAGGCAATTTCCTTAATTCTGTGTTATGCGGCATGCCCCGCCGCGATGGAGCCCCACTGCTATCATGGTGGGCCTGCAGCGACAATGATCAAATACGCTGTGGGGACGGTGAGTCCGCTTTGTGGCTGTTGTATGGACAGGATGACAGCCCGGAGAGCTTCAGCGCAGCCCACTTGGGTAAACATTTTGAACATTTTGGGGCGAGGCATGTAACCCACTGGGGGTAACATTTATCATGCACCACAACTACCATCATTCCTTGCGCAGACGCCCACAGATGCGGGACATTTAAATTCACGCAGGTGGTGCAATTGCTGCCTTTCCTTCTGCTAGTGAACAAGAGCGTTGTTGCGCTCAAACGCGTTTGGCTTGAGATTTGAGCAAAGGAGCAGCTGGTCTGATTGTCCTGTATTTCACAAATAAAGGACTTTACTCACCGTAGTGTGGCTTCATCTTGGAGGCAACTTCCTTTTTTCTGTGTTATGCGGCGTGCCCCGCCGCGATGGAGCCCCACTGCTATCATCGCGGGCCGGCAGTGACAATGATCAAAGACGCTGTGGGGACGGTGAGTCCACTTTGTGGATGTTGTATGGACAGGATGACAGCCCGAACAGCTTCAGCGCAGCCCACTTGGATAAACATTTTGAACATTTTGGGGCGAGGCATGCAACCCACTGGGGGTAACATTTATCATGCACCACAACTACCATCATTCCTTGCGCAGACGCCCACAGAGGCGGGACATTTAAATTCACGCAGGTGGTGCGATTGCTGCCTTTCCCTTCTGCCAGTGAGCAAGACCGTTGTTGAGCTCGAAACACGTTTGGCTTGAGATTTGTGCAAAGAAGCAGCTGGTCTGATTGTCCTGTATTTCACAAATAAAGGACTTTACTCACCGTAGTGTGGCTTCATCTTGGATGCAACTTCCTTTTTTCTGTGTTATGCGGCGTGCCCCGCCGCGATGGAGCCCCACTGCTATCAGGGCGGGCATGCAGCGACAATGATCAAATACGCTGTGGGGACGGTGACACCGCTTTGTGGATGTTGTATGGACAGGATGACAGCCGGGACAGCTTCAGCGCAGCCCACTTGGGTAAACAATTTGAACATTTTGGGGCGAGGTATGCAACCCACTGTGGGTAACATTTATCATGCACCACAACTACCATCATTCCTTGCGCAGACGCCCACAGAGGGGGGACATTTAAATTCGTGCAGGTGGTGCGATTGCTGCCTATCCCTTCTGCCAGTGAACAAGAGAGTGGTTGAGCTCAAACGCGTTTGGCTTGAGATTTGTGCAAAGGAGCAGCTGGTCTGATTGTCCTGTATTTCACAAATAAAGGACTTTACTCACCGTAGTGTGGCTTCATCTTGGAGGCAATTTCCTTAGTTCTGTGTTATGCGGCATGCCCCGCCGCGATGGAGCCCCACTGCTATCATGGTGGGCCTGCAGCGACAATGATCAAATACGCTGTGGGGACGGTGAGTCCGCTTTGTGGCTGTTGTATGGACAGGATGACAGCCCGGAGAGCTTCAGCGCATCCCACTTGGGTAAACATTTTGAACATTTTGGGGCGAGGCATGCAACCCACTGGGGGTAACATTTATCATGCACCACAACTACCATCATTCCTTGCGCAGACGCCCACAGAGGCGGGACATTTAAATTTGTGCAGGTGGTGCGATTGCTGCCTTTCCCTTCTGCCAGTGAACAAGAGCGTTGTTGCGCTCGAAACGCGTTTGGCTTGAGATTTGTGCAAAGGAGCAGCTGGTCTGATTGTCCTGTATTTCACAAATAAAGGACTTTACTCACCGTAGTGTGGCTTCATCCCTGAGGCAACTTCCTTTTTTCTGTGTTAAGCGGAGTGCCCCGCCGCGATGGAGCCCCACTGCTAGCAGCGACAATGATCAAAGACGCTGTGGGGACGGTGAGTCCGCTTTGTGGATGTTGTATGGACAGGATGACAGCCCGGACAGCTTCAACGCAGCCCACTTGGGTAAACATTTTGAACATTTTGGGGCGAGGCATGCAACCCACTTGGGGTAACATTTATCATGCACCACAACTACCATCATTCCTTGCGCAGACACCCACAGAGGCGGGACATTTAAATTCACGCAGGTGGTGCGATTGCTGCCTTTCCCTTCTACCAGTGAGCAAGAGCGTTGTTGAGCTCGAAACACGTTTGGCTTAAGATTTGTGCAAAGAAGCAGCTGGTCTGATTGTCCTGTATTTCACAAATAAAGGACTTTACTCACCGTAGTGTGGCTTCATCTTGGATGCAACTTCCTTTTTTCTGTGTTATACGGCGTGCCCCGCCGCGATGAAGCCCCACTGCTATCAGGGCGGGCATGCAGCGACAATGATCAAATACGCTGTGGGGACGGTGACACCGCTTTGTGGATGTTGTATGGACAGGATGACAGCCAGGACAGCTTCAGCGCAGCCATCTTGGGTAAACATTTTGAACATTTTGGGGCGAGGCATGCAACCCACTGGGGGTAACATTTATCATGCACCACAACTACCATCGTTCCTTGCGCAGACGCTCAGAGAGGCGGGACATTTAAATTCGCGCAGGTGGTGCAATTGCTTCCTTTCCCTTCTGCCAGTGAACAAGAGACTGGTTGAGCTCGAAACGGGTTTGGCTTGAGATTTGTGCAAAGGAGCAGCTAATCTGATTGTCCTGTATTTCACAAATAAAAGACTTTACTCACCGTAGTGTGGCTTCATCTTGGAGGCAATTTCCTTATTTCTGTGTTATGCGGCATGCCCCGCCGCGATGGAGCCCCACTGCTATCATGGTGGGCCTGCAGCGACAATGATCAAATACGCTGTGGGGACGGTGAGTCCGCTTTGTGGCTGTTGTATGGACAGGATGACAGCCCGGAGAGCTTCAGCGCATCCCACTTGGGTAAACATTTTGAACATTTTGGGGCGAGGCATGCAACCCACTGGGGGTAACATTTATCATGCACCACAACTACCATCATTCCTTGCGCAAACGCCCACAGAGGCGGGACATTTAAATTTGTGCAGGCGGTGCGATTGCTGCCTTTCCCTTCTGCCAGTGAACAAGAGCGTTGTTGCGCTCGAAACGCGTTTGGCTTGAGATTTGTGCAAAGGAGCAGCTGGTCTGATTGTCCTGTATTTCACAAATAAAGGACTTTACTCACCGTAGTGTGGCTTCATCCCTGAGGCAACTTCCTTTTTTCTGTGTTATGCGGAGTGCCCCGCCGCGATGGAGCCCCACTGCTAGCAGCGACAATGATCAAAGACGCTGTGGGGACGGTGAGTCCGCTTTGTGGATGTTGTATGGACAGGATGACAGCCCGGACAGCTTCAACGCAGCCCACTTGGGTAAACATTTTGAACATTTTGGGGCGAGGCATGCAACCCACTTGGGGTAACATTTATCATGCACCACAACTACCATCATTCCTTGCGCAGACGCCCACAGAGGCGGGACATTTAAATTCACGCAGGTGGTGCGATTGCTGCCTTTCCCTTCTGCCAGTGAGCAAGAGCGTTGTTGAGCTCGAAACACGTTTGGCTTAAGATTTGTGCAAAGAAGCAGCTGGTCTGATTGTCCTGTATTTCACAAATAAAGGACTTTACTCACCGTAGTGTGGCTTCATCTTGGATGCAACTTCCTTTTTTCTGTGTTATACGGCGTGCCCCGCCGCGATGAAGCCCCACTGCTATCAGGGCGGGCATGCAGCGACAATGATCAAATACGCTGTGGGGACGGTGACACCGCTTTGTGGATGTTGTATGGACAGGATGACAGCCGGGACAGCTTCAGCGCATCCCACTTGGGTAAACAATTTGAACATTTTGGGGCGAGGTATGCAACCCACTGTGGGTAACATTTATCATGCACCACAACTACCATCATTCCTTGCGCAGACGCCCACAGAGGGGGGACATTTAAATTCGTGCAGGTGGTGCGATTGCTGCCTTTCCCTTCTGCCAGTGAACAAGAGAGTGGTTGAGCTCAAACGCGTTTGGCTTGAGATTTGTGCAAAGGAGCAGCTGGTCTGATTGTCCTGTATTTCTCAAATAAAGGACTTTACTCACCGTAGTGTGGCTTCATCTTGGAGGCAACTTCCTTTTTTCTGTGTTATGCGGTGTGCCCCACCGCGATGGAGCCCCACTGCTATTAGGGCGGGCCTGCAGCGACAATGATAAAAGATGCTGTGGGGACGGTGAGTCCGCTTTGTGGATGTTGTATGGACAGGATGACAGCCAGGACAGCTTCAGCGCAGCCCACTTGGGTAAACATTTTGAACATTTTGGGGCGAGGCATGCAACCCACTGGGGGTAACATTTATCATGCACCACAACTACCATCATTCCTTGCGCAGACGCTCAGAGAGGCGGGACATTTAAATTCGCGCAGGTGGTGCAATTGCTTCCTTTCCCTTCTGTCAGTGAACAAGAGACTGGTTGAGCTCGAAACGGGTTTGGCTTGAGATTTGTGCAAAGGAGCAGCTGATCTGATTGTCCTGTATTTCACAAATAAAAGACTTTACTCACCGTAGTGTGGCTTCATCTTGGAGGCAATTTCCCTATTTCTGTGTTATGCGGCATGCCCCGCCGCGATGGAGCCCCACTGCTATCATGGTGGGCCTGCAGCGACAATGATCAAATACGCTGTGGGGACGGTGAGTCCGCTTTGTGGCTGTTGTATGGACAGGATGACAGCCCGGAGAGCTTCAGCGCATCCCACTTGGGTAAACATTTTGAACATTTTGGGGCGAGGCATGCAACCCACTGGGGGTAACATTTATCATGCACCAAAACTACCATCATTCCTTGCGCAGACGCCCACAGAGGCGGGACATTTAAATTTATGCAGGTGGCGCGATTGCTGCCTTTCCCTTCTGCCAGTGAACAAGAGCGTTGTTGCGCTCGAAACGCGTTTGGCTTGAGATTTGTGCAAAGGAGCAGCTGGTCTGATTGTCCTGTATTTCACAAATAAGGGACTTTACTCACCGTAGTGTGGCTTCATCCCTGAGGCAACTTCCTTTTTTCTGTGTTATGCGGAGTGCCCCGCCGCGATAGAGCCCCACTGCTAGCAGCGACAATGATCAAAGACGCTGTGGGGACGGTGAGTCCGCTTTGTGGATGTTGTATGGACAGGATGACAGCCCGGACAGCTTCAACGCAGCCCACTTGGGTAAACATTTTGGGGCGAGGCATGCAACCCACTTGGGGTAACATTTATCATGCACCACAACTACCATCATTCCTTGCGTAGACGCCCACAGAGGCGGGACATTTAAATTCACGCAGGTGGTGCGATTGCTGCCTTTCCCTTCTGCCAGTGAGCAAGAGCGTTGTTGAGCTCGAAACACGTTTGGCTTGAGATTTGTGCAAAGAAGCAGCTGGTCTGATTGTCCTGTATTTCACAAATAAAGGACTTTACTCACCGTAGTGTGGCTTCATCTTGGAGGCAACTTCCTTTTTTCTGTGTTATACGGCGTGCCCCGCCGCGATGAAGCCCCACTGCTATCAGGGCGGGCATGCAGCGACAATGATCAAATACGCTGTGGGGACGGTGACACCGCTTTGTGGATGTTGTATGGACAGGATGACAGCCGGGACAGCTTCAGCGCAGCCCACTTGGGTCAACAATTTGAACATTTTGGGGCGAGGTATGCAACCCACTGTGGGTAACATTTATCATGCACCACAACTACCATCATTCCTTGCGCAGACGCCCACAGAGGGGGGACATTTAAATTCGTGCAGGTGGTGCGATTGCTGCCTTTCCCTTCTGCCAGTGAACAAGAGATTGGTTGAGCTCAAACGCGTTTGGCTTGAGATTTGTGCAAAGGAGCAGCTGGTCTGATTGTCCTGTATTTCTCAAATAAAGGACTTTACTCACTGTAGTGTGGCTTCATCTTGGAGGCAACTTCCTTTTTTCTGTGTTATGCGGAGTGCCCCGCCGCGATGGAGCCCCACTGCTATCATCGCGGGCCGGCAGTGACAATGATCAAAGACGCTGTGGGGACGGTGAGTCCGCTTTGTGGATGTTGTATGGACAGGATGACAGCCCGAACAGCTTCAGCGCAGCCCACTTGGATAAACATTTTGAACATTTTGGGGCGAGGCATGCAACCCACTGGGGGTAACATTTATCATGCACCACAACTACCATCATTCCTTGCGCAGACGCCCACAGAGGCGGGACATTTAAATTCACGCAGGTGGTGCGATTGCTGCCTTTCCCTTCTGCCAGTGAGCAAGACCGTTGTTGAGCTCGAAACACGTTTGGCTTGAGATTTGTGCAAAGAAGCAGCTGGTCTGATTGTCCTGTATTTCACAAATAAAGGACTTTACTCACCGTAGTGTGGCTTCATCTTGGATGCAACTTCCTTTTTTCTGTGTTATGCGGCGTGCCCCGCCGCGATGGAGCCCCACTGCTATCAGGGCGGGCATGCAGCGACAATGATCAAATACGCTGTGGGGACGGTGACACCGCTTTGTGGATGTTGTATGGACAGGATGACAGCCGGGACAGCTTCAGCGCAGCCCACTTGGGTAAACAATTTGAACATTTTGGGGCGAGGTATGCAACCCACTGTGGGTAACATTTATCATGCACCACAACTACCATCATTCCTTGCGCAGACGCCCACAGAGGGGGGACATTTAAATTCGTGCAGGTGGTGCGATTGCTGCCTATCCCTTCTGCCAGTGAACAAGAGAGTGGTTGAGCTCAAACGCGTTTGGCTTGAGATTTGTGCAAAGGAGCAGCTGGTCTGATTGTCCTGTATTTCACAAATAAAGGACTTTACTCACCGTAGTGTGGCTTCATCTTGGAGGCAATTTCCTTAGTTCTGTGTTATGCGGCATGCCCCGCCGCGATGGAGCCCCACTGCTATCATGGTGGGCCTGCAGCGACAATGATCAAATACGCTGGGGGGACGGTGAGTCCGCTTTGTGGCTGTTGTATGGACAGGATGACAGCCCGGAGAGCTTCAGCGCATCCCACTTGGGTAAACATTTTGAACATTTTGGGGCGAGGCATGCAACCCACTGGGGGTAACATTTATCATGCACCACAACTACCATCATTCCTTGCGCAGACGCCCACAGAGGCGATACATTTAAATTTGTGCAGGTGGTGCGATTGCTGCCTTTCCCTTCTGCCAGTGAACAAGAGCGTTGTTGCGCTCGAAACGCGTTTGGCTTGAGATTTGTGCAAAGGAGCAGCTGGTCTGATTGTCCTGTATTTCACAAATAAAGGACTTTACTCACCGTAGTGTGGCTTCATCCCTGAGGCAACTTCCTTTTTTCTGTGTTAAGCGGAGTGCCCCGCCGCGATGGAGCCCCACTGCTAGCAGCGACAATGATCAAAGACGCTGTGGGGATGGTGAGTCCGCTTTGTGGATGTTGTATGGACAGGATGACAGCCCGGACAGCTTCAACGCAGCCCACTTGGGTAAACATTTTGAACATTTTGGGGCGAGGCATGCAACCCACTTGGGGTAACATTTATCATGCACCACAACTACCATCATTCCTTGCGCAGACACCCACAGAGGCGGGACATTTAAATTCACGCAGGTGGTGCGATTGCTGCCTTTCCCTTCTACCAGTGAGCAAGAGCGTTGTTGAGCTCGAAACACGTTTGGCTTAAGATTTGTGCAAAGAAGCAGCTGGTCTGATTGTCCTGTATTTCACAAATAAAGGACTTTACTCACCGTAGTGTGGCTTCATCTTGGATGCAACTTCCTTTTTTCTGTGTTATACGGCGTGCCCCGCCGCGATGAAGCCCCACTGCTATCAGGGCGGGCATGCAGCGACAATGATCAAATACGCTGTGGGGACGGTGACACCGCTTTGTGGATGTTGTATGGACAGGATGACAGCCAGGACAGCTTCAGCGCAGCCATCTTGGGTAAACATTTTGAACATTTTGGGGCGAGGCATGCAACCCACTGGGGGTAACATTTATCATGCACCACAACTACCATCGTTCCTTGCGCAGACGCTCAGAGAGGCGGGACATTTAAATTCGCGCCGGTGGTGCAATTGCTTCCTTTCCCTTCTGCCAGTGAACAAGAGACTGGTTGAGCTCGAAACGGGTTTGGCTTGAGATTTGTGCAAAGGAGCAGCTAATCTGATTGTCCTGTATTTCACAAATAAAAGACTTTACTCACCGTAGTGTGGCTTCATCTTGGAGGCAATTTCCTTATTTCTGTGTTATGCGGCATGCCCCGCCGCGATGGAGCCCCACTGCTATCATGGTGGGCCTGCAGCGACAATGATCAAATACGCTGTGGGGACGGTGAGTCCGCTTTGTGGCTGTTGTATGGACAGGATGACAGCCCGGAGAGCTTCAGCGCATCCCACTTGGGTAAACATTTTGAACATTTTGGGGCGAGGCATGCAACCCACTGGGGGTAACATTTATCATGCACCACAACTACCATCATTCCTTGCGCAAACGCCCACAGAGGCGGGACATTTAAATTTGTGCAGGCGGTGCGATTGCTGCCTTTCCCTTCTGCCAGTGAACAAGAGCGTTGTTGCGCTCGAAACGCGTTTGGCTTGAGATTTGTGCAAAGGAGCAGCTGGTCTGATTGTCCTGTATTTCACAAATAAAGGACTTTACTCACCGTAGTGTGGCTTCATCCCTGAGGCAACTTCCTTTTTTCTGTGTTATGCGGAGTGCCCCGCCGCGATGGAGCCCCACTGCTAGCAGCGACAATGATCAAAGACGCTGTGGGGACGGTGAGTCCGCTTTGTGGATGTTGTATGGACAGGATGACAGCCCGGACAGCTTCAACGCAGCCCACTTGGGTAAACATTTTGAACATTTTGGTGCGAGGCATGCAACCCACTTGGGGTAACATTTATCATGCACCACAACTACCATCATTCCTTGCGCAGACGCCCACAGAGGCGGGACATTTAAATTCACGCAGGTGGTGCGATTGCTGCCTTTCCCTTCTGCCAGTGAGCAAGAGCGTTGTTGAGCTCGAAACACGTTTGGCTTAAGATTTGTGCAAAGAAGCAGCTGGTCTGATTGTCCTGTATTTCACAAATAAAGGACTTTACTCACCGTAGTGTGGCTTCATCTTGGATGCAACTTCCTTTTTTCTGTGTTATACGGCGTGCCCCGCCGCGATGAAGCCCCACTGCTATCAGGGCGGGCATGCAGCGACAATGATCAAATACGCTGTGGGGACGGTGACACCGCTTTGTGGATGTTGTATGGACAGGATGACAGCCGGGACAGCTTCAGCGCATCCCACTTGGGTAAACAATTTGAACATTTTGGGGCGAGGTATGCAACCCACTGTGGGTAACATTTATCATGCACCACAACTACCATCATTCCTTGCGCAGACGCCCACAGAGGGGGGACATTTAAATTCGTGCAGGTGGTGCGATTGCTGCCTTTCCCTTCTGCCAGTGAACAAGAGAGTGGTTGAGCTCAAACGCGTTTGGCTTGAGATTTGTGCAAAGGAGCAGCTGGTCTGATTGTCCTGTATTTCTCAAATAAAGGACTTTACTCACCGTAGTGTGGCTTCATCTTGGAGGCAACTTCCTTTTTTCTGTGTTATGCGGTGTGCCCCACCGCGATGGAGCCCCACTGCTATTAGGGCGGGCCTGCAGCGACAATGATAAAAGATGCTGTGGGGACGGTGAGTCCGCTTTGTGGATGTTGTATGGACAGGATGACAGCCAGGACAGCTTCAGCGCAGCCCACTTGGGTAAACATTTTGAACATTTTGGGGCGAGGCATGCAACCCACTGGGGGAAACATTTATCATGCACCAAAACTACCATCATTCCTTGCGCAGACGCCCACAGAGGGGGGACATTTAAATTCGTGCAGGTGGTGCGATTGCTGCCTTTCCCTTCTGCCAGTGAACAAGAGATTGGTTGAGCTCAAACGCGTTTGGCTTGAGATTTGTGCAAAGGAGCAGCTGGTCTGATTGTCCTGTATTTCTCAAATAAAGGACTTTACTCACCGTAGTGTGGCTTCATCTTGGAGGCAACTTCCTTTTTTCTGTGTTATGCGGTGTGCCCCACCGCGATGGAGCCCCACTGCTATTAGGGCGGGCCTGCAGCGACAATGATAAAAGATGCTGTGGGGATGGTGAGTCCGCTTTGTGGATGTTGTATGGACAGGATGACAGCCAGGACAGCTTCAGCGCACCCCACTTGGGTAAACATTTTGAACATTTTGGGGCGAGGCATGCAACCCACTGGGGGTAACATTTATCATGCACCACAACTACCATCATTCCTTGCGCAGACGCTCAGAGAGGCGGGACATTTAAATTCGCGCAGGTGGTGCAATTGCTTCCTTTCCCTTCTGCCAGTGAACTAGAGAGTGGTTGAGCTCGAAACGGGTTTGGCTTGAGATTTGTGCAAAGGAGCAGCTGATCTGATTGTCCTGTATTTCACAAATAAAAGACTTTACTCACCCTAGTGTGGCTTCATCTTGGAGGCAATTTCCTTATTTCCGTGTTAAGTGGCATGCCCCGCCGCGATGGAGCCCCACTGCTATCATGGTGGGCCTGCACCGACAATGATCAAATACGCTGTGGGGACGGTGAGTCCGCTTTGTGGCTGTTGTATGGACAGGATGACAGCCCGGAGAGCTTCAGCGCAGCCCACTTGGGTAAACATTTTGAACATTTTGGGGCGAGGCATGTAACCCACTGGGGGTAACATTTATCATGCACCACAACTACCATCATTCCTTGCGCAGACGCCCACAGATGCGGGACATTTAAATTCACGCAGGTGGTGCAATTGCTGCCTTTCCTTCTGCCAGTCAACAAGAGCGTTGTTGCGCTCAAACGCGTTTGGCTTGAGATTTGTGCAAAGGAGCAGCTGGTCTGATTGTCCTGTATTTCACAAATAAAGGACTTTACTCACCGTAGTGTGGCTTCATCTTGGAGGCAACTTCCTTTTTTCTGTGTTATGCGGCGTGCCCCGCCGCGATGGAGCCCCACTGCTATCATCGCGGGCCTGCAGTGACAATGATCAAAGACGCTGTGGGGACGGTGAGTCCGCTTTGTGGATGTTGTATGGACAGGATGACAGCCCGAACAGCTTCAGCGCAGCCCACTTGGATAAACATTTTGAACATTTTGGGGCGAGGCATGCAACCCACTGGGGGTAACATTTATCATGCACCACAACTACCATCATTCCTTGCGCAGACGCCCACAGAGGCGGGACATTTAAATTCACGCAGGTGGTGCGATTGCTGCCTTTCCCTTCTGCCAGTGAGCAAGAGCGTTGTTGAGCTCGAAACACGTTTGGCTTGAGATTTGTGCAAAGAAGCAGCTGGTCTGATTGTCCTGTATTTCACAAATAAAGATCTTTACTCACCGTAGTGTGGCTTCATCTTGGATGCAACTTCCTTTTTTCTGTGTTATGCGGCGTGCCCCACCGCGATGGAGCCCCACTGCTATTAGGGCGGGCCTGCAGCGACAATGATAAAAGATGCTGTGGGGATGGTGAGTCCGCTTTGTGGATGTTGTATGGACAGGATGACAGCCAGGACAGCTTCAGCGCAGCCCACTTGGGTAAACATTTTGAACATTTTGGGGCGAGGCATGCAACCCACTGGGGGTAACATTTATCATGCACCACAACTACCATCGTTCCTTGCGCAGACGCTCAGAGAGGCGGGACATTTAAATTCGCGCAGGTGGTGCAATTGCTTCCTTTCCCTTCTGCCAGTGAACAAGAGACTGGTTGAGCTCGAAACGGGTTTGGCTTGAGATTTGTGCAAAGGAGCAGCTGATCTGATTGTCCTGTATTTCACAAATAAAAGACTTTACTCACAGTAGTGTGGCTTCATCTTGGAGGCAATTTCCCTATTTCTGTGTTATGCGGCATGCCCCGCCGCAATGGATTCCCACTGCTATCATGGTGGGCCTGCAGCGACAATGATCAAATACGCTGTGGGGACGGTGAGTCCGCTTTGTGGCTGTTGTATGGACAGGATGACAGCCCGGAGAGCTTCAGCGCATCCCACTTGGGTAAACATTTTGAACATTTTGGGGCGAGGCATGCAACCCACTGGGGGTAACATTTATCATGCACCAAAACTACCATCATTCCTTGCGCAGACGCCCACAGAGGCGGGACATTTAAATTTATGCAGGTGGCGCGATTGCTGCCTTTCCCTTCTGCCAGTGAACAAGAGCGTTGTTGCGCTCGAAACGCGTTTGGCTTGAGATTTGTGCAAAGGAGCATCTGGTCTGATTGTCCTGTATTTCACAAATAAAGGACTTTACTCACCGTAGTGTGGCTTCATCCCTGAGGCAACTTCCTTTTTTCTGTGTTATGCGGAGTGCCCCGCCGCGATAGAGCCCCACTGCTAGCAGCGACAATGATCAAAGACGCTGTGGGGACGGTGAGTCCGCTTTGTGGATGTTGTATGGACAGGATGACAGCCCGGACAGCTTCAACGCAGCCCACTTGGGTAAACATTTTGGGGCGAGGCATGCAATCCACTTGGGGTAACATTTATCATGCACCACAACTACCATCATTCCTTGCGCAGACGCCCACAGATGCGGGACATTTAAATTCACGCAGGTGGTGCAATTGCTGCCTTTCCTTCTGCCAGTCAACAAGAGCGTTGTTGCGCTCAAACGCGTTTGGCTTGAGATTTGTGCAAAGGAGCAGCTGGTCTGATTTTCCTGTATTTCACAAATAAAGGACTTTACTCACCGTAGTGTGGCTTCATCTTGGAGGCAACTTCCTTTTTTCTGTGTTATGCGGCGTGCCCCGCCGCGATGGAGCCCCACTGCTATCATCGCGGGCCTGCAGTGACAATGATCAAAGACGCTGTGGGGACGGTGAGTCCGCTTTGTGGATGTTGTATGGACAGGATGACAGCCCGAACAGCTTCAGCGCAGCCCACTTGGATAAACATTTTGAACATTTTGGGGCGAGGCATGCAACCCACTGGGGGTAACATTTATCATGCACCACAACTACCATCATTCCTTGCGCAGACGCCCACAGAGGCGGGACATTTAAATTCACGCAGGTGGTGCGATTGCTGCCTTTCCCTTCTGCCAGTGAGCAAGAGCGTTGTTGAGCTCGAAACACGTTTGGCTTGAGATTTGTGCAAAGAAGCAGCTGGTCTGATTGTCCTGTATTTCACAAATAAAGATCTTTACTCACCGTAGTGTGGCTTCATCTTGGATGCAACTTCCTTTTTTCTGTGTTATGCGGCGTGCCCCGCCGCGATGGAGCCCCACTGCTATCAGGGCGGGCATGCAGCGACAATGATCAAATACGCTGTGGGGACGGTGACACCACTTTGTGGATGTTGTATGGACAGGATGACAGCCGGGACAGCTTCAGCGCAGCCCACTTGGGTAAACAATTTGAACATTTTGGGGCGAGGTATGCAACCCACTGTGGGTAACATTTATCATGCACCACAACTACCATCATTCCTTGCGCAGACGCCCACAGAGGGGGGACATTTAAATTCGTGCAGGTGGTGCGATTGCTGCCTTTCCCTTCTGCCACTGAACAAGAGAGTGGTTGTGCTCAAATGCGTTTGGCTTGAGATTTGTGCAAAGGAGCAGCTGGTCTGATTGTCCTGTATTTCACAAATAAAGGACTTTACTCACCGTAGTGTGGCTTCATCTTGGAGGCAACTTCCTTTTTTCTGTGTTATGCGGTGTGCCCCACCGCGATGGAGCCCCACTGCTATTAGGGCGGGCCTGCAGCGACAATGATAAAAGATGCTGTGGGGATGGTGAGTCCGCTTTGTGGATGTTGTATGGACAGGATGACAGCCAGGACAGCTTCAGCGCAGCCCACTTGGGTAAACATTTTGAACATTTTGGGGCGAGGCATGCAACCCACTGGGGGTAACATTTATCATGCACCACAACTACCATCGTTCCTTGCGCAGACGCTCAGAGAGGCGGGACATTTAAATTCGCGCAGGTGGTGCAATTGCTTCCTTTCCCTTCTGCCAGTGAACAAGAGAGTGGTTGAGGTCGAAATGGGTTTGGCTTGAGATTTGTGCAAAGGAGCAGCTGATCTGATTGTCCTGTATTTCACAAATAAAAGACTTTACTCACCGTAGTGTGGCTTCATCTTGGAGGCAATTTCCTTATTTCTGTGTTATGCGGCATGCCCCGCCGCGATGGAGCCCCACTGCTATCATGGTGGGCCTGCAGCGACAATGATCAAATACGCTGTGGGGACGGTGAGTCCGCTTTGTGGCTGTTGTATGGACAGGATGACAGCCCGGAGAGCTTCAGCGCATCCCACTTGGGTAAACATTTTGAACATTTTGGGGCGAGGCATGCAACCCACTGGGGGTAACATTTATCATGCACCACAACTACCATCATTCCTTGTGCAGACGCCCAAAGAGGTGGGACATGTAAATTTGTGCAGGTGGTGCGATTGCTGCCTTTCCCTTCTGCCAGTGAACAAGAGCGTTGTTGCGCTCGAAACGCGGTTGGCTTGAGATTTGTGCAAAGGAGCAGCTGGTCTGATTGTCCTGTATTTCACAAATAAAGGACTTTACTCACCGTAGTGTGGCTTCATCCCTGAGGCAACTTCCTGTTTTTCTGTGTTATGCGGAGTGCCCCGCCGCGATGGAGCCCCACTGCTAGCAGCGACAATGATCAAAGACGCTGTGGGGACGGTGAGTCCGCTTTGTGGATGTTGTATGGACAGGATGACAGCCCGGACAGCTTCAACGCAGCCCACTTGGATAAACATTTTGAACATTTTGGGGCGAGGCATGCAACCCACTTGGGGTAACATTTATCATGCACCACAACTACCATCATTCCTTGCGCAGACGCCCACAGAGGCGGGATATTTAAATTCACGCAGGTGGTGCGATTGCTGCCTTTCCCTTCTGCCAGTGAGCAAGAGCGTTGTTGAGCTCGAAACACGATTGGCTTGAGATTTGTGCAAAGAAGCAGCTGGTCTGATTGTCCTGTATTTCACAAATAAAGGACTTTACTCACCGTAGTGTGGCTTCATCTTGGATGCAACTTCCTTTTTTCTGTGTTATACGGCGTGCCCCGCCCTGATGAATCCCCACTGCTATCAGGGCGGGCATGCAGCGACAATGATCAAATACGCTGTGGGGACGGTGACACCGCTTTGTGGATGTTGTATGGACAGGATGACAGCCGGGACAGCTTCAGCGCAGCCCACTTGGGTAAACAATTTGAACATTTTGGGGCGAGGTATGCAACCCACTGTGGGTAACATTTATCATGCACCACAACTACCATCATTCCTTGCGCAGACGCCCACAGAGGGGGGACATTTAAATTCGTGCAGGTGGTGCGATTGCTGCCTTTCCCTTCTGCCACTAAACAAGAGAGTGGTTGAGCTCAAACGCGTTTGGCTTGAGATTTGTGCAAAGGAGCAGCTGGTCTGATTGTCCTGTATTTCTCAAATAAAGGACTTTACTCACCGTAGTGTGGCTTCATCTTGGAGGCAACTTCCTTTTTTCTGTGTTATGCGGGGTGCCCCACCGCGATGGAGCCCCACTGCTATTAGGGCGGGCCTGCAGCGACAATGATAAAAGATGCTGTGGGGACGGTGAGTCCGCTTTGTGGATGTTGTATGGACAGGATGACAGCCAGGACAGCTTCAGCGCAGCCCACTTGGGTAAACATTTTGAACATTTTGGGGCGAGGCATGCAACCCACTGGGGGTAACATTTATCATGCACCACAACTACCATCATTCCTTGCGCAGACGCTCAGAGAGGCGGGACATTTAAATTCGCGCAGGTGGTGCAATTGCTTCCTTTCCCTTCTGCCAGTGAACAAGAGAGTGGTTAAGCTCAAAACGGGTTTGGCTTGAGATTTGTGCAAAGGAGCAGCTGATCTGATTGTCCTGTATTTCACAAATAAAAGACTTTACTCACCGTAGTGTGGCTTCATCTTGGAGGCAATTTCCTTATTTCTGTGTTATGCGGCATGCCCCGCCGCGATGGAGCCCCACTACTATCATGGTGGGCCTGCAGCGACAATGATCAAATACGCTGTGGGGACGGTGAGTCCGCTTTGTGGCTGTTGTATGGACAGGATGACAGCCCGGAGAGCTTCAGCGCATCCCACTTGGGTAAACATTTTGAACATTTTGGGGCGAGGCATGCAACCCACTGGGGGTAACATTTATCATGCACCACAACTACCATCATTCCTTGCGCAGACGCCCACAGAGGCGGGACATTTAAATTTGTGCAGGTGGTGCGATTGCTGCCATTCCCTTCTGCCAGTGAACAAGAGCGTTGTTGCGCTCGAAACGCGTTTGGCTTGAGATTTGTGCAAAGAAGCAGCTGGTCTGATTGTCCTGTATTTCACAAATAAAGGACTTTACTCACCGTAGTGTGGCTTCATCTTGGATGCAACTTCCTTTTTTCTGTGTTATGCGGCGTGCCCCGCCGTGATGAAGCCCCACTGCTATCAGGGCGGGCATGCAGCGACAATGATCAAATACGCTGTGGGGATGGTGACACCGCTTTGTGGATGTTGTATGGACAGGATGACAGCCGGGACAGCTTCAGCGCAGCCCACTTGGGTAAACAATTTGAACATTTTGGGGCGAGGTATGCAACCCACTGTGGGTAACATTTATCATGCACCACAACTACCATCATTCCTTGCGCAGACGCCCACAGACGGGGGACATTTAAATTCGTGCAGGTGGTGCGATAGCTGCCTTTCCCTTCTGCCAGTAACCAAGA
Source organism: Triturus cristatus (assembly GCF_964204655.1). Taxonomy (NCBI): domain Eukaryota; kingdom Metazoa; phylum Chordata; class Amphibia; order Caudata; family Salamandridae; genus Triturus; species Triturus cristatus. Next base: position 1,195,304,503 of record NC_140579.1, read on the forward strand.
GAGTGGTTGAGCTCAAACGCGTTTGGCTTGAGATTTGTGCAAAGGAGCAGCTGGTCTGATTGTCCTGTATTTCACAAATAAAGGACTTTACTCACCGTAGTGTGGCTTCATCTTGGAGGCAACTTCCTTTTTTCTGTGTTATGCGGTGTGCCCCACCGCGATGGAGCCCCACTGCTATTAGGGAGGGCCTGCAGCGACAATGATAAAAGATGCTGTGGGGACGGTGAGTCCGCTTTGTGGATGTTGTATGGACAGGATGACAGCCAGGACAGCTTCAGCGCAGCCCACTTGGGTAAACATTTTGAACATTTTGGGGCGAGGTATGCAACCCACTGGGGGTAACATTTATCATGCACCACAACTACCATCATTCCTTGCGCAGACGCTCAGAGAGGCGGGACATTTAAATTCGCGCAGGTGGTGCAATTGCTTCCTTTCCCTTCTGCCAGTGAACAAGAGAGTGGTTGAGCTCGAAATGGGTTTGGCTTGAGATTTGTGCAAAGGAGCAGCTGATCTGATTGTCCTGTATTTCACAAATAAAAGACTTTACTCACCGTAGTGTGGCTTCATCTTGGAGGCAATTTCCTTATTTCTGTGTTATGCGGCATGCCCCGCCGCGATGGAGCCCCACTGCTATCATGGTAGGCCTGCAGCGACAATGATCAAATACGCTGTGGGGACGGTGAGTCCGCTTTGTGGCTGTTGTATGGACAGGATGACAGCCCGGAGAGCTTCAGCGCATCCCACTTGGGTAAACATTTTGAACATTTTGGGGCGAGGCATGCAACCCACTGGGGGTAACATTTATCATGCACCACAACTACCATCATTCCTTGCGCAGACGCCCACAGAGGCGGGACATTTAAATTTGTGCAGGTGGTGCGATTGCTGCCATTCCCTTCTGCCAGTGAACAAGAGAGTTGTTGCGCTCGAAACACGATTGGCTTGAGATTTGTGCAAAGAAGCAGCTGGTCTGATTGTCCTGTATTTCACAAATAAAGGACTTTACTCACCGTAGTGTGGCTTCATCTTGGATGCAACTTCCTTTTTTCTGTGTTATACGGCGTGCCCCGCCCTGATGAATCCCCACTGCTATCAGGGCGGGCATGCAGCGACAATGATCAAATACGCTGTGGGGACGGTGACACCGCTTTGTGGATGTTGTATGGACAGGATGACAGCCGGGACAGCTTCAGCGCAGCCCACTTGGGTAAACAATTTGAACATTTTGGGGCGAGGTATGCAACCCACTGTGGGTAACATTTATCATGCACCACAACTACCATCATTCCTTGCGCAGACGCCCACAGAGGGGGGACATTTAAATTCGTGCAGGTGGTGCGATTGCTGCCTTTCCCTTCTGCCACTGAACAAGAGAGTGGTTGAGCTCAAACGCGTTTGGCTTGAGATTTGTGCAAAGGAGCAGCTGGTCTGATTGTCCTGTATTTCTCAAATAAAGGACTTTACTCACCGTAGTGTGGCTTCATCTTGGAGGCAACTTCCTTTTTTCTGTGTTATGCGGTGTGCCCCACCGCGATGGAGCCCCACTGCTATTAGGGCGGGCCTGCAGCGACAATGATAAAAGATGCTGTGGGGACGGTGAGTCCGCTTTGTGGATGTTGTATGGACAGGATGACAGCCAGGACAGCTTCAGCGCAGCCCACTTGGGTAAACATTTTGAACATTTTGGGGCGAGGCATGCAACCCACTGGGGGTAACATTTATCATGCACCACAACTACCATCATTCCTTGCGCAGACGCTCAGAGAGGCGGGACATTTAAATTCGCGCAGGTGGTGCAATTGCTTCCTTTCCCTTCTGCCAGTGAACTAGAGAGTGGTTGAGCTCGAAACGGGTTTGGCTTGAGATTTGTGCAAAGGAGCAGCTGATCTGATTGTCCTGTATTTCACAAATAAAAGACTTTACTCACCCTAGTGTGGCTTCATCTTGGAGGCAATTTCCTTATTTCCGTGTTAAGTGGCATGCCCCGCCGCGATGGAGCCCCACTGCTATCATGGTGGGCCTGCACCGACAATGATCAAATACGCTGTGGGGACGGTGAGTCCGCTTTGTGGCTGTTGTATGGACAGGATGACAGCCCGGAGAGCTTCAGCGCAGCCCACTTGGGTAAACATTTTGAACATTTTGGGGCGAGGCATGTAACCCACTGGGGGTAACATTTATCATGCACCACAACTACCATCATTCCTTGCGCAGACGCCCACAGATGCGGGACATTTAAATTCACGCAGGTGGTGCAATTGCTGCCTTTCCTTCTGCCAGTCAACAAGAGCGTTGTTGCGCTCAAACGCGTTTGGCTTGAGATTTGTGCAAAGGAGCAGCTGGTCTGATTGTCCTGTATTTCACAAATAAAGGACTTTACTCACCGTAGTGTGGCTTCATCTTGGAGGCAACTTCCTTTTTTCTGTGTTATGCGGCGTGCCCCGCCGCGATGGAGCCCCACTGCTATCATCGCGGGCCTGCAGTGACAATGATCAAAGACGCTGTGGGGACGGTGAGTCCGCTTTGTGGATGTTGTATGGACAGGATGACAGCCCGAACAGCTTCAGCGCAGCCCACTTGGATAAACATTTTGAACATTTTGGGGCGAGGCATGCAACCCACTGGGGGTAACATTTATCATGCACCACAACTACCATCATTCCTTGCGCAGACGCCCACAGAGGCGGGACATTTAAATTCACGCAGGTGGTGCGATTGCTGCCTTTCCCTTCTGCCAGTGAGCAAGAGCGTTGTTGAGCTCGAAACACGTTTGGCTTGAGATTTGTGCAAAGAAGCAGCTGGTCTGATTGTCCTGTATTTCACAAATAAAGATCTTTACTCACCGTAGTGTGGCTTCATCTTGGATGCAACTTCCTTTTTTCTGTGTTATGCGGCGTGCCCCACCGCGATGGAGCCCCACTGCTATTAGGGCGGGCCTGCAGCGACAATGATAAAAGATGCTGTGGGGATGGTGAGTCCGCTTTGTGGATGTTGTATGGACAGGATGACAGCCAGGACAGCTTCAGCGCAGCCCACTTGGGTAAACATTTTGAACATTTTGGGGCGAGGCATGCAACCCACTGGGGGTAACATTTATCATGCACCACAACTACCATCGTTCCTTGCGCAGACGCTCAGAGAGGCGGGACATTTAAATTCGCGCAGGTGGTGCAATTGCTTCCTTTCCCTTCTGCCAGTGAACAAGAGACTGGTTGAGCTCGAAACGGGTTTGGCTTGAGATTTGTGCAAAGGAGCAGCTGATCTGATTGTCCTGTATTTCACAAATAAAAGACTTTACTCACAGTAGTGTGGCTTCATCTTGGAGGCAATTTCCCTATTTCTGTGTTATGCGGCATGCCCCGCCGCAATGGATTCCCACTGCTATCATGGTGGGCCTGCAGCGACAATGATCAAATACGCTGTGGGGACGGTGAGTCCGCTTTGTGGCTGTTGTATGGACAGGATGACAGCCCGGAGAGCTTCAGCGCATCCCACTTGGGTAAACATTTTGAACATTTTGGGGCGAGGCATGCAACCCACTGGGGGTAACATTTATCATGCACCAAAACTACCATCATTCCTTGCGCAGACGCCCACAGAGGCGGGACATTTAAATTTATGCAGGTGGCGCGATTGCTGCCTTTCCCTTCTGCCAGTGAACAAGAGCGTTGTTGCGCTCGAAACGCGTTTGGCTTGAGATTTGTGCAAAGGAGCATCTGGTCTGATTGTCCTGTATTTCACAAATAAAGGACTTTACTCACCGTAGTGTGGCTTCATCCCTGAGGCAACTTCCTTTTTTCTGTGTTATGCGGAGTGCCCCGCCGCGATAGAGCCCCACTGCTAGCAGCGACAATGATCAAAGACGCTGTGGGGACGGTGAGTCCGCTTTGTGGATGTTGTATGGACAGGATGACAGCCCGGACAGCTTCAACGCAGCCCACTTGGGTAAACATTTTGGGGCGAGGCATGCAATCCACTTGGGGTAACATTTATCATGCACCACAACTACCATCATTCCTTGCGCAGACGCCCACAGATGCGGGACATTTAAATTCACGCAGGTGGTGCAATTGCTGCCTTTCCTTCTGCCAGTCAACAAGAGCGTTGTTGCGCTCAAACGCGTTTGGCTTGAGATTTGTGCAAAGGAGCAGCTGGTCTGATTTTCCTGTATTTCACAAATAAAGGACTTTACTCACCGTAGTGTGGCTTCATCTTGGAGGCAACTTCCTTTTTTCTGTGTTATGCGGCGTGCCCCGCCGCGATGGAGCCCCACTGCTATCATCGCGGGCCTGCAGTGACAATGATCAAAGACGCTGTGGGGACGGTGAGTCCGCTTTGTGGATGTTGTATGGACAGGATGACAGCCCGAACAGCTTCAGCGCAGCCCACTTGGATAAACATTTTGAACATTTTGGGGCGAGGCATGCAACCCACTGGGGGTAACATTTATCATGCACCACAACTACCATCATTCCTTGCGCAGACGCCCACAGAGGCGGGACATTTAAATTCACGCAGGTGGTGCGATTGCTGCCTTTCCCTTCTGCCAGTGAGCAAGAGCGTTGTTGAGCTCGAAACACGTTTGGCTTGAGATTTGTGCAAAGAAGCAGCTGGTCTGATTGTCCTGTATTTCACAAATAAAGATCTTTACTCACCGTAGTGTGGCTTCATCTTGGATGCAACTTCCTTTTTTCTGTGTTATGCGGCGTGCCCCGCCGCGATGGAGCCCCACTGCTATCAGGGCGGGCATGCAGCGACAATGATCAAATACGCTGTGGGGACGGTGACACCACTTTGTGGATGTTGTATGGACAGGATGACAGCCGGGACAGCTTCAGCGCAGCCCACTTGGGTAAACAATTTGAACATTTTGGGGCGAGGTATGCAACCCACTGTGGGTAACATTTATCATGCACCACAACTACCATCATTCCTTGCGCAGACGCCCACAGAGGGGGGACATTTAAATTCGTGCAGGTGGTGCGATTGCTGCCTTTCCCTTCTGCCAGTGAACAAGAGAGTGGTTGTGCTCAAATGCGTTTGGCTTGAGATTTGTGCAAAGGAGCAGCTGGTCTGATTGTCCTGTATTTCACAAATAAAGGACTTTACTCACCGTAGTGTGGCTTCATCTTGGAGGCAACTTCCTTTTTTCTGTGTTATGCGGTGTGCCCCACCGCGATGGAGCCCCACTGCTATTAGGGCGGGCCTGCAGCGACAATGATAAAAGATGCTGTGGGGATGGTGAGTCCGCTTTGTGGATGTTGTATGGACAGGATGACAGCCAGGACAGCTTCAGCGCAGCCCACTTGGGTAAACATTTTGAACATTTTGGGGCGAGGCATGCAACCCACTGGGGGTAACATTTATCATGCACCACAACTACCATCGTTCCTTGCGCAGACGCTCAGAGAGGCGGGACATTTAAATTCGCGCAGGTGGTGCAATTGCTTCCTTTCCCTTCTGCCAGTGAACAAGAGAGTGGTTGAGGTCGAAATGGGTTTGGCTTGAGATTTGTGCAAAGGAGCAGCTGATCTGATTGTCCTGTATTTCACAAATAAAAGACTTTACTCACCGTAGTGTGGCTTCATCTTGGAGGCAATTTCCTTATTTCTGTGTTATGCGGCATGCCCCGCCGCGATGGAGCCCCACTGCTATCATGGTGGGCCTGCAGCGACAATGATCAAATACGCTGTGGGGACGGTGAGTCCGCTTTGTGGCTGTTGTATGGACAGGATGACAGCCCGGAGAGCTTCAGCGCATCCCACTTGGGTAAACATTTTGAACATTTTGGGGCGAGGCATGCAACCCACTGGGGGTAACATTTATCATGCACCACAACTACCATCATTCCTTGTGCAGACGCCCAAAGAGGTGGGACATGTAAATTTGTGCAGGTGGTGCGATTGCTGCCTTTCCCTTCTGCCAGTGAACAAGAGCGTTGTTGCGCTCGAAACGCGGTTGGCTTGAGATTTGTGCAAAGGAGCAGCTGGTCTGATTGTCCTGTATTTCACAAATAAAGGACTTTACTCACCGTAGTGTGGCTTCATCCCTGAGGCAACTTCCTGTTTTTCTGTGTTATGCGGAGTGCCCCGCCGCGATGGAGCCCCACTGCTAGCAGCGACAATGATCAAAGACGCTGTGGGGACGGTGAGTCCGCTTTGTGGATGTTGTATGGACAGGATGACAGCCCGGACAGCTTCAACGCAGCCCACTTGGGTAAACATTTTGAACATTTTGGGGCGAGGCATGCAACCCACTTGGGGTAACATTTATCATGCACCACAACTACCATCATTCCTTGCGCAGACGCCCACAGAGGCGGGATATTTAAATTCACGCAGGTGGTGCGATTGCTGCCTTTCCCTTCTGCCAGTGAGCAAGAGCGTTGTTGAGCTCGAAACACGATTGGCTTGAGATTTGTGCAAAGAAGCAGCTGGTCTGATTGTCCTGTATTTCACAAATAAAGGACTTTACTCACCGTAGTGTGGCTTCATCTTGGATGCAACTTCCTTTTTTCTGTGTTATACGGCGTGCCCCGCCCTGATGAATCCCCACTGCTATCAGGGCGGGCATGCAGCGACAATGATCAAATACGCTGTGGGGACGGTGACACCGCTTTGTGGATGTTGTATGGACAGGATGACAGCCGGGACAGCTTCAGCGCAGCCCACTTGGGTAAACAATTTGAACATTTTGGGGCGAGGTATGCAACCCACTGTGGGTAACATTTATCATGCACCACAACTACCATCATTCCTTGCGCAGACGCCCACAGAGGGGGGACATTTAAATTCGTGCAGGTGGTGCGATTGCTGCCTTTCCCTTCTGCCACTGAACAAGAGAGTGGTTGAGCTCAAACGCGTTTGGCTTGAGATTTGTGCAAAGGAGCAGCTGGTCTGATTGTCCTGTATTTCTCAAATAAAGGACTTTACTCACCGTAGTGTGGCTTCATCTTGGAGGCAACTTCCTTTTTTCTGTGTTATGCGGGGTGCCCCACCGCGATGGAGCCCCACTGCTATTAGGGCGGGCCTGCAGCGACAATGATAAAAGATGCTGTGGGGACGGTGAGTCCGCTTTGTGGATGTTGTATGGACAGGATGACAGCCAGGACAGCTTCAGCGCAGCCCACTTGGGTAAACATTTTGAACATTTTGGGGCGAGGCATGCAACCCACTGGGGGTAACATTTATCATGCACCACAACTACCATCATTCCTTGCGCAGACGCTCAGAGAGGCGGGACATTTAAATTCGCGCAGGTGGTGCAATTGCTTCCTTTCCCTTCTGCCAGTGAACAAGAGAGTGGTTAAGCTCAAAACGGGTTTGGCTTGAGATTTGTGCAAAGGAGCAGCTGATCTGATTGTCCTGTATTTCACAAATAAAAGACTTTACTCACCGTAGTGTGGCTTCATCTTGGAGGCAATTTCCTTATTTCTGTGTTATGCGGCATGCCCCGCCGCGATGGAGCCCCACTACTATCATGGTGGGCCTGCAGCGACAATGATCAAATACGCTGTGGGGACGGTGAGTCCGCTTTGTGGCTGTTGTATGGACAGGATGACAGCCCGGAGAGCTTCAGCGCATCCCACTTGGGTAAACATTTTGAACATTTTGGGGCGAGGCATGCAACCCACTGGGGGTAACATTTATCATGCACCACAACTACCATCATTCCTTGCGCAGACGCCCACAGAGGCGGGACATTTAAATTTGTGCAGGTGGTGCGATTGCTGCCATTCCCTTCTGCCAGTGAACAAGAGCGTTGTTGCGCTCGAAACGCGTTTGGCTTGAGATTTGTGCAAAGAAGCAGCTGGTCTGATTGTCCTGTATTTCACAAATAAAGGACTTTACTCACCGTAGTGTGGCTTCATCTTGGATGCAACTTCCTTTTTTCTGTGTTATGCGGCGTGCCCCGCCGTGATGAAGCCCCACTGCTATCAGGGCGGGCATGCAGCGACAATGATCAAATACGCTGTGGGGATGGTGACACCGCTTTGTGGATGTTGTATGGACAGGATGACAGCCGGGACAGCTTCAGCGCAGCCCACTTGGGTAAACAATTTGAACATTTTGGGGCGAGGTATGCAACCCACTGTGGGTAACATTTATCATGCACCACAACTACCATCATTCCTTGCGCAGACGCCCACAGACGGGGGACATTTAAATTCGTGCAGGTGGTGCGATAGCTGCCTTTCCCTTCTGCCAGTAACCAAGAGAGTGGTTGAGCTCAAACGCGTTTGGCTTGAGATTTGTGCAAAGGAGCAGCTGGTCTGATTGTCCTGTATTTCACAAATAAAGGACTTTACTCACCGTAGTGTGGCTTCATCTTGGAGGCAACTTCCTTTTTTCTGTGTTATGCGGTGTGCCCCACCGCGATGGAGCCCCACTGCTATTAGGGAGGGCCTGCAGCGACAATGATAAAAGATGCTGTGGGGACGGTGAGTCCGCTTTGTGGATGTTGTATGGACAGGATGACAGCCAGGACAGCTTCAGCGCAGCCCACTTGGGTAAACATTTTGAACATTTTGGGGCGAGGTATGCAACCCACTGGGGGTAACATTTATCATGCACCACAACTACCATCATTCCTTGCGCAGACGCTCAGAGAGGCGGGACATTTAAATTCGCGCAGGTGGTGCAATTGCTTCCTTTCCCTTCTGCCAGTGAACAAGAGAGTGGTTGAGCTCGAAATGGGTTTGGCTTGAGATTTGTGCAAAGGAGCAGCTGATCTGATTGTCCTGTATTTCACAAATAAAAGACTTTACTCACCGTAGTGTGGCTTCATCTTGGAGGCAATTTCCTTATTTCTGTGTTATGCGGCATGCCCCGCCGCGATGGAGCCCCACTGCTATCATGGTAGGCCTGCAGCGACAATGATCAAATACGCTGTGGGGACGGTGAGTCCGCTTTGTGGCTGTTGTATGGACAGGATGACAGCCCGGAGAGCTTCAGCGCATCCCACTTGGGTAAACATTTTGAACATTTTGGGGCGAGGCATGCAACCCACTGGGGGTAACATTTATCATGCACCACAACTACCATCATTCCTTGCGCAGACGCCCACAGAGGCGGGACATTTAAATTTGTGCAGGTGGTGCGATTGCTGCCATTCCCTTCTGCCAGTGAACAAGAGAGTTGTTGCGCTCGAAACACGATTGGCTTGAGATTTGTGCAAAGAAGCAGCTGGTCTGATTGTCCTGTATTTCACAAATAAAGGACTTTACTCACCGTAGTGTGGCTTCATCTTGGATGCAACTTCCTTTTTTCTGTGTTATACGGCGTGCCCCGCCCTGATGAATCCCCACTGCTATCAGGGCGGGCATGCAGCGACAATGATCAAATACGCTGTGGGGACGGTGACACCGCTTTGTGGATGTTGTATGGACAGGATGACAGCCGGGACAGCTTCAGCGCAGCCCACTTGGGTAAACAATTTGAACATTTTGGGGCGAGGTATGCAACCCACTGTGGGTAACATTTATCATGCACCACAACTACCATCATTCCTTGCGCAGACGCCCACAGAGGGGGGACATTTAAATTCGTGCAGGTGGTGCGATTGCTGCCTTTCCCTTCTGCCACTGAACAAGAGAGTGGTTGAGCTCAAACGCGTTTGGCTTGAGATTTGTGCAAAGGAGCAGCTGGTCTGATTGTCCTGTATTTCTCAAATAAAGGACTTTACTCACCGTAGTGTGGCTTCATCTTGGAGGCAACTTCCTTTTTTCTGTGTTATGCGGTGTGCCCCACCGCGATGGAGCCCCACTGCTATTAGGGCGGGCCTGCAGCGACAATGATAAAAGATGCTGTGGGGACGGTGAGTCCGCTTTGTGGATGTTGTATGGACAGGATGACAGCCAGGACAGCTTCAGCGCAGCCCACTTGGGTAAACATTTTGAACATTTTGGGGCGAGGCATGCAACCCACTGGGGGTAACATTTATCATGCACCACAACTACCATCATTCCTTGCGCAGACGCTCAGAGAGGCGGGACATTTAAATTCGCGCAGGTGGTGCAATTGCTTCCTTTCCCTTCTGCCAGTGAACAAGAGAGTGGTTAAGCTCAAAACGGGTTTGGCTTGAGATTTGTGCAAAGGAGCAGCTGATCTGATTGTCCTGTATTTCACAAATAAAAGACTTTACTCACCGTAGTGTGGCTTCATCTTGGAGGCAATTTCCTTATTTCTGTGTTATGCGGCATGCCCCGCCGCGATGGAGCCCCACTACTATCATGGTGGGCCTGCAGCGACAATGATCAAATACGCTGTGGGGACGGTGAGTCCGCTTTGTGGCTGTTGTATGGACAGGATGACAGCCCGGAGAGCTTCAGCGCATCCCACTTGGGTAAACATTTTGAACATTTTGGGGCGAGGCATGCAACCCACTGGGGGTAACATTTATCATGCACCACAACTACCATCATTTCTTGCGCAGACGCCCACAGAGGCGGGACATTTAAATTTGTGCAGGTGGTGCGATTGCTGCCATTCCCTTCTGCCAGTGAACAAGAGCGTTGTTGCGCTCGAAACGCGTTTGGCTTGAGATTTGTGCAAAGAAGCAGCTGGTCTGATTGTCCTGTATTTCACAAATAAAGGACTTTACTCACCGTAGTGTGGCTTCATCTTGGATGCAACTTCCTTTTTTCTGTGTTATGCGGCGTGCCCCGCCGTGATGAAGCCCCACTGCTATCAGGGCGGGCATGCAGCGACAATGATCAAATACGCTGTGGGGATGGTGACACCGCTTTGTGGATGTTGTATGGACAGGATGACAGCCGGGACAGCTTCAGCGCAGCCCACTTGGGTAAACAATTTGAACATTTTGGGGCGAGGTATGCAACCCACTGTGGGTAACATTTATCATGCACCACAACTACCATCATTCCTTGCGCAGACGCCCACAGAGGGGGGACATTTAAATTCGTGCAGGTGGTGCGATAGCTGCCTTTCCCTTCTGCCAGTAACCAAGAGAGTGGTTGAGCTCAAACGCGTTTGGCTTGAGATTTGTGCAAAGGAGCAGCTGGTCTGATTGTCCTGTATTTCACAAATAAAGGACTTTACTCACCGTAGTGTGGCTTCATCTTGGAGGCAACTTCCTTTTTTCTGTGTTATGCGGTGTGCCCCACCGCGATGGAGCCCCACTGCTATTAGGGAGGGCCTGCAGCGACAATGATAAAAGATGCTGTGGGGACGGTGAGTCCGCTTTGTGGATGTTGTATGGACAGGATGACAGCCAGGACAGCTTCAGCGCAGCCCACTTGGGTAAACATTTTGAACATTTTGGGGCGAGGTATGCAACCCACTGGGGGTAACATTTATCATGCACCACAACTACCATCATTCCTTGCGCAGACGCTCAGAGAGGCGGGATATTTAAATTCGCGCAGGTGGTGCAATTGCTTCCTTTCCCTTCTGCCAGTGAACAAGAGAGTGGTTGAGCTCGAAATGGGTTTGGCTTGAGATTTGTGCAAAGGAGCAGCTGATCTGATTGTCCTGTATTTCACAAATAAAAGACTTTACTCACCGTAGTGTGGCTTCATCTTGGAGGCAATTTCCTTATTTCTGTGTTATGCGGCATGCCCCGCCGCGATGGAGCCCCACTGCTATCATGGTAGGCCTGCAGCGACAATGATCAAATACGCTGTGGGGACGGTGAGTCCGCTTTGTGGCTGTTGTATGGACAGGATGACAGCCCGGAGAGCTTCAGCGCATCCCACTTGGGTAAACATTTTGAACATTTTGGGGCGAGGCATGCAACCCACTGGGGGTAACATTTATCATGCACCACAACTACCATCATTCCTTGCGCAGACGCCCACAGAGGCGGGACATTTAAATTTGTGCAGGTGGTGCGATTGCTGCCATTCCCTTCTGCCAGTGAACAAGAGAGTTGTTGCGCTCGAAACGCATTTGGCTTGAGATTTGTGCAAAGGAGCAGCTGGTCTGATTGTCCTGTATTTCACAAATAAAGGACTTTACTCACCGTAGTGTGGCTTCATCCCTGAGTCAACTTCCTTTTTTCTGTGTTATGCGGAGTGCCCCGCCGCGATGAAGCCCCACTGCTAGCAGCGACAATGATCAAAGACGCTGTGGTGACGGTGAGTCCGCTTTGTGGATGTTGTATGGACAGGATGACAGCCCGGACAGCTTCAACGCAGCCCACTTGGGTAAACATTTTGAACATTTTGGGGCGAGGCAAGCAACCCACTTGGGGTAACATTTATCATGCACCACAACTACCATCATTCCTTGCGCAGACGCCCACAGAGGCGGGACATTTAAATTCACGCAGGTGGTGCGATTGCTGCCTTTCCCTTCTGCCAGTGATCAAGAGCGTTGTTGCGCTCGAAACGCGTTTGGCTTGAGATTTGTGCAAAGGAGCAGCTGGTCTGATTAACCTATATCTCACAAATAAAGTACTTTACTTACCGTAGTGTGGCTTCATCTTGGAGGCAACTTCCTTTTTTCTGTGTTATGCGGTGTGCCCCAACGCGATGGAGCCCCACTGCTATCAGGGCGGGCATGCAGCGAAAATGATCAAAGATGCTGTGGGGACGGTGAGTCCGCTTTGTGGATGTTGTATGGACAGGATGACAGCCCGGACAGCTTCAACGCAGCCCACTTGGGTAAACATTTTGAACATTTTGGGGCGAGGCATGCCACCCTCTTGGGGTAACATTTATCATGCACCACAACTACCATCATTCCTTGCGCAGACGCCCACAGAGGCGGGACATTTAAATTCACACAGGTGGTGCAATTGCTGCCTTTCCCTTCTGCCAGTGAACAAGAGCATTCTTGCGCTCGAAACGTGTTTGGCTTGAGATTTCTGCAAAGGAGCAGCTGGTCTGATTGTCCTGTATTTCACAACTAAAAGACTTTCTCACCGTAGTGTGGCTTCATCTTGGAGGCAACTTCCTTTTTTCTGTTTTATGCGGCGTGCCCCGCCGCGATGGAGCCCCACTGCTATCATGGTGGGCCTGCAGCGACAATGATCAAAGACGCTGTGGGGACGGTGAGTCCGCTTTGTGGCTGTTTTATGGACAGGATGACAGCCCGGACAGCTTCAGCGCAGCCCACTTGGGTAAACATTTTGAGGCGAGGCATGCAACCCACTGGGGGTAACATTTATCATGCACCACAACTACCATCATTCCTTGCGCAGACGCCCACAGAGGCGGGACATTTTAATTTGTGCAGGTGGTGCGATTGCTGCCTTTCCCTTCTGCCAGTGAACAAGAGCGTTGTTGTGCTCGAAACGCGTTTGGCTTGAGATTTGTGCAAAGGAGCAGCTGGTCTGATTGTCCTGTATTTCACAAATAAAGGACTTTACTCACCGTAGTGTGGCTTCATCCCTGAGGCAACTTCCTTTTTTCTGTGTTATGCGGAGTGCCCCGCCGCGATGGAGCCCCACTGCTAGCAGCGACAATGATCAAAGACGCTGTGGGGACGGTGAGTCCACTTTGTGGATGTTGTGTGGACAGGATGACAGTCCGGACAGCTTCAACGCAGCCCACTTGGGTAAACATTTTGAACATTTTGGGCCGAGGCATGCAACCCACTTGGGGTAACATTTATCATGCACCACAACTACCATCATTCCTTGCACAGACGTCCACAGAGGCGGGACATTTAAATTCACGCAGGTGGTGCGATTGCTGCCTTTCCCTTCTGCCAGTGAACAAGAGCATTGTTGCGCTCGAAACACGTTTGGCTTGAGATTTGTGCAAAGAAGCAGCTGGTCTGATTGTCCTGTATTTCACAAATAAAGGACTTTACTCACCGTAGTGTGGCTTCATCTTGGAGGCAACTTCCTTTTTTCTGTGTTATGCGGCGTGCCCCGCCGCGATGGAGCCCCACTGCTATCATCGCGGGCCTGCAGCGACAATGATCAAAGACACTGTGGGGACGGTGAGTCCGCTTTGTGGATGTTGTATGGACAGGATGACAGCCCGGACAGCTTCAGCGCAGCCCACTTGGGTAAACATTTTGAACATTTTGGGGCGAGACATGCAACCCACTGGGGGTAACATTTATCATGCACCACAACTACCATCATTCCTTGAGCAGTCACCCACAGAGGCGGGACATTTAAATTCACGCAGGCGGTGCGATTGCTGCCTTTCCCTTCTGCCAGTGAACAAGAGCATTGTTGCGCTCGAAACACGTTTGGCTTGAGATTTGTGCAAAGAAGCAGCTGGTCTGATTGTCCTGTATTTCACAAATAAAGGACTTTACTCACCGTAGTGTGGCCTCATCTTGGATGCAACTTCCTTTTTTCTGTGTTATGCGGCGTGCCCCGCCACGATGGAGCCCCACTGCTATCAGGGCGGGCATGCAGCGACAATGATCAAATACGCTCTGGGGACGGTGACACCGCTTTGTGGATGTTGTATGGACAGGATGACAGCCGGGACAGCTTCAGCGCAGCCCACTTGGGTAAACAATTTGAACATTTTGGGGCGAGGCATGCAACCCACTGGGGGTAACATTTATCATGCACCACAACTACCATCATTCCTTGCGCAGACGCTCACAGAGGCGGGACATTTAAATTTGCGCAGGTGGTGCAATTGCTGCCTTTCCCTTCTGCCAGTGAACAAGAGAGTGGTTGAGCTCGAAACGGGTTTGGCTTGAGATTTGTGCAAAGGAGCAGCTGATCTGAATTTCCTGTATTTCACAAATAAAAGACTTTACTAACCGTAGTGTGGCTTCATCTTGGAGGCAATTTCCTTATTTCTGTGTTATGCGGCATGCCCCGCCGCGATGGAGCCCCACTGCTATCATGGTGGGCCTGCAGGGACAATGATCAAAGACGCTGTGGGGACGGTGAGTCCGCTTTGTGGCTGTTGTATGGACAGGATGACAGCCCGGACAGCTTCAGCGCATCCCACTTGGGTAAACATTTTGAACATTTTGGGGCGAGGCATGCAACCCACTGGGGGTAACATTTATCATGCACCACAACTACCATCATTCCTTGCGCAGACGCCCACAGAGGCGGGATATTTAAATTTGTGCAGGTGGTGCGATTGCTGCCTTTCCCTTCTGCCAGTGAACAAGAGCGTTGTTGCGCTCGAAACGCGTTTGGCTTGAGATTTGTGCAAAGGAGCAGCTGGTCTGATTGTCCTGTATTTCACAAATAAAGGACTTTACTCACCGTAGTGTGGCTTCATCCCTGAGGCAACTTCCTTTTTTCTGTGTTATGCGGCGTGCCCCGCCGCGATGGAGCCCCACTGCTAGCAGCGACAATGATCAAAGACGCTGTGGGGACGGTGAGTCCGCTTTGTGGATGTTGTATGGACAGGATGACAGCCCGGACAGCTTCAACGCAGCCCACTTGGGTAAACATTTTGAACATTTTGGGGCGAGGCATGCAACCCACTTGGGGTAACATTTATCATGCACCTTAACTACCATCATTCCTTGCGCAGACGCCCACAGAGGCGGGACATTTAAATTCACGCAGGTGGTTATTGCTGCCTTTCCCTTCTGCCAGTGATCAAGAGCGTTGTTGCGCTCGAAACGCGTTTGGCTTGAGATTTGTGCAAAGGAGCAGCTGGTCTGATTGTCCTGTATTTCACAAATAAAGGACTTTACTCACCGTAGTGTTGCTTCATCTTGGAGGCAACTTCCTTTTTTCTGTGTTATGCGGCGTACCCCGCCGCGATGGAGCCCCACTGCTAGCAGCGACAATGATCAAAGACGCTGTGGGGACGGTGAGTCCGCTTTGTGGATGTTGTATGGACAGGATGACAGCCCGGACAGCTTCAACGCAGCCCACTTGGGTAAACATTTTGAACATTTTGGGGCGAGGCATGCAACCCACTTGGGGTAACATTTATCATGCACCACAACTCCCATCATTCCTTGCGCAGACGCCCACAGAGGCGGGACATTTAAATTCACGCAGGTGGTGCGATTGCTGCCTTTCCCTTCTGCCAGTGAGCAAGAGCGTTGTTGCGCTCGAAACGCGTTTGGCTTGAGATTTGTGCAAAGGAGCAGCTGGTCTGATTGTCCTGTATTTCACAAATAAAGGACTTTACTCACCGTAGTGTTGCTTCATCTTGGAGGCAACTTCCTTTTTTCTGTGTTATGCGGCGTGCCCCGCCGCGATGGAGCCCCACTGCTAGCAGCGACAATGATCAAAGACGCTGTGGGGACGGTGAGTCCGCTTTGTGGATGTTTATGGACTGGATGACAGCCAGGATAGCTTCAGCTCAGCCCACTTGGGTAAACAATTTGAACATTTTGGGGCGAGGTATGCAACCCACTGTGGGTAACATTTATCATGCACCACAACTACCATCATTCCTTGCGCAGACGCCCACAGAGGGGGGACATTTAAATTCATGCAGGTGGTGCGATTGCTGCCTTTCCTTCTGCCAGTGAACAAGAGCGTTGTTGCGCTCGAAACGCGTTTGGCTTGAGATTTGTGCAAAGGAGCAGCTGGTCTGATTGTCCTGTATTTCACAAATAAAGGACTTTACTCACCGTAGTGTGGCTTCATCTTGGAGGCAACTTCCTTTTTTCTGTGTTATGCGGTGTGCCCCACCGCGATGGAGCCCCACTGCTATCAGGGCGGGCCTGTAGCGACAATGAACAAAGATGCTGTGGGGACGGTGAGTCCGCTTTGTGGATGTTGTATGGACAGGATGACAGCCAGGACAGCTTCAGCGCAGCCCACTTGGGTAAACATTTTGAACATTTTGGGGTGAGGCATGCAACCCACTGGGGGTAACATTTATCATGCACCACAACTACCATCATTCCTTGCGCAGACACTCACAGAGGCGGGACATTTAAATTTGCGCAGGTGGTGCAATTGCTGCCTTTCCCTTCTGCCAGTGAACAAGAGAGTGGTTGAGCTCGAAACGGGTTTGGCTTGAGATTTGTGCAAAGGAGCAGCTGATCTGATTGTCCTGTATTTCACAAATAAAAGACTTTACTCACCGTAGTGTGGCTTCATCTTGGAGGCAATTTCCTTATTTCTGTGTTATGCGGCATGCCCCGCCGTGATGGAGCCCCACTGCTATCATGGTGGGCCTGCAGCGACAATGATCAAAGACGCTGTGGGGACGGTGAGTCCGCTTTGTGGCTGTTGTATGGACAGGATGACAGCCCGGACAGCTTCAGCGCAGCCCACTTGGGTAAACATTTTGAACATTTTGGGGCGAGGCATGCAACCCACTGGGGGTAACATTTATCATGCACCACAACTACCATCATTCCTTGAGCAGACGCCCACAGATGTGGGACATTTAAATTCACGCAGGTGGTGTGATTGCTGCCTTTCCTTCTGCCAGTGAACAAGAGCGTTGTTGCGCTCAAACGCGTTTGGCTTGAGATTTGTGCAAAGGAGCAGCTGGTCTGATTGTCCTGTATTTCACAAATAAAGGACTTTACTCACTATAGTGTGGCTTCATCTTGGAGGCAACTTCCTTTTTTCTGTGTTATGCGGTGTGCCTCACCGCGATGGAGCCCCACTGCTATCAGGGCGGGCCTGCAGCGACAATGATCAAAGATGCTGTGGGGGGGGGTGAGTCCGCTTTTTGGTTGTTGTATGGACAGAATGACAGCCAGGACAGCTTCAGCACAGCCCACTTGGGTAAACATTTTGAACATTTTGGGGCGAGGCATGCAACCCACTGGGGGTAACATTTATCATGCACCACAACTACCATCATGCCTTGTGCAGACGCTCACAGAGGCGGGACATTTAAATTCGCGCAGGTGGTGCAATTGCTGCCTTTCCCTTCTGCCAGTGAACAAGAGAGTGGTTGAGCTCGAAACGGGTTTGGCTTGAGATTTGTGCAAAGGAGCAGCTGATCTGATTGTCCTGTATTTCACAAATAAAAGACTTTACTCACCGTAGTGTGGCTTCATCTTGGAGGCAATTTCCTTATTTCTGTGTTATGCGGCATGCCCCGCCGCGATGGAGCCCCACTGCTATCATGGTGGGCCTGCAGGGACAATGATCAAAGACGCTGTGGGGACGGTGAGTCCGCTTTGTGGCTGTTGTATGGACAGGATGACAGCCCGGACAGCTTCAGCGCATCCCACTTGGGTAAACATTTTGAACATTTTGGGGCGAGGCATGCAACCCACTGGGGGTAACATTTATCATGCACCACAACTACCATCATTCCTTGCGCAGATGCCCACAGAGGCGGGACATTTAAATTTGTGCAGGTGGTGCGATTGCTGCCTTTCCCTTCTGCCAGTGAACAAGAGCGTTGTTGCGCTCGAAACGCGTTTGGCTTGAGATTTGTGCAAAGGAGCAGCTGGTCTGATTGTCCTGTATTTCACAAATAAAGGACTTTACTCACCGTAGTGTGGCTTCATCCCTGAGGCAACTTCCTTTTTTCTGTGTTATGCGGCGTGCCCCGCCGCGATGGAGCCCCACTGCTAGCAGCGACAATGATCAAAGACGCTGTGGGGACGGTGAGTCCGCTTTGTGGATGTTGTATGGACAGGATGACAGCCCGGACAGCTTCAACGCAGCCCACTTGGGTAAAAATTTTGAACATTTTGGGGCGAGGCATGCAACCCACTTGGGGTAACATTTATCATGCACCTTAACTACCATCATTCCTTGCGCAGACGCCCACAGAGGCGGGACATTTAAATTCACGCAGGTGGTTATTGCTGCCTTTCCCTTCTGCCAGTGATCAAGAGCATTGTTGCGCTCGAAACGCGTTTGGCTTGAGATTTGTGCAAAGGAGCAGCTGGTCTGATTGTCCTGTATTTCACAAATAAAGGACTTTACTCACCGTA
The DNA here is from genome assembly GCF_964204655.1 of Triturus cristatus. Taxonomy (NCBI): domain Eukaryota; kingdom Metazoa; phylum Chordata; class Amphibia; order Caudata; family Salamandridae; genus Triturus; species Triturus cristatus. Next base: position 1,195,323,282 of record NC_140579.1, read on the forward strand.
GTGTGGCTTCATCTTGGAGGCAACTTCCTTTTTTCTGTGTTATGCGGCGTGCCCCGCCGCGATGGAGCCCCACTGCTAGCAGCGACAATGATCAAAGACGCTGTGGGGACGGTGAGTCCGCTTTGTGGATGTTGTATGGACAGGATGACAGCCCGGACAGCTTCAACGCAGCCCACTTGGGTAAACATTTTGAACATTTTGGGGCGAGGCATGCAACCCACTTGGGGTAACATTTATCATGCACCACAACTACCATCATTCCTTGCGCAGACGCCCACAGAGGCGGGACATTTAAATTCACGCAGGGTGTGCGATTGCTGCCTTTCCCTTCTGCCAGTGAGCAAGAGCGTTGTTGCGCTCGAAACGCGTTTGGCTTGAGATTTGTGCAAAGGAGCAGCTGGTCTGATTGTCCTGTATTTCACAAATAAAGGACTTTACTCACCGTAGTGTGGCTTCATCTTGGAGGCAACTTCCTTTTTTCTGTGTTATGCGGCGTGCCCCGCCGCGATGGAGCCCCACTGCTATCATTGCGGGCCTGCAGTGACAATGTTCAAAGACGCTGTGGGGACTTTGAGTCCGCTTTGTGGATGTTGTATGGACAGGATGACAGCCCGAACAGCTTCAGCGCAGCCCACTTGGATAAACATTTTGAACATTTTGGGGCGAGGCATGCAACCCACTGGGGGTAACATTTATCATGCACCACAACTACCATCATTCCTTGCGCAGACGCCCACAGAGGCGGGACATTTAAATTCACGCAGGTGGTGCGATTGCTGCCTTTCCCTTCTGCCAGTGAGCAAGAGCGTTGTTGAGCTCGAAACACGTTTGGCTTGAGATTTGTGCAAAGAAGCAGCTGGTCTGATTGTCCTGTATTTCACAAATAAAGGACTTTACTCACCGTAGTGTGGCTTCATCTTGGATGCAACTTTCTTTTTTCTGTGTTATGCGGCGTGCCCCGCCGCGATGGAGCCCCACTGCTATCAGGGCGGGCATGCAGTGACAATGATCAAATACGCTGTGGGGACGGTAACACCGCTTTGTGGATGTTGTATGGACAGGATGACAGCCGGGACAGCTTCAGCGCAGCCCACTTGGGTAAACAATTTGAACATTTTGGGGCGAGGTATGCAACCCACTGTGGGTAACATTTATCATGCACCACAACTACCATCATTCCTTGCGCAGACGCCCACAGAGGGGGGACATTTAAATTCGTGCAGGTGGTGCGATTGCTGCCTTTCCCTTCTGCCAGTGAACAAGAGAGTGGTTGAGCTCAAACGCGTTTGGCTTGAGATTTGTGCAAAGGAGCAGCTGGTCTGATTGTCCTGTATTTCACAAATAAAGGACTTTACTCACCGTAGTGTGGCTTCATCTTGGAGGCAATTTCCTTATTTCTGTGTTATGCGGCATGCCCCGCCGCGATGGAGCCCCACTGCTATCATGGTGGGCCTGCAGCGACAATGATCAAATACGCTGTGGGGACGGTGAGTCCGCTTTGTGGCTGTTGTATGGACAGGATGACAGCCCGGAGAGCTTCAGCGCATCCCACTTGGGTAAACATTTTGAACATTTTGGGGCGAGGCATGCAACCCACTGGGGGTAACATTTATCATGCACCACAACTACCATCATTCCTTGCGCAGACGCCCACAGAGGCGGGACATTTAAATTTGTGCAGGTGGTGCGATTGCTGCCTTTCCCTTCTGCCAGTGAACAAGAGCGTTGTTGCGCTCGAAACGCGTTTGGCTTGAGATTTGTGCAAAGGAGCAGCTGGTCTGATTATCCTGTATTTCACAAATAAAGGACTTTACTCACCGTAGTGTGGCTTCATCCCTGAGGCAACTTCCTTTTTTCTGTGTTATGCGGCGTGCCCCGCCGCGATGGAGCCCCGCTGCTAGCAGCGACAATGATCAAAGACGCTGTGGGGACGGTGAGTCCGCTTTGTGGATGTTGTATGGACAGGATGACAGCCCGGACAGCTTCAACGCAGCCCACTTGGGTAAACATTTTGAACATTTTGGGGCGAGGCATGCAACCCACTTGGGGTAACATTTATCATGCACCACAACTACCATCATTCCTTGCGCAGACACCCACAGAGGCGGGACATTTAAATTCACGCAGGTGGTGCGATTGCTGCCTTTCCCTTCTGCCAGTGAGCAAGAGCGTTGTTGAGCTCGAAACACGTTTGGCTTAAGATTTGTGCAAAGAAGCAGCTGGTCTGATTGTCCTGTATTTCACAACTAAAGGACTTTACTCACCGTAGTGTGGCTTCATCTTGGATGCAACTTCCTTTTTTCTGTGTTATACGGCGTGCCCCGCCGCGATGAAGCCCCACTGCTATCAGGGCGGGCATGCAGCGACAATGATCAAATACGCTGTGGGGACGGTGACACCGCTTTGTGGATGTTGTATGGACAGGATGACAGCCAGGACAGCTTCAGCGCAGCCCACTTGGGTAAACATTTTGAACATTTTGGGGCGAGGCATGCAACCCACTGGGGGTAACATTTATCATGCACCACAACTACCATCGTTCCTTGCGCAGACGCTCAGAGAGGCGGGACATTTAAATTCGCGCAGGTGGTGCAATTGCTTCCTTTCCCTTCTGCCAGTGAACAAGAGACTGGTTGAGCTCGAAACGGGTTTGGCTTGAGATTTGTGCAAAGGAGCAGCTGATCTGATTGTCCTGTATTTCACAAATAAAAGACTTTACTCACCGTAGTGTGGCTTCATCTTGGAGGCAATTTCCTTATTTCTGTGTTATGCGGCATGCCCCGCCGCGATGGAGCCCCACTGCTATCATGGTGGGCCTGCAGCGACAATGATCAAATACGCTGTGGGGACGGTGAGTCCGCTTTGTGGCTGTTGTATGGACAGGATGACAGCCCGGAGAGCTTCAGCGCATCCCACTTGGGTAAACATTTTGAACATTTTGGGGCGAGGCATGCAACCCACTGGGGGTAACATTTATCATGCACCACAACTACCATCATTCCTTGCGCAAACGCCCACAGAGGCGGGACATTTAAATTTGTGCAGGTGGTGCGATTGCTGCCTTTCCCTTCTGCCAGTGAACAAGAGCGTTGTTGCGCTCGAAACGCGTTTGGCTTGAGATTTGTGCAAAGGAGCAGCTGGTCTGATTGTCCTGTATTTCACAAATAAAGGACTTTACTCACCGTAGTGTGGCTTCATCCCTGAGGCAACTTCCTTTTTTCTGTGTTATGCGGAGTGCCCCGCCGCGATGGAGCCCCACTGCTAGCAGCGACAATGATCAAAGACGCTGTGGGGACGGTGAGTCCGCTTTGTGGATGTTGTATGGACAGGATGACAGCCCGGACAGCTTCAACGCAGCCCACTTGGGTAAACATTTTGAACATTTTGGGGCGAGGCATGCAACCCACTTGGGGTAACATTTATCATGCACCACAACTACCATCATTCCTTGCGCAGACGCCCACAGAGGCGGGACATTTAAATTCACGCAGGTGGTGCGATTGCTGCCTTTCCCTTCTGCCAGTGAGCAAGAGCGTTGTTGAGCTCGAAACGGGTTTGGCTTGAGATTTGTGCAAAGGAGCAGCTGATCTGATTGTCCTGTATTTCACAAATAAAAGACTTTACTCACCGTAGTGTGGCTTCATTTTGGAGGCAACTTCCTTTTTTCTGTGTTATGCGGCGTGCCCCGCCGCGATGGAGCCCCACTGCTATCATCGCGGGCCTGCAGTGACAATGATCAAAGACGCTGTGGGGACGGTGAGTCCGCTTTGTGTATGTTGTATGGACAGGATGACAGCCCGAACAGCTTCAGCGCAGCCCACTTGGATAAACATTTTGAACATTTTGGGGCGAGGCATGCAACCCACTGGGGGTAACATTTATCATGCACCACAACTACCATCATTCCTTGCGACGACGCCCACAGAGGCGGGACATTTAAATTTACGCAGGTGGTGCGATTGCTGCCTTTCCCTTCTGCCAGTGAGCAAGAGCGTTGTTGAGCTCGAAACACGTTTGGCTTGCGATTTGTGCAAAGAAGCAGCTGGTCTGATTGTCCTGTATTTCACAAATAAAGGACTTTACTCACCGTAGTGTGGCTTCATCTTGGATGAAACTTCCTTTTTTCTGTGTTATGCGGCGTGCCCCGCCGCGATGGAGCCCCACTGCTATCAGGGCGGGCATGCAGTGACAATGATCAAATACGCTGTGGGGACGGTGACACCGCTTTGTGGATGTTGTATGGACAGGATGACAGCCGGGACAGCTTCAGCGCAGCCCACTTGGGTAAACAATTTGAACATTTTGGGGCGAGGTATGCAACCCACTGTGGGTAACATTTATCATGCACCACAACTACCATCATTCCTTGCGCAGACGCCCACAGAGGGGGGACATTTAAATTCGTGCAGGTGGTGCGATTGCTGCCTTTCCCTTCTGCCAGTGAACAAGAGAGTGGTTGAGCTCAAACGCGTTTGGCTTGAGATTTGTGCAAAGGAGCAGCTGGTCTGATTGTCCTGTATTTCACAAATAAAGGACTTTACTCACCGTAGTGTGGCTTCATCTTGGAGGCAATTTCCTTATTTCTGTGTTATGCGGCATGCCCCGCCGCGATGGAGCCCCACTGCTATCATGGTGGGCCTGCAGCGACAATGATCAAATATGCTGTGGGGACGGTGAGTCCGCTTTGTGGCTGTTGTATGGACAGGATGACAGCCCGGAGAGCTTCAGCGCATCCCACTTGGGTAAACATTTTGAACATTTTGGGGCGAGGCATGCAACCCACTGGGGGTAACATTTATCATGCACCACAACTACCATCATTCCTTGCGCAGACGCCCACAGAGGCGGGACATTTAAATTTGTGCAGGTGGTGCGATTGATGCCTTTCCCTTCTGCCAGTGAACAAGAGCGTTGTTGCGCTCGAAACGCGTTTGGCTTGAGATTTGTGCAAAGGAGCAGCTGGTCTGATTGTCCTGTATTTCACAAATAAAGGACTTTACTCACCGTAGTGTGGCTTCATCCCTGAGGCAACTTCCTTTTTTCTGTGTTATGCGGAGTGCCCCGCCGCGATGGAGCCCCACTGCTAGCAGCGACAATGATCAAAGACGCTGTTGGGACGGTGAGTCCGCTTTGTGGATGTTGTATGGACAGGATGACAGCCCGGACAGCTTCAACGCAGCCCACTTGGGTAAACATTTTGAACATTTTGGGGCGAGGCATGCAACCCACTTGGGGTAACATTTATCATGCACCACAACTACCATCATTCCTTGCGCAGACACCCACAGAGGCGGGACATTTAAATTCACGCAGGTGGTGCGATTGCTGCCTTTCCCTTCTGCCAGTGAGCAAGAGCGTTGTTGAGCTCGAAACACGTTTGGCTTAAGATTTGTGCAAAGAAGCAGCTGGTCTGATTGTCCTGTATTTCACAACTAAAGGACTTTACTCACCGTAGTGTGGCTTCATCTTGGATGCAACTTCCTTTTTTCTGTGTTATACGGCGTGCACCGCCGCGATGAAGCCCCACTGCTATCAGGGCGGGCATGCAGCGACAATGATCAAATACGCTGTGGGGACGGTGACACCGCTTTGTGGATGTAGTATGGACAGGATGACAGCCAGGACAGCTTCAGCGCAGCCTACTTGGGTAAACATTTTGAACATTTTGGGGCGAGACATGCAACCCACTGGGGGTAACATTTATCATGCACCACAACTACCATCGTTCCTTGCGCAGACGCTCAGAGAGGCGGGACATTTAAATTCGCGCAGGTGGTGCAATTGCTTCCTTTCCCTTCTGCCAGTGAACAAGAGACAGGTTTAGCTCGAAACGGGTTTGGCTTGAGATTTGTGCAAAGGAGCAGCTGGTCTGATTGTCCTGTATTTCACAAATAAAAGACTTTACTCACCGTAGTGTGGCTTCATCTTGGAGGCAATTTCCTTATTTCTGTGTTATGCGGTGCCCCACCGCGATGGAGCCCCACTGCTATTAGGGCGGGCCTGCAGCGACAATGATAAAAGATGCTGTGGGGACGGTGAGTCCGCTTTGTAGATGTTGTATGGACAGGATGACAGCCAGGACAGCTTCAGAGCAGCCCACTTGGGTAAACATTTTGAACATTTTGGGGCGCGCATGCAACCCACTGGGGGTAACATTTATCATGCACCACAACTACCATCATTCCTTGCGCAGACGCTCAGAGAGGCGGGACATTTAAATTCGCGCAGGTGGTGCAATTGCTTCCTTTCCCTTCTTCCAGTGAACAAGAGAGTGGTTGAGCTCGAAACGGGTTTGGCTTGAGATTTGTGCAAAGGAGCAGCTGATCTGATTGTCCTGTATTTCACAAATAAAAGACTTTACTCACCGTAGTGTGGCTTCATCTTGGAGGCAATTTCCTTATTTCTGTGTTATGCGGCATGCCCCGCCGCGATGGAGCCCCACTGCTATCATGGTGGGCCTGCAGCGACAATGATCAAATACGCTGTGGGGACGGTGAGTCCGCTTTGTGGCTGTTGTATGGACAGGATGACAGCCCGGAGAGCTTCAGCGCAGCCCACTTGGGTAAACATTTTGAACATTTTGGGGCGAGGCATGTAACCCACTGGGGGTAACATTTATCATGCACCACAACTACCATCATTCCTTGCGCAGACGCCCACAGATGCGGGACATTTAAATTCACGCAGGTGGTGCAATTGCTGCCTTTCCTTCTGCCAGTGAACAAGAGCGTTGTTGCACTCAAACGCGTTTGGCTTGAGATTTGTGCAAAGGAGCAGCTGGTCTGATTGTCCTGTATTTCACAAATAAAGGACTTTACTCACCGTAGTGTGGCTTCATCTTGGAGGCAACTTCCTTTTTTCTGTGTTATGCGGCGTGCCCCGCCGCGATGGAGCCCCACTGCTATCATCGCGGGCCTGCAGTGACAATGATCAAAGACGCTGTGGGGACGGTGAGTCCGCTTTGTGGATGTTGTATGGACAGGATGACAGCCCGAACAGCTTCAGCGCAGCCCACTTGGATAAACATTTTGAACATTTTGCGGCGAGGCATGCAACCCACTGGGGGTAACATTTATCATGCACCACAACTACCATCATTCCTTGCGCAGACGCCCACAGAGGCGGGACATTTAAATTCACGCAGGTGGTGCGATTGCTGCCTTTCCCTTCTGCCAGTGAGCAAGAGCGTTGTTGAGCTCGAAACACGTTTGGCTTGAGATTTGTGCAAAGAAGCAGCTGGTCTGATTGTCCTGTATTTCACAAATAAAGGACTTTACTCACCGTAGTGTGGCTTCATCTTGGATGCAACTTCCTTTTTTCTGTGTTATGCGGCGTGCCCCGCCGCGATGGAGCCCCACTGCTATCACGGCGGGCATGCAGCGACAATGATCAAATACGCTGTGGGGACGGTGACACCGCTTTGTGGATGTTGTATGGACAGGATGACAGCCGGGACAGCTTCAGCGCAGCCCACTTGGGTAAACATTTTGAACATTTTGGGGCGAGGTATGCAACCCACTGTGGGTAACATTTATCATGCACCACAACTACCATCATTCCTTGCGCAGACGCCCACAGAGGGGGGACATTTAAATTCGTGCAGGTGGTGCGATTGCTGCCTTTCCCTTCTGCCAGTGAACAAGAGAGTGGTTGAGCTCAAACGCGTTTGGCTTGAGATTTGTGCAAAGGAGCAGCTGGTCTGATTGTCCTGTATTTCACAAATAAAGGACTTTACTCACCGTAGTGTGGCTTCATCTTGGAGGCAATTTCCTAATTTCTGTGTTATGCGGCATGCCCCGCCGCGATGGAGCCCCACTGCTATCATGGTGGGCCTGCAGCGACAATGATCAAATACGCTGTGGGGACGGTGAGTCCGCTTTGTGGCTGTTGTATGGACAGGATGACAGCCCGGAGAGCTTCAGCGCATCCCACTTGGGTAAACATTTTGAACATTTTGGGGCGAGGCATGCAACCCACTGGGGGTAACATTTATCATGCACCACAACTACCATCATTCCTTGCGCAGACGCCCACAGAGGCGGGACATTTAAATTTGTGCAGGTGGTGCGATTGCTGCCTTTCCCTTCTGCCAGTGAACAAGAGCATTGTTGCGCTCGAAACGCGTTTGGCTTGAGATTTGTGCAAAGGAGAAGCTGGTCTGATTGTCCTGTATTTCACAAATAAAGGACTTTACTCACCGTAGTGTGGCTTCATCCCTGAGACAACTTCCTTTTTTCTGTGTTATGCGGAGTGCCCCGCCGCGATGGAGCCCCACTGCTAGCAGCGACAATGATCAAAGACGTTGTGGGGACGGTGAGTCCGCTTTGTGGATGTTGTATGGACAGGATGACAGCCCGGACAGCTTCAACGCAGCCCACTTGGGTAAACATTTTGAACATTTTGGGGCGAGGCATGCAACCCACTTGGGGTAACATTTATCATGCACCACAACTACCATCATTCCTTGCGCAGACACCCACAGAGGCGGGACATTTAAATTCACGCAGGTGGTGCGATTGCTGCCTTTCCCTTCTGCCAGTGAGCAAGAGCGTTGTTGAGCTCGAAACACGTTTGGCTTAAGATTTGTGCAAAGAAGCAGCTGGTCTGATTGTCCTGTATTTCACAAATAAAGGACTTTACTCACCGTAGTGTGGCTTCATCTTGGATGCAACTTCCTTTTTTCTGTGTTATACGGCGTGCCCCGCCGCGATGAAGCCCCACTGCTATCAGGGCGGGCATGCAGCGACAATGATCAAATACGCTGTGGGGACGGTGACACCGCTTTGTGGATGTTGTATGGACAGGATGACAGCCAGGACAGCTTCAGCGCAGCCCACTTGGGTAAACATTTTGAACATTTTGGGGCGAGGCATGCAACCCACTGGGGGTAACATTTATCATGCACCACAACTACCATCGTTCCTTGCGCAGACGCTCAGAGAGGCGGGACATTTAAATTCGCGCAGGTGGTGCAATTGCTTCCTTTCCCTTCTGCCAGTGAACAAGAGACTGGTTGAGCTCGAAACGGGTTTGGCTTGAGATTTGTGCAAAGGAGCAGCTGATCTGATTGTCCTGTATTTCACAAATAAAAGACTTTACTCACCGTAGTGTGGCTTCATCTTGGAGGCAATTTCCTTATTTCTGTGTTATGCGGCATGCCCCGCCGCGATGGAGCCCCACTGCTATCATGGTGGGCCTGCAGCGACAATGATCAAATACGCTGTGGGGACGGTGAGTCCGCTTTGTGGCTGTTGTATGGACAGGATGACAGCCCGGAGAGCTTCAGCGCATCCCACTTGGGTCAACATTTTGAACATTTTGGGGCGAGGCATGCAACCCACTGGGGGTAACATTTATCATGCACCACAACTACCATCATACCTTGCGCAAACACCCACAGAGGCGGGACATTTAAATTTGTGCAGGTGGTGCGATTGCTGCCTTTCCCTTCTGCCAGTGAACAAGAGCGTTGTTGCGCTCGAAACGCGTTTGGCTTGAGATTTGTGCAAAGGAGCAGCTGGTCTGATTGTCCTGTATTTCACAAATAAAGGACTTTACTCACCATAGTGTGGCTTCATCCCTGAGGCAGTTTCCTTTTTTCTGTGTTATGCGGAGTGCCCCGCCGCGATGGAGCCCCACTGCTAGCAGCGACAATGATCAAAGACGCTGTGGGGACGGTGAGTCCGCTTTGTGGATGTTGTGTGGACAGGATGACAGCCCGGACAGCTTCAACGCAGCCCACTTGGGTAAACATTTTGAAGATTTTGGGGCGAGGCATGCAACCCACTTGGGGTAACATTTATCATGCACCACAACTACCATCATTCCTTGCGCAGACGCCCACAGAGGCGGGACATTTAAATTCACGCAGGTGGTGCGATTGCTGCCTTTCCCTTCTGCCAGTGAGCAAGAGCGTTGTTGAGCTCGAAACACGTTTGGCTTAAGATTTGTGCAAAGAAGCAGCTGGTCTGATTGTCCTGTATTTCACAAATAAAGGACTTTACTCACCGTAGTGTGGCTTCATCTTGGATGCAACTTCCTTTTTTCTGTGTTATACGGCGTGCCCCGCCGCGATGAAGCCCCACTGCTATCAGGGCGGGCATGCAGCGACAATGATCAAATACGCTGTGGGGACGGTGACACCGCTTTGTGGATGTTGTATGGACAGGATGACAGCCGGGACAGCTTCAGCGCAGCCCACTTGGGTAAACAATTTGAACATTTTGGGGCGAGGTATGCAACCCACTGTGGGTAACATTTATCATGCACCACAACTACCATCATTCCTTGCGCATACGCCCACAGAGGGGGGACATTTAAATTCGTGCATGTGGTGCGATTGCTGCCTTTCCCTTCTGCCAGTGAACAAGAGAGTGGTTGAGCTCAAACGTGTTTGGCTTGAGATTTGTGCAAAGGAGCAGCTGGTCTGATTGTCCTGTATTTCTCAAATAAAGGACTTTACTCACCGTAGTGTGGCTTCATCTTGGAGGCAACTTCCTTTTTTCTGTGTTATGCGGTGTGCCCCACCGCGATGGAGCCCCACTGCTATTAGGGCGGGCCTGCAGCGACAATGATAAAAGATGCTGTGGGGACGGTGAGTCCGCTTTGTGGATGTTTTATGGACAGGATGACAGCCAGGACAGCTTCAGCGCAGCCCACTTGGGTAAACATTTTGAACATTTTGGGGGGAGGCATGCAACCCACTGGGGGTAACATTTATCATGCACCACAACTACCATCATTCCTTGCGCAGACGCTCAGAGAGGCGGGACATTTAAATTCGCGCAGGTGGTGCAATTGCTTCCTTTCCCTTCTGCCAGTGAACAAGAGACTGGTTGAGCTCGAAACGGGTTTGGCTTGAGATTTGTGCAAAGGAGCAGCTGATCTGATTGTCCTGTATTTCACAAATAAAAGACTTTACTCACCGTAGTGTGGCTTCATCTTGGAGGCAATTTCCTTATTTCTGTGTTATGCGGCATGCCCCGCCGCGATGGAGCCCCACTGCTATCATGGTGGGCCTGCAGCGACAATGATAAAATACGCTGTGGGGACGGTGAGTCCGCTTTGTGGCGGTTGTATGGACAGGATGACAGCCCGGAGAGCTTCAGCGCATCCCACTTGGGTAAACATTTTGAACATTTTGGGGCGAGGCATGCAACCCACTGGGGGTAACATTTATCATGCACCAAAACTACCATCATTCCTTGCGCAGACGCCCACAGAGGCGGGACATTTAAATTTATGCAGGTGGTGCGATTGCTGCCTTTCCCTTCTGCCAGTGAACAAGAGCGTTGTTGCGCTCGAAACGCGTTTGGCTTGAGATTTGTGCAAAGGAGCAGCTGGTCTGATTGTCCTGTATTTCACAAATAAAGGACTTTACTCACCGTAGTGTGGCTTCATCCCTGAGGCAACTTCCTTTTTTCTGTGTTATGCGGAGTGCCCCGCCGCGATAGAGCCCCACTGCTAGCAGCGACAATGATCAAAGACGCTGTGGGGACGGTGAGTCCGCTTTGTGGATGTTGTATGGACAGGATGACAGCCCGGACAGCTTCAACGCAGCCCACTTGGGTAAACATTTTGGGGCGAGGCATGCAACCCACTTGGGGTAACATTTATCATGCACCACAACTACCATCATTCCTTGCGCAGACGCCCACAGAGGCGGGACATTTAAATTCACGCAGGTGGTGCGATTGCTGCCTTTCACTTCTGCCAGTAAGCAAGAGCGTTGTTGAGCTCGAAACACGTTTGGCTTGAGATTTGTGCAAAGAAGCAGCTGGTCTGATTGTCCTGTATTTCACAAAGAAAGGACTTTACTCACCGTATTGTGGCTTCATCTTGGATGCAACTTCCTTTTTTCTGTGTTATACGGCGTGCCCCGCCGCGATGAAGCCCCACTGCTATCAGGGCGGGCATGCAGCGACAATGATCAAATACGCTGTGGGGACGGTGACACCGCTTTGTGGATGTTGTATGGACAGGATGACAGCCGGGACAGCTTCAGCGCAGCCCACTTGGGTAAACAATTTGAACATTTTGGGGCGAGGTATGCAACCCACTGTGGGTAACATTTATCATGCACCACTACTACCATCATTCCTTGCGCAGACGCCCACAGAGGGAGGACATTTAAATTCGTGCAGGTGGTGCGATTGCTGCCTTTCCCTTCTGCCAGTGAACAAGAGATTGGTTGAGCTCAAACGCGTTTGGCTTGAGATTTGTGCAAAGGAGCAGCTGGTCTGATTGTCCTGTATTTCTCAAATAAAGGACTTTACTCACCGTAGTGTGGCTTCATCTTGGAGGCAACTTCCTTTTTTCTGTGTTATGCGGTGTGCCCCACCGCGATGGAGCCCCACTGCTATTAGGGCGGGCCTGCAGCGACAATGATAAAAGATGCTGTGGGGACGGTGAGTGCGCTTTGTGGATGTTGTATGGACAGGATGACAGCCAGGACAGCTTCAGCGCACCCCACTTGGGTAAACATTTTGAACATTTTGGGGCGAGGCATGCAACCCACTGGGGGTAACATTTATCATGCACCACAACTACCATCATTCCTTGCGCAGACGCTCAGAGAGGTGGGACATTTAAATTCACGCAGGTGGTGCAATTGCTTCCTTTCCCTTCTGCCAGTGAACAAGAGAGTGGTTGAGCTCGAAACGGGTTTGGCTTGAGATTTGTGCAAAGGAGCAGCTGATCTGATTGTCCTGTATTTCACAAATAAAAGACTTTACTCACCGTAGTGTGGCTTCATCTTGGAGGCAATTTCCTTATTTCCGTGTTAAGTGGCATGCCCCGCCGCGATGGAGCCCCACTGCTATCATGGTGGGCCTGCAGCGACAATGATCAAATACGCTGTGGGGACGGTGAGTCCGCTTTGTGGCTGTTGTATGGACAGGATGACAGCCCGGAGAGCTTCAGCGCAGCCCACTTGGGTAAACATTTTGAACATTTTGGGGCGAGGCATGTAACCCACTGGGGGTAACATTTATCATGCACCACAACTACCATCATTCCTTGCGCAGACGTCCACAGATGCGGGACATTTAAATTCACGCAGGTGGTGCAATTGCTGCCTTTCCTTCTGCCAATCAACAAGAGCGTTGTTGCGCTCAAACGCGTTTGGCTTGAGATTTGTGCAAAGGAGCAGCTGGTCTGATTGTCCTGTATTTCACAAATAAAGGACTTTACTCACCGTAGTGTGGCTTCATCTTGGAGGCAACTTCCTTTTTTCTGTGTTATGCGGCGTGCCCCGCCGCGATGGAGCCCCACTGCTATCATCGCGGGCCTGCAGTGACAATGATCAAAGACGCTGTGGGGACAGTGAGTCCGCTTTGTGGATGTTGTATGGACAGGATGACAGCCCGAACAGCTTAAGCGCAGCCCACTTGGATAAACATTTTGAACATTTTGGGGCGAGGCATGCAACCCACTGGGGGTAACATTTATCATGCACCACAACTACCATCATTCCTTGCGCAGACGCCCACAGAGACGGGACATTTAAATTCACGCAGGTGGTGCGATTGCTGCCTTTCCCTTCTGCCAGTGAGCAAGAGCGTTGTTGAGCTCGAAACACGTTTGGCTTGAGATTTGTGCAAAGAAGCAGCTGGTCTGATTGTCCTGTATTTCACAAATAAAGATCTTTACTCACCGTAGTGTGGCTTCATCTTGGATGCAACTTCCTTTTTTCTGTGTTATGCGGCGTGCCCCGCCGCGATGGAGCCCCACTGCTATCAGGGCGGGCATGCAGCGACAATGATTAAATACGCTGTGGGGACGGTGACACCGCTTTGTGGATGTTGTATGGACAGGATGACAGCCGGGACAGCTTCAGCGCAGCCCACTTGGGTAAACAATTTGAACATTTTGGGGCGAGGTATGCAACCCACTGTGGGTAACATTTATCATGCACCACAACTACCATCATTCCTTCCGCAGACGCCCACAGAGGGGGGACATTTAAATTCGTGCAGGTGGTGCGATTGCTGCCTTTCCCTTCTGCCAGTGAGCAAGAGCGTTGTTGAGCTCGAAACACGTTTGGCTTGAGATTTGTGCAAAGGAGCAGCTGATCTGATTGTCCTGTATTTCACAAATAAAATACTTTACTCACCGTAGTGTGGCTTCATTTTGGAGGCAATTTCCTTATTTCTGTGTTATGCGGCATGCCCCGCCGCGATGGAGCCCCACTGCTATCATGGTGGGCCTGCAGCGACAATGATCAAATACGCTGTGGGGACGGTGAGTCCGCTTTGTGGCTGTTGTATGGACAGGATGACAGCCCGGAGAGCTTCAGCGCATCCCACTTGGGTAAACATTTTGAACATTTTGGGGCGAGGCATGCAACCCACTGGGGGTAACATTTATCATGCACCACAACTACCATCATTCCTTGCGCAGACGCCCAAAGAGGCGGGACATTTAAATTTGTGCAGGTGGTGCGATTGCTGCCTTTCCCTTCTGCCAGTGAACAAGAGCGTTGTTGCGCTCGAAACGCGTTTGGCTTGAGATTTGTGCAAAGGAGCAGCTGGTCTGATTGTCCTGTATTTCACAAATAAAGGACTTTACTCACCGTAGTGTGGCTTCATCCCTGAGGCAACTTCCTTTTTTCTGTGTTATGCGGAGTGCCCCGCCGCGATGGAGCCCCACTGCTAGCAGCGACAATGATCAAAGACGCTGTGGGGACGGTGAGTCCGCTTTGTAGATGTTGTATGGACAGGATGACAGCCTGGACAGCTTCAACGCAGCCCACTTAGGTAAAAATTTTGAACATTTTGGGGCGAGGCATGCAACCCACTTGGGGTAACATTTATCATGCACCACAACTACCATCATTCCTTGCGCAGACGCCCACAGAGGCGGGATATTTAAATTCACGCAGGTGGTGCGATTGGTGCCTTTCCCTTCTGCCAGTGAGCAAGAGCGTTGTTGAGCTCGAAACACGATTGGCTTGAGATTTGTGCAAAGAAGCAGCTGGTCTGATTGTCCTGTATTTCACAAATAAAGGACTTTACTCACCGTAGTGTGGCTTCATCTTGGATGCAACTTCCTTTTTTCTGTGTTATACGGCGTGCCCCGCCGTGATGAAGCCCCACTGCTGTCAGGGCGGGCATGCAGCGACAATGATCAAATACGCTGTGGGGACGGTGACACCGCTTTGTGGATGTTGTATGGACAGGATGACAGCCGGGACAGCTTCAGCGCAGCCCACTTGGGTAAACAATTTGAACATTTTGGGGCGAGGTATGCAACCCACTGTGGGTAACATTTATCATGCACCACAACTACCATCATTCCTTGCGCAGACGCCCACAGAGGGGGGACATTTAAATTCGTGCAGGTGGTGCGATTGCTGCCTTTCCCTTCTGCCACTGAACAAGAGAGTGGTTGAGCTCAAACGCGTTTGGCTTGAGATTTGTGCAAAGGAGCAGCTGATCTGATTGTCCTGTATTTCACAAATAAAAGACTTTACTCACCGTAGTGTGGCTTCATCTTGGAGGCAACTTCCTTTTTTCTGTGTTATGCGGCGTGCCCCACCGCGATGGAGCCCCACTGCTATTAGGGCGGGCCTGCAGCGACAATGATAAAAGATGCTGTGGGGACGGTGAGTCCGCTTTGTGGATGTTGTATGGACAGGATGACAGCCAGGACAGCTTCAGCGCAGCCCACTTGGGTAAACATTTTGAACATTTTGGGGCGAGGCATGCAACCCACTGGGGGTAACATTTATCATGCACCACAACTACCATCATTCCTTGCGCAGACGCTCAGAGAGGCGGGACATTTAAATTCGCGCAGGTGGTGCAATTGCTTCCTTTCCCTTCTGCCAGTGAACAAGAGAGTGGTTGAGCTCAAAACGGGTTTGGCTTGAGATTTGTGCAAAGGAGCAGCTGATCTGATTGTCCTGTATTTCACAAATAAAAGACTTTACTCACCGTAGTGTGGCTTCATCTTGGAGGCAATTTCCTTATTTCTGTGTTATGCGGCATGCCCCGCCGCGATGGAGCCCCACTACTATCATGGTGGGCCTGCAGCGACAATGATCAAATACGCTGTGGGGACGGTGAGTCCGCTTTGTGGCTGTTGTATGGACAGGATGACAGCCCGGAGAGCTTCAGCGCATCCCACTTGGGTAAACATTTTGAACATTTTGGGGCGAGGCATGCAACCCACTGGGGGTAACATTTATCATGCACCACAACTACCATCATTCCTTGCGCAGACGCCCACAGAGGCGGGACATTTAAATTTGTGCAGGTGGTGCGATTGCTGCCATTCCCTTCTGCCAGTGAACAAGAGCGTTGTTGCGCTCGAAACGCGTTTGGCTTGAGATTTGTGCAAAGAAGCAGCTGGTCTGATTGTCCTGTATTTCACAAATAAAGGACTTTACTCACCGTAGTGTGGCTTCATCTTGGATGCAACTTCCTTTTTTCTGTGTTATGCGGCGTGCCCCGCCGCGATGAAGCCCCACTGCTATCAGGGCGGGCATGCAGCGACAATGATCAAATACGCTGTGGGGACGGTGACACCGCTTTGTGGATGTTGTATGGACAGGATGACAGCCGGGACAGCTTCAGCGCAGCCCACTTGGTAAACAATTTGAACATTTTGGGGCGAGGTATGCAACCCACTGTGGGTAACATTTATCATGCACCACAACTACCATCATTCCTTGCGCAGACGCCCACAGAGGGGGGACATTTAAATTCGTGCAGGTGGTGCGATTGCTGCCTTTCCCTTCTGCCAGTAACCAAGAGAGTGGTTGAGCTCAAACGCGTTTGGCTTGAGATTTGTGCAAAGGAGCAGCTGGTCTGATTGTCCTGTATTTCACAAATAAAGGACTTTACTCACCGTAGTGTGGCTTCATCTTGGAGGCAACTTCCTTTTTTCTGTGTTATGCGGTGTGCCCCACCGCGATAGAGCCCCACTGCTATTAGGGAGGGCCTGCAGCGACAATGATAAAAGATGCTGTGGGGACGGTGAGTCCGCTTTGTGGATGTTGTATGGACAGGATGACAGCCAGGACAGCTTCAGCGCAGCCCACTTGGGTAAACATTTTGAACATTTTGGGGCGAGGTATGCAACCCACTGGGGGTAACATTTATCATGCACCACAACTACCATCATTCCTTGCGCAGACGCTCAGAGAGGCGGGACATTTAAATTCGCGCAGGTGGTGCAATTGCTTCCTTTCCCTTCTGCCAGTGAACAAGAGAGTGGTTGAGCTCGAAATGGGTTTGGCTTGAGATTTGTGCAAAGGAGCAGCTGATCTGATTGTCCTGTATTTCACAAATAAAAGACTTTACCCACGTAGTGTGGCTTCATCTTGGAGGCAATTTCCTTATTTCTGTGTTATGCGGCATGCCCCGCCGCGATGGAGCCCCACTGCTATCATGGTAGGCCTGCAGCGACAATGATCAAATACGCTGTGGGGACGGTGAGTCCGCTTTGTGGCTGTTGTATGGACAGGATGACAGCCCGAAGAGCTTCAGCGCATCCCACTTGGGTAAACATTTTGACCATTTTGGGGCGAGGCATGCAACACACTGGGGGTAACATTTATCATGCACCACAACTACCATCATTCCTTGCGCAGACGCCCACAGAGACGGGACATTTAAATTTGTGCAGGGGGTGCGATTGCTGCCATTCCCTTCTGCCAGTGAACAAGAGCGTTGTTGCGCTCGAAACGCGTTTGGCTTGAGATTTGTGCAAAGAAGCAGCTGGTCTGATTGTCCTGTATTTCACAAATAAAGGACTTTACTCACCGTAGTGTGGCTTCATCTTGGATGCAACTTCCTTTTTTCTGTGTTATGCGGCATGCCCCGCCGCGATGAAGCCCCACTGCTATCATGGTGGGCCTGCAGCGACAATGATCAAATACGCTGTGGGTACGGTGAGTCCGCTTTGTGGCTGTTGTATGGACAGGATGACAGCCCGGAGAGCTTCAGCGCATCCCACTTGGGTAAACATTTTGAACATTTTGGGGCGAGGCATGCAACCCACTGGGGGTAACATTTATCATGCACAAAAACTACCATCATTCCTTGCGCAGACGCCCACAGAGGCAGGACATTTAAATTTATGCAGGTGGTGCGATTGCTGCCTTTCCCTTCTGCCAGTGAACAAGAGCGTTGTTGCGCTCGAAACGCGTTTGGCTTGAGATTTGTGCAAAGGAGCAGCTGGTCTGATTGTCCTGTATTTCACAAATAAAGGACTTTACTCACCGTAGTGTGGCTTCATCCCTGAGGCAACTTCCTTTTTTCTGTGTTATGCGGAGTGCCGCGCCGCGATAGAGCCCCACTGCTAGCAGCGACAATGATCAAAGACGCTGTGGGGACGGTGAGTCCGCTTTGTGGATGTTGTATGGACAGGATGACAGCCCGGACAGCTTCAACGCAGCCCACTTGGGTAAACATTTTAGGGCGAGGCATGCAACCCACTTGGGGTAACATTTATCATGCACCACAACTACCATCATTCCTTGCGCAGACGCCCACAGAGGCGGGACATTTAAATTCACGCAGGTGGTGCGATTGCTGCCTTTCCCTTCTGCCAGTGAGCAAGAGCGTTGTTGAGCTCGAAACACGTTTGGCATGAGATTTGTGCAAAGAAGCAGCTGGTCTGATTGTCCTGTATTTCACAAATAAAGGACTTTACTCACCGTAGTGTGGCTTCATCTTGGATGCAACTTCCTTTTTTCTGTGTTATACGGCGTGCCCCGCCGCGATGAAGCCCCACTGCTATCAGGGCGGGCATGCAGTGACAATGATCAAATACTCTGTGGGGACGGTGACACCGCTTTGTGGATGTTGTATGGACAGGATGACAGCCGGGACAGCTTCAGCCCAGCCCACTTGGGTAAACAATTTGAACATTTTGGGGCGAGGTATGCAACCCACTGTGGGTAACATTTATCATGCACCACAACTACCATCATTCCTTGCGCAGACGCCCACAGAGGGGGGACATTTAAATTCGTGCAGGTGGTGCGATTGCTGCCTTTCCCTTCTGCCAGTGAACAAGAGATTGGTTGAGCTCAAACGCGTTTGGCTTGAGATTTGTGCAAAGGAGCAGCTGGTCTGATTGTCCTGTATTTCACAAATAAAGGACTTTACTCACCGTAGTGTGGCTTCATCTTGGAGGCAACTTCCTTTTTTCTGTGTTATGCGGTGTGCCCCACCGCGATAGAGCCCCACTGCTATTAGGGAGGGCCTGCAGCGACAATGATAAAAGATGCTGTGGGGACGGTGAGTCCGCTTTGTGGATGTTGTATGGACAGGATGACAGCCAGGACAGCTTCAGCGCAGCCCACTTGGGTAAACATTTTGAACATTTTGGGGCGAGGTATGCAACCCACTGGGGGTAACATTTATCATGCACCACAACTACCATCATTCCTTGCGCAGACGCTCAGAGAGGCGGGACATTTAAATTCGCGCAGGTGGTGCAATTGCTTCCTTTCCCTTCTGCCAGTGAACAAGAGAGTGGTTGAGCTCGAAATGGGTTTGGCTTGAGATTTGTGCAAAGGAGCAGCTGATCTGATTGTCCTGTATTTCACAAATAAAAGACTTTACTCACCGTAGTGTGGCTTCATCTTGGAGGCAATTTCCTTATTTCTGTGTTATGCGGCATGCCCCGCCGCGATGGAGCCCCACTGCTATCATGGTAGGCCTGCAGCGACAATGATCAAATACGCTGTGGGGACGGTGAGTCCGCTTTGTGGCTGTTGTATGGACAGGATGACAGCCCGAAGAGCTTCAGCGCATCCCACTTGGGTAAACATTTTGACCATTTTGGGGCGAGGCATGCAACACACTGGGGGTAACATTTATCATGCACCACAACTACCATCATTCCTTGCGCAGACGCCCACAGAGACGGGACATTTAAATTTGTGCAGGTGGTGCGATTGCTGCCATTCCCTTCTGCCAGTGAACAAGAGCGTTGTTGCGCTCGAAACGCGTTTGGCTTGAGATTTGTGCAAAGAAGCAGCTGGTCTGATTGTCCTGTATTTCACAAATAAAGGACTTTACTCACCGTAGTGTGGCTTCATCTTGGATGCAACTTCCTTTTTTCTGTGTTATGCGGCGTGCCCCGCCGCGATGAAGCCCCACTGCTATCATGGTGGGCCTGCAGCGACAATGATCAAATACGCTGTGGGTACGGTGAGTCCGCTTTGTGGCTGTTGTATGGACAGGATGACAGCCCGGAGAGCTTCAGCGCATCCCACTTGGGTAAACATTTTGAACATTTTGGGGCGAGGCATGCAACCCACTGGGGGTAACATTTATCATGCACAAAAACTACCATCATTCCTTGCGCAGACGCCCACAGAGGCAGGACATTTAAATTTATGCAGGTGGTGCGATTGCTGCCTTTCCCTTCTGCCAGTGAACAAGAGCGTTGTTGCGCTCGAAACGCGTTTGGCTTGAGATTTGTGCAAAGGAGCAGCTGGTCTGATTGTCCTGTATTTCACAAATAAAGGACTTTACTCACCGTAGTGTGGCTTCATCCCTGAGGCAACTTCCTTTTTTCTGTGTTATGCGGAGTGCCGCGCCGCGATAGAGCCCCACTGCTAGCAGCGACAATGATCAAAGACGCTGTGGGGACGGTGAGTCCGCTTTGTGGATGTTGTATGGACAGGATGACAGCCCGGACAGCTTCAACGCAGCCCACTTGGGTAAACATTTTAGGGCGAGGCATGCAACCCACTTGGGGTAACATTTATCATGCACCACAACTACCATCATTCCTTGCGCAGACGCCCACAGAGGCGGGACATTTAAATTCACGCAGGTGGTGCGATTGCTGCCTTTCCCTTCTGCCAGTGAGCAAGAGCGTTGTTGAGCTCGAAACACGTTTGGCATGAGATTTGTGCAAAGAAGCAGCTGGTCTGATTGTCCTGTATTTCACAAATAAAGGACTTTACTCACCGTAGTGTGGCTTCATCTTGGATGCAACTTCCTTTTTTCTGTGTTATACGGCATGCCCCGCCGCGATGAAGCCCCACTGCTATCAGGGCGGGCATGCAGTGACAATGATCAAATACGCTGTGGGGACGGTGACACCGCTTTGTGGATGTTGTATGGACAGGATGACAGCCGGGACAGCTTCAGCCCAGCCCACTTGGGTAAACAATTTGAACATTTTGGGGCGAGGTATGCAACCCACTGTGGGTAACATTTATCATGCACCACAACTACCATCATTCCTTGCGCAGACGCCCACAGAGGGGGGACATTTAAATTCGTGCAGGTGGTGCGATTGCTGCCTTTCCCTTCTGCCAGTGAACAAGAGATTGGTTGAGCTCAAACGCGTTTGGCTTGAGATTTGTGCAAAGGAGCAGCTGGTCTGATTGTCCTGTATTTCTCAAATAAAGGACTTTACTCACCGTAGTGTGGCTTCATCTTGGAGGCAACTTCCTTTTTTCTGTGTTATGCGGTGTGCCCCACCGCGATGGAGCCCCACTGCTATTAGGGCGGGCCTGCAGCGACAATGATAAAAGATGCTGTGGGGACGGTGAGTCCGCTTTGTGGATGTTGTATGGACAGGATGACAGCCAGGACAGCTTCAGCGCACCCCACTTGGGTAAACATTTTGAACATTTTGGGGCGAGGCATGCAACCCACTGGGGGTAACATTTATCATGCACCACAACTACCATCATTCCTTGCGCAGACGCTCAGAGAGGCGGGACATTTAAATTCGCGCAGGTGGTGCAATTGCTTCCTTTTCCTTCTGCCAGTGAACAAGAGAGTGGTTGAGCTCGAAACGGGTTTGGCTTGAGATTTGTGCAAATGAGCAGCTGATCTGATTGTCCTGTATTTCACAAATAAAAGACTTTACTCGGGCGGAGCTTAGCTCGCAACGAAGATGGCTGCTTGAGCTCGGAGCTCCGGCGAGCCACGCCACATATCCGCCAATTATCCTTATCCCAACGTCTCCCGGAATAGCGATGGACCCCAGCGGAACATCCTGAGGTGCTGATTAGTCGACCGCCGCAATTTCCAGATTGCTAGAGCGCAGGGGCACCCTCCGGAGCCGGCGACTCTGGAAGCGTCCCAGGCCGCAGATCCACGGCCTCGAGTGAGGAGTACGGCCGGCGACGTGGAACAACGTGCGGCCGGCGGCGGCCGCGAGGGGCGGTCCCGAGGCGCATAGTGGCGGACAGCAGAGACAGC
The DNA here is from genome assembly GCF_964204655.1 of Triturus cristatus. Classification (NCBI taxonomy): domain Eukaryota; kingdom Metazoa; phylum Chordata; class Amphibia; order Caudata; family Salamandridae; genus Triturus; species Triturus cristatus. The sequence goes on from NC_140579.1 coordinate 1,195,345,466, forward strand.
AGAGATCGGATGGGGTGACCCGCGGCGAGACAAAAGGCAACAGGCAGCGCCGTGCGCAGAGCGCCGGGAGATTGCGAGCCAGATTGGCGGAGAGCGTGCTGGGAGGCCCTGGGTGAGTCCAGCAGCACTCGCAGCGCGGACGGCCAGCGGCGCCCCCATCGAGCCCTGAGGCAAGCGAGATAAGTGGCAGAGCGGCCTGGAGTGACGACCGTTGAGAGCGTTTCTGGGCCTCGTTGGAGTGACGGCCTGGGCTGGGGGCGCTGGTGTGCTTGATGGCGGCAGTGCGGAGGAGACGCCACGACAGGAGAAACCACTGGTGAGGAGCCTCCGGGGTAGCACTGGGCGCGAACGCAGCGAGCTGGGGGCAGGAGAATCTGAAGCTGAGCGGGCGCCCTAAAGACTGCTGACGGCCGGTGCGCCGTGGGGCACCAGCGGGTGCTGAGCAAGCCACCAGGTCACCTGCGGAGGGCAGCCTGCGATCGCGCCACAGTTACGCGGCGGCGGGAGCGTGCCAAGGCCGGACGACGTCTCGCTGACCGGTTGATGGGTGCAAGATGGGTAAACCCGACAAAACCCAGTCAAAACTGAAGTTCGAGCAACGGCGCCCCCAGGCGCAAACACCGCAGGGGGAAGCTGCGGGAGGCGGATCAGAGCCGGCGGAGGACGACCGGGACCTGCGGAGCCTCTTGTTGTCCATGGAGAAGGGGTTGCAGAGCGGCATCACTGCCCTGGGCGCGAAGATAGATGCGCTCTCCTACCGAATGGACCGCATGGGTGAGCGCCTGGACATGCACTCGGAGCGCCTGGACCAGGCTGACAGTCGCATATCGGAGGTGGAGGGCGCGCAGACGACGCTGGATCGCGACCACAAGAAACTCGAGCGCCAAATGCAGATGTTGCAGGACAAAACGGAGGACTTGGAGGCCCGTTCTCGGCGGTGCAACTTGCGAATCACTGGCCTGCCGGAGTCCACTGCCACGGGCCGAATGGAGACCTTCGTAGAAACACTGCTGATTGCGCTGCTGGGGAAAGATGTGTTCTCCGGGATGTTCGTGGTAGAGAGAGCGCACAGGTCCCTGGGCCCAAGGCCCCCGCCGGGTGCGCCGCCCCGGCCGGTCATAGCGAAACTATTGAACTATAGGGACCGAGATGCAGCGCTGAGAGTGGCCCGGGAAAAGAAGACATTGTTCTACGAATGGTCGCCCATCTCGCTCTACCCAGACTTCACGGCCCGGGTCCAGGAGGCCAGGCGACAGTTTGCCCCCGCCAAAAAGCAGCTCCGAGAACTAGGAGTGGACTATGCAATGCTGTACCCGGCTAAGCTGCGAGTCAACCGGCAGGGCAGGTCGCACATCTTCCAAGATCCAAAAGCACTCCAGAAGGCGCTGAAGGACTGGGCGAAGGAGCAGCGGCGGAGCCCAGCGACATCGCCGCGGGGGGATGAGAGAGACGGCGACCTGGACGCCCAGGACTGACCATGAGGGCAGGACCCACCTAGTTGGTGTATTTGCAGAGACATGATTGGTGGAAGGGATGTAAGCTTTGGAGGGCGCGGGTGGGGGGCGTTTGGCCGATATCGCTATGGGGTACAGCACATTGTGGGATGCACCCCCCCCTGATTAGACGCTATAAAGAGGCACATGGACAGTGACTCATCCCCCAATTGCCCCAATCCTTTATATGGTGGTCGTTGACGCTGCTGGGAGGGGACGGGAGACACAAGAGCGGCTCGCTGGACCGGGCGGCGGCAGTTAGGTGCTAGGTGCTTCCACACTAGTGTGTGGGCACTGAGCGACCTCCGCCCGCGTGTGCGTTCCACACCTTTAAGGGTTCAAAGTTGTGGGTGGGGTGGCGGGAGGTATGGGGTGCCCGAGTTTGGGAATCTGTAAGGCCGAGTTGGGGTGGGTCTTCTGTGGGTGGGGGGGAGGGTGGGGTTTGAGTCACAGGGGTCTGAGGTCACTAGGTCGGGGTGCGCGTTTTGATCTGCTTGTAAGCTCCTGCGCTTGGCGACGCGCTCAATTGAGGGATTTGCACCCTAGAGTAGGCTATGGCTGACACCGAAGCGGCCATTCCTGAGAGGTACGACACACTAAGGATCCTCACTTGGAATGTAAGGGGACTGAATGATTACCGCAAAGCCCGGAAAGTGATGCATTACCTTAAGAGGCATAAGATAGATATTGCTTTCCTACAGGAGACGCATCTCCCTAACAACAGCCCTATCCTACGTACTAGGGACCTTAGGGAGGCGCATGCGGCGGGGTTCACTACACACTCCCGAGGGGTGCTGACATGGGTGAACACTCGGGTGGAGCACAGATTGCAGTTCATTGCCACGGACAACGCGGGCAGGTATGCGCTCACGCGCTTCCTGGGAAAAGGCATGGAATTACTCCTGGTTAACTGTTATGGGCCGAACTATGACTGTCCTGAGTTTTTCACAGCGCTGACAGAGGCGGTGGGGGATGCAGGCGCGCGGCACGTGATTTGGGGCGGCGACTTTAATGTAGTGTTGGACCCGGAGCTGGATAGATCAGGCGGCCCGAAACGAGCGCAACCGGCTGCAGCGAAGGCGATTGCTCGCGGTATGCTTTGTTTGGATCTCGTGGATCTGTGGAGAACTCGTAACCCGGCAATAGGGGGCTACACACATTACTCCGCATACCATAACCTACATACGCGTATAGATTACTGGCTACTATCTGCGCCCCTCCTACCGCAGATACGCGAATGCACGGTACTCCCACGCACGCTTTCCGACCATTCGCCGATACTGGTCTCCCTGGCGGCGCCCAGAAAGGCCCCCCCGCCGTTTCTTTGGCGATTTCCCCCATACTCGCTGCTGGATCCCCTGTTTAAGGAGGAGCTGACGGCTGCGATCGAGCTATTCTTTGCCACCAATCTGGGCTCCGTGGAAGATTTCCAGACAGTTTGGGAGACCTTTAAGGTCCACATTCGCGGAGTGGCGATGGCCAAACACTCGGGGGTACTCCGAGATATCCGGCGGCGCCTTGCGACGCAGGAACGTAAACTTGCTGCACTGGAGGCTAGACTGATAGAGGCGGGCGGAGGGGACGCTACCGCGGAGATGAAAACACTCCTTGCGGAGTACCACGACACTGCTGATGCAGAGGTGCTGCATTTAGGAAAGTACGCTACGGCCAGGGCTTATGGTGAGGGTGATAGGCCGGGGTCGGTGTTAGCTAATCTGCTCAAGGCTGGCAGACGCAGACCCGCCGTCACGCAGATCAAGTCGGGGGATGGCTCGCTGCTCACGACGGATGAGGAGGTTGTGGAACGATTTAGGACGTATTATGCCGCGCTCTACGCTTCTCGGCAGGCTGGGATGGAAGACACCATAGGGGACTATCTTGACTATATAAAGTTGCCGTTCCTAGCGAAAGAACACAGGGAGTTTCTATCCCTGCCTATCGAGAGGGATGAAATTCTAGAGGCCCTGGCAAGTATGAAGGCGCAGAGCGCCCCTGGAGCTGATGGCCTCACGGTCGCGTTCTACCGCGCTTTTATAGACCAGCTTTTGCCGCACGTGTCGACGCTGTTCGACGATATGTGCATTAAGGGACATATGCCGCCGTCCATGCGCGAGGCGCTCTTGGTCGCTATTCCAAAGCCGGGCAAACCACCCGATGAGTGCAGCTCCTATCGACCACTATCGCTGCTCAACGTGGATGCGAAACTATATGCCAAGGTCCTGGCCACCCGGTTGGCCCTCCTCGCTCCCGAACTGGTCGCCCCAGAGCAGGCAGGGTTCATGCCCGGCAGGAACCTCACGTACAATTTGCGGACAGTGTTTGGCGTCATGCAGCATGTTCGCCCGGACGTGCGTGCGCTAGCAGTCTTCCTCGACATGGAAAAGGCCTTTGACTCTGTCGAGTGGCCATTCATGCGTCAGGTCCTGACGAGAATGGGGCTAGGCCCGATCTTTCTTCAAATGATAGGGGTGCTGTACAGTGGCCCCACGGCGAGAATACGCTTGGGCGATCGAGTCTCGGAACCAATAGCAATCTCGAGGGGCACGAGGCAAGGCTGCCCCCTATCGCCTCTGCTCTACGCCCTGGTGGCGGAACCGCTGGCATGCGCTATGCGCGAATACCATAGCCTGCGAGGTATTAATTTTCCAACTTACAGGATAACGATATCCACGTATGCAGATGACACCCTGCTGTATGTCAGGGACCCAGAGAATAACCTGGCCCCGGTACTGAGGGAGGTTGTGCAATTCGGATCGCTCTCCGGGCTGAAGGTCAACTGGGACAAGTCTATCGTGTTCCCGCTGACGCCGATCACGACCCCATTTGATATGGAATACCCGTTGCACTGGTCGGAGGAACCGGTTCGATACCTGGGGATACAGCTCCATAGGGACTCAGAAGTGGTGCTGTCTGAGAATTACGGGAGGGCCATCAGTAAGCTGGAGGACGACGTGGAGACCTGGATCAAGCTGCCCCTTTCGTTACTAGGACGTATATCCATCATGAAAATGGTGGTGCTCCCTCGGTTTCTGTTTCTGTTTGCGAACATCCCCATGGTGCTGTCACGTGCTTTCTTCGCGCGGCTACAGGCGTCAATGCTAAGGCTAGCGTGGGGTGGCAAGCAGGCGCGGACCAGCTGGAGGGTACTGACGCTACCTTACCAGATGGGTGGCCTGGGAGCGCCCGACATGGAGCTGTACTATCGGGTGGCACAGGGGGCTCCGGCGCATAGCTGGATCCATGGGGGTGAGACCGTCCCGTATCTCAAGTTAGAGACATTATTTGCGGCGCCGCTGCCACTCCCCGCAATCATTTTTGGGCATCCAGACCGCCGCACGGGATTCCTTGATTCCTTGAACTCCACTAGGCATGCCTGGAACTGTATACTACAGCGCGAGTCGGGGGCGCAGCTATATTCGCCGGCAATGCCAATTGCTTGGGCGGTGTGGCTGGCCCCTTGTACTGAGGAGGCAGTGCGGCGATCACTTAACGAGATAGGTATACACACCATGGGTGACATGTTTGATGACGGCCAAGTCAAGACGTGGGAAGTGGTGGCAACCCCGGGCATCGAGAGCACGCAGCTGCAGCGTTTTCAGTACCACAGAGTTAGACATGCCTGGAAACAGTTGTTGGGGGTGGACATGGTGGAGCCGGCGGAGGTTCAGGAACTGACATATATAATTAAGAATGATAACCCCCGCGGGTTGATCTCTAAGCTGTACCGAACGGCGCAATCGCATAGGGTGCACGAGTTTGCAAAATGCAGGCTGGACTGGCAAAGAGACTTAGGGATCACCATTGATGATGCTATGTGGGCGTACTGCTGCACGGGGATCAAAAGCATCTCTCTGCATGGTAGACATCGCCTCGTCCATTTCAAGTTCCTCAACAGGTACTACTACACACCAGAGCGCTTACATAGATATGGCCTGCGGGACGACCCTATATGTGAACGGTGCAAACACCCGGCGGCAGACTTCCTTCACCTAGCGTGGCAATGCCCGGGCATATACAGCTACTGGGAAGCAATATACCAACAGATAGTAGGGGTGACGGGGGTAGCGCTAGCACCGGACCCGGCAGTGGCGTTATTGGGTCATTCCAGAGTGGTGCCGAAGGCGGCCCGACGCCTGGTTGATATGGGGATGCTTGTTGCGAAGCGACGGGTCGCGATGAGCTGGATGCGTGGCCCCTTGCCCACGGTGGAGCAGTGGAAGCGAGATGTGCTATACTGCTGCACCCAAACGGAGAGGTTTAGTGAGTTGCTGCCACCACGTAGCCGGCCTAAAAACTTCTGGGAATTGTACGTTGATTACCTGAGCGAGCGGGATACTGCTGCGGGGAGCCTGGATGGGGGTCCTGATACGGAGACTGCAGTAGAGGAGGCTCCCGAGAGCGCTGTTTGTGTGGGGGACGCATGATGAGGATGAGTGGCGGCTGAGTGAGGGAAGGGACTGGAGCTGCGACTGACTTAGGACCTCAATTGTTTAGTTGGGATGGGTGGGCTAGGGGAGTTGGGGGGAATCGAGGGGGGAGGGCGGGGGCTGGGAGTTTATGGCCATAAAATGCGTGACTGTGCCCTACGTTCTGGGGGAAGGAACGCGCTAGACCCGGCCACCGGCAGGGGGCCTGCCCCGTACAAGAGCGTCGTGCTGGAGGGATACTTGAGAAGCAGGGGATATTAAATCAGTCATGCACGGCGATGCCCGACCTCCGGGATGTGGGATAGCCGATACAGATGGTTGAGATATGCGAAGAGAAGGCGGGCCTCAGGTTGGTGGCACGAGGATATGTTCACGATTATGCCTTGTTTGCAGTCAATAAAAACATTTAAAAAAAAAAAAAAGACTTTACTCACCGTAGTGTGGCTTCATCTTGGAGGCAATTTCCTTATTTCCGTGTTAAGTGGCATGCCCCGCCGCGATGGAGCCCCACTGCTATCATGGTGGGCCTGCAGCGACAATGATCAAATACGCTGTGGGGACGGTGAGTCCGCTTTGTGGCTGTTGTATGGACAGGATGACAGCCCGGAGAGCTTCAGCGCAGCCCACTTGGGTAAACATTTTGAACATTTTGGGGCGAGGCATGTAACCCACTGGGGGTAACATTTATCATGCACCACAACTACCATCATTCCTTGCGCAGACGCCCACAGAAGCGGGACATTTAAATTCACGCAGGTGGTGCAATTGCTGCCTTTCCTTCTGCCAGTCAACAAGAGCGTTGTTGCGCTCAAACGCGTTTGGCTTGAGATTTGTGCAAAGGAGCAGCTGGTCTGATTGTCCTGTATTTCACAAATAAAGGACTTTACTCACCGTAGTGTGGCTTCATCTTGGAGGCAACTTCCTTTTTTCTGTGTTATGCGGCGTGCCCCGCCGCGATGGAGCCCCACTGCTATCATCGCGGGCCTGCAGTGACAATGATCATAGACGCTGTGGGGACGGTGAGTCCGCTTTGTGGATGTTGTATGGACAGGATGACAGCCCGAACAGCTTCAGCGCAGCCCACTTGGATAAACATTTTGAACATTTTGGGGCGAGGCATGCAACCCACTGGGGGTAACATTTATCATGCACCACAACTACCATCATTCCTTGCGCAGACGCCCACAGAGGCGGGACATTTAAATTCACGCAGGTGGTGCGATTGCTGCCTTTCCCTTCTGCCAGTGAGCAAGAGCGTTGTTGAGCTCGAAACACGTTTGGCTTGAGATTTGTGCAAAGAAGCAGCTGGTCTGATTGTCCTGTATTTCACAAATAAAGATCTTTACTCACCGTAGTGTGGCTTCATCTTGGATGCAACTTCCTTTTTTCTGTGTTATGCGGCGTGCCCCGCCGCGATGGAGCCCCACTGCTATCAGGGCGGGCATGCAGCGACAATGATCAAATACGCTGTGGGGACGGTGACACCGCTTTGTGGATGTTGTATGGACAGGATGACAGCCGGGACAGCTTCAGCGCAGCCCACTTGGGTAAACAATTTGAACATTTTGGGGCGAGGTATGCAACCCACTGTGGGTAACATTTATCATGCACCACAACTACCATCATTCCTTGCGCAGACGCGCACAGAGGGGGGACATTTAAATTCGTGCAGGTGGTGCGATTGCTGCCTTTCACTTCTGCCAGTGAACAAGAGAGTGGTTGAGCTCAAACGCGTTTGGCTTGAGATTTGTGCAAAGGAGCAGATGGTCTGATTGTCCTGTATTTCACAAATAAAGGACTTTACTCACCGTAGTGTGGCTTCATCTTGGAGGCAACTTCCTTTTTTCTGTGTTATGCGGTGTGCCCCACCGCGATGGAGCCCCACTGCTATTAGGGCGGGCCTGCAGCGACAATGATAAAAGATGCTGTGGGGATGGTGAGTCCGCTTTGTGGATGTTGTATGGACAGGATGACAGCCAGGACAGCTTCAGCGCAGCCCACTTGGGTAAACATTTTGAACATTTTGGGGCGAGGCATGCAACCCACTGGGGGTAACATTTATCATGCACCACAACTACCATCGTTCCTTGCGCAGACGCTCAGAGAGGCGGGACATTTAAATTCGCGCAGGTGGTGCAATTGCTTCCTTTCCCTTCTGCCAGTGAACAAGAGAGTGGTTGAGCTCGAAATTGGTTTGGCTTGAGATTTGTGCAAAGGAGCAGCTGATCTGATTGTCCTGTATTTCACAAATAAAAGACTTTACTCACCGTAGTGTGGCTTCATCTTGGAGGCAATTTCCTTATTTCTGTGTTATGCGGCATGCCCCGCCGCGATGGAGCCCCACTGCTATCATGGTGGGCCTGCAGCGACAATGATCAAATACGCTGAGGGGACGGTGAGTCCGCTTTGTGGCTGTTGTATGGACAGGATGACAGCCCGGAGAGCTTCAGCGCATCCCACTTGGGTAAACATTTTGAACATTTTGGGGCGAGGCATGCAACCCACTGGGGGTAACATTTATCATGCACCACAACTACCATCATTCCTTGCGCAGACGCCCACAGAGGCGGGACATTTAAATTTGTGCAGGTGGTGCGATTGCTGCCTTTCCCTTCTGCCAGTGAACAAGAGCGTTGTTGCGCTCGAAACGCGTTTGGCTTGAGATTTGTGCAAAGGAGCAGCTGGTCTGATTGTCCTGTATTTCACAAATAAAGGACTTTACTCACCGTAGTGTGGCTTCATCCCTGAGGCAACTTCCTTTTTTCTGTGTTATGCGGAGTGCCCCGCCGCGATGGAGCCCCACTGCTAGCAGCGACAATGATCAAAGACGCTGTGGGGACGGTGAGTCCGCTTTGTGGATGTTGTATGGACAGGATGACAGCCAGGACAGCTTCAACGCAGCCCACTTGGGTAAACATTTTGAACATTTTGGGGCGAGGCATGCAACCCACTTGGGGTAACATTTATCATGCACCACAACTACCATCATTCCTTGCGCAGACGCCCACAGAGGCGGGATATTTAAATTCACGAAGGTGGTGCGATTGCTGCCTTTCCCTTCTGCCAGTGAGCAAGAGCGTTGTTGAGCTCGAAACACGATTGGCTTGAGATTTGTGCAAAGAAGCAGCTGGTCTGATTGTCCTGTATTTCACAAATAAAGGACTTTACTCACCGTAGTGTGGCTTCATCTTGGATGCAACTTCCTTTTTTCTGTGTTATACGGCGTGCCCCGCCGTGATGAAGCCCCACTGCTATCAGGGCGGGCATGCAGCGACAATGATCAAATACGCTGTGGGGACGGTGACACCGCTTTGTGGATGTTGTATGGACAGGATGACAGCCGGGACAGCTTCAGCGCAGCCCACTTGGGTAAACAATTTGAACATTTTGGGGCGAGGTATGCAACCCACTGTGGGTAACATTTATCATGCACCACAACTACCATCATTCCTTGCGCAGACGCCCACAGAGGGGGGACATTTAAATTCATGCAGGTGGTGCGATTGCTGCCTTTCCCTTCTGCCACTGAACAAGAGAGTGGTTGAGCTCAAACGCATTTGGCTTGAGATTTGTGAAAAGGAGCAGCTGGTCTGATTGTCCTGTATTTCTCAAATAAAGGACTTTACTCACCGTAGTGTGGCTTCATCTTGGAGGCAACTTCCTTTTTTCTGTGTTATGCGGTGTGCCCCACCGCGATGGAGCCCCACTGCTATTAGGGCGGGCCTGCAGCGACAATGATAAAAGATGCTGTGGGGACGGTGAGTCCGCTTTGTGGATGTTGTATGGACAGGATGACAGCCAGGACAGCTTCAGCGCAGCCCACTTGGGTAAACATTTTGAACATTTTGGGGCGAGGCATGCAACCCACTGGGGGTAACATTTATCATGCACCACAACTACCATCATTCCTTGCGCAGACGCTCAGAGAGGCGGGACATTTAAATTCGCGCAGGTGGTGCAATTGCTTCCTTTCCCTTCTGCCAGTGAACAAGAGAGTGGTTGAGCTCAAAACATGTTTGGCTTGAGATTTGTGCAAAGGAGCAGCTGATCTGATTGTCCTGTATTTCACAAATAAAAGACTTTACTCACCGTAGTGTGGCTTCATCTTGGAGGCAATTTCCTTATTTCTGTGTTATGCGGCAGGCCCCGCCACGATGGAGCCCCACTACTATCATGGTGGGCCTGCAGCGACAATGATCAAATACGCTGTGGGGACGGTGAGTCCGCTTTGTGGCTGTTGTATGGACAGGATGACAGCCCGGAGAGCTTCAGCGCATCCCACTCGGGTAAACATTTTGAACATTTTGGGGCGAGGCATGCAACCCACTGGGGTAACATTTATCATGCACCACAACTACCATCATTCCTTGCGCAGACGCCCACAGAGGCGGGACATTTAAATTTGTGCAGGTGGTGCGATTGCTGCCATTCCCTTCTGCCAGTGAACAAGAGCGTTGTTGCGCTCGAAACGCGTTTGGCTTGAGATTTGTGCAAAGAAGCAGCTGGTCTGATTGTCCTGTATTTCACAAATAAAGGACTTTACTCACCATAGTGTGGCTTCATCTTGGATGCAACTTCCTTTTTTCTGTGTTATGCGGCGTGCCCCGCCGCGATGAAGCCCCACTGCTATCAGGGCGGGCATGCAGCGACAATGATCAAATACGCTGTGGGGACGGTGACACCGCTTTGTGGATGTTGTATGGACAGGATGACAGCCGGGACAGCTTCAGCGCAGCCCACTTGGGTAAACAATTTGAACATTTTGGGGCAAGGTATGCAACCCACTGTGGGTAACATTTATCATGCACCACAACTACCATCATTCCTTGCGCAGACGCCCACAGAGGGGGGACATTTAAATTTGTGCAGGTGGTGCGATTGCTGCCTTTCCCTTCTGCCAGTAACCAAGAGAGTGGTTGAGATCAAACGCGTTTGGCTTGAGATTTGTGCAAAGGAGCAGCTGGTCTGATTGTCCTGTATTTCACAAATAAAGGACTTTACTCACCGTAGTGTGGCTTCATCTTGGAGGCAACTTCCTTTTTTCTGTGTTATGCGGTGTGCCCCACCGCGATAGAGCCCCACTGCTATTAGGGAGGGCCTGCAGCGACAATGATAAAAGATGCTGTGGGGACGGTGAGTCCGTTTTGTGGATGTTGTATGGACAGGATGACAGCCAGGACAGCTTCAGCGCAGCCCACTTGGGTAAACATTTTGAACATTTTGGGGCGAGGTATGCAACCCACTGGGGGTAACATTTATCATGCACCACAACTACCATCATTCCTTGCGCAGACGCTCAGAGAGGCGGGACATTTAAATTCGCGCAGGTGGTGCAATTGCTTCCTTTCCCTTCTGCCAGTGAACAAGAGAGTGGTTGAACTCGAAATGGGTTTGGCTTGAGATTTGTGCAAAGGAGCAGCTGATCTGATTGTCCTGTATTTCACAAATAAAAGACTTTACTCACCGTAGTGTGGCTTCATCTTGGAGGCAATTTCCTTATTTCTGTGTTATGCGGCATGCCCCGCCGCGATGGAGCCCCACTGCTATCATGGTAGGCCTGCAGCGACAATGATCAAATACGCTGTGGGGACGGTGAGTCCGCTTTGTGGCTGTTGTGTGGACAGGATGACAGCCCGGAGAGCTTCAGCGCATCCCACTTGGGTAAACATTTTGAACATTTTGGGGCGAGGCATGCAACACACTGGGGGTAACATTTATCATGCACCACAACTACCATCATTCCTTGCGCAGACGCCCACAGAGACGGGACATTTAAATTTGTGCAGGTGGTGCGATTGCTGCCATTCCCTTCTGCCAGTGAACAAGAGCGTTGTTGCGCTCGAAACGCGTTTGGCTTGAGATTTGTGCAAAGAAGCAGCTGGTCTGATTGTCCTGTATTTCACAAATAAAGGACTTTACTCACCGTAGTGTGGCTTCATCTTTGATGCAACTTCCTTTTTTCTGTGTTATGCGGCGTGCCCCGCCGCGATGAAGCCCCACTGCTATCAGGGCGGGCATGCAGCGACAATGATCAAATACGCTGTGGGGACGGTGACACCGCTTTGTATATGTTGTATGGACAGGATGACAGCCCGGAGAGCTTCAGCGCATCCCACTTGGGTAAACATTTTGAAAATTTTGGGGCGAGGCATGCAACCCACTGGGGGTAACATTTATCATGCACCACAACTACCATCATTCCTTGCGCAGACGCCCAAAGAGGCGGGACATTTAAATTTGTGCAGGTGGTGCGATTGCTGCCTTTCCCTTCTGCCAGTGAACAAAAGCGTTGTTGCGCTTGAAACGCGTTTGGCTTGAGATTTGTGCAAAGGAGCAGCTGGTCTGATTGTCCTGTATTTCACAAATAAAGGACTTTACTCACCGTAGTGTGGCTTCATCCCTGAGGCAACTTCCTTTTTTCTGTGTTATGCGGAGTGCCCCGCCGCGATGGAGCCCCACTGCTAGCAGCGACAATGATCAAAGACGCTGTGGGGACGGTGAGTCCGCTTTGTGGATGTTGTATGGACAGGATGACAGCCAGGACAGCTTCAACGCAGCCCACTTGGGTAAACATTTTGAACATTTTGGGGCGAGGCATGCAACCCACTTGGGGTAACATTTATCATGCACCACAACTACCATCATTCCTTGCGCAGACGCCCACAGAGGCGGGATATTTAAATTCACGCAGGTGGTGCGATTGCTGCCTTTCCCTTCTGCCAGTGAGCAAGAGCGTTGTTGAGCTCGAAAAACGATTGGCTTGAGATTTGTGCAAAGAAGCAGCTGGTCTGATTGTCCTGTATTTCACAAATAAAGGACTTTACTCACCGTAGTGTGGCTTCATCTTGGATGCAACTTCCTTTTTTCTGTGTTATACGGCGTGCCCCGCCGTGATGAAGCCCCACTGCTATCAGGGCGGGCATGCAGCGACAATGATCAAATACGCTGTGGGGACGGTGACACCGCTTTGTGGATGTTGTATGGACAGGATGACAGCCGGGACAGCTTCAGCGCAGCCCACTTGGGTAAACAATTTGAACATTTTGGGGAGAGGTATGCAACCCACTATGGGTAACATTTATCATGCACCACAACTACCATCATTCCTTGCGCAGACGCCCACAGAGGGGGGACATTTAAATTCGTGCAGGTGGTGCGATTGCTGCCTTTCCCTTCTGCCAGTAACCAAGAGAGTGGTTGAGCTCAAACGCGTTTGGCTTGAGATTTGTGCAAAGGAGCAGCTGGTCTGATTGTCCTGTATTTCACAAATAAAGGACTTTACTCACCGTAGTGTGGATTCATCTTGGAGGCAACTTCCTTTTTTCTGTGTTATGCGGTGTGCCCCACCGCGATAGAGCCCCACTGCTATTAGGGAGGGCCTGCAGCGACAATGATAAAAGATGCTGTGGGGACGGTGAGTCCGCTTTGTGGATGTTGTATGGACAGGATGACAGCCAGGACAGCTTCAGCGCAGCCCACTTGGGTAAACATTTTGAACATTTTGGGGCGAGGTATGCAACCCACTGGGGGTAACATTTATCATGCACCACAACTACCATCATTCCTTGCGCAGACGCTCAGAGAGGCGGGACATTTAAATTCGCGCAGGTGGTGCAATTGCTTCCTTTCCCTTCTGCCAGTGAACAAGAGAGTGGTTGAGCTCGAAATGGGTTTGGCTTGAGATTTGTGCAAAGGAGCAGCTGATCTGATTGTCCTGTATTTCACAAATAAAAGACTTTACTCACCGTAGTGTGGCTTCATCTTGGAGGCAATTTCCTTATTTCTGTGTTATGCGGCATGCCCCGCCGCGATGGAGCCCCACTGCTATCATGGTAGGCCTGCAGCGACAATGATCAAATACGCTGTGGGGACGGTGAGTCCGCTTTGTGGCTGTTGTATGGACAGGATGACAGCCCGGAGAGCTTCAGCGCATCCCACTTGGGTAAACATTTTGAACATTTTGGGGCGAGGCATGCAACACACTGGGGGTAACATTTATCATGCACCACAACTACCATCATTCCTTGCGCAGACGCCCACAGAGACGGGATATTTAAATTTGTGCAGGTGGTGCGATTGCTGCCATTCCCTTCTGCCAGTGAACAAGAGCGTTGTTGCGCTCGAAACGCGTTTGGCTTGAGATTTGTGCAAAGAAGCAGCTGGTCTGATTGTCCTGTATTTCACAAATAAAGGACTTTACTCACCGTAGTGTGGCTTCATCTTGGATGCAACTTCCTTTTTTCTGTGTTATGCGGCGTGCCCCGCCGCGATGAAGCCCCACTGCTATCAGGGCGGGCATGCAGCGACAATGATCAAATACGCTGTGGGGACGGTGACACCGCTTTGTGGATGTTGTATGGACAGGATGACAGCCGGGACAGCTTCAGCGCAGCCCACTTGGGAAAACAATTTGAACATTTTGGGGCGAGGTATGCAACCCACTGTGGGTAACATTTATCATGCACCACAACTACCATCATTCATTGCGCAGACGCCCACAGAGGGGGGACATTTAAATTCGTGCAGGTGGTGCAATTGCTGCCTTTCCCTTCTGCCAGTGAACAAGAGAGTGGTTGAGCTCGAAATGGGTTTGGCTTGAGATTTGTGCAAAGGAGCAGCTGGTCTGATTGTCCTGTATTTCACAAATAAAGGACTTTACTCACCGTAGTGTGGCTTCATCCCTGAGTCAACTTCCTTTTTTCTGTGTTATGCGGAGTGCCCCGCCGCGATGAAGCCCCACTGCTAGCAGCGACAATGATCAAAAACGCTGTGGTGACGGTGAGTCCGCTTTGTGGATGTTGTATGGACAGGATGACAGCCCGGACAGCTTCAACGCAGCCCACTTGGGTAAACATTTTGAACATTTTGGGGCGAGGCATGCAACCCACTTGGGGTAACATTTATCATGCACCACAACTACCATCATTCCTTGCGCAGACGCCCACAGAGGCGGGACATTTAAATTCACGCAGGTGGTGCGATTGCTGCCTTTCCCTTCTGCCAGTGATCAAGAGCGTTGTTGCGCTCGAAACGCGTTTGGCTTGAGATTTGTGCAAAGGAGCAGCTGGTCTGATTAACCTATATCTCACAAATAAAGTACTTTACTTACCGTAGTGTGGCTTCATCTTGGAGGCAACTTCCTTTTTTCTGTGTTATGCGGTGTGCCCCACCGCGATGGAGCCCCACTGCTATCAGGGCGGGCCTGCAGCGACAATGATCAAAGATGCTGTGGGGACGGTGAGTCCGCTTTGTGGATGTTGTATGGACAGGATGACAGCCCGGACAGCTTCAACGCAGCCCACTTGGGTAAACATATTGAACATTTTGGGGCGAGGCATGCAACCCTCTTGGGGTAACATTTATCATGCACCACAACTACCATCATTCCTTGCGCAGACGCCCACAGAGGCGGGACATTTAAATTCACACAGGTGGTGCAATTGCTGCCTTTCCCTTCTGCCAGTGAACAAGAGCATTCTTGCGCTCGAAACGTGTTTGGCTTGAGATTTCTGCAAAGGAGCAGCTGGTCTGATTGTCCTGTATTTCACAAATAAAGGACTTTACTCACCGTAGTGTGGCTTCATCTTGGAGGCAACTTCCTTTTTTCTGTTTTATGCGGCGTGCCCCGCCGCGATGGAGCCCCACTGCTATCATGGTGGGCCTGCAGCGACAATGATCAAAGACGCTGTGGGGACGGTGAGTCCGCTTTGTGGCTGTTTTATGGACAGGATGACAGCCCGGACAGCTTCAGCGCAGCCCACTTGGGTAAACATTTTGAGGCGAGGCATGCAACCCACTGGGGGTAACATTTATCATGCACCACAACTACCATCATTCCTTGCGCAGACGCCCACAGAGGCGGGACATTTAAATTTGTGCAGGTGGTGCGATTGCTGCCTTTCCCTTCTGCCAGTGAACAAGAGCGTTGTTGTGCTCGAAACGCGTTTGGCTTGAGATTTGTGCAAAGGAGCAGCTGGTCTGATTGTCCTGTATTTCACAAATAAAGGACTTTACTCACCGTAGTGTGGCTTCATCCCTGAGGCAACTTCCTTTTTTCTGTGTTATGCGGAGTGCCCCGCCGCGATGGAGCCCCACTGCTAGCAGCGACAATGATCAAAGACGCTGTGGGGACGGTGAGTCCACTTTGTGGATGTTGTGTGGACAGGATGACAGTCCGGACAGCTTCAACACAGCCCACTTGGGTAAACATTTTGAACATTTTGGGCCGAGGCATGCAAACCACTTGGGGTAACATTTATCATGCACCACAACTACCATCATTCCTTGCACAGATGTCCACAGAGGCGGGACATTTAAATTCACGCAGGTGGTGCGATTGCTGCCTTTCCCTTCTGCCAGTGAACAAGAGCATTGTTGCGCTCGAAACACGTTTGGCTTGAGATTTGTGCAAAGAAGCAGCTGGTCTGATTGTCCTGTATTTCACAAATAAAGGACTTTACTCACCGTAGTGTGGCTTCATCTTGGAGGCAACTTCCTTTTTTCTGTGTTATGGGGCGTGCCCCGCCGCGATGGAGCCCCACCGCTATCATCGCGGGCCTGCAGCGACAATGATCAAAGACACTGTGGGGACGGTGAGTCCGCTTTGTGGATGTTGTATGGACAGGATGACAGCCCGGACAGCTTCAGCGCAGCCCACTTGGGTAAACATTTTGAACATTTTGGGGCGAGGCATGCAACCCACTGGGGGTAACATTTATCATGCACCACAACTACCATCATTCCTTGAGCGGACACCCACAGAGGCGGGACATTTAAATTCACGCAGGTGGTGCGATTGCTGCCTTTCCCTTCTGCCAGTGAACAAGAGCATTGTTGCGCTCGAAACACGTTTGGCTTGAGATTTTTGCAAAGAAGCAGCTGGTCTGATTGTCCTGTATTTCACAAATAAAGGACTTTACTCACCGTAGTGTGGCCTCATCTTGGATGCAACTTCCTTTTTTCTGTGTTTTGCGGCGTGCCCCGCCACGATGGAGCCCCACTGCTATCAGAGCGGGCATGCAGCGACAATGATCAAATACGCTCTGGGGACGGTGACACCGCTTTGTGGATGTTGTATGGACAGGATGACAGCCTGGACAGCTTCAACGCAGCCCACTTGGGTAAACATTTTGAACATTTTGGGGCGAGGCATGCAACCCACTTGGGGTAACATTTATCATGCACCACAACTACCATCATTCCTTGCGCAGACGCCCACAGAGGCGGGACATTTAAATTCACGCAGGTGGTGCGATTGCTGCCTTTCCCTTCTGCCAGTGAGCAAGAGCGTTGTTGCGCTCGAAACGCGTTTGGCTTGAGATTTGTGCAAAGGAGCAGCTGGTCTGATTGTCCTGTATTTCACAAATAAAGGACTTTACTCACCGTAGTGTGGCTTCATCTTGGAGGCAACTTCCTTTTTTCTGTGTTATGCGGTGTGCCCCACCGCGATGGAGCCCCACTGCTATCAGGGCGGGCCTGCAGCGACAATGATCAAAGATGCTGTGGGGACGGTGAGTCCGCTTTGTGGATGTTGTATGGACTGGATGACAGCCAGGATAGCTTCAGCTCAGCCCACTTGGGTAAACATTTTGAACATTTTGGGGCGAGGCATGCAACCCACTTGGGGTAACATTTATAATGCACCACAACTACCATCATTCCTTGCGCAGACGCCCACAGAGGCGGGACATTTAAATTCACGCAGGTGGTGCGATTGCTGCCTTTCCCTTCTGCCAGTGATCAAGAGCGTTGTTGCGCTCGAAACGCGTTTGGCTTGAGATTTGTGCAAAGGAGCAGCTGGTCTGATTGTCCTGTATTTCACAAATAAAGGACTTTACTCACCGTAGTGTGGCTTCATCTTGGAGGCAACTTCCTTTTTTCTGTGTTATGCGGTGTGCCCCACCGCGATGGAGCCCCACTGCTATCAGGGCGGGCCTGCAGCGACAATGAACAAAGATGCTGTGGGGACGGTGAGTCCGCTTTGTGGATGTTGTATGGACAGGATGACAGCCAGGACAGCTTCAGCGCAGCCCACTTGGGTAAACATTTTGAACATTTTGGGGTGAGGCATGCAACCCACTGGGGGTAACATTTATCATGCACCACAACTACCATCATGCCTTGTGCAGACGCTCACAGAGGCGGGACATTTAAATTCGCGCAGGTGGTGCAATTGCTGCCTTTCCCTTCTGCCAGTAAACAAGAGAGTGGTTGAGCTCGAAACGGGTTTGGCTTGAGATTTGTGCAAAGGAGCAGCTGATCTGATTGTCCTGTATTTCACAAATAAAAGACTTTACTCACCGTAGTGTGGCTTCATTTTGGAGGCAATTTCCTTATTTCTGTGTTATGCGGCATGCCCCGCCGCGATGGAGCCCCACTGCTATCATGGTGGGCCTGCAGGGACAATGATCAAAGATGCTGTGGGGACGGTGAGTCCGCTTTGTGGCTGTTGTATGGACAGGATGACAGCCCGGACAGCTTCAGCGCATCCCACTTGGGTAAACATTTTGAACATTTTGGGGCGAGGCATGCAACCCACTGGGGGTAACATTTATCATGCACCACAACTACCATCATTCCTTGCGCAGACGCCCACAGAGGCGGGACATTTAAATTCACGCAGGTGGTTATTGCTGCCTTTCCCTTCTGCCAGTGATCAAGAGCGTTGTTGCGCTCGAAACGCGTTTGGCTTGAGATTTGTGCAAAGGAGCAGTTGGTCTGATTGTCCTGTATTTCACAAATAAAGGACTTTACTCACCGTAGTGTGGCTTCATCTTGGAGGCAACTTCCTTTTTTCTGTGTTATGCGGCGTGCCCCGCCGCGATGGAGCCCCACTGCTAGCAGCGACAATGATCAAAGACGCTGTGGGGACGGTGAGTCCGCTTTGTGGATGTTGTATGGACAGGATGACAGCCCGGACAGCTTCAACGCAGCCCACTTGGGTAAACCTTTTGAACATTTTGAGGCGAGGCATGCAACCCACTTGGGGTAACATTTATCATGCACCACAACTACCATCATTCCTTGCGCAGACGCCCACAGAGGCGGGACATTTAAATTCACGCAGGTGGTTATTGCTGCCTTTCCCTTCTGCCAGTGATCAAGAGCGTTGTTGCGCTCGAAACGCGTTTGGCTTGAGATTTGTGCAAAGGAGCAGCTGGTCTGATTGTCCTGTATTTCACAAATAAAGGACTTTACTCACCGTAGTGTCGCTTCCTCTTGGAGGCATCTTCCTTTTTTCTGTGTTATGCGGTGTGCCCCACCGCGATGGAGCCCCACTGCTATTAGGGCGGGCCTGCAGCGACAATGATAAAAGATGCTGTGGGGACGGTGAGTCCGCTTTGTGGATGTTGTATGGACAGGATGACAGCCAGGACAGCTTCAGCGCAGCCCACTTGGGTAAACATTTTGAACATTTTGGGGTGAGGCATGCAACCCACTGGGGGTAACATTTATCATGCACCACAACTACCATCATTCCTTGCGCAGACACTCACAGAGGCGGGACATTTAAATTTGCGCAGGTGGTGCAATTGCTGCCTTTCCCTTCTGCCAGTGAACAAGAGAGTGGTTGAGCTCGAAACGGGTTTGGCTTGAGATTTGTGCAAAGGAGCAGCTGGTCTGATTGTTCTGTATTTCACAAATAAAGGACTTTACTCACCGTAGTGTGGCTTCATCTTGGAGGCAACTTCCTTTTTTCTGTGTTATGCGGCGTGCCCCGCCGCGATGGAGCCCCACTGCTATCATCGCGGGCCTGCAGCGACAATGATCAAAGACGCTGTGGGGACGGTTAGTCCGCTTTGTGGATGTTGTATGGACAGGATGACAGCCCGGACAGCTTCAGCGCAGCCCACTTGGGTAAACAATTTGAACATTTTGGGGCGAGGTATGCAACCCACTGTGGGTAACATTTATCATGCACCACAACTACCATCATTCCTTGCGCAGACGCCCACAGAGGGGGGACATTTAAATTCGTGCAGGTGGTGCGATTGCTGCCTTTCCTTCTGCCAGTGAACAAGAGCGTTGTTGCGCTCGAAACGCGTTTGGCTTGAGATTTGTGCAAAGGAGCAACTGGTCTGATTGTCCTGTATTTCACAAATAAAGGACTTTACTCACCGTAGTGTGGCTTCATCGCTGAGGCAACTTCCTTTTTTCTGTGTTATGCGGAGTGCCCCGCCGCGATGGAGCCCCACTGCTAGCAGCGACAATGATCAAAGACGCTGTGGGGACGGTGAGTCCACTTTGTGGATGTTGTATGGACAGGATGACAGTCCGGACAGCTTCAACGCAGCCCACTTGGGTAAACATTTTGAACATTTTGGGGTGAGGCATGCAACCCACTTGGGGTAACATTTATCATGCACCACAACTACCATCATTCCTTGCGCAGACGCCCACAGAGGGGGGACATTTAAATTCGTGCAGGTGGTGCGATTGCTGCCTTTCCTTCTGCCAGTGAACAAGAGCGTTGTTGCGCTCGAAACGCGTTTGGCTTGAGATTTGTGCAAAGGAGCAGCTGGTCTGATTGTCCTGTATTTCACAAATAAAGGACTTTACTCACCGTAGTGTGGCTTCATCTTGGAGGCAACTTCCTTTTTTCTGTGTTATGCGGTGTGCCCCACCGCAATGGAGCCCCACTGCTATCAGGGCGGGCCTGTAGCGACAATGAACAAAGATGCTGTGGGGACGGTGAGTCCGCTTTGTGGATGTTGTATGGACAGGATGACAGCCAGGACAGCTTCAGCGCAGCCCACTTGGGTAAACATTTTTAACATTTTGGGGTGAGGTATGCAACCCACTGGGGGTAACATTTATCATGCACCACAACTACCATCATTCCTTGCGCAGACGCTCACAGAGGCGGGACATTTAAATTTGCGCAGGTGGTGCAATTGCTGCCTTTCCCTTCTGCCAGTGAACAAGAGAGTGGTTGAGCTCGAAACGGGTTTGGCTTGAGATTTGTGCAAAGGAGCAGCTGATCTGATTGTCCTGTATTTTACAAATAAAAGACTTTACTCACCGTAGTGTGGCTTCATCTTGGAGGCAATTTCCTTATTTCTGTGTTATGCGGCATGCCCCGCCGTGATGGAGCCCCACTGCTATCATGGTGGGCCTGCAGCGACAATGATCAAAGACGCTGTGGGGACGGTGAGTCCGCTTTGTGGCTGTTGTATGGACAGGATGACAGCCCGGACAGCTTCAGCGCAGCCCACTTGGGTAAACATTTTGAACATTTTGGGGCGAGGCATGCAACCCACTGGGGGTAACATTTATCATGCACCACAACTACCATCATTCCTTGCGCAGACGCCCACAGATGTGGGAGATTTAAATTCACGCAGGTGGTGTGATTGCTGCCTTTCCTTCTGCCAGTGAACAAGAGCGTTGTTGCGCTCAAACGCGTTTGGCTTGAGATTTGTGCAAAGGAGCAGCTGGTCTGATTGTCCTGTATTTCACAAATAAAGGACTTTACTCACTGTAGTGTGGCTTCATCTTGGAGGCAACTTCCTTTTTTCTGTGTTATGCGGTGTGCCTCACCGCGATGGAGCCCCACTGCTATCAGGGCGGGACTGCAGCGACAATGATCAAAGATGCTGTGGGGGGGGTGAGTCCGCTTTTTGGTTGTTGTATGGACAGAATGACAGCCAGGACAGCTTCAGCACAGCCCACTTGCGTAAACATTTTGAACATTTTGGGGCGAGGCATGCAACCCACTGGGGGTAACATTTATCATGCACCACAACTACCATCATGCCTTGTGCAGACGCTCACAGAGGCGGGACTTTTAATTCGCGCAGGTGGTGCAATTGCTGCCTTTCCCTTCTGCCAGTGAACAAGAGAGTGGTTGAGCTCGAAACGGGTTTGGCTTGAGATTTGTGCAAAGGAGCAGCTGATCTGATTGTCCTGTATTTCACAAATAAAAGACTTTACTCACCGTAGTGTGGCTTCATCTTGGAGGCAATTTCCTTATTTCTGTGTTATGCGGCATGCCCCGCCGCGATGGAGCCCCACTGCTATCATGGTGGGCCTGCAGGGACAATGATCAAAGACGCTGTGGGGACGGTGAGTCCGCTTTGTGGCTGTTGTATGGACAGGATGACAGCCCGGACAGCTTCAGCGCATCTCAATTGGGTAAACATTTTGAACATTTTGGGGCGAGGCATGCAACCCACTGGGGGTAACATTTATCATGCACCACAACTACCATCATTCCTTGCGCAGACGCCCACAGAGGCGGGACATTTAAATTTGTGCAGGTGGTGCGATTGCTGCCTTTCCCTTCTGCCAGTGAACAAGAGCGTTGTTGCGCTCGAAACGCGTTTGGCTTGAGATTTGTGCAAAGGAGCAGCTGGTCTGATTGTCCTGTATTTCACAAATAAAGGACTTTACTCACCGTAGTGTGGCTTCATCCCTGAGGCAACTTCCTTTTTTCTGTGTTATGCGGCGTGCCCCGCCGTGATGGAGCCCCACTGCTAGCAGCCACAATGATCAAAGACGCTGTTGGGACGGTGAGTCCGCTTTGTGGATGTTGTATGGACAGGATGACAGCCCGGACAGCTTCAACGCAGCCCACTTGGGTAAACATTTTGAACATTTTGGGGCGAGGCATGCAACCCACTTGGGGTAACATTTATCATGCACCTTAACTACCATCATTCCTTGCGCAGACGCCCACAGAGGCGGGACATTTAAATTCACGCAGGTGGTTATTGCTGCCTTTCCCTTCTGCCAGTGATCAAGAGCGTTGTTGCGCTCGAAACGCGTTTGGCTTGAGATTTGTGCAAAGGAGCAGCTGGTCTGATTGTCCTGTATTTCACAAATAAAGGACTTTACTCACCGTAGTGTGGCTTCATCTTGGAGGCAACTTCCTTTTTTCTGTGTTATGCGGCGTGCCCCGCCGCGATGGAGCCCCACTGCCAGCAGCGACAATGATCAAAGACGCTGTGGGGACGGTGAGTCCGCTTTGTGGATGTTGTATGGACAGGATGACAGCCCGGACAGCTTCAACGCAGCCCACTTGGGTAAACATTTTGAACATTTTGAGGCGAGGCATGCAACCCACTTGGGGTAACATTTATCATGCACCACAACTACCATCATTCCTTGCGCAGACGCCCACAGAGGCGGGACATTTAAATTCACGCAGGTGGTGCGATTGCTGCCTTTCCCTTCTGCCAGTGAGCAAGAGCGTTGTTGCGCTCGAAACGCGTTTGGCTTGAGATTTGTGCAAAGGAGCAGCTGGTCTGATTGTCCTGTATTTCACAAATAAAGGACTTTACTCACCGTAGTGTGGCTTCATCTTGGAGGCAACTTCCTTTTTTCTGTGTTATGCGGTGTGCCCCACCGCGATGGAGCCCCACTGCTATCAGGGCGGGCCTGCAGCGACAATGATCAAAGATGCTGTGGGGACGGTGAGTCCGCTTAGTGGATGTTGTATGGACTGGATGACAGCCAGGATAGCTTCAGCTCAGCCCACTTGGGTAAACATTTTGAACATTTTGGGGCGAGGGATGCAACCCACTTGGGGTAACATTTATAATGCACCACAACTACCATCATTCCTTGCGCAGACGCCCACAGAGGCGGGACATTTAAATTCACGCAGGTGGTGCGATTGCTGCCTTTCCCTTCTGCCAGTGATCAAGAGCGTTGTTGCACTCGAAACGCGTTTGGCTTGAGATTTGTGCAAAGGAGCAGCTGGTCTGATTGTCCTGTATTTCACAAATAAAGGACTTTACTCACCGTAGTGTGGCTTCATCGCTGAGGCAACTTCCTTTTTTCTGTGTTATGCGGCGTGCCCCGCCACGATGGAGCCCCACTGCTATCATCGGGGGCCTGCAGCGACAATGATCAAAGACGCTGTGGGGACGGTGAGTCCGCTTTGTGGCTGTTGTATGGACAGGATGACAGCCCGGACAGCTTCAGCGCAGCCCACTTGGGTAAACATTTTGAACATTTTGGGGCGAGGCATGCAACCCACTGGGGGTAACATTTATCATGCACCACAACTACCATCATTCCTTGCGCAGACGCCCACAGATGTGGGACATTTAAATTCACGCAGGTGGTGTGATTGCTGCCTTTCCTTCTGCCAGTGAACAAGAGCGTTGTTGCGCTCAAACGCGTTTGGCTTGAGATTTGTGCAAAGGAGCAGCTGGTCTGATTGTCCTGTATTTCACAAATAAAGGACTTTACTCACTGTAGTGTGGCTTCATCTTGGAGGCAACTTCCTTTTTTCTGTGTTATGCGGTGTGCCTCACCGCGATGGAGCCCCACTGCTATCAGGGCGGGACTGCAGCGACAATGATCAAAGATGCTGTGGGGGGGGTGAGTCCGCTTTTTGTTTGTTGTATGGACAGAATGACAGCCAGGACAGCTTCAGCACAGCCCACTTGGGTAAACATTTTGAACATTTTGGGGCGAGGCATGCAACCCACTGGGGGTAACATTTATCATGCACCACAACTACCATCATGCCTTGTGCAGACGCTCACAGAGGCGGGACATTTAAATTCGCGCAGGTGGTGCAATTGCTGCCTTTCCCTTCTGCCAGTGAACAAGAGAGTGGTTGAGCTCGAAACGGGTTTGGCTTGAGATTTGTGCAAAGGAGCAGCTGATCTGATTGTCCTGTATTTCACAAATAAAAGACTTTACTCACCGTAGTGTGGCTTCATCTTGGAGGCAATTTCCTTATTTCTGTGTTATGCGGCGTGCCCCGCCGCGATGGAGCCCCACTGCTAGCAGCGACAATGATCAAAGGCGCTGTGGGGACGGTGAGTCCGCTTTGTGGATGTTGTATGGACAGGATGACAGCCCGGACAGCTTCAACGCAGCCCACTTGGGTAAACATTTTGAACATTTTGGGGCGAGGCATGCAACCCACTTGGGTAACATTTATCATGCACCTTAACTACCATCATTCCTTGCGCAGACGCCCACAGAGGCGGGACATTTAAATTCACGCAGGTGGTTATTGCTGCCTTTCCCTTCTGCCAGTGATCAAGAGCGTTGTTGCGCTCGAAACGCGTTTGGCTTGAGATTTGTGCAAAGGAGCAGCTGGTCTGATTGTCCTGTATTTCACAAATAAAGGACTTTACTCACCGTAGTGTGGCTTCATCTTGGAGGCAACTTCCTTTTTTCTGTGTTATGCGGCGTGCCCCGCCGCGATGGAGCCCCACTGCTAGCAGCGACAATGATCAAAGACGCTGTGGGGACGGTGAGTCCGCTTTGTGGATGTTGTATGGACAGGATGACAGCCCGGACAGCTTCAACGCAGCCCACTTGGGTAAACATTTTGGAAATTTTGAGGCGAGGCATGCAACCCACTTGGGGTAACATTTATCATGCACCACAACTACCATCATTCCTTGCGCAGACGCCCACAGAGGCGGGACATTTAAATTCACGCAGGTGGTGCGATTGCTGCCTTTCCCTTCTGCCAGTGAGCAAGAGCGTTGTTGCGCTCGAAACGCGTTTGGCTTGAGATTTGTGCAAAGGAGCAGCTGGTCTGATTGTCCTGTATTTCACAAATAAAGGACTTTACTCACCGTAGTGTGGCTTCATCTTGGAGGCAACTTCCTTTTTTCTGTGTTATGCGGGGTGCCCCACCGCGATGGAGACCCACTACTATCAGGGCGGGCCTGCAGCGACAATGATCAAAGATGCTGTGGGGACGGTGAGTCCGCTTTGTGGATGTTGTATGGACTGGATGACAGCCAGGATAGCTTCAGCTCAGCCCACTTGGGTAAACATTTTGAACATTTTGGGGCGAGGCATGCAACCCACTTGGGGTAACATTTATAATGCACCACAACTACCATCATTCCTTGCGCAGACGCCCACAGAGGCGGGACATTTAAATTCACGCAGGTGGTGCGATGGCTGCCTTTCCCTTCTGCCAGTGATCAAGAGCGTTGTTGCGCTCGAAACGCGTTTGGCTTGAGATTTGTGCAAAGGAGCAGCTGGTCTGATTGTCCTGTATTTCACAAATAAAGGACTTTACTCACCGTAGTGTGGCTTCATCTTGGAGGCAACTTCCTTTTTTCTGTGTTATGCGGCGTGCCCCGCCGCGATGGAGCCCCACTGCTATCATCGCGGGCCTGCAGCGACAATGATCAAAGACGCTGTGGGGACGGTTAGTCCGCTTTGTGGATGTTGTATGGACAGGATGACAGCCCGGACAGCTTCAGCGCAGCCCACTTGGGTAAACAATTTGAACATTTTGGGGCGAGGTATGCAACCCACTGTAGGTAACATTTATCATGCACCACAACTACCATCATTCCTTGCGCAGACGCCCACAGAGGGGGGACATTTAAATTCGTGCAGGTGGTGCGATTGCTGCCTTTCCTTCTGCCAGTGAACAAGAGCGTTGTTGCGCTCGAAACGCGTTTGGCTTGAGATTTGTGCAAAGGAGCAGCTGGTCTGATTGTCCTGTATTTCACAAATAAAGGACTTTACTCACCGTAGTGTGGCTTCATCTTGGAGGCAACTTCCTTTTTTCTGTGTTATGCGGTGTGCCCCACCGCGATGGAGCCCCACTGCTATCAGGGCGGGCCTGTAGCGACAATGAACAAAGATGCTGTGGGGACGGTGAGTCCGCTTTGTGGATGTTGTATGGACAGGATGACAGCCAGGACAGCTTCAGCGCAGCCCACTTGGGTAAACATTTTGAACATTTTGGGGTGAGGCATGCAACCCACTGGGGGTAACATTTATCATGCACCACAAGTACCATCATTCCTTGCGCAGACACTCACAGAGGCGGGACATTTAAATTTGCGCAGGTGGTGCAATTGCTGCCTTTCCCTTCTGCCAGTGAACAAGAGAGTGGTTGAGCTCGAAACGGGTTTGGCTTGAGATTTGTGCAAAGGAGCAGCTGGTCTGATTGTCCTGTATTTCACAAATAAAGGACTTTACTCACCGTAGTGTGGCTTCATCTTGGAGGCAACTTCCTTTTTTCTGTGTTATGCGGCGTGCCCCGCCGCGATGGAGCCCCACTGCTATCAGGGCGGGCCTGTAGCGACAATGAACAAAGATGCTGTGGGGACGGTGAGTCCGCTTTGTGGATGTTGTATGGACAGGATGACAGCCAGGACAGATTCAGCGCAGCCCACTTGGGTAAACATTTTGAACATTTTGGGGTGAGGCATGCAACCCACTGGGGGTAACATTTATCATGCACCACAACTACCATCATTCCTTGCGCAGACACTCACAGAGGCGGGACATTTAAATTTGCGCAGGTGGTGCAATTGCTGCCTTTCCCTTCTGCCAGTGAACAAGAGAGTGGTTGAGCTCGAAACGGTTTTGGCTTGAGATTTGTGCAAAGGAGCAGCTGATCTGATTGTCCTGTATTTCACAAATAAAAGACTTTACTCACCGTAGTGTGGCTTCATCTTGGAGGCAATTTTCTTATTTCTGTGTTATGCGGCATGCCCCGCCGTGATGGAGCCCCACTGCTATCATGGT
Organism: Triturus cristatus; assembly: GCF_964204655.1. Classification (NCBI taxonomy): domain Eukaryota; kingdom Metazoa; phylum Chordata; class Amphibia; order Caudata; family Salamandridae; genus Triturus; species Triturus cristatus. Next base: position 1,195,372,860 of record NC_140579.1, read on the forward strand.
GGGCCTGCAGCGACAATGATCAAAGACGCTGTGGGGACGGTGAGTCCGCTTTGTGGCTGTTGTATGGACAGGATGACAGCCCGGACAGCTTCAGCGCAGCCCACTTGGGTAAACATTTTGAACATTTTGGGGCGAGGCATGCAACCCACTGGGGGTAACATTTATCATGCACCACAACTACCATCATTCCTTGCGCAGACGCCCACAGATGTGGGACATTTAAATTCACGCAGGTGGTGTGATTGCTGCCTTTCCTTCTGCCAGTGAACAAGAGCGTTGTTGCGCTCAAACGCGTTTGGCTTGAGATTTGTGCAAAGGAGCAGCTGGTCTGATTGTCCTGTATTTCACAAATAAAGGACTTTACTCACTGTAGTGTGGCTTCATCTTGGAGGCAACTTCCTTTTTTCTGTGTTATGCGGTGTGCCTCACCGCGATGGAGCCCCACTGCTATCAGGGCGGGACTGCAGCGACAATGATCAAAGATGCTGTGGGGGGGGTGAGTCCGCTTTTTGTTTGTTGTATGGACAGAATGACAGCCAGGACAGCTTCAGCACAGCCCACTTGGGTAAACATTTTGAACATTTTGGGGCGAGGCATGCAACCCACTGGGGGTAACATTTATCATGCACCACAACTACCATCATGCCTTGTGCAGACGCTCACAGAGGCGGGACATTTAAATTCGCGCAGGTGGTGCAATTGCTGCCTTTCCCTTCTGCCAGTGAACAAGAGAGTGGTTGAGCTCGAAACGGGTTTGGCTTGAGATTTGTGCAAAGGAGCAGCTGATCTGATTGTCCTGTATTTCACAAATAAAAGACTTTACTCACCGTAGTGTGGCTTCATCTTGGAGGCAATTTCCTTATTTCTGTGTTATGCGGCATGCCCCGCCGCGATGGAGCCCCACTGCTATCATGGTGGGCCTGCAGGGACAATGATCAAAGACGCTGTGGGGACGGTGAGTCCGCTTTGTGGCTGTTGTATGGACAGGATGACAGCCCGGACAGCTTCAGCGCATCCCACTTGGGTAAACATTTTGAACATTTTGGGGCGAGGCATGCAACCCACTGGGGGTAACATTTATCATGCACCACAACTACCATCATTCCTTGCGCAGACGCCCACAGAGGCGGGACATTTAAATTTGTGCAGGTGGTGCGATTGCTGCCTTTCCCTTCTGCCAGTGAACAAGAGCGTTGTTGCGCTCGAAACGCGTTTGGCTTGAGATTTGTGCAAAGGAGCAGCTGGTCTGATTGTCCTGTATTTCACAAATAAAGGACTTTACTCACCGTAGTGTGGCTTCATCCCTGAGGCAACTTCCTTTTTTCTGTGTTATGCGGCGTGCCCCGCCGCGATGGAGCCCCACTGCTAGCAGCGACAATGATCAAAGACGCTGTGGGGACGGTGAGTCCGCTTTGTGGATGTTGTATGGACAGGATGACAGCCCGGACAGCTTCAACGCAGCCCACTTGGGTAAACATTTTGAACATTTTGGGGCGAGGCATGCAACCCACTTGGGTAACATTTATCATGCACCTTAACTACCATCATTCCTTGCGCAGACGCCCACAGAGGCGGGACATTTAAATTCACGCAGGTGGTTATTGCTGCCTTTCCCTTCTGCCAGTGATCAAGAGCGTTGTTGCGCTCGAAACGCGTTTGGCTTGAGATTTGTGCAAAGGAGCAGCTGGTCTGATTGTCCTGTATTTCACAAATAAAGGACTTTACTCACCGTAGTGTGGCTTCATCTTGGAGGCAACTTCCTTTTTTCTGTGTTATGCGGCGTGCCCCGCCGCGATGGAGCCCCACTGCTAGCAGCGACAATGATCAAAGACGCTGTGGGGACGGTGAGTCCGCTTTGTGGATGTTGTATGGACAGGATGACAGCCCGGACAGCTTCAACGCAGCCCACTTGGGTAAACATTTTGGAAATTTTGAGGCGAGGCATGCAACCCACTTGGGGTAACATTTATCATGCACCACAACTACCATCATTCCTTGCGCAGACGCCCACAGAGGCGGGACATTTAAATTCACGCAGGTGGTGCGATTGCTGCCTTTCCCTTCTGCCAGTGAGCAAGAGCGTTGTTGCGCTCGAAACGCGTTTGGCTTGAGATTTGTGCAAAGGAGCAGCTGGTCTGATTGTCCTGTATTTCACAAATAAAGGACTTTACTCACCGTAGTGTGGCTTCATCTTGGAGGCAACTTCCTTTTTTCTGTGTTATGCGGGGTGCCCCACCGCGATGGAGACCCACTACTATCAGGGCGGGCCTGCAGCGACAATGATCAAAGATGCTGTGGGGACGGTGAGTCCGCTTTGTGGATGTTGTATGGACTGGATGACAGCCAGGATAGCTTCAGCTCAGCCCACTTGGGTAAACATTTTGAACATTTTGGGGCGAGGCATGCAACCCACTTGGGGTAACATTTATAATGCACCACAACTACCATCATTCCTTGCGCAGACGCCCACAGAGGCGGGACATTTAAATTCACGCAGGTGGTGCGATTGCTGCCTTTCCCTTCTGCCAGTGATCAAGAGCGTTGTTGCGCTCGAAACGCGTTTGGCTTGAGATTTGTGCAAAGGAGCAGCTGGTCTGATTGTCCTGTATTTCACAAATAAAGGACTTTACTCACCGTAGTGTGGCTTCATCTTGGAGGCAACTTCCTTTTTTCTGTGTTATGCGGCGTGCCCCGCCGCGATGGAGCCCCACTGCTATCATCGCGGGCCTGCAGCGACAATGATCAAAGACGCTGTGGGGACGGTGAGTCCGCTTTGTGGATGTTGTATGGACAGGATGACAGCCCGGACAGCTTCAGCGCAGCCCACTTGGGTAAACAATTTGAACATTTTGGGGCGAGGTATGCAACCCACTGTAGGTAACATTTATCATGCACCACAACTACCATCATTCCTTGCGCAGACGCCCACAGAGGGGGGACATTTAAATTCGTGCAGGTGGTGCGATTGCTGCCTTTCCTTCTGCCAGTGAACAAGAGCGTTGTTGCGCTCGAAACGCGTTTGGCTTGAGATTTGTGCAAAGGAGCAGCTGGTCTGATTGTCCTGTATTTCACAAATAAAGGACTTTACTCACCGTAGTGTGGCTTCATCTTGGAGGCAACTTCCTTTTTCCTGTGTTATGCGGTGTGCCCCACCGCGATGGAGCCCCACTGCTATCAGGGCGGGCCTGTAGCGACAATGAACAAAGATGCTGTGGGGACGGTGAGTCCGCTTTGTGGATGTTGTATGGACAGGATGACAGCCAGGACAGCTTCATCGCAGCCCACTTGGGTAAACATTTTGAACATTTTGGGGTGAGGCATGCAACCCACTGGGGGTAACATTTATCATGCACCACAAGTACCATCATTCCTTGCGCAGACACTCACAGAGGCGGGACATTTAAATTTGCGCAGGTGGTGCAATTGCTGCCTTTCCCTTCTGCCAGTGAACAAGAGAGTGGTTGAGCTCGAAACGGGTTTGGCTTGAGATTTGTGCAAAGGAGCAGCTGGTCTGATTGTCCTGTATTTCACAAATAAAGGACTTTACTCACCGTAGTGTGGCTTCATCTTGGAGGCAACTTCCTTTTTTCTGTGTTATGCGGCGTGCCCCGCCGCGATGGAGCCCCACTGCTATCAGGGCGGGCCTGTAGCGACAATGAACAAAGATGCTGTGGGGACGGTGAGTCCGCTTTGTGGATGTTGTATGGACAGGATGACAGCCAGGACAGATTCAGCGCAGCCCACTTGGGTAAACATTTTGAACATTTTGGGGTGAGGCATGCAACCCACTGGGGGTAACATTTATCATGCACCACAACTACCATCATTCCTTGCGCAGACACTCACAGAGGCGGGACATTTAAATTTGCGCAGGTGGTGCAATTGCTGCCTTTCCCTTCTGCCAGTGAACAAGAGAGTGGTTGAGCTCGAAACGGTTTTGGCTTGAGATTTGTGCAAAGGAGCAGCTGATCTGATTGTCCTGTATTTCACAAATAAAAGACTTTACTCACCGTAGTGTGGCTTCATCTTGGAGGCAATTTTCTTATTTCTGTGTTATGCGGCATGCCCCGCCGTGATGGAGCCCCACTGCTATCATGGTGGGCCTGCAGCGACAATGATCAAAGACGCTGTGGGGACGGTGAGTCCGCTTTGTGGCTGTTGTATGGACAGGATGACAGCCCGGACAGCTTCAGCGCAGCCCACTTGGGTAAACATTTTGAACATTTTGGGGCGAGGCATGCAACCCACTGGGGGTAACATTTATCATGCACCACAACTACCATCATTCCTTGCGCAGACGCCCACAGATGTGGGACATTTAAATTCACGCAGGTGGTGTGATTGCTGCCTTTCCTTCTGCCAGTGAACAAGAGCGTTGTTGCGCTCAAACGCGTTTGGCTTGAGATTTGTGCAAAGGAGCAGCTGGTCTGATTGTCCTGTATTTCACAAATAAAGGACTTTACTCACTGTAGTGTGGCTTCATCTTGAAGGCAACTTCCTTTTTTATGTGTTATGCGGTGTGCCTCACCGCGATGGAGCCCCACTGCTATCAGGGCGGGACTGCAGCGACAATGATCAAAGATGCTGTGGGGGTGGTGAGTCCGCTTTTTGGTTGTTGTATGGACAGAATGACAGCCAGGACAGCTTCAGCACAGCCCACTTGGGTAAACATTTTGAACATTTTGGGGCGAGGCATGCAACCCACTGGGGGTAACATTTATCATGCACCACAACTACCATCATGCCTTGTGCAGACGCTCACAGAGGCGGAACTTTTAATTCGCGCAGGTGGTGCAATTGCTGCCTTTCCCTCCTGCCAGTGAACAAGAGAGTGGTTGAGCTCGAAACGGGTTTGGCTTGAGATTTGTGCAAAGGAGCAGCTGATCTGATTGTCCTGTATTTCACAAATAAAAGACTTTACTCACCGTAGTGTGGCTTCATCTTGGAGGCAATTTCCTTATTTCTGTGTTATGCGGCATGCCCCGCCGCGATGGAGCCCCACTGCTATCATGGTGGGCCTGCAGGGACAATGATCAAAGACGCTGTGGGGACGGTGAGTCTGCTTTGTGGCTGTTGTATGGACAGGATGACAGCCCGGACAGCTTCAGCGCATCCCACTTGGGTAAACATTTTGAACATTTTGGGGCGAGGCATGCAACCCACTGGGGGTAACATTTATCATGCACCACAACTACCATCATTCCTTGCGCAGACGCCCACAGAGGCGGGACATTTAAATTTGTGCAGGTGGAGCGATTGCTGCCTTTCCCTTCTGCCAGTGAACAAGAGCGTTGTTGCGCTCGAAACGCGTTTGGCTTGAGATTTGTGCAAAGGAGCAGCTGGTCTGATTGTCCTGTATTTCACAAATAAAGGACTTTACTCACCGTAGTGTGGCTTCATCCCTGAGGCAACTTCCTTTTTTCTGTGTTATGCGGCGTACCCCGCCGTGATGGAGCCCCACTGCTAGCAGCCACAATGATCAAAGACGCTGTTGGGACGGTGAGTCCGCTTTGTGGATGTTGTATGGACAGGATGACAGCCCGGACAGCTTCAACGCAGCCCACTTGGGTAAACATTTTGAACATTTTGGGGCGAGGCATGCAACCCACTTGGGGTAACATTTATCATGCACCTTAACTACCATCATTCCTTGCGCAGACGCCCACAAAGGCGGGACATTTAAATTCACGCAGGTGGTTATTGCTGCCTTTCCCTTCTGCCAGTGATCAAGAGCGTTGTTGCGCTCGAAACGCGTTTGGCTTGAGATTTGTGCAAAGGAGCAGCTGGTCTGATTGTCCTGTATTTCACAAATAAAGGACTTTACTCACCGTAGTGTGGCTTCATCTTGGAGGCAACTTCCTTTTTTCTGTGTTATGCGGTGTGCCCCACCGCGATGGAGCCCCACTGCTATCAGGGCGGGCCTGCAGCGACAATGATCAAAGATGCTGTGGGGACGGTGAGTCCGCTTAGTGGATGTTGTATGGACTGGATGACAGCCAGGATAGCTTCAGCTCAGCCCACTTGGGTAAACATTTTGAACATTTTGGGGCGAGGGATGCAACCCACTTGGGGTAACATTTATAATGCACCACAACTACCATCATTCCTTGCGCAGACGCCCACAGAGGCGGGACATTTAAGTTCACGCAGGTGGTGCGATTGCTGCCTTTCCCTTCTGCCAGTGATCAAGAGCGTTGTTGCGCTCGAAACGCGTTTGGCTTGAGATTTGTGCAAAGGAGCAGCTGGTCTGATTGTCCTGTATTTCACAAATAAAGGACTTTACTCACCGTAGTGTGGCTTCATCTTGGAGGCAACTTCCTTTTTTCTGTGTTATGCGGCGTGCCCCGCCGCGATGGAGCCCCACTGCTATCATCGCGGGCCTGCAGCGACAATGATCAAAGACGCTGTGGGGACGGTGAGTCCGCTTTGTGGCTGTTGTATGGACAGGATGACAGCCCGGACAGCTTCAGCGCAGCCCACTTGGGTAAACATTTTGAACATTTTGGGGCGAGGCATGCAACCCACTGGGGGTAACATTTATCATGCACCACAACTACCATCATTCCTTGCGCAGACGCCCACAGATGTGGGACATTTAAATTCACGCAGGTGGTGTGATTGCTGCCTTTCCTTCTGCCAGTGAACAAGAGCGTTGTTGCGCTCAAACGCGTTTGGCTTGAGATTTGTGCAAAGGAGCAGCTGGTCTGATTGTCCTGTATTTCACAAATAAAGGACTTTACTCACTGTAGTGTGGCTTCATCTTGGAGGCAACTTCCTTTTTTCTGTGTTATGCGGTGTGCCTCACCGCGATGGAGCCCCACTGCTATCAGGGCGGGACTGCAGCGACAATGATCAAAGATGCTGTGGGGGGGGTGAGTCCGCTTTTTGGTTGTTGTATGGACAGAATGACAGCCAGGACAGCTTCAGCACAGCCCACTTGGGTAAACATTTTGAACATTTTGGGGCGAGGCATGCAACCCACTGGGGGTAACATTTATCATGCACCACAACTACCATCATGCCTTGCAGACGCTCACAGAGGCGGGACATTTAAATTCGCGCAGGTGGTGCAATTGCTGCCTTTCCCTTCTGCCAGTGAACAAGAGAGTGGTTGAGCTCGAAACGGGTTTGGCTTGAGATTTGTGCAAAGGAGCAGCTGATCTGATTGTCCTGTATTTCACAAATAAAAGACTTTACTCACCGTAGTGTGGCTTCATCTTGGAGGCAATTTCCTTATTTCTGTGTTATGCGGCATGCCCCGCCGCGATGGAGCCCCACTGCTATCATGGTGGGCCTGCAGGGACAATGATCAAAGACGCTGTGGGGACGGTGAGTCCGCTTTGTGGCTGTTGTATGGACAGGATGACAGCCCGGACAGCTTCAGCGCATCCCACTTGGGTAAACATTTTGAACATTTTGGGGCGAGGCATGCAACCCACTGGGGGTAACATTTATCATGCACCACAACTACCATCATTCCTTGCGCAGACGCCCACAGAGGCGGGACATTTAAATTTGTGCAGGTGGTGCGATTGCTGCCTTTCCCTTCTGCCAGTGAACAAGAGCGTTGTTGCGCTCGAAACGCGTTTGGCTTGAGATTTGTGCAAAGGAGCAGCTGGTCTGATTGTCCTGTATTTCACAAATAAAGGACTTTACTCACCGTAGTGTGGCTTCATCCCTGAGGCAACTTCCTTTTTTCTGTGTTATGCGGCGTGCCCCGCCGCGATGGAGCCCCACTGCTAGCAGCGACAATGATCAAAGACGCTGTGGGGACGGTGAGTCCGCTTTGTGGATGTTGTATGGACAGGATGACAGCCCGGACAGCTTCAACGCAGCCCACTTGGGTAAACATTTTGAACATTTTGGGGCAAGGCATGCAACCCACTTGGGGTAACATTTATCATGCACCTTAACTACCATCATTCCTTGCGCAGACGCCCACAGAGGCGGGACATTTAAATTCACGCAGGTGGTTATTGCTGCCTTTCCCTTCTGCCAGTGATCAAGAGCGTTGTTGCGCTCGAAACGCGTTTGGCTTGAGATTTGTGCAAAGGAGCAGCTGGTCTGATTGTCCTGTATTTCACAAATAAAGGACTTTACTCACCGTAGTGTGGCTTCATCTTGGAGGCAACTTCCTTTTTTCTGTGTTATGCGGCGTGCCCCGCCGCGATGGAGCCCCACTGCTAGCAGCGACTATGATCAAAGACGCTGTGGGGACGGTGAGTCCGCTTTGTGGATGTTGTATGGACAGGATGACAGGCCGGACAGCTTCAACGCAGCCCACTTGGGTAAACATTTTGAACATTTTGAGGCGAGGCATGCAACCCACTTGGGGTAACATTTATCATGCACCACAACTACCATCATTTCTTGCGCAGACGCCCACAGAGGCGGGACATTTAAATTCACGCAGGTGGTGCGATTGCTGCCTTTCCCTTCTGCCAGTGAGCAAGAGCGTTGTTGCGCTCGAAACGCGTTTGGCTTGAGATTTGTGCAAAGGAGCAGCTGGTCTGATTGTCCTGTATTTCACAAATAAAGGACTTTACTCACCGTAGTGTGGCTTCATCTTGGAGGCAACTTCCTTTTTTCTGTGTTATGCGGGGTGCCCCACCGCGATGGAGACCCACTACTATCAGGGCGGGCCTGCAGCGACAATGATCAAAGATGCTGTGGGGACGGTGAGTCCGCTTTGTGGATGTTGTATGGACTGGATGACAGCCAGGATAGCTTCAGCTCAGCCCACTTGGGTAAACATTTTGAACATTTTGGGGCGAGGCATGCAACCCACTTGGGGTAACATTTATAATGCACCACAACTACCATCATTCCTTGCGCAGACGCCCACAGAGGCGGGACATTTAAATTCACGCAGGTGGTGCGATTGCTGCCTTTCCCTTCTGCCAGTGATCAAGAGCGTTGTTGCGCTCGAAACGCGTTTGGCTTGAGATTTGTGCAAAGGAGCAGCTGGTCTGATTGTCCTGTATTTCACAAATAAAGGACTTTACTCACCGTAGTGTGGCTTCATCTTGGAGGCAACTTCCTTTTTTCTGTGTTATGCGGCGTGCCCCGCCGCGATGGAGCCCCACTGCTATCATCGCGGGCCTGCAGCGACAATGATCAAAGACGCTGTGGGGACGGTGAGTCCGCTTTGTGGATGTTGTATGGACAGGATGACAGCCCGGACAGCTTCAGCGCAGCCCACTTGGGTAAACAATTTGAACATTTTGGGGCGAGGTATGCAACCCACTGTAGGTAACATTTATCATGCACCACAACTACCATCATTCCTTGCGCAGACGCCCACAGAGGGGGGACATTTAAATTCGTGCAGGTGGTGCGATTGCTGCCTTTCCTTCTGCCAGTGAACAAGAGCGTTGTTGCGCTCGAAACGCGTTTGGCTTGAGATTTGTGCAAAGGAGCAGCTGGTCTGATTGTCCTGTATTTCACAAATAAAGGACTTTACTCACCGTAGTGTGGCTTCATCTTGGAGGCAACTTCCTTTTTCCTGTGTTATGCGGTGTGCCCCACCGCGATGGAGCCCCACTGCTATCAGGGCGGGCCTGTAGCGACAATGAACAAAGATGCTGTGGGGACGGTGAGTCCGCTTTGTGGATGTTGTATGGACAGGATGACAGCCAGGACAGCTTCATCGCAGCCCACTTGGGTAAACATTTTGAACATTTTGGGGTGAGGCATGCAACCCACTGGGGGTAACATTTATCATGCACCACAAGTACCATCATTCCTTGCGCAGACACTCACAGAGGCGGGACATTTAAATTTGCGCAGGTGGTGCAATTGCTGCCTTTCCCTTCTGCCAGTGAACAAGAGAGTGGTTGAGCTCGAAACGGGTTTGGCTTGAGATTTGTGCAAAGGAGCAGCTGGTCTGATTGTCCTGTATTTCACAAATAAAGGACTTTACTCACCGTAGTGTGGCTTCATCTTGGAGGCAACTTCCTTTTTTCTGTGTTATGCAGCGTGCCCCGCCGCGATGGAGCCCCACTGCTATCAGGGCGGGCCTGTAGCGACAATGAACAAAGATGCTGTGGGGACGGTGAGTCCGCTTTGTGGATGTTGTATGGACAGGATGACAGCCAGGACAGATTCAGCGCAGCCCACTTGGGTAAACATTTTGAACATTTTGGGGTGAGGCATGCAACCCACTGGGGGTAACATTTATCATGCACCACAACTACCATCATTCCTTGCGCAGACACTCACAGAGGCGGGACATTTAAATTTGCGCAGGTGGTGCAATTGCTGCCTTTCCCTTCTGCCAGTGAACAAGAGAGTGGTTGAGCTCGAAACGGTTTTGGCTTGAGATTTGTGCAAAGGAGCAGCTGATCTGATTGTCCTGTATTTCACAAATAAAAGACTTTACTCACCGTAGTGTGGCTTCATCTTGGAGGCAATTTTCTTATTTCTGTGTTATGCGGCATGCCCCGCCGTGATGGAGCCCCACTGCTATCATGGTGGGCCTGCAGCGACAATGATCAAAGACGCTGTGGGGACGGTGAGTCCGCTTTGTGGCTGTTGTATGGACAGGATGACAGCCCGGACAGCTTCAGCGCAGCCCACTTGGGTAAACATTTTGAACATTTTGGGGCGAGGCATGCAACCCACTGGGGGTAACATTTATCATGCACCACAACTACCATCATTCCTTGCGCAGACGCCCACAGATGTGGGACATTTAAATTCACGCAGGTGGTGTGATTGCTGCCTTTCCTTCTGCCAGTGAACAAGAGCGTTGTTGCGCTCAAACGCGTTTGGCTTGAGATTTGTGCAAAGGAGCAGCTGGTCTGATTGTCCTGTATTTCACAAATAAAGGACTTTACTCACTGTAGTGTGGCTTCATCTTGAAGGCAACTTCCTTTTTTATGTGTTATGCGGTGTGCCTCACCGCGATGGAGCCCCACTGCTATCAGGGCGGGACTGCAGCGACAATGATCAAAGATGCTGTGGGGGTGGTGAGTCCGCTTTTTGGTTGTTGTATGGACAGAATGACAGCCAGGACAGCTTCAGCACAGCCCACTTGGGTAAACATTTTGAACATTTTGGGGCGAGGCATGCAACCCACTGGGGGTAACATTTATCATGCACCACAACTACCATCATGCCTTGTGCGGACGCTCACAGAGGCGGAACTTTTAATTCGCGCAGGTGGTGCAATTGCTGCCTTTCCCTCCTGCCAGTGAACAAGAGAGTGGTTGAGCTCGAAACGGGTTTGGCTTGAGATTTGTGCAAAGGAGCAGCTGATCTGATTGTCCTGTATTTCACAAATAAAAGACTTTACTCACCGTAGTGTGGCTTCATCTTGGAGGCAATTTCCTTATTTCTGTGTTATGCGGCATGCCCCGCCGCGATGGAGCCCCACTGCTATCATGGTGGGCCTGCAGGGACAATGATCAAAGACGCTGTGGGGACGGTGAGTCTGCTTTGTGGCTGTTGTATGGACAGGATGACAGCCCGGACAGCTTCAGCGCATCCCACTTGGGTAAACATTTTGAACATTTTAGGGCGAGGCATGCAACCCACTGGGGGTAACATTTATCATGCACCACAACTACCATCATTCCTTGCGCAGACGCCCACAGAGGCGGGACATTTAAATTTGTGCAGGTGGAGCGATTGCTGCCTTTCCCTTCTGCCAGTGAACAAGAGCGTTGTTGCGCTCGAAACGCGTTTGGCTTGAGATTTGTGCAAAGGAGCAGCTGGTCTGATTGTCCTGTATTTCACAAATAAAGGACTTTACTCACCGTAGTGTGGCTTCATCCCTGAGGCAACTTCCTTTTTTCTGTGTTATGCGGCGTACCCCGCCGTGATGGAGCCCCACTGCTAGCAGCCACAATGATCAAAGACGCTGTTGGGACGGTGAGTCCGCTTTGTGGATGTTGTATGGACAGGATGACAGCCCGGACAGCTTCAACGCAGCCCACTTGGGTAAACATTTTGAACATTTTGGGGCGAGGCATGCAACCCACTTGGGGTAACATTTATCATGCACCTTAACTACCATCATTCCTTGCGCAGACGCCCACAAAGGCGGGACATTTAAATTCACGCAGGTGGTTATTGCTGCCTTTCCCTTCTGCCAGTGATCAAGAGCGTTGTTGCGCTCGAAACGCGTTTGGCTTGAGATTTGTGCAAAGGAGCAGCTGGTCTGATTGTCCTGTATTTCACAAATAAAGGACTTTACTCACCGTAGTGTGGCTTCATCTTGGAGGCAACTTCCTTTTTTCTGTGTTATGCGGTGTGCCCCACCGCGATGGAGCCCCACTGCTATCAGGGCGGGCCTGCAGCGACAATGATCAAAGATGCTGTGGGGACGGTGAGTCCGCTTAGTGGATGTTGTATGGACTGGATGACAGCCAGGATAGCTTCAGCTCAGCCCACTTGGGTAAACATTTTGAACATTTTGGGGCGAGGGATGCAACCCACTTGGGGTAACATTTATAATGCACCACAACTACCATCATTCCTTGCGCAGACGCCCACAGAGGCGGGACATTTAAGTTCACGCAGGTGGTGCGATTGCTGCCTTTCCCTTCTGCCAGTGATCAAGAGCGTTGTTGCGCTCGAAACGCGTTTGGCTTGAGATTTGTGCAAAGGAGCAGCTGGTCTGATTGTCCTGTATTTCACAAATAAAGGACTTTACTCACCGTAGTGTGGCTTCATCTTGGAGGCAACTTCCTTTTTTCTGTGTTATGCGGCGTGCCCCGCCGCGATGGAGCCCCACTGCTATCATCGCGGGCCTGCAGCGACAATGATCAAAGACGCTGTGGGGACGGTGAGTCCGCTTTGTGACTGTTGTATGGACAGGATGACAGCCCGGACAGCTTCAGCGCAGCCCACTTGGGTAAACATTTTGAACATTTTGGGGCGAGGCATGCAACCCACTGGGGGTAACATTTATCATGCACCACAACTACCATCATTCCTTGCGCAGACGCCCACAGATGTGGGACATTTAAATTCACGCAGGTGGTGTGATTGCTGCCTTTCCTTCTGCCAGTGAACAAGAGCGTTGTTGCGCTCAAACGCGTTTGGCTTGAGATTTGTGCAAAGGAGCAGCTGGTCTGATTGTCCTGTATTTCACAAATAAAGGACTTTACTCACTGTAGTGTGGCTTCATCTTGGAGGCAACTTCCTTTTTTCTGTGTTATGCGGTGTGCCTCACCGCGATGGAGCCCCACTGCTATCAGGGCGGGACTGCAGCGACAATGATCAAAGATGCTGTGGGGGGGGTGAGTCCGCTTTTTGGTTGTTGTATGGACAGAATGACAGCCAGGACAGCTTCAGCACAGCCCACTTGGGTAAACATTTTGAACATTTTGGGGCGAGGCATGCAACCCACTGGGGGTAACATTTATCATGCACCACAACTACCATCATGCCTTGCAGACGCTCACAGAGGCGGGACATTTAAATTCGCGCAGGTGGTGCAATTGCTGCCTTTCCCTTCTGCCAGTGAACAAGAGAGTGGTTGAGCTCGAAACGGGTTTGGCTTGAGATTTGTGCAAAGGAGCAGCTGATCTGATTGTCCTGTATTTCACAAATAAAAGACTTTACTCACCGTAGTGTGGCTTCATCTTGGAGGCAATTTCCTTATTTCTGTGTTATGCGGCATGCCCCGCCGCGATGGAGCCCCACTGCTATCATGGTGGGCCTGCAGGGACAATGATCAAAGACGCTGTGGGGACGGTGAGTCCGCTTTGTGGCTGTTGTATGGACAGGATGACAGCCCGGACAGCTTCAGCGCATCCCACTTGGGTAAACATTTTGAACATTTTGGGGCGAGGCATGCAACCCACTGGGGGTAACATTTATCATGCACCACAACTACCATCATTCCTTGCGCAGACGCCCACAGAGGCGGGACATTTAAATTTGTGCAGGTGGTGCGATTGCTGCCTTTCCCTTCTGCCAGTGAACAAGAGCGTTGTTGCGCTCGAAACGCGTTTGGCTTGAGATTTGTGCAAAGGAGCAGCTGGTCTGATTGTCCTGTATTTCACAAATAAAGGACTTTACTCACCGTAGTGTGGCTTCATCCCTGAGGCAACTTCCTTTTTTCTGTGTTATGCGGCGTGCCCCGCCGCGATGGAGCCCCACTGCTAGCAGCGACAATGATCAAAGACGCTGTGGGGACGGTGAGTCCGCTTTGTGGATGTTGTATGGACAGGATGACAGCCCGGACAGCTTCAACGCAGCCCACTTGGGTAAACATTTTGAACATTTTGGGGCAAGGCATGCAACCCACTTGGGGTAACATTTATCATGCACCTTAACTACCATCATTCCTTGCGCAGACGCCCACAGAGGCGGGACATTTAAATTCACGCAGGTGGTTATTGCTGCCTTTCCCTTCTGCCAGTGATCAAGAGCGTTGTTGCGCTCGAAACGCGTTTGGCTTGAGATTTGTGCAAAGGAGCAGCTGGTCTGATTGTCCTGTATTTCACAAATAAAGGACTTTACTCACCGTAGTGTGGCTTCATCTTGGAGGCAACTTCCTTTTTTCTGTGTTATGCGGCGTGCCCCGCCGCGATGGAGCCCCACTGCTAGCAGCGACTATGATCAAAGACGCTGTGGGGACGGTGAGTCCGCTTTGTGGATGTTGTATGGACAGGATGACAGGCCGGACAGCTTCAACGCAGCCCACTTGGGTAAACATTTTGAACATTTTGAGGCGAGGCATGCAACCCACTTGGGGTAACATTTATCATGCACCACAACTACCATCATTTCTTGCGCAGACGCCCACAGAGGCGGGACATTTAAATTCACGCAGGTGGTGCGATTGCTGCCTTTCCCTTCTGCCAGTGAGCAAGAGCGTTGTTGCGCTCGAAACGCGTTTGGCTTGAGATTTGTGCAAAGGAGCAGCTGGTCTGATTGTCCTGTATTTCACAAATAAAGGACTTTACTCACCGTAGTGTGGCTTCATCTTGGAGGCAACTTCCTTTTTTCTGTGTTATGCGGGGTGCCCCACCGCGATGGAGCCCCACTACTATCAGGGCGGGCCTGCAGCGACAATGATCAAAGATGCTGTGGGGACGGTGAGTCCTCTTTGTGGATGTTGTATGGACTGGATGACAGCCAGGATAGCTTCAGCTCAGCCCACTTGGGTAAACATTTTGAACATTTTGGGGCGAGGCAAGCAACCCACTTGGGGTAACATTTATAATGCACCACAACTACCATCATTCCTTGCGCAGACGCCCACAGAGGCGGGACATTTAAATTCACGCAGGTGGTGCGATTGCTGCCTTTCCCTTCTGCCAGTGATCAAGAGCGTTGTTGCGCTCGAAACGCGTTTGGCTTGAGATTTGTGCAAAGGAGCAGCTGGTCTGATTGTCCTGTATTTCACAAATAAAGGACTTTACTCACCGTAGTGTGGCTTCGTCTTGGAGGCAACTTCCTTTTTTCTGTGTTATGCGGCGTGCCCCGCCGCGATGGAGCCCCACTGCTATCATCGCGGGCCTGCAGCGACAATGATCAAAGACGCTGTGGGGACGGTTAGTCCGCTTTGTGGATGTTGTATGGACAGGATGACAGCCCGGACAGCTTCAGCGCAGCCCACTTGGGTAAACAATTTGAACATTTTGGGGCGAGGTATGCAACCCACTGTAGGTAACATTTATCATGCACCACAACTACCATCATTCCTTGCGCAGACGCCCACAGAGGGGGGACATTTAAATTCGTGCAGGTGGTGCGATTGCTGCCTTTCCTTCTGCCAGTGAACAAGAGCGTTGTTGCGCTCGAAACGCGTTTGGCTTGAGATTTGTGCAAAGGAGCAGCTGGTCTGATTGTCCTGTATTTCACAAATAAAGGACTTTACTCACCGTAGTGTGGCTTCATCTTGGAGGCAACTTCCTTTTTTCTGTGTTATGCGGCGTGCCCCGCCGCGATGGAGCCCCACTGCTAGCAGCGACAATGATCAAAGACGCTGTGGGGACGGTGAGTCCGCTTTGTGGATGTTGTATGGACAGGATGACAGCCCGGACAGCTTCAACGCAGCCCACTTGGGTAAACATTTTGAACATTTTGAGGCGAGGCATGCAACCCACTTGGGGTAACATTTATCATGCACCACAACTACCATCATTCCTTGCGCAGACGCCAACAGAGGCGGGACATTTAAATTCACGCAGGTGGTGCGATTGCTGCCTTTCCCTTCTGCCAGTGAGCAAGAGCGTTGTTGCGCTCGAAACGCGTTTGGCTTGAGATTTGTGCAAAGGAGCAGCTGGTCTGATTGTCCTGTATTTCACAAATAAAGGACTTTACTCACCGTAGTGTGGCTTCATCTTGGAGGCAACTTCCTTTTTTCTGTGTTATGCGGGGTGCCCCACCGCGATGGAGACCCACTACTATCAGGGCGGGCCTGCAGCGACAATGATCAAAGATGCTGTGGGGACGGTGAGTCCGCTTTGTGGATGTTGTATGGACTGGATGACAGCCAGGATAGCTTCAGCTCAGCCCACTTGGGTAAACATTTTGAACATTTTGGGGCGAGGCATGCAACCCACTTGGGGTAACATTTATAATGCACCACAACTACCATCATTCCTTGCGCAGACGCCCACAGAGGCGGGACATTTAAATTCACGCAGGTGGTGCGATTGCTGCCTTTCCCTTCTGCCAGTGATCAAGAGCGTTGTTGCGCTCGAAACGCGTTTGGCTTGAGATTTGTGCAAAGGAGCAGCTGGTCTGATTGTCCTGTATTTCACAAATAAAGGACTTTACTCACCGTAGTGTGGCTTCATCTTGGAGGTAACTTCCTTTTTTCTGTGTTATGCGGCGTGCCCCGCCGGGATGGAGCCCCACTGCTATCATCGCGGGCCTGCAACGACAATGATCAAAGACGCTGTGGGGACTGTTAGTCCGCTTTGTGGATGTTGTATGGACAGGATGACAGCCCGGACAGCTTCAGCGCAGCCCACTTGGGTAAACAATTTGAACATTTTGGGGCGAGGTATGCAACCCACTGTAGGTAACATTTATCATGCACCACAACTACCATCATTCCTTGCGCAGACGCCCACAGAGGGGGGACATTTAAATTCGTGCAGGTGGTGCGATTGCTGCCTTTCCTTCTGCCAGTGAACAAGAGCGTTGTTGCGCTCGAAACGCGTTTGGCTTGAGATTTGTGCAAAGGAGCAGCTGGTCTGATTGTCCTGTATTTCACAAATAAAGGACTTTACTCACCGTAGTGTGGCTTCATCTTGGAGGCAACTTCCTTTTTTCTGTGTTATGCGGTGTGCCCCACCGCGATGGAGCCCCACTGCTATCAGGGCGGGCCTGTAGCGACAATGAACAAAGATGCTGTGGGGACGGTGAGTCCGCTTTGTGGATGTTGTATGGACAGGATGACAGCCAGGACAGCTTCAGCGCAGCCCACTTGGGTAAACATTTTGAACATTTTGGGGTGAGGCATGCAACCCACTGGGGGTAACATTTATCATGCACCACAAGTACCATCATTCCTTGCGCAGACACTCACAGAGGCGGGACATTTAAATTTGCGCAGGTGGTGCAATTGCTGCCTTTCCCTTCTGCCAGTGAACAAGAGAGTGGTTGAGCTCGAAACGGGTTTGGCTTGAGATTTGTTCAAAGGAGCAGCTGGTCTGATTGTCCTGTATTTCACAAATAAAGGACTTTACTCACCGTAGTGTGGCTTCATCTTGGTGGCAACTTCCTTTTTTCTGTGTTATGCGGCGTGCCCCGCCGCGATGGAGCCCCACTGCTATCAGGGCGGGCCTGTAGCGACAATGAACAAAGATGCTGTGGGGACGGTGAGTCCGCTTTGTGGATGTTGTATGGACAGGATGACAGCCAGGACAGCTTCAGCGCAGCCCACTTGGGTAAACATTTTGAACATTTTGGGGTGAGGCATGCAACCCACTGGGGGTAACATTTATCATGCACCACAACTACCATCATTCCTTGCGCAGACACTCACAGAGGCGGGACATTTAAATTTGCGCAGGTGGTGCAATTGCTGCCTTTCCCTTCTGCCAGTGAACAAGAGAGTGGTTGAGCTCGAAATGGGTTTGGCTTGAGATTTGTGCAAAGGAGCAGCTGATCTGATTGTCCTGTATTTCACAAATAAAAGACTTTACTCACCGTAGTGTGGCTTCATCTTGGAGGCAATTTTCTTATTTCTGTGTTATGCGGCATGCCCCGCCGTGATGGAGCCCCACTGCTATCATGGTGGGCCTGCAGCGACAATGATCAAAGACGCTGTGGGGACGGTGAGTCCGCTTTGTGGCTGTTGTATGGACAGGATGACAGCCCGGACAGCTTCAGCGCAGCCCACTTGGGTAAACATTTTGAACATTTTGGGGCGAGGCATGCAACCCACTGGGGGTAACATTTATCATGCACCACAACTACCATCATTCCTTGCGCAGACGCCCACAGATGTGGGACATTTAAATTCACGCAGGTGGTGTGATTGCTGCCTTTCCTTCTGCCAGTGAACAAGAGCGTTGTTGCGCTCAAACGCGTTTGGCTTGAGATTTGTGCAAAGGAGCAGCTGGTCTGATTGTCCTGTATTTCACAAATAAAGGACTTTACTCACTGTAGTGTGGCTTCATCTTGGAGGCAACTTCCTTTTTTCTGTGTTATGCGGTGTGCCTCACCGCGATGGAGCCCCACTGCTATCAGGGCGGGACTGCAGCGACAATGATCAAAGATGATGTGGGGGTGGTGAGTCCGCTTTTTGGTTGTTGTATGGACAGAATGACAGCCAGGACAGCTTCAGCACAGCCCACTTGGGTAAACATTTTGAACATTTTGGGGCGAGGCATGCAACCCACTGGGGGTAACATTTATCATGCACCACAACTACCATCATGCCTTGTGCAGACGCTCACAGAGGCGGAACTTTTAATTCGCGCAGGTGGTGCAATTGCTGCCTTTCCCTCCTGCCAGTGAACAAGAGAGTGGTTGAGCTCGAAACGGGTTTGGCTTGAGATTTGTGCAAAGGAGCAGCTGATCTGATTGTCCTGTATTTCACAAATAAAAGACTTTACTCACCGTAGTGTGGCTTCATCTTGGAGGCAATTTCCTTATTTCTGTGTTATGCGGCATGCCCCGCCGCGATGGAGCCCCACTGCTATCATGGTGGGCCTGCAGGGACAATGATCAAAGACGCTGTGGGGACGGTGAGTCCGCTTTTTGGCTGTTGTATGGACAGGATGACAGCCCGGACAGCTTCAGCGCATCCCACTTGGGTAAACATTTTGAACATTTTGGGGCGAGGCATGCAACCCACTGGGGGTAACATTTATCATGCACCACAACTACCATCATTCCTTGCGCAGACGCCCACAGAGGCGGGACATTTAAATTTGTGCAGGTGGTGCGATTGCTGCCTTTCCCTTCTGCCAGTGAACAAGAGCGTTGTTGCGCTCGAAACGCGTTTGGCTTGAGATTTGTGCAAAGGAGCAGCTGGTCTGATTGTCCTGTATTTCACAAATAAAGGACTTTACTCACCGTAGTGTGGCTTCATCCCTGAGGCATCTTCCTTTTTTCTGTGTTATAAGGCGTGCCCCGCCGTGATGGAGCCCCACTGCTAGCAGCCACAATGATCAAAGACGCTGTTGGGACGGTGAGTCCGCTTTGTGGATGTTGTATGGACAGGATGACAGCCCGGACAGCTTCAACGCAGCCCACTTGGGTAAACATTTTGAACATTTTGGGGCGAGGCATGCAACCCACTTGGGGTAACATTTATCATGCACCTTAACTACCATCATTCCTTGCGCAGACGCCCACAAAGGCGGGACATTTAAATTCACGCAGGTGGTTATTGCTGCCTTTCCCTTCTGCCAGTGATCAAGAGCGTTGTTGCGCTCGAAACGCGTTTGGCTTGAGATTTGTGCAAAGGAGCAGCTGGTCTGATTGTCCTGTATTTCACAAATAAAGGACTTTACTCACCGTAGTGTGGCTTCATCTTGGAGGCAACTTCCTTTTTTCTGTGTTATGCGGCGTGCCCCGCCGCGATGGAGCCCCACTGCTAGCAGCGACAATGATCAAAGACGCTGTGGGGACGGTGAGTCCGCTTTGTGGATGTTGTATGGACAGGATGACAGCCCGGACAGCTTCAACGCAGCCCACTTGGGTAAACATTTTGAACATTTTGAGGCGAGGCATGCAACCCACTTGGGGTAACATTTATCATGCACCACAACTACCATCATTCCTTGCGCAGACGCCCACAGAGGCGGGACATTTAAATTCACGCAGGTGGTGCGATTGCTGCCTTTCCCTTCTGCCAGTGAGCAAGAGCGTTGTTGCGCTCGAAACGCGTTTGGCTTGAGATTTGTGCAAAGGAGCAGCTGGTCTGATTGTCCTGTATTTCACAAATAAAGGACTTTACTCACCGTAGTGTGGCTTCATCTTGGAGGCAACTTCCTTTTTTCTGTGTTATGCGGTGTGCCCCACCGCGATGGAGCCCCACTGCTATCAGGGCGGGCCTGCAGCGACAATGATCAAAGATGCTGTGGGGACGGTGAGTCCGCTTATTGGATGTTGTATGGACTGGATGACAGCCAGGATAGCTTCAGCTCAGCCCACTTGGGTAAACATTTTGAACATTTTGGGGCGAGGGATGCAACCCACTTGGGGTAACATTTATAATGCACCACAACTACCATCATGCCTTGCAGACGCTCACAGAGGCGGGACATTTAAATTCGCGCAGGTGGTGCAATTGCTGCCTTTCCCTTCTGCCAGTGAACAAGAGAGTGGTTGAGCTCGAAACGGGTTTGGCTTGAGATTTGTGCAAAGGAGCAGCTGATCTGATTGTCCTGTATTTCACAAATAAAAGACTTTACTCACCGTAGTGTGGCTTCATCTTGGAGGCAATTTCCTTATTTCTGTGTTATGCGGCATGCCCCGCCGCGATGGAGCCCCACTGCTATCATGGTGGGACTGCAGGGACAATGATCAAAGACGCTGTGGGGACGGTGAGTCCGCTTTGTGGCTGTTGTATGGACAGGATGACAGCCCGGACAGCTTCAGCGCATCCCACTTGGGTAAACATTTTGAACATTTTGGGGCGAGGCATGCAACCCACTGGGGGTAACATTTATCATGCACCACAACTACCATCATTCCTTGCGCAGACGCCCACAGAGGCGGGACATTTAAATTTGTGCAGGTGGTGCGATTGCTGCCTTTCCCTTCTGCCAGTGAACAAGAGCGTTGTTGCGCTCGAAACGCGTTTGGCTTGAGATTTGTGCAAAGGAGCAGCTGGTCTGATTGTCCTGTATTTCACAAATAAAGGACTTTACTCACCGTAGTGTGGCTTCATCCCTGAGGCAACTTCCTTTTTTCTGTGTTATGCGGCGTGCCCCGCCGCGATGGAGCCCCACTGCTAGCAGCGACAATGATCAAAGACGCTGTGGGGACGGTGAGTCCGCTTTGTGGATGTTGTATGGACAGGATGACAGCCCGGACAGCTTCAACGCAGCCCACTTGGGTAAACATTTTGAACATTTTGGGGCAAGGCATGCAACCCTCTTGGGGTAACATTTATCATGCACCTTAACTACCATCATTCCTTGCGCAGACGCCCACAGAGGCGGGACATTTAAATTCACGCAGGTGGTTATTGCTGCCTTTCCCTTCTGCCAGTGATCAAGAGCGTTGTTGCGCTCGAAACGCGTTTGGCTTGAGATTTGTGCAAAGGAGCAGCTGGTCTGATTGTCCTGTATTTCACAAATAAAGGACTTTACTCACCGTAGTGTGGCTTCATCTTGGAGGCAACTTCCTTTTTTCTGTGTTATGCGGCGTGCCCCGCCGCGATGGAGCCCCACTGCTAGCAGCGACAATGATCAAAGACGCTGTGGGGACGGTGAGTCCGCTTTGTGGATGTTGTATGGACAGGATGACAGCCCGGACAGCTTCAACGCAGCCCACTTGGGTAAACATTTTGAACATTTTGAGGCGAGGCATGCAACCAACTTGGGGTAACATTTATCATGCACCACAACTACCATCATTCCTTGCGCAGACGCCCACAGAGGCGGGACATTTAAATTCACGCAGGTGGTGCGATTGCTGCCTTTCCCTTCTGCCAGTGAGCAAGAGCGTTGTTGCGCTCGAAACGCGTTTGGCTTGAGATTTGTGCAAAGGAGCAGCTGGTCTGATTGTCCTGTATTTCACAAATAAAGGACTTTACTCACCGTAGTGTGGCTGCATCTTGGAGGCAACTTCCTTTTTTCTGTGTTATGCGGGGTGCCCCACCGCGATGGAGCCCCACTACTATCAGGGCGGGCCTGCAGCGACAATGATCAAAGATGCTGTGGGGACGGTGAGTCCTCTTTGTGGATGTTGTATGGACTGGATGACAGCCAGGATAGCTTCAGCTCAGCCCACTTGGGTAAACATTTTGAACATTTTGGGGCGAGGCATGCAACCCACTTGGGGTAACATTTATAATGCACCACAACTACCATCATTCCTTGCGCAGACGCCCACAGAGGCGGGACATTTAAATTCACGCAGGTGGTGCGATTGCTGCCTTTCCCTTCTGCCAGTGATCAAGAGCGTTGTTGCGCTCGAAACGCGTTTGGCTTGAGATTTGTGCAAAGGAGCAGCTGGTCTGATTGTCCTGTATTTCACAAATAAAGGACTTTACTCACCGTAGTGTGGCTTCATCTTGGAGGCAACTTCCTTTTTTCTGTGTTATGCGGCGTGCCCCGCCGCGATGGAGCCCCACTGCTATCATCGCGGGCCTGCAGCGACAATGATCAAAGACGCTGTGGGGACGGTTAGTCCGCTTTGTGGATGTTGTATGGACAGGATGACAGCCCGGACAGCTTCAGCGCAGCCCACTTGGGTAAACAATTTGAACATTTTGGGGCGAGGTATGCAACCCACTGTAGGTAACATTTATCATGCACCACAACTACCATCATTCCTTGCGCAGACGCCCACAGAGGGGGGACATTTAAATTCGTGCAGGTGGTGCGATTGCTGCCTTTCCTTCTGCCAGTGAACAAGAGCGTTGTTGCGCTCGAAACGCGTTTGGCTTGAGATTTGTGCAAAGGAGCAGCTGGTCTGATTGTCCTGTATTTCACAAATAAAGGACTTTACTCACCGTAGTGTGGCTTCATCTTGGAGGCAACTTCCTTTTTTCTGTGTTATGCGGTGTGCCCCACCGCGATGGAGCCCCACTGCTATCAGGGCGGGCCTGTAGCGACAATGAACAAAGATGCTGTGGGGACGGTGAGTCCGCTTTGTGGATGTTGTATGAACAGGATGACAGCCAGGACAGCTTCAGCGCAGCCCACTTGGGTAAACATTTTGAACATTTTGGGGTGAGGCATGCAACCCACTGGGGGTAACATTTATCATGCACCACAACTACCATCATTCCTTGCGCAGACACTCACAGAGGCGGGACATTTAAATTTGCGCAGGTGGTGCAATTGCTGCCTTTCCCTTCTGCCAGTGAACAAGAGAGTGGTTGAGCTCGAAATGGGTTTGGCTTGAGATTTGTGCAAAGGAGCAGCTGGTCTGATTGTCCTGTATTTCACAAATAAAGGACTTTACTCACCGTAGTGTGGCTTCATCTTGGAGGCAACTTCCTTTTTTCTGTGTTATGCGGCGTGCCCCGCCGCGATGGAGCCCCACTGCTATCATCGCGGGCCTGCAGCGACAATGATCAAAGACGCTGTGGGGACGGTTAGTCCGCTTTGTGGATGTTGTATGGACAGGATGACAGCCCGGACAGCTTCAGCGCAGCCCACTTGGGTAAACAATTTGAACATTTTGGGGCGAGGTATGCAACCCACTGTGGGTAACATTTATCATGCACCACAACTACCATCATTCCTTGCGCAGACGCCCACAGAGGGGGGACATTTAAATTCGTGCAGGTGGTGCGATTGCTGCCTTTCCTTCTGCCAGTGAACAAGAGCGTTGTTGCGCTCGAAACGCGTTTGGCTTGAGATTTGTGCAAAGGAGCAGCTGGTCTGATTGTCCTGTATTTCACAAATAAAGGACTTTACTCACCGTAGTGTGGCTTCATCTTGGAGGCAACTTCCTTTTTTCTGTGTTATGCGGTGTGCCCCACCGCGATGGAGCCCCACTGCTATCAGGGCGGGCCTGTAGCGACAATGAACAAAGATGCTGTGGGGACGGTGAGTCCGCTTTGTGGATGTTGTATGGACAGGATGACAGCCAGGACAGCTTCAGCGCAGCCCACTTGGGTAAACATTTTGAACATTTTGGGGTAAGGCATGCAACCCACTGGGGGTAACATTTATCATGCACCACAACTACCATCATTCCTTGCGCAGACACTCACAGAGGCGGGACATTTAAATTTGCGCAGGTGGTGCAATTGCTGCCTTTCCCTTCTGCCAGTGAACAAGAGAGTGGTTGAGCTCGAAACGGGTTTGGCTTGAGATTTGTGCAAAGGAGCAGCTGATCTGATTGTCCTGTATTTCACAAATAAAAGACTTTACTCACCGTAGTGTGGCTTCATCTTGGAGGCAATTTTCTTATTTCTGTGTTATGCGGCATGCCCCGCCGTGATGGAGCCCCACTGCTATCATGGTGGGCCTGCAGCGACAATGATCAAAGACGCTGTGGGGACGGTGAGTCCGCTTTGTGGCTGTTGTATGGACAGGATGACAGCCCGGACAGCTTCAGCGCAGCCCACTTGGGTAAACATTTTGAACATTTTGGGGCGAGGCATGCAACCCACTGGGGGTAACATTTATCATGCACCACAACTACCATCATTCCTTGCGCAGACGCCCACAGATGTGGGACATTTAAATTCACGTAGGTGGTGTGATTGCTGCCTTTCCTTCTGCCAGTGAACAAGAGCGTTGTTGCGCTCAAACGCGTTTGGCTTGAGATTTGTGCAAAGGAGCAGCTGGTCTGATTGTCCTGTATTTCACAAATAAAGGATTTTACTCACTGTAGTGTGGCTTCATCTTGGAGGCAACTTCCTTTTTTCTGTGTTATGCGGTGTTCCTCACCGCGATGGAGCCCCACTGCTATCAGGGCGGGCCTGCAGCGACAATGATCAAAGATGCTGTGGGGGGGGTGAGTTCGCTTTTTGGTTGTTGTATGGACAGAATGACAGCCAGGACAGCTTCAGCACAGCCCACTTGGGTAAACATTTTGAACATTTTGGGGCGAGGCATGCAACCCACTGGGGGTAACATTTATCATGCACCACAACTACCATCATTCCTTGCGCAGACGCCCACAGATGCGGGACATTTAAATTCGCGCAGGTGGTGCGATTGCTGCCTTTCCCTTCTGCCAGTGAACAAGAGCGTTGTTGCGCTCGAAACGCGTTTGGCTTGAGATTTGTGCAAAGGAGCAGCTGGTCTGATTGTCCTGTATTTCACAAATAAAGGACTTTACTCACCGTAGTGTGGCTTCATCTTAGAGGCAACTTACTTTTTTCTGTGTTATGCGGCGTGCCCCGCCGCGATGGAGCCCCACTGCTATCAGGGCGGGCCTGCAGCGACAATGATCAAAGACGCTGTGGTGACTGTGAGTCCGCTTTGTGGATGTTGTATGGACAGGATGACAACCCGGACAGCTTCAGCGCAGCCCACTTGGGTAAACATTTTTAACATTTTGGGGCGAGGCATGAAACCCACTGGGGGTAACATTTATCATGCACCACAACTACCACCATTCCTTGCGCAGATGCCCACAGAGGCGGGACATTTAAATTCGCGCAGGTGGTGCGATTGCTGCCTGTTGGACTTGGCCCTTCTGGCAGGTTCACCCCTAAACTTTTTGCGATTATCTTAGCTTATTCCCTATGTCGTGTAAGTGGTTTTAGGCCTCTAGGCGCTTTAACACTCTGTCCCAGTGTAAAGTGCGTGCGCTCTGGGTTACATTGAATGAGACTGACCTGCCCTCCCACAGGAATGCATGGGGAATGTGTGTGTCCATGATAGTTCCTGATGCGTGGGGAGTGCAGGGTCGAGTTTGGTATGTGCGAACTCATGAGAGTGAATGCTGCTCGATGATGTGTGCGGCGTTACTGTGTCTAGTATAGAAGTGCCACTTCTAGACGCTGGCATAAATGTGAAGTGACTGTCTGGCGTGTGATTGGCTGGTGTGCCTGGCTCCAGGAGTCAGGATGGGTCTGCCCCAATGGTGAGTGGAGAGATCTGCATGTTGATGAGTGGGAGGAGTACACCTGGGACCTGAATAGGGCTGGGCTTTCCACACACAATGCTGGCTCCGCCCCCTGTGGTGCGACTGATGACCCTGGCCTGTTCTGTGAATAGGGAGAGGGGCTGAGCAAAACAAAGTGCTCAAGAACCAGTTGCATCTGGTTCGCCCCTTCCCTGTACCTTGAAACAAAGGTAACCTGTGTATAAAAAGGGGCTGTGACCCCAAGTAAAGTGTTCTTCTCCTGATCCTAACTAGAGGGGGGCCTGCTGCTGCTGGGCGCCAGGAGAGACCGCCACTGGGGACTGCCTCCCTGCCTGGAGGGCCCTGTGAGCTTGCCCCCCTGCCTCCTGAAAGACTTTGTCCCGAGCCTTGCCTTGGTTGGAGGAGCGCTGTGTTTCCCAGGGCAGAAGCACTGCATTTCTGGACTGAAGAAGCGCTCCATTTTTGACCCTGGACCTTTAACTTTTACCCCTGGGAGCGCTTTTTAAGGAGAGGGTTGGTCACTGTGCCCTAGCGTTTAGAGAGCGCTTCTATTTTGCATCTGCAGCGCTGAGCTGCTCATCATGAACAGGGAATCCCCGGCGTAGAGGATTCCCCCGCATTTCTGTGTTCTTCAGCGGGAGCCCACCCCGCATTTGTGTGCACTCCAGCGGGTGCCCACCCCGCGTTATTGCTCGCCGCGATGACGTACTGTTGAGCGGGAGCCCACCCCACTTTATTATTTATTCATCGCGGGTGCCCACCCCGCTTGCCGCCGAAGAAGAGACCACCGCCTCCGGCCCGGGGCCTCGCCAGCACCGTTCCCAGCCAGCGCCGACGTCAGGGGAAAGCCACGCTGAGATTGGACTCAGCGCGGTGCATCGCCTAGCAACCGAGGGGCTCGTCGACCCGAAGCCGCGCTCGGATTGGAGGAAGCAGACGGGAGCCTACCCCGCACTTCTGTGGAAGAAAGAAGGGAGCGAGTCAGCGAGGCAGCGAGACGCTGCTGCCCGGCCAAAGTGCTACCGGCAACGGAGAGAGCGGAGACAACGCGGGAGTCCCCAGAGAACAGCCCGGTGAGTTGGAAAGGGCTGGGGGACTCCGTGCGTGTGTTGTGGGTGCCGTCCCAGACTGGCCTACTTCCAGAGCGGCCCCCGCCTGATAGGGGGGTCGCTCCAACGTTTGGGGGCCTGCTTTATTAGGAGCACATCCTGTGCTCCAGTGGGGGCATTATTCTTGTAGAGCCCAGTGTGGCTCCAACGTTTGAGGGGCATTATTATGCCAGAGCCTGTGAGGCTCCAACGAAGGGGGCATTACTAATCTAGAGCGCCATTGCGCTCCAACGTGTGTCATATTTGATTTAAAGGCACAGTGGTGCCCAGGCTCCTTTTCCCAGCTGCCCAGCACTTAGTGGGCAGCTGCAATGTTTAGGTTGTGCCCCGGTGCCCTGTTGCTTACGCTGCGTTGGCAGCCCAGCCCTGACTCTGTGGACAAAGGGTATTTGAGCCCCTGAGAGGCCAAGTTGGCCTGGGCACAGTTTTCTGTGTTGTGCCCTCACCTAGGGTACATGATTATTCTTACATGTGTACTTTTGCGCCATGTGTATTGCCTTGATGCTATTTTCTTATTTCTAACTGTGCCTATGCGTAGGAGAGGGTTTTTCCTAGTATAGGTTATGCTAGTGTGTTCATGGTGCCCTGCGTGATATATGCCTAAGGTGTTTAGGATTGCGTAGGGTGTACTTACCTTTTACCAGTGGTTACTGGTTGTGCGCTACATTTATTATTTGTCCTACATTTCTACATTTACTATTGGTGATTTGTGCTAATTCTGACAGTGGTCCATGTGGCCCTGTCTTGTGTAAATAGTCCCCTGTAAATTCCGCCCAGTGCCAGTTGGCACAGTGTAAATTGTGTGAATATTATCTAATGTGTTTTGGTATAATACAAAGGCTATTTTTATATATAACCTTGTGTGGAGTTTCTTTTGTGGTGGGCCTTGGGTGTTGTTGCTGGGTGCGCGCGCAAATGCTTTACACATTGCCTCCGGGATAAGCCTGACTGCTCGTGCCAAGCTACCAAGGGGGTGAGGTGAGCAGGGGTTATCTTTGGCATGTAACTTCCTTGCCCTGACTAGAGTGGTGGTTTCTGCCTGGCTTTGGCGCAAGCCCTAGCCAACCAGAAATCCCATTTCTAACACTGCCTTTCCCTTCTGCCAGTGAACAAGAGCGTTGTTGCACTCGAAAAGCGCTTGGCTTGAGATTTGTGCTAAGGAGCAGCTGGTTTGATTGTCCTGTATTTCACAAATAAAGGACTTTACTCACCGTAGTGTGGCTTCATCTTGGAGGCAACTTCCTTTTTATATATATATATATATATATATATATATATTACCTACTGGCGGTCGCCAGTAGGTAGATATAGTTAGGACCCTGTTTCCATAGGAAATCCCCAACATTCTATTTGGAATAACTTTGGCGCCGGTTGACGAATCCTCGCGAAATTTTCAAAATAGGTGGGGCGCTACGCTCCGCTCCTACCCTGAAAGTCTCGGGGGGATTCGTCAAGCAGGGGCCGAGAAAAAAGGGGGGTCCCAAAACGCGTTTTCCCCATGCATTTTTCCATAGGACCTTTAGACACAGCTACAGCCCGAACGGCTGAACAGAATTACTTGAAATTTGGCAGAGAGGTAGCCATAAGGTCAAGGAAGTGCCTTTTGCAGGTCTGGTGTAAATCTGTTCAGTATTTCCTGAGAAAATAGCATTTAAAAGCATATATATATGTGGGCGGAGCCTAACCACACATCTCATCCTGAGATCTGATTGGCTGTCAGCACTTCATCCAAGAAGTGTTGGCAGCCATCTTGGGACCAATATACATGATAGCACCTCATTAAAAAGCATTGCAGTTAATAGAAGGTTTTAAGACTTTAGTTACATTATAAATCATTTGTTGATGGTACCATACTCATTTTAGGAATTGTGGTATGTTCTAAGGTGATTTCACCATGTGAAAAAGCCTTCTGCTGGGATATCATGATTGAGAGAAAAATATTTTCTCATGCTTTTACCACAGAGGTTTGGAAGGTGATCTATAGGCTAAACTGAGAGCTTATTTTCTGTAAATTCACATTATCTTTCTCAGTCATGTGAGAATGAAGTCTGACATTCTCAGTAAAACATGTACATCCAACAAGGGCAGAGACTGTCAGTTGATTCCTTTGTGTTCTACTGCAGCTTCCCAGAGTGTTCCAAAGAACTACTAGAGCGCTAACAGTCCTACTTATGATAAACGTATGGCACACCTGAAGCCATCTTGCTTGGATTAAAGTGGTAACTCTTAAAACATTTAATTTAAAAAGGAACAAAATGAGGGGGTTCATTTTTCCATAAAAAGTATGATTAGTGCTGCAGAATGAAAAATTAGGGCACATTTTGAGTGACTTCTCAAATCCTCTTCTATTTCATTAAAAAATTCTGACATGCAGACTGAAACATGCACTTTCAATACCAGCAGCAGTTTTCCCTGGTGAGCAGTAGCTTTACTACAGTGATCTAATGAGCAAAAAGAGTGCTAACATTCTGAATTTATGGCAAATGTGTGACACATCTGAATGCCTTCTTGATGGAATCAAAGTAAAAAACTGAAAGTATTTCCTACTGAGGAGACTGCAGTAAATGAGGAAATTAGGAAACTTCATAACAAATAAGTCTCCCAAGATGGCCACCAGAGACAAAAGAGCCCAAATGTAGCCCAAATATCACCCAGATGTAGCCCAAGTATAGCCCAATGACAGAATGTCCCAGAATGTTCTTAAAAACAACTAGAGCGCTTACTGTCTTCATTATGACAAAAGTATGGCACACCTGAAGCCATCTTGATTGGAATAAACTGGTAACACTTAAAACATTTAATTTAAAAAGGAACACAATGAGGAGGTTCATTTTGCCATAGAAATTATGATTAATGCTGAAGAAAGAAAATGAGGGCACATTTTGAGTGACTTCTCAAATCCTCTTCTATTTCATTAAAAAATTCTGACATGCAGACTGAAACATGCACTTTTAATACCAGGAGCAGACTTCCATGGTGCAGTAGTTTTACTACAGTGATCTAATGAGCAACTAGAGTGCTAACATTCAGAATTTATGGCAAATGTGTGACATATCTGAATACCTTCATGATGGAATCAAAGTAAAAAACTGAAAGCATTTCCTACTGAGGAGACTGCAGTACATGAGGAAATTAGGAAACTTCATAACAAATAAATCTCCCAAGATGGCCACCGGAGACAAAAGAGCCCAAATGTAGCCCAAAATCACCCAGATGTAGCCCAAATATAGCCCAATGACAGAAGTGTGCAAAACACTTATTATTTTGTGTTTTTGCAGTGTTATATAGTGCAGACTTGTCAGGTATTGGAGTGCTTTACATGAGCATTGGTTACATCACACAAGAACAAATTCATTTTGGTTTTAGACATGGGGAGACTAAGTGATTTGACCAGAATCACAGAATGTCGAGCTGAAGCAGAAACTTCAACCTGGTTCCCCAGTTGCAAAGTCTGCAGTTCTGGAAGTAACACCACATCCTCTTCCCTAAGTGCAACATTTAATCAAGTGGTCAACTGGATAAAAAAACATAAAGATAACAAATAATTTAAAAGTGCTTTGTCGCTATTTGAAAACTCAGAAAATATGTCCTTATTTTAGTCTTTTAGAGCACTAACCATAATTTTGATGCCAATAAGACCCTCTCATATATGTAATTTCTAAAGGAAATGCTCTAGGTATTACAGTTTTGATTACATCAAGATGATGTCAGGCGTTCCACACTTTTGTAATAAATATAGAATGTTAGCAATCTAGTTGTTCATTAGGATACTGTTGAGAGGCAGAGGCCAGGGGCACGGACTCTGAAAATTGAAGGCAGGTAGGAGGGTGCAAAGGCAACAATTTAACCACACTGAGCAGGCAGGAAGGGCCGTGGAAGCACAACAGACTATGGAGGGCAGTGGAAAGGGGGGCAGGGGCAACAAACCAACAATACAGGACTTGCAAGAGAGGCTGTTGGAGGGAAGATCTATTACGGGTCAAGGAAGCTAGGGGCGGTCCCCAGATCCCCGGGAGCCACCACAGAACTGAGCAGGAGAGTGAGTCAGGGACAAAAGGGGCACCTTAATTTGAGCCGGGGTGCCTAGGAACGCTTGCTCCAAAAATGAAGAAAACAGACATATGAGACATGGAATTGGAGGCAGAATACAATGGCAGTTTAATGAGAAGATGCAACTTCAAAGAAACCGCAGAATAGAGACATAAAGTACAAAATACAGAATCCAGATAATCATACAGCTGTCATAATATTCTCTGTATCTCAATTAATGTACTGACAGAGAGAGAGAGAAAACACATCTATAAATGCATCATGAGAAACAAGTTACACCAAGGAAAATGTTACCTAGGAACACTCACGTTTACTCTTAGAGCAAGCATTCCTGCAATTACAATACAAAATCTTTTAAATGCAAAAGTAAAGAGAACAATGGTTAAACATAACATAACATTTCATATAGGTAAAATAGAATAAGATACTTCAAGCAAAGCAGAGCAAGACATTTTAAGCAAAGGAAGACAAGAGCTCCCAGCTCTTGGGGAAAACCTGCACTGCCTGTTAACCTACATACAGACGGCGAGGTAGTCCGTCGATATCTGTGGGTGCTCCCTTTTTATATCATTTTGTGGGCTCCTTTGCACGCTACATCTACCTACGTATGCTACCCAAAAGCTTCGTCTGCAGATTTTACCAGACATTTCGTCATTTACCCACTTAATGCTGACAATGGACTGGGTGAAAAGGTCAGTCTCTCAGGCCAATCGCTTATCGTAAGTTCCATAGAGCAAGCAGAAAATAATGGGTATTGTACGGGAATTCAATATATTCATGTATAAAATCTCCTCAGTTCTCCTAACTTGACGCTCTGCGGTTGCCACTTCCTCAAAAGCGGGAAACCTGCCCAGGAAGCAAGTACCAGTCCAGGATGCAGCCTACTGTATGTCGACAGCTTCAGGGGGATGTTGAACTTTGATACCGAGCACGGAGCACTCGGGTAGGGTGGGGGCTACTAGTTTGGATCAGAAGGCCTCGCAGACCTGCCTTCAGACTGCTATACACTAAATTTGCAGAGCTATGGTCAATTTAACAAAGAGGCCTACATATTGAACAGAAGGGCCTACACAGGGGTTTTATGCTGGCTGAGTGGTAAGGATGTCTCAGGATAATTATATAGCAACACAGGACCCGCTGGTCAATTTAATACGGCCTACAAATGCAGCTGGCAGGGCAAGGACAAGGGTCTCATACTTCAGGTGTGGACAGAACGGGCCAGGGGCCCCCTGTGATACAAAATCTACCCTCCTTCAAGGCTGTGGCAATGTAATAGACCATTGTGGGCAGAAGGAAGAGGCAATGGTAGTACAACCATACATGCCAACAGACCCGATTCAGCCAGGAAACGTCCAATGTTTTTAAGCTCAAATGGGCTTTATTTGATCTGTCTCCTGTCTACAATATCCTCTTTTTCAATGTAACTCAAAGGGGAAACTCAATACCCCAGTTTTTTTTCAAAATCTCCCTCTTACCAAGTTCAAAATGTTTGCAAGTATGGTACATTGGATCATGGAAGGAAATGGGATAGGGACATGGACTTGGATAACAGAGGACAGGAGGGACATGGAGAGGTGCTCCAAACTGACCCTGCAGGGCAGGCATCAGGGTTTGCAGCAGCACAATACACCACACAGGGCATGCAGGACGGGAGTGCAGCACAACAATCCATAGAAAGCAAGAGGGAGGGGACAGGACCATGCACATGGACAACAGAGAACAGAGGGGCAAGAGGCAATGGTAGCTAGCTGACCATAATGGACAGACAGGAGAGAAAGCTGCAGCATAACAGACCATAAAGGGCAGGAGGGACGGATCAGGGGCATTACAATGGAACAGACAAGCCAGGAGGGAGGGAGTAGGGCTGGGGGCAAGGGGGCAGGGCAGGAGCAGCAAGATAGCCATGGAGGTCAGGCAGGATGGGCACTAGAAGCAAGACACACCATGAAGAGCAACAGTGAGACTGTGATGGCATACACACAGACCATGGAGGGAAGGTGGGAGGGGGTCAGGGGCAGCTAACTGACCACACAGGGAAGGTGGGAGGGGCCATGGCAGCACAGAAGACCATGCATGGCAAGTGGGAGGGTTAGTGGCAGCACAATGGCTATGATGGGCAAGAAGGAGGGTGGAGGGGCATGCACAAAGGACGATGGAGGATAGAAGGGAGGGTCAGGACCTGTGCACAGACAAGAAAGTTCAGGGGAAGGGACCTCACAACAGACCACACGGGGCAGGCAGGAGGAGCAGTTGCAGCACAACAAACCAGGGAGGGCAGAAGGGTGTGGCAGTACAATGGACATGTAGGACAGGAGGAAGAGGATAGGGGCATGGCATGTGGACAGGCAGGGTGGAGGTGGCAGGGACAGGTTACAGTCATCTGACAATGCTAGGCAGGTGGGAGGGGAGTGGCAGCTCAACAGAACACTCAGAGTAGATAGGAGTGGCAGGTCCATGGGACATGGTGGGCAAAAAGGATGGAGCAGGGGCATGCACAAAGACATCAAAGGGCAGGGGGAAGGAGAATAGGGGCAGCAAGCTAAGCACAGAGTTTAAGCAGGAGGTCAATGATGGGGCATAGAATTGGGCAATGGAGGGCAGGAGGAGTGGACTGGTACATCATACTAAATTGAGGGCAGTGGCAGCACATCAGACCATGCATGGCAGGAGGGAGGAGGCTAGTCCATGGATTCACACAACAGAGGATAGGGAGGAAGGGGATGGGGCAGCAAGCTAACTGTTCAGAGAAGGCGGGTATTAGGAACTTTATTGTTTTTAAAACATTGTGTCTGTGCGAACTACTTAAAATATGAACAAGTATGCAGCATAATCTCACTTTTATTCAGGAAGAAGAGGACGTTTGTGACTGTGACTCCGGGCTCACTTGGCAGAAACACCCCCTGACCCTCCACCCCCTATCGCAAAATGTAATGCCCGTGAAAAGGGTAGGTGAACACAGTGTTATATAGAACATAGTCCTGAGAGCACGATTGAAAATGAAAACTAGATATAGTGTATGGTATAAACTATGCACCAAAAAGTGTGATATAAGATGAACTGGGCGTGAAATATAATATGCAATACATTGTGCGCAATGACAGATTCATTGGAGAGCGCGAGATAGCACAGGCACTAGCGCGTGCTATGCGATATGCGCCTTGGAGTGTAATATGCACAGGGCAGTGTTGTGTAACCTAACTAGTCTCTAAAGTTGTAATATAAAATATGTGCTGGGGAGTGTAACGTTGCATATGCACTGTGACAAAGATATGGATCCCAGATTGTAATATGTATGGCATAGCACTGTGCGTTATAACATAGGCATCGAGAAAGGCACGTTAGATGGGGCAATATAACCCGTGCGAAGACAAGTGTGGCATGACATATTCACGGGGTGGTGTTACAGTGCACATGGGCTAGAGAGTGTCATAGCATATGCACTAGCTAGTGGAATACAACACAGAGGTGTGTGGCACTCGGCAGGCAATGGTGGGTGTAACACAGCATTGGGCTCTGTCAGGAGCACGCTGTGACTCTCAAGTGATGTTCGTCCCCTTTCCAGAGAGTAAAATAAAAAGTATTACACATCCGGCAGTGGATGTGTGTTTTATTAACCGTGAGGGGGGTTTCTTGCATAGTTTTGGTCGAATTTTTGTCGAATCCCCTTTGAATGGCTTGGTGTGCATGTGTATTAAATGTGCCCGTCAATAGCTACCCATGTTTGTATAAATAAACGACAAGGGTGTCTACCAGGATTAGGCACGGTAGGGCATCAGACATGTCAGAGCTTCACTAGTGGTGTAAATACATTCCACGTGGATTCATTGCATGCATAGTCGCCTTATAATGAATATCACGCAAATCGTCATGGTGATAGGTACGT
Organism: Triturus cristatus; assembly: GCF_964204655.1. NCBI lineage: Eukaryota > Metazoa > Chordata > Amphibia > Caudata > Salamandridae > Triturus > Triturus cristatus. Next base: position 1,195,408,053 of record NC_140579.1, read on the forward strand.
ACGGTTTGTCCAGCATGTCCTAGGTGTGTCTATAAATATATATTTTTTAAAAATAATAAAAAACAGTGGCCGGCCCTGGGGATTGGGGTCAAAAAAATATAATTAGGAGACTGGCCCTGGGGGATGGGGTCATCAGGGCCAATAAATTAGAATAAGAAGGGGAACCAAACAGCCCCCCTTCTTAAAAAACTAAAATAAATAAAAGACTGGCATCGTGCCGGAGGCCATGCCCCCTCCGTGCAGCACTCTGCAAACGCGCCCCCAACAGGCATCTCCAGTATGCGCCAGGGAGCTGCGCTGCAGCATGGTGTTCTGAGGCCAAGCCCCTTTTTACACCTCTCTGCAGCGCACCTCTGTGGCGCTTACTGGAGGTACCTAGTGGTCTAGTTTGACCCTAGGGACCCTTAGGATTCAAGGGGACTTAATCTCTCAACTTAGACCAGCCACAGGGCGCGTTTACACAGGGGTGAATGGAGGGGACGGGGCCTGAGGTGACGTGTGCAAACACGCATTATGGCACGTTTTAAATTGGGGATATAATTTCCCTTCAATACTGAGGGCCCCTGGGGGCTAACTAGCCCACCAAGTGCTTCCAGTAAGCGCCACTGAGCTGCATTGCAGAGAGGTGGTCCAGGCCGTGCCACTTTTTACACCTCTCTGCAACGCAGCTCTGTGGCACTTACTGGAGGTACCTAGTGGGCTAGTTGGACCCTAGGGACCCTCAGGATTCAAATGAACTTAATCTCCCAACTAAAAATGGACACAGGGCGTGTTTACACAGTGGTGAATGGAGGGGCCTGAGTTAACGTGTGCAAAAACGCCCTGTGGCCTGTTTTAAGAGGTAGTTTTAATCCCCATGCCCTATTATATACTAGGGGCTTACAGAGGAGGTCATGCTAATCACAGGGGGACCCCAACGCATAATGTTCCCTAGTGTATGTAGGTGTTTTCACTGTATTCTAAGTGTCTTTTAACATAGCACTGGCTCTAGGACTGGTTAGTCAGACTCAGTTACCACCAGTATCCGTCTGAAAAAGTTGAGGGTACAGGATGATTTTGCAACAAGGCTTCTTTCTGCTCTTCTTTTTGTTCTTTCTGCGCGTTATCCTTCTTCCTGCACTTATCTTCGTATTTGAGGACTTCTGTTGCTTCTTTCTGCACTTCTTTTGTTTCTTTCTGTGCATTTTTTCTTCTTTCTTCACATGTCCTATCTCTGTAGGCATAGTTAGAAATTAGCATTTAAAAAACCTTTGAAATTCACAGAAAAAACCATAGGTTTCAGGCACGTTATAGTTAGGAATTAGCATTTAAAAAACCTCAGAAATTCACTGAAAAAACCATAGGTTTCAGGGGTGTTATAGTTAGCTGGACTTTTCACTTGTACAAAACCATTGAAATTCCCCCGTTATAGTTAGTTCAGCTAACTATAACTCGCGCGCCTGCAATGCACTGCTGATGACGTCACATATTACATCACTCATGACATGGTCAGTGACATCACTCATGACATCACTGATGACATCTCAAATGACATCACTGATGACATCACTGATGACATCATCCTTGTGATAGAGTGGCAGACCTCCTCTCACCCTAATATAACCTTTGATACACACATTCAAAAATAGAGACTAAAATTTTCAAAACAATGGACATACCAATACCAGTTACAACAACCTCTTCAGTAATTCTAAGATCCACATACACATCCACTCATTCACCAACAGTCCTATACAGTCACTCATACATGTACTCACTCATCATATGTACTCATACACCTATACATCCTGTTACACAATGCCACTCATCCATAGAGTTACTCACACACATAGTCACTCATGCTAATAAAGAATCAAACATACATTTACTTGCATATACAGTTATACACACACCACCATACTTACTTCTACGGAAACTTACACATACTTAGTCTTTTAAACAATCACTTATAGAAACACATACTTATTCATACAGGAACTCTTTCAATCTCTCACTCTCACATATACTCACATATATACACCAATAGTCACATATACTAGTTTAAAACATATGTAGTTACTCATAAAGACACTATTGAGACAGTCATTCACTCACTAACACACCCATACACACACTCATCCACCCATACAGTCCTGCACACATGCTGTGTTCAACACATACAAACAGTGAGTCACTCATTCATGCACCTATGCACTACGTAATACCCCCCACCGAACCATGCAGACACTCAGACTGATACTCAAAAAAACAACTATTAACCTATATAGACACCCATGTAGCTACTCACCAACCCATGCAGCCACTTATACACAAAGTGAGAGACTGATACAGATATTTACATATTTAAACATTACTCACTAAGCCATGTATTCACTATGATACACTTAATCAGTCAGTTACACAATCAATTTTTCAAAAACAAATCATCCATTTAGACACTTATATACCCATTTATTCTTCCATCGACCTTGAGATATACATATATAAAACATATTTAATTTTCAGAAAAACACACATTCACTGGATGATGTCATCAGTGATGTCATCAGTGATGTCATTTGAGATGTCATCAGTGATGTCATGAGTGATGTCACTGACCATGTCATGAGTGATGTAATATGTGACGTCATCAGCAGTGCATTGCGTGCGCGCGATTTATAGTTAGCTGAACTAACTATAACGGGGGAATTTCAATGGTTTTGTACAAGTGAAAAGTCCAGCTAACTATAACACCCCTGAAACCTATGGTTTTTTCAGTGAATATATATATATATATATATATATTACCTACTGGCGGTCGCCAGTAGGTAGATATAGTTAGGACCCTGTTTCCATAGGAAATCCCCAACATTCTATTTGGAATAACTTTGGCGCCGGTTGACGAATCCTCGCGAAATTTTCAAAATAGGTGGGGCGCTACGCTCCGCTCCTACCCTGAAAGTCTCGGGGGGATTCGTCAAGCAGGGGCCGAGAAAAAAGGGGGGTCCCAAAACGCGTTTTCCCCATGCATTTTTCCATAGGACCTTTAGACACAGCTACAGCCCGAACGGCTGAACAGAATTACTTGAAATTTGGCAGAGAGGTAGCCATAAGGTCAAGGAAGTGCCTTTTGCAGGTCTGGTGTAAATCTGTTCAGTATTTCCTGAGAAAATAGCATTTAAAAGCATATATATATGTGGGCGGAGCCTAACCACACATCTCATCCTGAGATCTGATTGGCTGTCAGCACTTCATCCAAGAAGTGTTGGCAGCCATCTTGGGACCAATATACATGATAGCACCTCATTAAAAAGCATTGCAGTTAATAGAAGGTTTTAAGACTTTAGTTACATTATAAATCATTTGTTGATGGTACCATACTCATTTTAGGAATTGTGGTATGTTCTAAGGTGATTTCACCATGTGAAAAAGCCTTCTGCTGGGATATCATGATTGAGAGAAAAATATTTTCTCATGCTTTTACCACAGAGGTTTGGAAGGTGATCTATAGGCTAAACTGAGAGCTTATTTTCTGTAAATTCACATTATCTTTCTCAGTCATGTGAGAATGAAGTCTGACATTCTCAGTAAAACATGTACATCCAACAAGGGCAGAGACTGTCAGTTGATTCCTTTGTGTTCTACTGCAGCTTCCCAGAGTGTTCCAAAGAACTACTAGAGCGCTAACAGTCCTACTTATGATAAACGTATGGCACACCTGAAGCCATCTTGCTTGGATTAAAGTGGTAACTCTTAAAACATTTAATTTAAAAAGGAACAAAATGAGGGGGTTCATTTTTCCATAAAAAGTATGATTAGTGCTGCAGAATGAAAAATTAGGGCACATTTTGAGTGACTTCTCAAATCCTCTTCTATTTCATTAAAAAATTCTGACATGCAGACTGAAACATGCACTTTCAATACCAGCAGCAGTTTTCCCTGGTGAGCAGTAGCTTTACTACAGTGATCTAATGAGCAAAAAGAGTGCTAACATTCTGAATTTATGGCAAATGTGTGACACATCTGAATGCCTTCTTGATGGAATCAAAGTAAAAAACTGAAAGTATTTCCTACTGAGGAGACTGCAGTAAATGAGGAAATTAGGAAACTTCATAACAAATAAGTCTCCCAAGATGGCCACCAGAGACAAAAGAGCCCAAATGTAGCCCAAATATCACCCAGATGTAGCCCAAGTATAGCCCAATGACAGAATGTCCCAGAATGTTCTTAAAAACAACTAGAGCGCTTACTGTCTTCATTATGACAAAAGTATGGCACACCTGAAGCCATCTTGATTGGAATAAACTGGTAACACTTAAAACATTTAATTTAAAAAGGAACACAATGAGGAGGTTCATTTTGCCATAGAAATTATGATTAATGCTGAAGAAAGAAAATGAGGGCACATTTTGAGTGACTTCTCAAATCCTCTTCTATTTCATTAAAAAATTCTGACATGCAGACTGAAACATGCACTTTTAATACCAGGAGCAGACTTCCATGGTGCAGTAGTTTTACTACAGTGATCTAATGAGCAACTAGAGTGCTAACATTCAGAATTTATGGCAAATGTGTGACATATCTGAATACCTTCATGATGGAATCAAAGTAAAAAACTGAAAGCATTTCCTACTGAGGAGACTGCAGTACATGAGGAAATTGGGAAACTTCATAACAAATAAATCTCCCAAGATGGCCACCGGAGACAAAAGAGCCCAAATGTAGCCCAAAATCACCCAGATGTAGCCCAAATATAGCCCAATGACAGAAGTGTGCAAAACACTTATTATTTTGTGTTTTTGCAGTGTTATATAGTGCAGACTTGTCAGGTATTGGAGTGCTTTACATGAGCATTGGTTACATCACACAAGAACAAATTCATTTTGGTTTTAGACATGGGGAGACTAAGTGATTTGACCAGAATCACAGAATGTCGAGCTGAAGCAGAAACTTCAACCTGGTTCCCCAGTTGCAAAGTCTGCAGTTCTGGAAGTAACACCACATCCTCTTCCCTAAGTGCAACATTTAATCAAGTGGTCAACTGGATAAAAAAACATAAAGATAACAAATAATTTAAAAGTGCTTTGTCGCTATTTGAAAACTCAGAAAATATGTCCTTATTTTAGTCTTTTAGAGCACTAACCATAATTTTGATGCCAATAAGACCCTCTCATATATGTAATTTCTAAAGGAAATGCTCTAGGTATTACAGTTTTGATTACATCAAGATGATGTCAGGCGTTCCACACTTTTGTAATAAATATAGAATGTTAGCAATCTAGTTGTTCATTAGGATACTGTTGAGAGGCAGAGGCCAGGGGCACGGACTCTGAAAATTGAAGGCAGGTAGGAGGGTGCAAAGGCAACAATTTAACCACACTGAGCAGGCAGGAAGGGCCGTGGAAGCACAACAGACTATGGAGGGCAGTGGAAAGGGGGGCAGGGGCAACAAACCAACAATACAGGACTTGCAAGAGAGGCTGTTGGAGGGAAGATCTATTACGGGTCAAGGAAGCTAGGGGCGGTCCCCAGATCCCCGGGAGCCACCACAGAACTGAGCAGGAGAGTGAGTCAGGGACAAAAGGGGCACCTTAATTTGAGCCGGGGTGCCTAGGAACGCTTGCTCCAAAAATGAAGAAAACAGACATATGAGACATGGAATTGGAGGCAGAATACAATGGCAGTTTAATGAGAAGATGCAACTTCAAAGAAACCGCAGAATAGAGACATAAAGTACAAAATACAGAATCCAGATAATCATACAGCTGTCATAATATTCTCTGTATCTCAATTAATGTACTGACAGAGAGAGAGAGAAAACACATCTATAAATGCATCATGAGAAACAAGTTACACCAAGGAAAATGTTACCTAGGAACACTCACGTTTACTCTTAGAGCAAGCATTCCTGCAATTACAATACAAAATCTTTTAAATGCAAAAGTAAAGAGAACAATGGTTAAACATAACATAACATTTCATATAGGTAAAATAGAATAAGATACTTCAAGCAAAGCAGAGCAAGACATTTTAAGCAAAGGAAGACAAGAGCTCCCAGCTCTTGGGGAAAACCTGCACTGCCTGTTAACCTACATACAGACGGCGAGGTAGTCCGTCGATATCTGTGGGTGCTCCCTTTTTATATCATTTTGTGGGCTCCTTTGCACGCTACATCTACCTACGTATGCTACCCAAAAGCTTCGTCTGCAGATTTTACCAGACATTTCGTCATTTACCCACTTAATGCTGACAATGGACTGGGTGAAAAGGTCAGTCTCTCAGGCCAATCGCTTATCGTAAGTTCCATAGAGCAAGCAGAAAATAATGGGTATTGTACGGGAATTCAATATATTCATGTATAAAATCTCCTCAGTTCTCCTAACTTGACGCTCTGCGGTTGCCACTTCCTCAAAAGCGGGAAACCTGCCCAGGAAGCAAGTACCAGTCCAGGATGCAGCCTACTGTATGTCGACAGCTTCAGGGGGATGTTGAACTTTGATACCGAGCACGGAGCACTCGGGTAGGGTGGGGGCTACTAGTTTGGATCAGAAGGCCTCGCAGACCTGCCTTCAGACTGCTATACACTAAATTTGCAGAGCTATGGTCAATTTAACAAAGAGGCCTACATATTGAACAGAAGGGCCTACACAGGGGTTTTATGCTGGCTGAGTGGTAAGGATGTCTCAGGATAATTATATAGCAACACAGGACCCGCTGGTCAATTTAATACGGCCTACAAATGCAGCTGGCAGGGCAAGGACAAGGGTCTCATACTTCAGGTGTGGACAGAACGGGCCAGGGGCCCCCTGTGATACAAAATCTACCCTCCTTCAAGGCTGTGGCAATGTAATAGACCATTGTGGGCAGAAGGAAGAGGCAATGGTAGTACAACCATACATGCCAACAGACCCGATTCAGCCAGGAAACGTCCAATGTTTTTAAGCTCAAATGGGCTTTATTTGATCTGTCTCCTGTCTACAATATCCTCTTTTTCAATGTAACTCAAAGGGGAAACTCAATACCCCAGTTTTTTTTCAAAATCTCCCTCTTACCAAGTTCAAAATGTTTGCAAGTATGGTACATTGGATCATGGAAGGAAATGGGATAGGGACATGGACTTGGATAACAGAGGACAGGAGGGACATGGAGAGGTGCTCCAAACTGACCCTGCAGGGCAGGCATCAGGGTTTGCAGCAGCACAATACACCACACAGGGCATGCAGGACGGGAGTGCAGCACAACAATCCATAGAAAGCAAGAGGGAGGGGACAGGACCATGCACATGGACAACAGAGAACAGAGGGGCAAGAGGCAATGGTAGCTAGCTGACCATAATGGACAGACAGGAGAGAAAGCTGCAGCATAACAGACCATAAAGGGCAGGAGGGACGGATCAGGGGCATTACAATGGAACAGACAAGCCAGGAGGGAGGGAGTAGGGCTGGGGGCAAGGGGGCAGGGCAGGAGCAGCAAGATAGCCATGGAGGTCAGGCAGGATGGGCACTAGAAGCAAGACACACCATGAAGAGCAACAGTGAGACTGTGATGGCATACACACAGACCATGGAGGGAAGGTGGGAGGGGGTCAGGGGCAGCTAACTGACCACACAGGGAAGGTGGGAGGGGCCATGGCAGCACAGAAGACCATGCATGGCAAGTGGGAGGGTTAGTGGCAGCACAATGGCTATGATGGGCAAGAAGGAGGGTGGAGGGGCATGCACAAAGGACGATGGAGGATAGAAGGGAGGGTCAGGACCTGTGCACAGACAAGAAAGTTCAGGGGAAGGGACCTCACAACAGACCACACGGGGCAGGCAGGAGGAGCAGTTGCAGCACAACAAACCAGGGAGGGCAGAAGGGTGTGGCAGTACAATGGACATGTAGGACAGGAGGAAGAGGATAGGGGCATGGCATGTGGACAGGCAGGGTGGAGGTGGCAGGGACAGGTTACAGTCATCTGACAATGCTAGGCAGGTGGGAGGGGAGTGGCAGCTCAACAGAACACTCAGAGTAGATAGGAGTGGCAGGTCCATGGGACATGGTGGGCAAAAAGGATGGAGCAGGGGCATGCACAAAGACATCAAAGGGCAGGGGGAAGGAGAATAGGGGCAGCAAGCTAAGCACAGAGTTTAAGCAGGAGGTCAATGATGGGGCATAGAATTGGGCAATGGAGGGCAGGAGGAGTGGACTGGTACATCATACTAAATTGAGGGCAGTGGCAGCACATCAGACCATGCATGGCAGGAGGGAGGAGGCTAGTCCATGGATTCACACAACAGAGGATAGGGAGGAAGGGGATGGGGCAGCAAGCTAACTGTTCAGAGAAGGCGGGTATTAGGAACTTTATTGTTTTTAAAACATTGTGTCTGTGCGAACTACTTAAAATATGAACAAGTATGCAGCATAATCTCACTTTTATTCAGGAAGAAGAGGACGTTTGTGACTGTGACTCCGGGCTCACTTGGCAGAAACACCCCCTGACCCTCCACCCCCTATCGCAAAATGTAATGCCCGTGAAAAGGGTAGGTGAACACAGTGTTATATAGAACATAGTCCTGAGAGCACGATTGAAAATGAAAACTAGATATAGTGTATGGTATAAACTATGCACCAAAAAGTGTGATATAAGATGAACTGGGCGTGAAATATAATATGCAATACATTGTGCGCAATGACAGATTCATTGGAGAGCGCGAGATAGCACAGGCACTAGCGCGTGCTATGCGATATGCGCCTTGGAGTGTAATATGCACAGGGCAGTGTTGTGTAACCTAACTAGTCTCTAAAGTTGTAATATAAAATATGTGCTGGGGAGTGTAACGTTGCATATGCACTGTGACAAAGATATGGATCCCAGATTGTAATATGTATGGCATAGCACTGTGCGTTATAACATAGGCATCGAGAAAGGCACGTTAGATGGGGCAATATAACCCGTGCGAAGACAAGTGTGGCATGACATATTCACGGGGTGGTGTTACAGTGCACATGGGCTAGAGAGTGTCATAGCATATGCACTAGCTAGTGGAATACAACACAGAGGTGTGTGGCACTCGGCAGGCAATGGTGGGTGTAACACAGCATTGGGCTCTGTCAGGAGCACGCTGTGACTCTCAAGTGATGTTCGTCCCCTTTCCAGAGAGTAAAATAAAAAGTATTACACATCCGGCAGTGGATGTGTGTTTTATTAACCGTGAGGGGGGTTTCTTGCATAGTTTTGGTCGAATTTTTGTCGAATCCCCTTTGAATGGCTTGGTGTGCATGTGTATTAAATGTGCCCGTCAATAGCTACCCATGTTTGTATAAATAAACGACAAGGGTGTCTACCAGGATTAGGCACGGTAGGGCATCAGACATGTCAGAGCTTCACTAGTGGTGTAAATACATTCCACGTGGATTCATTGCATGCATAGTCGCCTTATAATGAATATCACGCAAATCGTCATGGTGATAGGTACGTACGGTTTGTCCAGCATGTCCTAGGTGTGTCTATAAATATATATTTTTTAAAAATAATAAAAAACAGTGGCCGGCCCTGGGGATTGGGGTCAAAAAAATATAATTAGGAGACTGGCCCTGGGGGATGGGGTCATCAGGGCCAATAAATTAGAATAAGAAGGGGAACCAAACAGCCCCCCTTCTTAAAAAACTAAAATAAATAAAAGACTGGCATCGTGCCGGAGGCCATGCCCCCTCTGTGCAGCACTCTGCAAACGCGCCCCCAACAGGCATCTCCAGTATGCGCCAGGGAGCTGCGCTGCAGCCAGGTGTTCTGAGGCCAAGCCCCTTTTTACACCTCTCTGCAGCGCACCTCTGTGGCGCTTACTGGAGGTACCTAGTGGTCTAGTTTGACCCTAGGGACCCTTAGGATTCAAGGGGACTTAATCTCTCAACTTAGACCAGCCACAGGGCGCGTTTACACAGGGGTGAATGGAGGGGACGGGGCCTGAGGTGACGTGTGCAAACACGCATTATGGCACGTTTTAAATTGGGGATATAATTTCCCTTCAATACTGAGGGCCCCTGGGGGCTAACTAGCCCACCAAGTGCTTCCAGTAAGCGCCACTGAGCTGCATTGCAGAGAGGTGGTCCAGGCCGTGCCACTTTTTACACCTCTCTGCAACGCAGCTCTGTGGCACTTACTGGAGGTACCTAGTGGGCTAGTTGGACCCTAGGGACCCTCAGGATTCAAATGAACTTAATCTCCCAACTAAAAATGGACACAGGGCGTGTTTACACAGTGGTGAATGGAGGGGCCTGAGTTAACGTGTGCAAAAACGCCCTGTGGCCTGTTTTAAGAGGTAGTTTTAATCCCCATGCCCTATTATATACTAGGGGCTTACAGAGGAGGTCATGCTAATCACAGGGGGACCCCAACGCATAATGTTCCCTAGTGTATGTAGGTGTTTTCACTGTATTCTAAGTGTCTTTTAACATAGCACTGGCTCTAGGACTGGTTAGTCAGACTCAGTTACCACCAGTATCCGTCTGAAAAAGTTGAGGGTACAGGATGATTTTGCAACAAGGCTTCTTTCTGCTCTTCTTTTTGTTCTTTCTGCGCGTTATCCTTCTTCCTGCACTTATCTTCGTATTTGAGGACTTCTGTTGCTTCTTTCTGCACTTCTTTTGTTTCTTTCTGTGCATTTTTTCTTCTTTCTTCACATGTCCTATCTCTGTAGGCATAGTTAGAAATTAGCATTTAAAAAACCTTTGAAATTCACAGAAAAAACCATAGGTTTCAGGCACGTTATAGTTAGGAATTAGCATTTAAAAAACCTCAGAAATTCACTGAAAAAACCATAGGTTTCAGGGGTGTTATAGTTAGCTGGACTTTTCACTTGTACAAAACCATTGAAATTCCCCCGTTATAGTTAGTTCAGCTAACTATAACTCGCGCGCCTGCAATGCACTGCTGATGACGTCACATATTACATCACTCATGACATGGTCAGTGACATCACTCATGACATCACTGATGACATCTCAAATGACATCACTGATGACATCACTGATGACATCATCCTTGTGATAGAGTGGCAGACCTCCTCTCACCCTAATATAACCTTTGATACACACATTCAAAAATAGAGACTAAAATTTTCAAAACAATGGACATACCAATACCAGTTACAACAACCTCTTCAGTAATTCTAAGATCCACATACACATCCACTCATTCACCAACAGTCCTATACAGTCACTCATACATGTACTCACTCATCATATGTACTCATACACCTATACATCCTGTTACACAATGCCACTCATCCATAGAGTTACTCACACACATAGTCACTCATGCTAATAAAGAATCAAACATACATTTACTTGCATATACAGTTATACACACACCACCATACTTACTTCTACGGAAACTTACACATACTTAGTCTTTTAAACAATCACTTATAGAAACACATACTTATTCATACAGGAACTCTTTCAATCTCTCACTCTCACATATACTCACATATATACACCAATAGTCACATATACTAGTTTAAAACATATGTAGTTACTCATAAAGACACTATTGAGACAGTCATTCACTCACTAACACACCCATACACACACTCATCCACCCATACAGTCCTGCACACATGCTGTGTTCAACACATACAAACAGTGAGTCACTCATTCATGCACCTATGCACTACGTAATACCCCCCACCGAACCATGCAGACACTCAGACTGATACTCAAAAAAACAACTAATAACCTATATAGACACCCATGTAGCTACTCACCAACCCATGCAGCCACTTATACACAAAGTGAGAGACTGATACAGATATTTACATATTTAAACATTACTCACTAAGCCATGTATTCACTATGATACACTTAATCAGTCAGTTACACAATCAATTTTTCAAAAACAAATCATCCATTTAGACACTTATATACCCATTTATTCTTCCATCGACCTTGAGATATACATATATAAAACATATTTAATTTTCAGAAAAACACACATTCACTGGATGATGTCATCAGTGATGTCATCAGTGATGTCATTTGAGATGTCATCAGTGATGTCATGAGTGATGTCACTGACCATGTCATGAGTGATGTAATATGTGACGTCATCAGCAGTGCATTGCGTGCGCGCGATTTATAGTTAGCTGAACTAACTATAACGGGGGAATTTCAATGGTTTTGTACAAGTGAAAAGTCCAGCTAACTATAACACCCCTGAAACCTATGGTTTTTTCAGTGAATATATATATATATATATATATATTACCTACTGGCGGTCGCCAGTAGGTAGATATAGTTAGGACCCTGTTTCCATAGGAAATCCCCAACATTCTATTTGGAATAACTTTGGCGCCGGTTGACGAATCCTCGCGAAATTTTCAAAATAGGTGGGGCGCTACGCTCCGCTCCTACCCTGAAAGTCTCGGGGGGATTCGTCAAGCAGGGGCCGAGAAAAAAGGGGGGTCCCAAAACGCGTTTTCCCCATGCATTTTTCCAAAGGACCTTTAGACACAGCTACAGCCCGAACGGCTGAACAGAATTACTTGAAATTTGGCAGAGAGGTAGCCATAAGGTCAAGGAAGTGCCTTTTGCAGGTCTGGTGTAAATCTGTTCAGTATTTCCTGAGAAAATAGCATTTAAAAGCATATATATATGTGGGCGGAGCCTAACCACACATCTCATCCTGAGATCTGATTGGCTGTCAGCACTTCATCCAAGAAGTGTTGGCAGCCATCTTGGGACCAATATACATGATAGCACCTCATTAAAAAGCATTGCAGTTAATAGAAGGTTTTAAGACTTTAGTTACATTATAAATCATTTGTTGATGGTACCATACTCATTTTAGGAATTGTGGTATGTTCTAAGGTGATTTCACCATGTGAAAAAGCCTTCTGCTGGGATATCATGATTGAGAGAAAAATATTTTCTCATGCTTTTACCACAGAGGTTTGGAAGGTGATCTATAGGCTAAACTGAGAGCTTATTTTCTGTAAATTCACATTATCTTTCTCAGTCATGTGAGAATGAAGTCTGACATTCTCAGTAAAACATGTACATCCAACAAGGGCAGAGACTGTCAGTTGATTCCTTTGTGTTCTACTGCAGCTTCCCAGAGTGTTCCAAAGAACTACTAGAGCGCTAACAGTCCTACTTATGATAAACGTATGGCACACCTGAAGCCATCTTGCTTGGATTAAAGTGGTAACTCTTAAAACATTTAATTTAAAAAGGAACAAAATGAGGGGGTTCATTTTTCCATAAAAAGTATGATTAGTGCTGCAGAATGAAAAATTAGGGCACATTTTGAGTGACTTCTCAAATCCTCTTCTATTTCATTAAAAAATTCTGACATGCAGACTGAAACATGCACTTTCAATACCAGCAGCAGTTTTCCCTGGTGAGCAGTAGCTTTACTACAGTGATCTAATGAGCAAAAAGAGTGCAAACATTCAGAATTTATGGCAAATGTGTGACACATCTGAATGCCTTCTTGATGGAATCAAAGTAAAAAACTGAAAGTATTTCCTACTGAGGAGACTGCAGTAAATGAAGAAATTAGGAAACTTCATAACAAATAAGTCTCCCAAGATGGCCACCAGAGACAAAAGAGCCCAAATGTAGCCCAAATATCACCCAGATGTAGCCCAAGTATAGCCCAATGACAGAATGTCCCAGAATGTTCTTAAAAACAACTAGAGCGCTTACTGTCTTCATTATGACAAAAGTATGGCACACCTGAAGCCATCTTGATTGGAATAAACTGGTAACACTTAAAACATTTAATTTAAAAAGGAACACAATGAGGAGGTTCATTTTGCCATAGAAATTATGATTAATGCTGAAGAAAGAAAATGAGGGCACATTTTGAGTGACTTCTCAAATCCTCTTCTATTTCATTAAAAAATTCTGACATGCAGACTGAAACATGCACTTTTAATACCAGGAGCAGACTTCCATGGTGCAGTAGTTTTACTACAGTGATCTAATGAGCAACTAGAGTGCTAACATTCAGAATTTATGGCAAATGTGTGACATATCTGAATACCTTCATGATGGAATCAAAGTAAAAAACTGAAAGCATTTCCTACTGAGGAGACTGCAGTACATGAGGAAATTAGGAAACTTCATAACAAATAAATCTCCCAAGATGGCCACCGGAGACAAAAGAGCCCAAATGTAGCCCAAAATCACCCAGATGTAGCCCAAATATAGCCCAATGACAGAAGTGTGCAAAACACTTATTATTTTGTGTTTTTGCAGTGTTATATAGTGCAGACTTGTCAGGTATTGGAGTGCTTTACATGAGCATTGGTTACATCACACAAGAACAAATTCATTTTGGTTTTAGACATGGGGAGACTAAGTGATTTGACCAGAATCACAGAATGTCGAGCTGAAGCAGAAACTTCAACCTGGTTCCCCAGTTGCAAAGTCTGCAGTTCTGGAAGTAACACCACATCCTCTTCCCTAAGTGCAACATTTAATCAAGTGGTCAACTGGATAAAAAAACATAAAGATAACAAATAATTTAAAAGTGCTTTGTCGCTATTTGAAAACTCAGAAAATATGTCCTTATTTTAGTCTTTTAGAGCACTAACCATAATTTTGATGCCAATAAGACCCTCTCATATATGTAATTTCTAAAGGAAATGCTCTAGGTATTACAGTTTTGATTACATCAAGATGATGTCAGGCGTTCCACACTTTTGTAATAAATTTAGAATGTTAGCAATCTAGTTGTTCATTAGGATACTGTTGAGAGGCAGAGGCCAGGGGCACGGACTCTGAAAATTGAAGGCAGGTAGGAGGGTGCAAAGGCAACAATTTAACCACACTGAGCAGGCAGGAAGGGCCGTGGAAGCACAACAGACTATGGAGGGCAGTGGAAAGGGGGGCAGGGGCAACAAACCAACAATACAGGACTTGCAAGAGAGGCTGTTGGAGGGAAGATCTATTACGGGTCAAGGAAGCTAGGGGCGGTCCCCAGATCCCCGGGAGCCACCACAGAACTGAGCAGGAGAGTGAGTCAGGGACAAAAGGGGCACCTTAATTTGAGCCGGGGTGCCTAGGAACGCTTGCTCCAAAAATGAAGAAAACAGACATATGAGACATGGAATTGGAGGCAGAATACAATGGCAGTTTAATGAGAAGATGCAACTTCAAAGAAACCGCAGAATAGAGACATAAAGTACAAAATACAGAATCCAGATAATCATACAGCTGTCATAATATTCTCTGTATCTCAATTAATGTACTGACAGAGAGAGAGAGAAAACACATCTATAAATGCATCATGAGAAACAAGTTACACCAAGGAAAATGTTACCTAGGAACACTCACGTTTACTCTTAGAGCAAGCATTCCTGCAATTACAATACAAAATCTTTTAAATGCAAAAGTAAAGAGAACAATGGTTAAACATAACATAACATTTCATATAGGTAAAATAGAATAAGATACTTCAAGCAAAGCAGAGCAAGACATTTTAAGCAAAGGAAGACAAGAGCTCCCAGCTCTTGGGGAAAACCTGCACTGCCTGTTAACCTACATACAGACGGCGAGGTAGTCCGTCGATATCTGTGGGTGCTCCCTTTTTATATCATTTTGTGGGCTCCTTTGCACGCTACATCTACCTACGTATGCTACCCAAAAGCTTCGTCTGCAGATTTTACCAGACATTTCGTCATTTACCCACTTAATGCTGACAATGGACTGGGTGAAAAGGTCAGTCTCTCAGGCCAATCGCTTATCGTAAGTTCCATAGAGCAAGCAGAAAATAATGGGTATTGTACGGGAATTCAATATATTCATGTATAAAATCTCCTCAGTTCTCCTAACTTGACGCTCTGCGGTTGCCACTTCCTCAAAAGCGGGAAACCTGCCCAGGAAGCAAGTACCAGTCCAGGATGCAGCCTACTGTATGTCGACAGCTTCAGGGGGATGTTGAACTTTGATACCGAGCACGGAGCACTCGGGTAGGGTGGGGGCTACTAGTTTGGATCAGAAGGCCTCGCAGACCTGCCTTCAGACTGCTATACACTAAATTTGCAGAGCTATGGTCAATTTAACAAAGAGGCCTACATATTGAACAGAAGGGCCTACACAGGGGTTTTATGCTGGCTGAGTGGTAAGGATGTCTCAGGATAATTATATAGCAACACAGGACCCGCTGGTCAATTTAATACGGCCTACAAATGCAGCTGGCAGGGCAAGGACAAGGGTCTCATACTTCAGGTGTGGACAGAACGGGCCAGGGGCCCCCTGTGATACAAAATCTACCCTCCTTCAAGGCTGTGGCAATGTAATAGACCATTGTGGGCAGAAGGAAGAGGCAATGGTAGTACAACCATACATGCCAACAGACCCGATTCAGCCAGGAAACGTCCAATGTTTTTAAGCTCAAATGGGCTTTATTTGATCTGTCTCCTGTCTACAATATCCTCTTTTTCAATGTAACTCAAAGGGGAAACTCAATACCCCAGTTTTTTTTCAAAATCTCCCTCTTACCAAGTTCAAAATGTTTGCAAGTATGGTACATTGGATCATGGAAGGAAATGGGATAGGGACATGGACTTGGATAACAGAGGACAGGAGGGACATGGAGAGGTGCACCAAACTGACCCTGCAGGGCAGGCATCAGGGTTTGCAGCAGCACAATACACCACACAGGGCATACAGGACGGGAGTGCAGCACAACAATCCATAGAAAGCAAGAGGGAGGGGACAGGACCATGCACATGGACAACAGAGAACAGAGGGGCAAGAGGCAATGGTAGCTAGCTGACCATAATGGACAGACAGGAGAGAAAGCTGCAGCATAACAGACCATAAAGGGCAGGAGGGACGGATCAGGGGCATTACAATGGAACAGACAAGCCAGGAGGGAGGGAGTAGGGCTGGGGGCAAGGGGGCAGGGCAGGAGCAGCAAGATAGCCATGGAGGTCAGGCAGGATGGGCACTAGAAGCAAGACACACCATGAAGAGCAACAGTGAGACTGTGATGGCATACACACAGACCATGGAGGGAAGGTGGGAGGGGGTCAGGGGCAGCTAACTGACCACACAGGGAAGGTGGGAGGGGCCATGGCAGCACAGAAGACCATGCATGGCAAGTGGGAGGGTTAGTGGCAGCACAATGGCTATGATGGGCAAGAAGGAGGGTGGAGGGGCATGCACAAAGGACGATGGAGGATAGAAGGGAGGGTCAGGACCTGTGCACAGACAAGAAAGTTCAGGGGAAGGGACCTCACAACAGACCACACGGGGCAGGCAGGAGGAGCAGTTGCAGCACAACAAACCAGGGAGGGCAGAAGGGTGTGGCAGTACAATGGACATGTAGGACAGGAGGAAGAGGATAGGGGCATGGCATGTGGACAGGCAGGGTGGAGGTGGCAGGGACAGGTTACAGTCATCTGACAATGCTAGGCAGGTGGGAGGGGAGTGGCAGCTCAACAGAACACTCAGAGTAGATAGGAGTGGCAGGTCCATGGGACATGGTGGGCAAAAAGGATGGAGCAGGGGCATGCACAAAGACATCAAAGGGCAGGGGGAAGGAGAATAGGGGCAGCAAGCTAAGCAAAGAGTTTAAGCAGGAGGTCAATGATGGGGCATAGAATTGGGCAATGGAGGGCAGGAGGAGTGGACTGGTACATCATACTAAATTGAGGGCAGTGGCAGCACATCAGACCATGCATGGCAGGAGGGAGGAGGCTAGTCCATGGATTCACACAACAGAGGATAGGGAGGAAGGGGATGGGGCAGCAAGCTAACTGTTCAGAGAAGGCGGGTATTAGGAACTTTATTGTTTTTAAAACATTGTGTCTGTGCGAACTACTTAAAATATGAACAAGTATGCAGCATAATCTCACTTTTATTCAGGAAGAAGAGGACGTTTGTGACTGTGACTCCGGGCTCACTTGGCAGAAACACCCCCTGACCCTCCACCCCCTATCGCAAAATGTAATGCCCGTGAAAAGGGTAGGTGAACACAGTGTTATATAGAACATAGTCCTGAGAGCACGATTGAAAATGAAAACTAGATATAGTGTATGGTATAAACTATGCACCAAAAAGTGTGACATAAGATGAACTGGGCGTGAAATATAATATGCAATACATTGTGCGCAATGACAGATTCATTGGAGAGCGCGAGATAGCACAGGCACTAGCGCGTGCTATGCGATATGCGCCTTGGAGTGTAATATGCACAGGGCAGTGTTGTGTAACCTAACTAGTCTCTAAAGTTGTAATATAAAATATGTGCTGGGGAGTGTAACGTTGCATATGCACTGTGACAAAGATATGGATCCCAGATTGTAATATGTATGGCATAGCACTGTGCGTTATAACATAGGCATCGAGAAAGGCACGTTAGATGGGGCAATATAACCCGTGCGAAGACAAGTGTGGCATGACATATTCACGGGGTGGTGTTACAGTGCACATGGGCTAGAGAGTGTCATAGCATATGCACTAGCTAGTGGAATACAACACAGAGGTGTGTGGCACTCGGCAGGCAATGGTGGGTGTAACACAGCATTGGGCTCTGTCAGGAGCACGCTGTGACTCTCAAGTGATGTTCGTCCCCTTTCCAGAGAGTAAAATAAAAAGTATTACACATCCGGCAGTGGATGTGTGTTTTATTAACCGTGAGGGGGGTTTCTTGCATAGTTTTGGTCGAATTTTTGTCGAATCCCCTTTGAATGGCTTGGTGTGCATGTGTATTAAATGTGCCCGTCAATAGCTACCCATGTTTGTATAAATAAACGACAAGGGTGTCTACCAGGATTAGGCACGGTAGGGCATCAGACATGTCAGAGCTTCACTAGTGGTGTAAATACATTCCACGTGGATTCATTGCATGCATAGTCGCCTTTTAATGAATATCACGCAAATCGTCATGGTGATAGGTACGTACGGTTTGTCCAGCATGTCCTAGGTGTGTCTATAAATATATATTTTTTAAAAATAATAAAAAACAGTGGCCGGCCCTGGGGATTGGGGTCAAAAAAATATAATTAGGAGACTGGCCCTGGGGGATGGGGTCATCAGGGCCAATAAATTAGAATAAGAAGGGGAACCAAACAGCCCCCCTTCTTAAAAAACTAAAATAAATAAAAGACTGGCATCGTGCCGGAGGCCATGCCCCCTCCGTGCAGCACTCTGCAAACGCGCCCCCAACAGGCATCTCCAGTATGCGCCAGGGAGCTGCGCTGCAGCCAGGTGTTCTGAGGCCAAGCCCCTTTTTACACCTCTCTGCAGCGCACCTCTGTGGCGCTTACTGGAGGTACCTAGTGGTCTAGTTTGACCCTAGGGACCCTTAGGATTCAAGGGGACTTAATCTCTCAACTTAGACCAGCCACAGGGCGCGTTTACACAGGGGTGAATGGAGGGGACGGGGCCTGAGGTGACGTGTGCAAACACGCATTATGGCACGTTTTAAATTGGGGATATAATTTCCCTTCAATACTGAGGGCCCCTGGGGGCTAACTAGCCCACCAAGTGCTTCCAGTAAGCGCCACTGAGCTGCATTGCAGAGAGGTGGTCCAGGCCGTGCCACTTTTTACACCTCTCTGCAACGCAGCTCTGTGGCACTTACTGGAGGTACCTAGTGGGCTAGTTGGACCCTAGGGACCCTCAGGATTCAAATGAACTTAATCTCCCAACTAAAAATGGACACAGGGCGTGTTTACACAGTGGTGAATGGAGGGGCCTGAGTTAACGTGTGCAAAAACGCCCTGTGGCCTGTTTTAAGAGGTAGTTTTAATCCCCATGCCCTATTATATACTAGGGGCTTACAGAGGAGGTCATGCTAATCACAGGGGGACCCCAACGCATAATGTTCCCTAGTGTATGTAGGTGTTTTCACTGTATTCTAAGTGTCTTTTAACATAGCACTGGCTCTAGGACTGGTTAGTCAGACTCAGTTACCACCAGTATCCGTCTGAAAAAGTTGAGGGTACAGGATGATTTTGCAACAAGGCTTCTTTCTGCTCTTCTTTTTGTTCTTTCTGCACGTTATCCTTCTTCCTGCACTTATCTTCGTATTTGAGGACTTCTGTTGCTTCTTTCTGCACTTCTTTTGTTTCTTTCTGTGCATTTTTTCTTCTTTCTTCACATGTCCTATCTCTGTAGGCATAGTTAGAAATTAGCATTTAAAAAACCTTTGAAATTCACAGAAAAAACCATAGGTTTCAGGCACGTTATAGTTAGGAATTAGCATTTAAAAAACCTCAGAAATTCACTGAAAAAACCATAGGTTTCAGGGGTGTTATAGTTAGCTGGACTTTTCACTTGTACAAAACCATTGAAATTCCCCCGTTATAGTTAGTTCAGCTAACTATAACTCGCGCGCCTGCAATGCACTGCTGATGACGTCACATATTACATCACTCATGACATGGTCAGTGACATCACTCATGACATCACTGATGACATCTCAAATGACATCACTGATGACATCACTGATGACATCATCCTTGTGATAGAGTGGCAGACCTCCTCTCACCCTAATATAACCTTTGATACACACATTCAAAAATAGAGACTAAAATTTTCAAAACAATGGACATACCAATACCAGTTACAACAACCTCTTCAGTAATTCTAAGATCCACATACACATCCACTCATTCACCAACAGTCCTATACAGTCACTCATACATGTACTCACTCATCATATGTACTCATACACCTATACATCCTGTTACACAATGCCACTCATCCATAGAGTTACTCACACACATAGTCACTCATGCTAATAAAGAATCAAACATACATTTACTTGCATATACAGTTATACACACACCACCATACTTACTTCTACGGAAACTTACACATACTTAGTCTTTTAAACAATCACTTATAGAAACACATACTTATTCATACAGGAACTCTTTCAATCTCTCACTCTCACATATACTCACATATATACACCAATAGTCACATATACTAGTTTAAAACATATGTAGTTACTCATAAAGACACTATTGAGACAGTCATTCACTCACTAACACACCCATACACACACTCATCCACCCATACAGTCCTGCACACATGCTGTGTTCAACACATACAAACAGTGAGTCACTCATTCATGCACCTATGCACTACGTAATACCCCCCACCGAACCATGCAGACACTCAGACTGATACTCAAAAAAACAACTAATAACCTATATAGACACCCATGTAGCTACTCACCAACCCATGCAGCCACTTATACACAAAGTGAGAGACTGATACAGATATTTACATATTTAAACATTACTCACTAAGCCATGTATTCACTATGATACACTTAATCAGTCAGTTACACAATCAATTTTTCAAAAACAAATCATCCATTTAGACACTTATATACCCATTTATTCTTCCATCGACCTTGAGATATACATATATAAAACATATTTAATTTTCAGAAAAACACACATTCACTGGATGATGTCATCAGTGATGTCATCAGTGATGTCATTTGAGATGTCATCAGTGATGTCATGAGTGATGTCACTGACCATGTCATGAGTGATGTAATATGTGACGTCATCAGCAGTGCATTGCGTGCGCGCGATTTATAGTTAGCTGAACTAACTATAACGGGGGAATTTCAATGGTTTTGTACAAGTGAAAAGTCCAGCTAACTATAACACCCCTGAAACCTATGGTTTTTTCAGTGAATATATATATATATATATATATATATATATATATATATATATATATATATATATATATTCACTGAAAAAACCATAGGTTTCACACACGTTATAGTTAGGAATTATCATTTACAAAACCTTGCAAATTCACTTAAAAAACCATAGGTTTCACACATGTTATAGTTAGCTGTACATTTCACTCGTAAAAAACCAATGAAATTCCACGTTATAGTTAGATCAGGTAACTATAACTTGCGCGACCACAATAAACTGCTGATGACGTCACATATTACATCACTCATGACATGGTCAGTGACATCACTCATGACATCACTGATGACATCTGAAATTACACATTGTGGATTGCGGTCGCGCAAGTTATAGTTACCTGATCTAACTATAATGTGGAATTTCATTGGTTTTTTACGAGTGAAATGTACAGCTAACTATAACATGTGTGAAACCTATGGTTTTTTAAGTGATATATATATATATATATTCACTGAAAAAACCATAGGTTTCACACACGTTATAGTTAGGAATTATCATTTACAAAACCTTGCAAATTCACTTAAAAAACCATAGGTTTCACACATGTTATAGTTAGCTGTACATTTCACTCGTAAAAAACCAATGAAATTCCACGTTATAGTTAGATCAGGTAACTATAACTTGCGCGACCACAATAAACTGCTGATGACGTCACATATTACATCACTCATGACATGGTCAGTGACATCACTCATGACATCACTGATGACATCTGAAATTACACATTGTGGATTGCGGTCGCGCAAGTTATAGTTACCTGATCTAACTATAATGTGGAATTTCATTGGTTTTTTAAGAAGTGAAATGTACAGCTAACTATAACATGTGTGAAACCTATGGTTTTTTAAGTGAATTTGCAAGGTTTTGTAAATGATAATTCCTAACTATAACGTGTGTGAAACCTATGGTTTTTTCAGTGAATATATATATATATGTATATGTATATATATATTCACTGAAAAAACCATAGGTTTCAGACATGGTATAGTTAGCGGAAATTTTACTGATAAAAAACCAATGAAATTCCCCCGTTATAGTTAGTGCAGGCAACTATAACTCACGCGACCGCAATCCTCTGCTGATGCTAATACTGTATTTAGACACTTATTTGCCCATGTCTTCTTCCATAAATTTTTAGCTATACATATATTACAAATATTTTTTTTTCATAAAGACACATATGTCATCAGCAGAAGATTGCGGTCGCGTGAGTTATAGTTGCCTGCACTAACTATAACGGGGGAATTTCATTGGTTTTTTATCAGTAAAATTTCCGCTAACTATAACATGTCTGAAACCTATGGTTTTTTCAGTGAATATATATATATATATAATTTCTTGGAATGTGGCAGGATTAGCTGTAAAACTTGTTGACGGGAGGTGCCTCCAATTCATCAGACGTTTTCATATTATTTGAATTCAGGGAACCTAGGAGACTGAAAACACTCTTTTTCTTTTTTTTTTTATTTTATTTTTATTTCTTTTTTTTATTTTTTTTTGTCCTCATATGCCACCGAGGTTATAGATGCGCAATCAATCGGATTACAAGCAATATGCTGGCACAGTTCGAACCAACTGGGAGGGATAGTCATGGAGCCGGGACCTCATCCCACAGCAGAAAAGCTTGACATACCAGGGACCGCCATACCATAACCTCAGAAATTCAGCTGGGGTGCCACCCAAGTGCTGAAAGAAGGGAATCAAAGTACCGCTTATGCCAAGCAGTTGTAAATATGGCTTAATCATTGGACCTGGGGAAAAAAAAAACACTCTTTTTCTTGAAGAATATAAAATGTTTTTCCGCCTGGCAGAGTGTTCAAGATCAAGAAGAGCAAGGGGTGGTTTAATTATCTTCACAGACCTCAGGATTCAGCCCTTGGCGTGGGATTCTAAAGTTGTACAAGGTCTCACAATAACAAGTTAATCACATCGATTCACACTAATAAATTTTTATAATGCGAAATGGAAAAACCATGGGCCTGCAAGCCATGCAGAATTAGGTGGGCGCCTTGAGCAAATAAAGGAAGAAGGTCTGCTTCAGGCACAACTAATTTTAGTGGAAGATTTTAATTGTCACTTATGTCCTGACTTAGCAGCGACCAGGCGAGATTGGTCCACTTGTACGATTAGGGAGGGACTGCACATGGAGCATACCCCAGAAGGGTGGGAATTGAATGCCGTCCTAAACACTCATGGCTTAACACATACATTGGACCTGCTTGCTAAATCCCCTGACTCTCCTGTGCCTCCAACCTGCAAAGGCAGGGGTTGTGCCACATCTATAGATTTCGTTTTTGTTTCATTTCCCTTGAGGCGGTTTATATCCTCTTTTAACATTCAACACGGCCAGTTTAGTGATCATACCCCTTTGACCTTGGCGCTGGAAGTGCCAGGAACTCAGACTATACCCCGTAGGATAAATGTGGGCACGATTTCTGTATCTGATCAAGGGAGGCACTTAAGGTGGTCACAATTGGATGTTACTGCTTTTAATCAATCTTTATTCAGAATAAGCCTGCAGAAGATCCTGACTTGTCTAGATCTGCAAGCTCCTGGGGAAGAAACCCTCCAGGCATTTATTGCTATTGCACAATCAATTGCTGGCTTGCTGATAGTCCTGGTAGCCGCTTCCCGCACTGAACTCCCGAGATGGTTCGCTAGTGAGTGCTTCTGGGCTCTGCAGCAACTTAAGAGGACCTTGAAACAGACTCCGCTTGATAGCTCCCAGGTGGCAACCTGTTGCATTAACTATAAGTGGGCCGTCAAGGGCCGGAAGTGCTTGCTGCAAAAACAAGCTTGGGAGGAGTTAGCAGAGGCATGTGAGGAAAAGGATTGTACTCGATTCTGGAGAATTATCAACAGCCCCTGTTTTCAGAAGTGGATAAACCAGGGCTAAGTCCTAACATTACCCCAGAGCAATGGAAGGCCCACAGCCTTGCCCATAGCAAGGTACCCACACAGGACCTAAATCCCCCTCACAGAGCTGAACCCATTACCTTCACTCTTGATGAGGTCAGACTGGGAATTGAGGAATCGTACCGTAATTACCTTTTTCATAGCAAAATAGAGGTATGGGCACCAGCACTTACTAGGGTTTTAAATGCTGCAGTAACAACAGTAGTGCCTTCCTCGTGGTCTACTGCCTCCATTGTACCGATTTTCAAGAAAGGAGAAAGGGACAATACTCATTGTTTGCGCCCCATATCTCTTATTGATGCCGCAGTGAAAGTCCTTGGCCAGGTCCTACTAAATAGGCTCTCCAATTGGGCGGATATCCACCAAATAATCTCGGAGGTGCAATATAGGGAAATTAACCACAGACCAGTGCTTTAATCTTTATCTTCTAATTGAGCAATAAACAATAGCTAAACCTGGAGCCTGTTTTTCAGCTTTATGGACCTCACCTCGGCCTTTGACTGGGTGAATCGTAGCAAACTGTGGCACCTCCTTGGAGAACTTGAGGTGATTACTACAGTTTTATTGACCTCACATTTTAACACCACTTCCGCAGTCAGATACACCCAGGAAGGGAATATTACTGATCATTTTAAATGCTCAAGCGTGGTTAGACAAGGATGTATATTAGCCCTTTTTTTATTGACGTTATATATTAACGGACTTGACTCCTCCCTGACAGCCCTACAAGCCGATACCCCTAGGATAGGAATGAGACCGGTCCACGTCTTGCTGTATATGGACGACGCTGTACTGCTAGCATGAAAACCGAGGGGCCTGCAGGTCCTACTTGATGGGTTTGTGTCTTTTATGAGTGAGATGGATCTGTCACCGAACCTATCCAAATGGTATATTATGGAAATTGGAAAACAGGCCAGTAGACACAACACCTATAATGTAGGCATACACAGCATAGTGAAGGTCCTGCCTTCTCTTATTTGGCAATCAGATTTGATGAGCAACTTAATTTTAAATACCTACAGGAGGGGAAGCTTTTAGACATGAAAAAAAGATCACTGGGAGCAATTGCAAACTATGGCCATAGATTAGGCACATGGTAACCGGGCATAATTTTTTTTATTTGGGTTGAATTTTTTTATTGAATTTTATCATGAAATACAGAGTAACACAGAAATACTAAAACAATGAATTATTGATAATATTAAATACATATGTTGATGATAAATATGAATCATATTATATATAAATATTAAAATGAATAAATCAGTGAGTAGATATATGGTATAAAGAACATGAATAAGAACTGGATATTATACATATAATATATAAAATATGAATGACTCTAAATATAAAGGAGAATGACTTTGTACAGGAAAATAAAATAATTCGATCAGAGCACAAAAATTAAAAAGTGAGGAGAAAATTGATATGAAAAGTGGAAGAAAGAAGAAAAGAAGAGAAAAGAGATAAACTGTAAAGAAGACTAAGAGAACAGTGAGAGATAATAGAGCCAGAGGACGGGAGGGAGGAGAAGGAGGACGGGAGTGGGGGAAATAAATTGATGAAGGATAAAGGAAAGGGAAAAAGAAAAGAAATACACAAAATATGAAATAATGAATTAGTTAATTCAAGTGTTTGCAGTAGGAGAGAGAGTGGAGTTGGCATCAGTGTTAAGTTCAGTTTTTAAAAAAGAAGACCAGGTCTGGAGAAATACATCAACTTGATCTTGAAGGTTATAAATTGTGCGCTCATGTAGGGCTGTTTGCATCATTGCCACCAGCCATTCTTCCTGAGAGGGTGGAGAAGGAGACTTCCAATGACGCAAAATACAGATTTTAGCTGTAGCCAATGGAGTGTGTAGAAGACGTATTTGTGATTTAGAAAGTTTTGGAAAGTGTCGAAAATCATGTAGAAGGATTGTGGCAGGTGTAAATGGTAAGGATAATGGCATTGTGGAATGTAAAGTCTTGCCAACAAAGGACCAAAAGGACCTTGTTGCTGGGCAATCGCAAATGATATGAACTATGTCACAACCAGAGGTGGAACATCTCCAGCAATTAGTGTGTGAAAGCAATCCAGCTTTATGTAACTTAGTTGGTGACCAGTGCCATTCATGAAGGATTTTAAATATACAAAATTTAAGCCTTGCTTCACGAACGCCTTTATGTAATCCCTCCAGTATCTTGTCCCATTCAGAAGCCGTAAATGAAATAGATAAACGAGATTGCCATTTATTTTGGAGAGCATACGAGAGAGATTGTGAATATAAAGGAGACATAAAGGTTTTATAAAGACCAGAGGTCACTCCTCTAAACTTTCCCCACAGATTTAGGTAAGATGGTATTGGGGACACCTGCAACACCCAAGGGGGAGATCCCAAGTGTTTCCTCAGACATTGTTGAAGTTGAGAGTATCTAGAGGAGTGTTGTATAGGAAGATTAAATTCCTCACATAATTGAGAAAATGATTTAAAATTTCCATCATGAAGAAGTTGATCTGGGGAGTAAATACCAGCTGCTTGCCATAAAGGCCAGGATAAAGTGCGACCATTGATATGGATAGCTGAATTGTTCCAAAGAGGAGCCTTACCATGAATACCCGCGTTTGAGCCTAGTATACGATGCCCCCTTTGCCAAGATTTGTGCATGACTGATAAGATCGGATTCTTGGGATCAGAAGAACTAGTGCCACTACCATATAAAAGAGAAAGATCTGAGTTCTTGGATAAAAGATGACGCTCAATGGAAACCCATTGTGGAACATCTTTAGTTCCTGGCAAAAAATAAGAAAACTGGGAGATGTGTAGAGCAAGGGAATAGTGTTCAATGGATGGAAGACCCATACCTCCACATAACTGATGGGCTTTTAATTTTGTTATAGCAAGACATGGTTTAGCTGAGCCCCATATAAAAATCTTAATCTTAGAATCTATTAATCTAAGGGTAGCTAAAGGAATCTGGAGGGGAAGCATACCTAAAACATAGATGAAACGAGGAAGGGTGACCATTTTGATAGCTTGTACTCTACCCCAAATAGATAAACCCAGAGCTTTCCACTTATCAAAATCCCTCTGCATTTGAGAAAGTAAAGGAGCTAAGTAATCTTCAACCATATCTTCCAAACCTTTGTTGACCAAAATTCCTAGATATTTAAGATGTGAGGACTGCCAATGAAAAGGGAATCCATGAATCACTGCCCTTGTAGTGCCATTAGAAATGGGTAACGCTTCACTTTTGTCCCAATTTATTTTGTAACCCGAAAAGGAGGAGAAATCATTATTTGAAGAAGGGATGGAAGAGATCGAGGAAGATTAGTAAGAGTAAGAAGAATATCATCTGCATATAAATAGATTTTAGAATGTCCAATTGGGAGAGGCACACCTATAATATCATCAGATTGACGGATAGCAGCAGCAAGTGGTTCCATAGCTAAAAGAAAAAGAAGGGGGGACAACGGGCAACCCTGACGTGTTCCCCTCCGTATTGGAAATGCATTGGACAAAAAAACACCGCAATTAACCTGAGCTGAGGGATTGTCATAATAAACGCACTTTATTGATGAATTGATCACCCAAACCAAATCTATGCATAATGGTAAAAAGGTATTCCCACTCAATGCGGTCAAACGCTTTTTCTGCATCAAGCGAAAGGGCCAAGGTATCTTCTGAAAGATGTTTAGCAGACCACAAGGTGTGGGCCAGGGAGCGGAGATGGTTCTGAGAAGAACGCCCTGGTACAAAGCCTACTTGAGTGAAATGTATTAAAGAAGGCAGTACTTTGCGGAGTCGAGACGCCAAGATGCTAGCCAAGATTTTAATATCACAATTTAATAAAGAAATGGAACGATGGCTACCGCACAAAAGAGGGTCTTTGCCAGGTTTACGTAGTACAGCTATAACTGCTTTATTAGAGAGAGGGCCCAATGATGATTCTTTATCAGCCTCAAGAAATGCAGCATGTAACGTATCAATTATACTATGACCTGCCCATCTATAAAATTCAGCAGGGATGCCATCTTCCCCAGGAGCTTTATGATAAGGCAGAGCAGTAATGGCTTTAGAGATCTCATCTCTTGTGATTTCACCATCAAGCAGAGCTCTACCATCATCAGAAAGACGCGGAAGACTCACCTTCTCTAAAAAAGAGGACATCTTACCTAGGTCTATTTGACTACCTGGAGTATATAAGGATTGATAAAAGGAGGCAAATTCATTAACTA
Organism: Triturus cristatus; assembly: GCF_964204655.1. Classification (NCBI taxonomy): domain Eukaryota; kingdom Metazoa; phylum Chordata; class Amphibia; order Caudata; family Salamandridae; genus Triturus; species Triturus cristatus. The sequence continues at coordinate 1,195,436,855 of NC_140579.1, forward strand.
TCTCTTGGGGCCTTGTAAGTATGTCACCTTGAGTTGATCGAATAGCTGGAATAGCCATTGCTGCTTCCCATTGACGTAATTGTGCAGCCAAAAACCTCCCGGCCTTCTCCCCTTGCTCGTAATGTCTTCCTTTCATCCTTTGTAAAGCAAATTCAGCTTTGGATGTAAAGAGACTATTAAGAGACATACATGCTTGCTCCAATAACTTGCGATTATGTAAGGTAGGATCCGACATATATAAACGGGAATAGAGTTGAATATCTCGTTCTAATTCTGTCTGCTTTGCAATATTATTCTTATTGGCAAGTGCTGCATCGCGCATTAGTTGCCCTCTAATAGTGGTTTTAGCCGCCGCCCAAACAATTCTGCTGGAGGTGACAGAACCCTGGTTAATAGAGAGATAGTCCTGTAGATGGGATTGTAACTGAAGTTTACCCTTGGGCGTCCTGTGTCTTTGAATGCTCATACGCCATGGTTTACGCCCTGGCCGGGATAGACCTAAATCTAAAGATAAAAGGACAGGAGAATGATCAGACAAGGCTGCTTCTAGGATACGTGATTCCGTGACTAATTGAACCGCTTTGTGCGATATCATAAAATAGTCTAAGCCTAAAAATGTACCATGTGAGGATGAGAAGAACGTATATTCTTTGTCTTGTGGATGACTAAGACGCCAATGATCAACCAAACCGTTATCCAAAAATATGTCATTTAATATCGCTCTATCCGCTGCATTGGCCTTATCAAACGAACCAGTTTTATCTAAAATAGGATCTTGTACCAAATTCCAATCCCCACCAATGAGGTATTGCGAGGCATCAATTTCTGTGAGGAGGCGATTCAATTGAAGGAAAAAAGACTTTTTAGTGCCAATCGGAGCATAAATAGACCCAAGACAGATGTAAGAATTCCCGATACGTAATTTGGCAAATACATATCGACCATCAGGATCTGACCAAGTCTTGGAGATCGTGACTGGAAGTGATCTGCGGATAAGAATTGCAACTCCACATTTGCGGACAGGATTAGTATCTGTGGGGTCATTTTTGTAAATGCTGCTGTGAATGCCCTTCCCCACCCAATCTCTGCAACGTTTGTCAGATTCAATCTCATCGAGGTGCGTTTCTGTTAATAAAGCTATGTCTACATATTTGGACTGTAAATAAGAAAGTACCTTCTTCCGTTTAATGTAATGAGTGAGCCATGGACATTCCAAGTATTGGTAGATAAAGGATGAATATTAGCCATGATGAGATACAATCAAAAGGGATTGGGAATCAATGTATTAGTCAAAAATGGGAAAAATAAGAGGTAGGAATACAATGGGAGGGAATAAGGCTGTATGGGAAGGGAGAGTACTCTGGTTGATAAGAAATAGAAAAGTGTAAGAAAATAAGAGTTTTACAGGTTAAGAAATTTTAGTATATGAAAAGAAAAAGACTTATGGAGGACAAACGTGATAAAGAAGCAAATAAAGAATATAATAAAGTATTGTATAGAACAATAGAGAAAGATATAAGAAAATGTAAAAGAAGGTTCTTATTGATATATATTAGAGAGATCAAAATGTTCTATGTAATCAGTATATTTCTGGCTGTTAAAATATAAAAGAGAATCAAAAAAGTTTATATAGATTCGTTACCTACAACTTTTAACTTTTAACCGCGGTTCTGGTCTCACTGGAGCACCTCTACGAGTACAGACACCTTAAGGAGGGTGGACAATTAAAATGAATATCAGCCAGGACAATAAATTAGAAAAGCTGTAAAGAGAGTGAAAAATCCTGTGACCCAAATACATATAATAGTATGCGTTAGGAGGATAAGCACATTTCATTAAGAAACATAGATAAGCATTAAACGGGTCTAAAAGCAAAAAATGAATGAGAATGAATACCAGAAGTTAAAGTAAACTAATAAAATGATCATTCATAAATCCAATTCTCATAATATTTACATAATAAACGACATGTGATAACTTAAATTCATAAATAACTATAAGAAAAACCGTTGGCATTATTTAAGAAAGAATGTCAGCATTGTACAGATGGATAAAAAGCCTGTTCTTAAAAAGTGAGATAGTAATACATTAAAAGCACATATCATAGCATATAACATATGACCAATGTGAAATAAAATTATAAATAATGTATAGAATAAAATTCTTTTGCTAAAGGGACTGAAATAAGTTACATATTAAAATACATAGTAAGTATATCCATAAGGAAAAACACTCAGTAATATATTATAATCATCTATAATAAATATAAGTAGAACTTATTCATCTTTCTGGCTGAAGAGTAAGATGTAAGTACACACAAGGAGTAAGCATTAACTGAACTTAAAGAGTCCGGTAAATTGATAAAACGATATTAACTAAGACCGTAACTATGAGGATAATAAATAGGGACTCAACTCATTCTCCATCTGGAGCAGATTTTAAGGGAGATCTTAGAACTTATTCATCTTTCTGGCTGAAGAGTAAGATGTAAGTACACACAAGGAGTAAGCATTACCTGAACTTAAAGAGTCCGGTAAATTGATAAAACGATATTAACTAAGACCGTAACTATGAGGATAATAAATAGGGACTCAACTCATTCTCCATCTGGAGCAGATTTTAAGGGAGATCTGGACTTATCTCTACGTTGATCTTGTGTGGTAGTAATTACAGACTGCAAGGCGGACGCTTGATCCTCGTGTATACGAAAAGGTCGCTCTGTTTCTCTACCTCGAGGACGCACATCCCCAAGGTTGCGACGCCTTTTATCTGTCGACTGTTGAGGTTGTGTAGAACTTTGACCAGACTGCTCATGAGAAATATGTTGTACATCCATATCCTGAACTGTTAAACTGTCTAGAAACTGCTGTAAGTCTTCAGGGTTGTAAAAGTCTTGTGATTCACCATTTTTAGTAAGGCGGAAGCGAGCTGGGTCAAACAGGCCATACTTGATATCCAACTTCCGCAGTTGTGGTCGCATAGCTAAGAATAGTTTCCTTCTTTCGTTGGTTTCTCTCGAGAAGTCAGCTGCCATATGTATTTGATGACCATCATAGATGTAAGATCTTTGCGTGTGAGCTGATATTAGTATCTGTCTGACTTGCTCATGTCTCAGAAAACAAGCAATTAGAGGCCGTGGTCGAGAATCCAGGTTTGGTCGTGGAGGACCAATACGATGAGCACGTTGGATTTCCAATGGTGGGTCAAAAGTAGTACCAAGTAATTTGGGAAGAATTTTACATAGAAATAACCGAGCATTTTGGCCTTCAATTTTCTCCGGAAATCCAAAGAAGCGAACATGGTCTCTTCTATTGCGATCTTCCAAGTCAACAAGCTTACTGCGAAGGAGTAGAAAATCCTGGTCCCTGTTCTGTACTGAGTCAAGCCTGTTTTCCACTACAGTTAATCGCCGATCCAGCCCATCAGTTTTTTGATGAAATTGCGCAATATCCGCTCTAATGGATGTGGTTTCTGTCGTGAGGGAGGAAAGGTTATTATCCATTTCTGTCAGACGGCAACTAATAGTTGAAATTTCCTGCAAAATACGATTCATAGTTGCTGCTGACTCAGCGGTTGAGTTGACCAAAGATGAAGTAGGTGGTGATGGGGGTGAACCTTTAGTAGGCATAGTGCGCAGTTGCTTATGTGTGTCTACAAGAGGAGACAATTTAGAATTTTTGTTGTAATTTTTGTGATTAGACATCTGTAAAATGTGTCCGCAGAGTGTTGAAAAAACCAGACACAAATGAAGCGATTAACAATCAGATGCAAACAATTGGAGCACGTAGGGGTTAATATGAGGGTGAAAGAGTAAATTTATCACACTTAGGGCCATATGTAGGTAGGCCAGAAATACCGATTCCTAAATACCGAATTTTACCGATTCGGTATTTAGAAATCTGTATTTGCTATGTACCAAATAGTTCGGTAAAAAATACCGAATCGGTAAAGTTCGGTAAATGAATACCGAATCCACAATACCGACCGGAGTTTCGAATCGGTATCTACCGATTCGGTAAATACCGAATCGGTATTTACCGAATCGGAAATTCAAATACACATCATTTGAGGAATCAGCCAATCCTGTGCAAACCCAACCCCACCCAACCAGGAAGTGGCCACACCCAGGCAGGTGCACACAATCAGCAGACTCTGGAGAGGCTGGGAGTGCAGAGGAGAGGAACAGAGCCAGTGCCTGATTCAGCACAAGAAACTGACACAATGGCCAGCCAGGACACAGAGAGAGATGGAGGGGAAAGGAAGAGAAAACTTAAATTCAGCAAAAAGGAACTGCAGGTACTTGTGGAGGAGGTGGTAAAGCAGCACCAGAAGCTGTTCGGAAAACAGTCACTGCAAGTGGCTGAATCGGAGAAAAGGAAGATCTGGCTGGGAATCCAGACGCAGGTGAATTCCATGGGAGTGACCCCCCGGGACATTGATGTCCTCAAGAAGCGATGGTATGACATCCGTATCATCACAAAGAAGAAGATGGCGGAACTGAAGAAAGAGGCCAGCCGGACAGGAGGAGGAAGGAACAGGGCACCTGCCCTGGCAGAACTTGAGGAGCTCGTGGAGTCTACAATTGAGCCTGAAAGTGTCGTGGGGATTGGGGATGCAGACAGCTCTGCCATAGCCACCACAAAACAAGGTAAGACGCATGCACAGCATTGTGCCTCCCCTACCCCTATCCCAAATCCCCAATTGGGCAATGAGAATCCCACTCCGGTACAGGTGTTAGTGCATACCAGCAATGCATCATGGGAGATGTAGTCTGTGAAACCCCAAACATGACAAAAATTGCGCAGACAACTAGGCATGTTACACACATTAGCGATAAGCAGGCATAGGACAATGAGAGAGTGTTACAGAAATGTATTATGATGATAACAATGCAGGGCTGCAGGTACACTGAGCTGATGTTGAATTTCTGTCCACAGGCGATACTTCGCACAGGACTTCACAGGAGAAGGGAGAGAGGGCACCCTGGAAGGACAGCTCAGAGAAGACCACCACGAGTTCTGGCCAGACAACAGCACCACAGCCAGCCGCACCACCACAGCCAGCCACGCCACCACAGCCAGCCTCGCCACCACATCCAGCATCGCCACTCCAGCTGGCCTCACCCGCATCGACACCACCTGCATTGTTCAGGTCCAGGAGGCGTGCTGTTGCAAGATTACATGTCTCAGAGTCCTCATCAGAAGACTCGAGGGCTGCGGAAACATCCACTGTGCCACTGGATGGTTGCCATGCCGGTGTGCACTCCGCCTCTGAGGGAGCACACACAGGTGCCAGACGTCGCCGCAGGGCTCGGGTGCGCAGTCCACCTCCACAGGGTGAGAGCCATGGGGTGTTCTTAGGGCTGGAGGCCACCATGGTCAAGGTCCAGCGCCTACAAGGAAAGGCAATCTTGTCAGTCCAGCGCCAAATGAAGGGCCTCAATGACACAATGGGCAATATTGACAGGGGCATAAGCGCAATGGCTGAGGGCATGAGGGAGATGGCTGCGGGCATGCAGGACATGTCCCAGTCCGTCATGCTGCTGTGCACGAAGATGGATGAGGACAGAGCTGCACGGCACAGGGAGAGGCAAAAGAAAGATCACAACACAAGGGCAGTGAACCGCCTGGCAACTGCCACTTCACTGCTCTGCAGGCGCTCCGTGGCACAGCAGGAGGGGCTTGCGAACTGCAGCAATGATGTGTCAAGGGGGATGGTGAGGGTGACGATTGCCCTTGAGGTGCTGCTAACAAGCCAGTCGGCCACAACTGGTGCTGTGGATGCTGGGGACAGCGAAGACACCACCAGTAGGAGCAGCATTACCCCCCTGTCACATACACACAGAGGAGCAACAGACGGCATGGGGCTGCCACTGGTACCACAGCCAGTGAGGAGACTCAATCCCTGGCATCCCGCACTGTAGTGCGTGGGCGCAGACACCGATGCTGCACACAATTGCAGGACACAGTTGGGTGAAGTAACCCTTGACTTCAAACTCTTATTTTACATGATTGATAGGGCCATTTTTGGCGTTGTGTTGTGGCGTAGTGCCGCATGATTAAAACTACGTCATGGCATACAACTACTGGCTGTGTCCCCTTACTTACTTAGAAATAGTTGCATGTGATCTCTGCCCGTCTCTCTCTCCCATCTGTTGCTGTTGCCACTCCTGCTGCGTTGGGCTCTGGCTGTGCAGACTCATCGTCATTGTCCTCAAAATCTGTTATTCCCACCTCTGTACCTGTCTTCATGGCAAGGTTGTGCAGCATTGCACAAGTGGCAATGATCTTGCAGCAGATGATGGGTGTGTACTGGCGTGCGCCTCCGCTTTTGTGGAGGCAGCGGAACCTGCTTTTCAATAGTCCAAACGTGCGCTCCACCACGTTGCGTGTTGATTCGTGTGCCACTCAGGGTTGATGGGTGTAGGTAGGGAGTGAGGATGAATGACCGCACGGCATATGCACTATTGCCTAGGTGAGTAAGAGAGTAGCATTAGTCACATGCCTCAATACACATTCATTTGCGATAAGTATTAGGGAGTGTCACAGTGATTTACCTAGCAGGTATCCTTCTCCAAATTCTCCGGCAACCAGTCGTGTGTAGATCCCACTGTTCTGGAAGATGAAGGAGTCGTGGGTGCTCCCAGGGAACTTAGCTACGATATCAGTGATTATGTTGCCTGCATCGCAGATTACCTGCACATTTATGGAGTGGGTGGACTTTCTGTTCCTGTAGATGTGCTCAGTGGCTGCTGGTGGGCAGATTGGAATGTGTGTGCCATCAATACAGCCTATGACATGCGGGAACTGTGCCATCTGGTAAAAGTCTGTCTTTGTTTTCTGCAGTTCAGCCTGTGTGTTTGGGAAGCTGATGTAGTGTTGCATTCTCTGCATCAGGGCATCCAGGAACTTCCTGAAGAAACAGGACAGGCAACTCTGGGATACCCCGCCTACCGCAGCTATCACCCCCTGGTAACTGCCAGATGCCAGTAGATGTAGGCTACAGAGCACCTGCACATGTGGTGGTATGGCATGTGCCCTTGTTGTTGGCTGGTCCAGGAGTGGGTGCAGGTCCCTTATCAGGTCCATGATGGTTTGGGGGTGTAGCCTGTACCTTTCATGTATCTCAGCCTCAGTCTGTTGGAAGAGTGTGATGCGCTGTCTGTAAATGCGTTCCTCCCGTCTCCAAATCCTCAGACCTGCTGCCTGTAGACGTAGGCGCCTTGCAATCACATACAGAGCGGCCATGGTGTTCACGCTGTTGCATTTTGGGATTGCTTATATGCACTGTGGCTGTTTACCACCTGATTTCACTCTGTGTTAATTACCGACTCTTAAATACCGAATTTCATGGAATTCGTAAATACCGAATTTACCTACATCTCTTGTATCGTTTTACTATTTCATATTTACCGAATCGGTAAATATGAATTCGGTAATTATGAATCGGTATATTTGGATTCGGTAAAGATGAATCGGTATTTACCGATTCATATTTACCGACTCCTTCTTTTTGGACTCCTACATCTCAATTGCCTAAATACCGGTCGGTAACTGGATATTTACCGAATTTCGGCCGTTACCGACCGGTATTTAGCTACCTACATATGGCCCTTAATCCTGTAGGCTCACGTAAATAAATATTTTAGTCTCTTACCGATAATAATGACAAAAATAATCAGTCACAAATGACAATGTATGGCATCCTATGACATAAAATATTTAGGGACAGATTTATGAGGGCCGTTGCGCCATCGGAACGTCACTTTTTGTGACGTTCTTTGGCGCAGAAGCCTGCGTGATATTTATCAGGCAGCACTGAGCCACTTTTTTTGGCTTAATGCTGCCTCATAAATATCAGACCCTTTAACGCAGTGTTCTGCGTTAAAGGGGCGTGCAATGGGTGTTGCTGGGGGCGTTCCCAGCAACATCCATGGCCTTTTGACACTGCCCCAGATTTACGAGAAATCGTAAATCTGAGGCAGCGCCAAAAGCTTACGCCTCCCCAGGGGAGGCGTAAGGGAGGCGCAACAGGGAGAAATATCCTTATTTCTCCTCGTTTTTCCTTTTTCTGTGTGTGCTGCATTCTGCAGCACCCATACAAAGAGGAAAAACCTCTTGTGATTATTTTTGTACAGAAAGGTTTCCCTTCCTCTACCAAAATACTCATCCCTGCAACGCAGGCACCCTTGCACCATGGTGCAGAGGTACCTGCGTTGGCGCAGGCAGCCCATTGTGCGCCGGCGCAGGGGAAAAGGACAGGAATGCGCCGCATTTCATAGATACGGCGCATCCCTACCCTTTTCTTTTGCCGTAGGGAAGCGCAGCAGGAAGGCCTGCTGCGCTTCCCTACGGCAAAACCTCATAAATCTGCCCCTGAGTGTTTGTCACAGAAAAACAACATCAGCATAAGAAACTAGTAAGATACAAATTATAAGAAAAAAAGAGCTCAATCTTCTACTGCATTGTGTATAAAATCATTAGACCTTCATAGCATGCAATATAAAGCTGACACCGTGTTCACATCATTGAGAGAAAAAACGCATAATATGCCATAGAAATTCCTCATAAATAATACTTTATAGGCAGAAAGATATTTCCACTGGACAGTGAGGTGGTATTAAGTGAAGATATTGCGCATTACCAACATGAAAGGGCGCTTTGAAATGAAGAGTAACAGTCTATCTAAAAGCATGTTGGAAATGAATGTCACAGGAGAGAGAAAAAGTATTATTTGACCTGTAAACTCCATTCTTGAATTTTACTCTCTGCAGGTGTTGGCAGACGAAGATTGGAGAATATAAAAAAAAGAAAAAACAGTGAAGAACTTTAACATTTCACACAATAATGGAAGCGCAAAAGGTTGTATGTGAAGTTTCAATAGAACAGCTGAGTTCCGATGCTTCAGAAGTATTTGGTGAAGAATAATTGTTCCAGTCAGAGATAACCTTGAAAAGGGTCATGTCATTGTAGGAGTTAATCACAGAAGCAGAAGGCAAAGATACTTCTTACCGGCTGAGAAATATTGAAGCACTGAACGAAGAGAGCCTTTTTCCACTTTGCCCGGTAATAAAACCCTTTCAGGAATGCAGCCAGAGGGGCTCTCTGGTTACGCAAGAGCCGAGGCTTCTGAGGCCTAGGACGTGCTTGCCGGAGCTGAAAGTTTTTCAGTCAGAATTAACCCTAAAAAGGGTTGTTCGACTCTGAAATTCAGCCACAAGTAAAAGCGCTGCTGTAGGAAGGCATAGCTGTCACAGGGGTGATCCTAGCTGAGGTGTAAAGTGCGCCATCTCCGTCAAGGGTCCTTCTCGCAGTGGAGCCTCACATTCAGGCGGCCATCTTCCTTCGTGGCCAGACTACGCCCCCCACCGGGCATAATTTTAAAGTTATATAATTCCTTCTGTACTTCTAAGGCCCTATATGGAAGTGAGGTATGGGGGTATTTAGAAGCCAACAAATTACAAACTGTAGAAAATAAATATTTGAGGTGAATTCTGAAAGTTCCCCAGGGTACTCCTTCATACTCGGTACACGACAAATTAGGTGCTAAGCACATTATGGACTCGGTGGCCGTTAAACCCCTGCTATGTTGGGTGAAGATATGGTCTAAAGAGGAAGCACGTCTAAATCGATCAGTAATCCAGGACTGCCTCTCACTCAACCATGCGCTAAAAATTCCACCGCTAAGAGACATTAAGGATACCCTCACCACCCTAAGCAGAGCAGATATGTTCTTTAGACACGATAACGTGATGCCACAGTGTTAGACCTGGCACCTGGTGTGGGTCTCCCTTCCATTTTTTGCTGTTGCCTCCTGTGCTTTTGCTATGTTTCTGCTGGTCTAGATGCTTTGGGCACTTTACCACTGCTGTTCAGTGCCAAAGTGCAAGTGCTCCCAGTGTAAATTATTGTTATGGATTAGTGACTCCATGATTGGTTATTTGATTTACTTGTCAGACCCTAGTACAGTGCACCATGTGTGCCTAGGGCCTGTACATCAAATGCTGCTGGTGGGCTTGCTGCACTGATTGTGCCACCCACAAAAGCAGCCTGTAAAATGTGACTCAGGCCTGCCACTGTAGAGCCTGTGTGCAGTCTAGGATTGCCATGTCGACTTGGCTAGTGCACACACTTGCCAGTCCCTAAACCTTCCCTTTTCTACATGTCAGTCACCCCTGTGGGAAGGGTGCATTGTAAGTGAAAGGTAGGACATGCCCTGATGTGTGTGGCATGTCCTGATAATGAAATACTGCCAATTTTGTTTTTCACTGTTGCAAGGCTATCTGTTCCCATAGGCCAGAATGGGCAGTTGGATTATAACATCTTATAAACATAACTGACCCTGAGAACAAGATAGGAAAATAAGGGTTACTATGCCCGAACTCAGAATGTTAAAGTGCATCTTTTAGTGAAGGTGATTTTTATATTCTGTGTTTGAAAATACCACTTCTAGAAAGTGGGTATTTTCTTGCCTATCCATCCAGTATACCTCTGCTAGGGTTGTGTATTGCATGTTTTGCTTGTGAGTGACAGGTGCTGGGAGAGGGCTGCGGCTCCAGCAGTCTGATGAGTCGGGGCTGGGCTGAATGGGACCTGGGTTGAATTTAGAGTAAGGGGAGGAGATTTCCTTTCACCTGCCTGGGCCAGGTCTGCTTTCAACAATGCTGTCTCCACCTCCTGCCAGGAAGCTGCACCAGTGAGGACAGAACTGTTTTTAGCTGGGTACAGACACACTCTGCCTTCAGAGAACAGAGGATTTTGCTGTATAAAAAGGGGGACCCAGACCCCAGAACTTTAGTTCACTTCTGGGAATTAAGAGGAACCTTTGCCAAGGAGAAGAGCCAGAGAAGCTGAGGAGGAATACTGCCCCTGTGCTGTTTGCTGTCTGGGGTTAGCCTGCAGTGGCTGCTTGCTGCCAAGGAAAGGAAAAGAACGACTTTGCTGTTTGATTTGTCACCTGCTTGAAGAAAAGATCTCCACGGGTTTGAAACTGAGCTTGCCTCCTGTTCTGAAGTCTCAGGGACACAAAGACTTCACCACTAGTTCCCCTGAATTTCCTTGCTGAGAATTCTAACCTGCAAAGAGGTGCCTGCTGCTGTTTAGGGCCTCTATAGACTGTTGCTGGGAGCTGGAAGATCGACGCAACGAGAAGAAGCGTGTCGCATCCGCATCGATTCCCGGTGCATCACCGAGTCACAGGGAAGAAGTGTGCCGCATCCGCACTTGGTTCCGACGCCTTGCTGAGCAACCAGGAAGAAGCGCGCCGCATCCACACCGGGTCTCAATGCATCGCTGAGAAGACCATCGCAGCACCTGCCATGCAGCTGCAAACGTGCACGCATCGTACCGGATCGTCGCATCGTATCGAGGCGCCATCTTGTTGCATCGTAACCAGAATGCAGTAAGAAACCGACGCATCCCCTCCTCTCCGATAAGGAACCAACGCATCACCTCCTCTGTGCTGCAGTAAGGAACCAATGCATCACCTCCTCCGAAGCAAGGACCCGATGCATCACCTTCCCTGCGACCCTTTTGTTTGTTTTGCGATACACATCTAAGGTATTTTGTTGGAAAAGTGTTGCATTTACAATTTGCATTGAACTGAACTATTTCTACCATTTGAAAGTCTTATTTTTAATACTGTATTGTGGATTTTTGTCGTTTGGTCTTGTTTAGATAAAGATTACTTGTTTTTCTAAACTGGTGTGGTGTCCATTTGTAGTGTTTTCACTGTGTTACTGTATGTGCTTTACACACTGCCTCTGAGATAAGCCTGTCTGCTCGTGCCAAGCTACCAAGGGGGTTAGCAGGGGTTATTTTAGGAGTGTATCCCCCTTTCCCTGACTAGTAGCAAGGGTCCCTATTTGGACAAATGTACCTACCTCTGCCAACTAGAGGCCCCCATTTCTAACACACAGGATAAGAATATTATTAAAGAATTGTTTTTTAAATTTGCCATGGCTCAATAAGAGGACAAGGAGCTTAAGAAACCCATGGTTAGAGCGCATGTCCTAGTAAAGTCTGTGCTGGGCATGGAGCCTTATTTATCAAATTTAATAAGTGCACACAATATATTTCTAATCACTCGTTTTAGACTGAGCCAGCTTCACTATCTACTGACTTCCTCTCTCACATAGAAGATAGAGGTCCCTGTGGCTGCGACAATAGGTCTCCACAGGATACCCTAGACTTCGCCTTTCTCTGTAAATATTTTACGTACCCTAGACGATTGTTTCTCAAAGGGCTTTTAAAAGTATTGAGATTTAGGCACGCCAGTGTAGCTCTATTGTACTTACAGCTTTTACCTAATACTCACACACTGTTCTGTGTTACCAACTTTTTAAGATCTGCATTAAGGTCAAGAAACTCTAGAGGCGATTGAAGAGCATAAGGATATTTGCGAGTTTGGACATTGCCATGCTGTTATAAACCAAATGAATTGTTGATGATAACTTTTTGGATTCTTTCATAGGACTAATTATAGTCTGCCTGTGTTGTCTTACTGTTTTTAGTAACCCTCACCTATGGCTTGCTTGATTGAGTTTTTTTTTTTTTTGTAGAAGATTTTATTGTTTTTTTGCAAAACGGTACAGTACAGTAATTGAAGATAGCAAAATCGTTGCCCAGCATTCACCAGCACCACCCTCAACTCTACAACCACCCCACCCACAGTGCGTCCACCCAAGGCCTCAATTCTAACATCCATGCCCCAGCCATTTGCTCCTGAGTCCCTCTCCTCAGTCAGTGTCTGATGCCTCATCATCCTGTACTGGCGGTGGTTCACATATGCCCCCTCTGTACTTGTTCCACGCCCCCCACACTTTATTCTATTTTTGCGGACACCCCCGCCCAATGAACACCGATCTCTCGGCCAACATAGCCCTGTCTATGTCCCGTCCCCACACTGACAGCAGCGGTGCCTCTCCCGTTCCCCATTTCTGAGCTATGTTCCGCTTAGCTAGCACAGTCCCCAGCGTGGCCCAGCTCTGAGCCTGGCGGTTAAGGTCATTGGGTTCCCATACGTTTAGTAGACATCGCCTGGCCTCCGGCACCAGCGACACTCCCCCCGCCTGGGACAGCGTCCGCATCACCCGCTTCCAGTATTCTTGGATGACAGGGCATTCCCATATGGTGTGATAGAAGGTACCCTCCTCCCCGCAGCCGCGCAAGCAGAATGGGTGGGGCGCCCTACCTATTTTGTGCAGGGTGTATCTGGTGTAGTAGGACCGATGCAGAATCCGGAGCTGTACCAACCGGAGCCTAGAGGGTATCCCTGCCTCCCAGGGGGACGCCAGTGCCTCCCTCCACTCCGGGTCATCAAAGTCTCCCACATCGCTGGACCATTTCTCCCGCAGGGGTCCCATAGGGTCAGGCAGGTTATTTATGAGCTTACGGTACGTGAAAGATGTGGCCCTCTTAGGCATATGATCGGTAAGCAATCTGTCCTCCATTGGCGATGCCTCTGGGACCTCGTCGCCAGGCTCTAGCTGCGACAGCAATGCATCTTTGATTTGGGTATAACAGAACCATTCCGATGGCGCCAGCTCATATTGTTGTTGCAGGCGCGAGAAGGAGACCACTGCACCCCCATGCCACATGTCGCCCACCGTGGAAATTCCAATGTCGTCCCAATTATCGAAGCCCTTACTGTGCCGAAGCCTCCCGAGCCGCTTCGTATCCTACAAAGGCGTAAGCTGGGTCAGGACTCCTCTCCACCCCAGCTTGGCCTGGGCCGCATGCCATATGGCCACAGTCTGCCTCAGGGGACCAATTAGGTCTGGGGTGAGCCCACCAGCATACAAGGGCGATAACATACCCCGTGTACCAAGTACGTCCCTGTCTGCCTTGAACGCCGGGTCGGATTGTGGGACGTGGAGCCACTGGTTAATGACCTTCATCTGTGTCGCCCAATAATAAAGCTGAATGCTGGGAAGTGCTATCCCCCCGTCATACCAGCTGCGGGTTAGCTTGGACTGCGAGATACACGCCGGCCCATTACTCCACAGAAGGCCCGTCACCTGCGCCGATATTGTACGAAAGTACGCCGGTGGTATTGGATACGGCATATTTTCCAGCACGTGGAGGAAGCGAGGCAAGGCCATCATTTTAAAAAGCGCCGCCCTCCCCAGCAGGGTCAGCGGCAGCGCACCCCAATGGTGAGCATCTCGCTTAAGACGGTCCAGTGGGGGCCGAAGATTCTTTTGGAAAAAATCTGCGTGATCCACCGTGATGTGAATACCCAAATACTTAAATGATCCGTCTGCCACCCTAAGGGGGCAATCCGCCGGTAGCCGCGGTGGGGGGCCACTCAGCACATATAGTACAGATTTGGACCAGTTTATCGTATACCCCGACGCCCTACCAAAGACTCTGCAAATATTGAGTAGCGTTAGGATGGAGCGCCGCGGAGAGGCCAGATACAGCAAGACATCATCCGCGTAGAGCGAGACTCTGTCTTCCCAACCATCCGACCACCTGAGGCCCCTTATCAAAGGTTCCCAGCGTATCCACGCCGCCAGGGGCTCGAGCACCAGGGCGAATAACAACGGCGATAGGGGACAGCCTTGACGCGTGCCCCGCGTCAGGGGGAAGTCAGCGGACATGTGCCCGTTGGCTGTAACATGAGCCACCGGCTTGGTGTACAAAAGCCGAATCCAGGCAACAAATTTGGGCCCGAATCCCAGATGGTGCAATACTGCGAACAAAAAGGGCCATTCGACCAAGTCGAACGCCATCTGTGCATCCAGTGATAGGAGCACCGCTGGTTCCCCCACGCGATCCGCCCAAGCCAGTACGCTGTGCAATCGCCTCAGGTTGTGAGACATACTTCTGCCGGGCATGAAGCCAGACTGATCCGGATGTATAATTTCGGACAGATGCGGTGTTAGTCTAGTCGCCAACAGCTTTGCCAGGATCTTTGCCTCCGCATTAAGTAACGAAATGGGGCGGTAGGAAGTGCACTTATCCGCCGGCTTGCCTGGCTTAAGGATTACCACAATGGTGGCCGTGCGCTGATCAGGCGGAAGTACTCCGCTCTGCAGGCTGTCTGAAAAC
Source organism: Triturus cristatus (assembly GCF_964204655.1). Lineage (NCBI taxonomy): Eukaryota > Metazoa > Chordata > Amphibia > Caudata > Salamandridae > Triturus > Triturus cristatus. The sequence goes on from NC_140579.1 coordinate 1,195,451,908, forward strand.
ATGGTAAGCAAGTGGGGGGCAAGTGTCCCCACCGTCCTCTTATACAGCTCGATCGGGATGCCATTTGGACCCGCCGCTTTACCCGACTGCAACGCCCCCACCGCAGCCTGTATTTCCTCCACCGTGAGATCGGCGTCCAGAGCCCTTATTGCTTCTGGGGCAAATTTGGGCATGACTAGATCTTTAACATAAGTCAGCGCCTCCTCCATCGTCATAGAGGAAGTGGAAGAATAGACCTCCTGAAAATGTCCAGCACGGATATTCACTATGTCACGCGGGTCAGTCGTTACCGGACCTGTCTCTGGGCTAATCCGCGCTATCCACCTAGACCCTCTTTCTCTTCTATCCAACCACGCCAACAGCCTCCCAGTCTTGTCCCCAACATCATAGATTCTGTGCCGCGTGGCCTCCAACCGCTGCCTAGTGAGCTCCGCCAGGTGCTCCTTGTATTTTGCCTGCGCCACTCGCAAGCCTCTGGTGGTCGCCGGCGTCGGGTCCGCGGCCTGCTGCGCCTCCGCCGCAGTCAGGTCTAACTCCAGTGACCGCAGTTCCAGACGCTTCACGCGCTTGTGCGCCGCAATGAACACCATAGCTTGCCCTCTAAGGACTGTCTTGTATGCTTCCCAGTGCTTGATTGAGTTTTAATGACAATAATTTTTTAGGTATTCCAATGAGGTTAAGAAAACCAGTTGTGAACAATGATTAAATGGACATTTTGCGATTGTGCACACTTGATCGATATGTAGGTAACCAATGAAATGGATGTTGATTTTAAAATGTTTCTTTTATGGCTGTATCTACAACAGAAGAAAGATTATTATTATTTTTTTTAATTATAATATAATTTAAAATTATAAATTTTATTATACTTTTCAAACTAGATATATGTTAAATACATGTGTGTGTGTATATATATGTGTGTTAAATATAATTGTTTTATTAAATTGATGTTAGTATTTAATATATTTTACTTTTAATATTTTCATTAATATATATTTAAAAATCGTTATTTAATCCAACAATAATATTGAATATTATATTTTGTTTTCAATACTTTTGTACTTACCTTTTTAGGTCTCGGCTAGCGAAGGCTGCGCTTGCGCAGTCTTGCTGGCGAGATTTTATGTTTTCCAGTAGTGGGGCTTGAACCCGCCCCTCTTCTCCATTGGCTGGCCTCTTAAATGCTGGTCAGCCATTGGAGAAGAGCTTTGTCTGTCAATTCAAGCCCCGTCATTTTCGGATTCGGGGGTGCGCTTCTTTCTCTTTTTTAAGCCCCGTCCCTTTTAGACTGGTGGGCGTGTATTTTTTTTTTTTTACAGTGTCGTTCTCGTGTTTATTAGGTCTCGGCAATCGAAGGCTGCGCTTGTTCGTGTCTCTTGTTGCGATGTTTGTCCGTTTCTGGTGCTTCAAGAGATTTTATCTAATACTTTATAAGTTTTTGAAATGCCACAGGTTGGTATTAAATGCTTTAACAGACTATGGTTCTCCAGTATTTGTCATGGGCCTGTCCATAACGGATGGCGTGTTTTGGTACATTATCTTTGGCTTGTTTTGTGCGTTAACATAACCTGGTACACGCTTCAAAGTTAATCTCTGAGAAGTAGGTGCCCCTATGAAGCAGGCTTCATTGGGGCAAATACCGAATTACTTTGCCCGACTCTTTCAGTGACTCCTGCTCCTCCCAAGCCCGTTTTGGGGTGCCCATGCTTTGGCACTTTTTGGACCGTGCAGGTTGATGAAGTAGTCGGAGTTGCGCCGAGGAGTCGCCCGTAGTGGAAGGCTTTGCTGGGAACATTCAAGGGGCGATCCGAGATGGGCAGAGCGGGTCCCGAGGTCCGTGGCTGAGGGACCCGAGGGTCCGCGAATGCTCGAATAGGGAGCCCTGGAGAGGGAGTACATAGAGGGGAATCCGGGCCATGCAGCGTCCCTGTCTAAAGAGGAGCAGCGCGGGGCCCTTGTGAGTATGGGTCAGGGGTGGCGGGCATTCCCCGGTGATGGGGTCAGGGGCTAGAGTGGATCAGGGACATTAGAGGGTGCGTCCCAGAGCCATATCTGTAGTTAGACATCGGATGCGCACACCATGGTAGCCACCAGGCTTCACGTCCCTGAGCCTTTCCCACCAGTGCTGTCCTGTTTCTTGTGGGACTCCCCAGACGGTGTTCAGATACGCCAGGGGACACCCCAGCTCTGCACCCGCACCCCAGTCCCTACACTCAGCCCGCCCGGGACAGCAGCGGAGATTGTCACAAACAACGGCCGCCATTTTGGGAAGAGCCCTCGTCAGAACTTGTCTGGGTTGGATTCTGAGGGAATCTTAACTCCTAACCCTTGTCAGCCCTGACCCCAGTCACCCGCCCCCAGCTCACGCCTATGCTCTCTCTTTCTTAGAATGACTGTAAATCTGGGCCAGGACGAGGCCGCCAAGAAGCTACTGGGCAAAAGGTGTGCGGCCACAGCGCTGGGAGAGGAGCCCACGGAGGAGGAGGCGGCAGCTTCCCGGGACCCCCAGGAGGAGGGCGAGCAGGATTTTCAGCCATCCGTTCAGCCCTCAACGGACCAGAGACACTTTCTGCGTTCTAGCGTCCGACCGCCCAGCAAGAAAGCGAGGAAGGAACCCACCGCCCCCCGCCGGAGTAAACAGCGCCAGAGGCAGAGGTAAGGGAGTTTCATTAAACCCGCACACATGCACCCTAAAAACCCTGTGCGCCTTTGAAATACAGCAGTCCAAAAGTTCAGCATCCACCTGCGTTCGCAACTCGCTATTCCTCATCGCGTTCCCTGCCACACACACATTTCTTGTCTGCATACGCCCAGTCCTGTGTAAACTATACACATACCTGTACCCTTTTGCATCCCAACTCCACAGAGAGTTCCTTGCACCCTAACAGGTCTGTGGCCAAATTGTCACATCCAGACTGACCACACACCCCATACCTGAATCCCAGTGAAATTGTTCTAACAGCACCGTTGGTGTTAATAATGCATTGGAACCTGAGTGGCAATTGTACACCTGATATGATTAAATACAGGGGTGGCCTTTGTCAATGAAATCTATTTTTTTAATTGCCTTTAATTTGTGTTCCAATATAACCATTTAGAGAATCGTTACAAACGTATATTTATGTGGCAAGTGCAGTAACAGGTATTATTCAAAGCGAATTAGGTTTGCTGTTTAAGGTTATTGTAAGAAACATCGCATGATTTTCATGTCACCTTGTTCTGTTTATCAGTTTTTTGCATAGAAATATCTTGGGACAACGGTAAAGACGAACCGTAATTCAAATAGTTTCACCCACTCTAGTCCCATAATATACACAATAAGAAACTGAAGTGGAGGTCATAACTTTCAATGCATTGTTATGTTTTTTGTTAAATCTTAAATTGTTCTGCTTCCTTTTTAGCAGGTGCACATTGTGAGAAGTTGGCCTGGTATATGATGTTCACTAGTTAAAGTGACCACCCTGTACCATGCCAAGCAAACCTTATGGTGTGGTTGTAAGTCAACCTTTTCGGACTAGCTGCCCTAGTGGTAGCGTAGGCTAAGCAGTCTTTGAGGCTAAACTCGTTTAAGCGTGTTAAGCAAGCTGTTTTACCATATGTAACCCCCCTTTATACCAATGAAAGGACACCACACAGATATATATTCAAAATATATATGTATTTATTACTCAAAGTATCCCCTAGACTCTTTATGAGCACAGGAGCACAAATCGTTAAACAAGAAAGTATTATAATATACAGAAGTTGCACTTTATATGGATAGGCCCTGGTGGCCGATCAAACCATATACTAAAATAGTGGTATAAGTACCACGACTAGGAAAGGGAAAAGGCCTAGGGCCTCTAGAATCGCTGGGCCTACAAGGAGCTAACTTCAGTTAGTGACCAGGAGGTCCACGGGTCGCGTGTGCATTGAGGAAAGTTACACGCGGGCTCCCATAGGTTTTCAATGGGTGCGTAAAAGTTCAAAAGTTACTGCTAGAAGGGTCTTCTGGATGGACTACGAACTTAAGACTTAAAACACAGACACTAGATATGTTTCTCTACACTTGGGCACCGGAGTGCCAGCTTTACCTCACCCACAGGAAGCGGGTGCATAGGTCTCGAAGTGCGTCGGGTTTCGTCTATCTGTTCAATGGAGCCTGATGACCAGTGGCGGCTGGTGACATTTGAAAGTGGTGAGGCGTAAAACAATGGGCCTACTGTAATGTTGCGACCAAGCGCAAACCACCTACGGGGGTTCTGGGGGTTCTCCCCGTGAAAAATTTGAAAAAAGAGTGGGAAAATGGTGCATTGTAAAGCCAATTTGAGATAGCAGGAAGGTTAATAAAGCAATTGTGAATCTGTTCTAACAAAGACAGTGAATGGCTCAGCTGTGGTAGAGTTCTTCCTTTTATTTGTTAACTTGCCCACATATAGTCTCATACATTCCCAGTACCATCACTATCTTTTGTCTCCATCTATTCACCTTTCTTGCCATCCGTCCATCCCTCTTTCTCTCCATCACCCATCCATCTTTTCATCTCTCCCGTCCTTCCTTCCATCTCTCCTTTTCTCCCAGATCTCTGCTCCAGACCCTTGAACCTGCCTAGTTATGCTGTGAACTATGTAAAATAAATATTTTGAACAAGAGATCCGCTAGGACACAACACAGCGACTGCCCAAAATGCACAACATGCCAGACTGGGTATCAAGTTCAGGTACAATTTAACACCTACACAGCAGTTTCTTTTGGGGGGCCAGGTAAGAATGGGTTTTAAAAACTGTGGTGACCTTTTAAAAAGCAGTAAAGTTTTGACATCAGCCATAAGTCTGCACTTCGTAAGTCAGGTCTCGTAGTGCACAGTGGCGAGTGCAGAAAGGCGCCATTGTGTGTGTGCACAGACGTGTAGGCCTATGCGTTATTACAAATGCAGCGTAGAACCCAGCAAGTCTTCATTAACCCCTTCAGTGCCCGCCCCTTTCCCCGCCCTGTGCCGGCCGTTGCATTAGCGGGCGGGGTCTATGACGAGCTGGACTCGTCATGGGCACAGCGCCACCGCGGCCCATGACGAGTCCAGCTCGTCATGGGCACTGAAGGGGTTAACAACCACTTTTCAAGACGCTTGAATAATAATAAAAACAAATCTTTTACAGTCACTTTTCTTTTCTTTTCCTCCCACAAGCACAACTAATTAACCCACTCGTTGCCAGTGGAGTACAAGTTTGCCGTATGCGATCTCTTTGTGTTTTTTGTGTTTGGCTAGGCTTTCATCTCAGGGATTCCCTTTATGGCGAAAGGAATCCATACAACCCCACCCCCCTCACTAATTTGCTGATCCCACTACAAGGGAATGATTATCCGTCAGCTTCCTCCCTCCTCCACCCCCTGCAAACACCCTCATACCCAGAGAAGAGAGGCACATGGGAAAATCACGTTTTAATCACTTCTGTTTAGGGTCACAGGGTGACAGTATTTTTCTCAACAGAGCTGAGTCTTTCATGTTTCGCAGCGTAACCGCCGCATGCCAACCACTAAAACAGAAGGCCAACTCACACATGAATACATGGTTCAGCACAGGCCCACTTCCCCAGACTGTACATTTCTGTTACCAGGGTTTCCATGTCAAACTTGTAGCGTTTGTGTGAAATATGTACCCGCGACAAATGGCCACAGCATATTGAGTCACGGGGGAGGCGGGAGGCTTTATTTAGGAATACCAAGGAATTGGTAGAAAGTTAAGAAAGTGTGAACAGAAAAGGGCAAGGCACGTGGAAAAAATGAAAATGTGCCTGTTTCTCTTTGAAAAACGGCAACGTTTCACTGTGATGCCGCGAACCTGTAAAGTGCTTCATTTTTGCAGCCTAACCAGACCCCCAAGCTTCAAAACCAATCGTCAGGATAACATACCATGCGCAGTGACAGAGGCTTGAAACACGATTCTCGTACATAATGTTTTTCTGGGCACTGTCGATTGCAGCCAGCATGCATTACGCCTAAACTCGGAGACATGACTGCTGCACTTTCAGATGCCGAGGATGGGGGTCAGTGCACAATTCCAAACAATCCGAAGCTTGCTTGGCAGAGAATTCTTGCTCGTGAGGAATTTAAGCAATTATGCAGCCTTCATCTTAATCTCTGTGCTTCATGTAACTCCCTGCTTCGTTCAGGCTGAACTGGACTAGATGTGAGAAGGTCAGGAAATCACGAGAGGGGTTTTATCCAACACACATGATCACTTTCTAAACCCATCTTGAGAAAATCATCGCTCTCACCCTGCCGGGGGCTGTGGCGCATCTTTGGAGAGCACATGTTATCTTGAAAAGATATAATGTGACCCAGACTTACAACAGAGAGGACATTTCTCCAGCACTGCGAGTAACGAAGTGGTATTTATTTGCATAAATTGATGAATTCACATACTGTCTTTTAATTACAGATTAAATTACAGTCGCGGCCAGCATTACGGGCGGGGGGGTGAAAATGGGGTCGTCAGGTGGTGTATGGGGGGAGGCGGGAGGGGTTTAATAATTATTAACTTACTTCAGTTCAAAATATAAATAAAACTTTTAACTTACTGAGCTTCTGGATGGGTCCGACGACTTCAGACTCCCGCCGTCCGGTCCTGCGCTAATTCCTGCAGCTCCTCGTCAACTGGAAAGGCCGCCTCGCTCCTCTTCAACCGGAAAGGCCGCCTCCCTCCACCAATCTCAATGCTGGTGAGGCGCTGGGGAGAGCGCCCCAGCCGCGCCATTTTCTCCCGCATAGGGAAAAAGGGAGAGTGGGCGGTCGTGCTAGAGGGCAGGGGGGGAGTGGCTTACCCACTGTTGTGGGTATTGACTGTTTGGTAGGCTCAGGGCCGACGGCCAAACAGTCAGTATCTACAACAGTGGGTAAGCCACTCCCCCCTGCCCTCGAGCAGGACCCGCCCACGCTCCCGCCCCCAACCAAGCACAGAGGCACTTCTGCTTTCTCGCAATGCGAGAAGGCAGAAACATAAATGGTCGTTTTTTTACCATTTATGTTTCTGCCTTTCTCGCACCGCGAGAAAGCAGTGGGGCAACGCCCCAACGCCCTAATGGGGGAGCCGCCACTGCTGATGACAAAGATGCTGCAGGCGGCCTGTCCAAAAGAGATGCGGTGGATCCAAGGGTGGACCAGAGTTGTAGAAGACCTGAAAGCAGAGGGGACAGTGTTCACAGTCACTAGCCAGTGACCGGCGTGGCACCAGGTAGGTACCAGGCGATGTCGGGTGCAAACAGGTGATGAGGTGTAGCTTGTCTCCGCAGCCACGTGGTCCCTGAAGGTCGACGACGTCCAGGAGTCGGTTCACGAGCTGTCCCACGCAGGCTCTCGCTGTCGGCGGTGTCGGCGACTCGAAGGAAGCAAACAAGCCTTGGCAAAGGCAGGAGTCCTGGAAAATGAAGAAAGCTGATTGTTCTGACCAGCAAGGTCAGAGGGGCTGCTCCTTTGGAGGGCAGCAGGGACCAGCATCGTAGTTTTCAAAGTTCGTCGCCAAAATGGCCACTAGCCAACGGGCCAGGGACCGGGCAGGCGCGTCGAGATGCAAAGTGCAGAGGGGCCCCACGCAGATCGTGGAGATGCTGGAGGGCTCACCTTTGGTGCAGATGCTGCTCGGATATTGGGCTTCTAAGGTCCCAAAGCACAACTTGGAGGGAGCCTCTGGTGTCGCGCTTGCAGCTTGTCGTGGGTCTTTCAAGATGGCTGGCTCCACGTGTCTCGGTGCCTCCACGGGTTCCTTCTTTTCAAGGACTGTGGATCGGGCGGTGAGAGGTCTGGAGGTCCAGGTCTTGTCGGGCTCTGGGCTCGGGCTCCGGCAGGAGGCGGCGGCAAAGCAGACGTCGAGTAGCTGGTTGGTGCTTGCGTTAGCAAGATAGTCACTCCCTGACCATAGGGGAGATTTCCTTCTGTCCTCTGTGCAGCAGAGCGTCGAAGCTCCCGTCTTCTTCTTTGTAGTAAGTTGATTCCAGGATGTCAGAAGTCTTAGGACACAGCTCCTACCTTTAAGCGGATTCTTGGTGCCAGACTGCCTGCTAGGTCCCTCCCTAAGGGTGGGACCAGGAAGGGGGGTGGTTACACCCCAATCCTTTGTCCAGCTTGCCCCAGGTCCGGGGCTGGTGTGCCCCAGAACCGGTTTGAACTGGCATATGCACCGAGGCTCCTTGTGAGCCTCAGGCATGTCTGATTCTATTCAAGCCCTACCTGACCAATACAAAAAATCCTGTCTGGGGTGGTGCACGCACCTCCCCTGGCAGGAAACCCTTTGTCCACGTCTCCCAAGCTGGAAGGACTCCCAGCAGCAGGAGGGCAGACTTGTGTCTGTGGTGGCAGCGTCCATTTTGTGGAGCTGAGGCTATGTCTGATTTTACCCGGGTTTCAGGTACTGTACATGTTGTGTCTCTCTAGAAGGGTGGAATGCTAACCCCGTCGCTAGAATTGGCGAGGGGTTAGTATTCCAATTCGTATGACACCTTACTCGACATGTTTTGATAAAGTCAAACCAAAGATAGCATTTAACCGCGAGGTTCATAATGCACTTAAGAGTATATGGTATGGCGATATCTGGAAACGGTAGAAGGAAGTTCTTCCGACCACTGCAGACAGGCTCAGCTCATGCCAGAGCACCATCTCACATGGAACCAAGCACTCTGCCTTCAGGATTGTTAAGGCCTGCCATAGGAGTGACTTATAGGTTAACATGTGTCCCATTTAAGGTTAGGTATAGGTATACTACACCTAAGTAAGAGGTGGTTACACCAACTTACCCCAGCTGAGTGATCAGCCAGTTGTGTCAAATTTGTTAGGCCAAGCCTGGGGTGGCATAATACATGCTTCAGCCCCTGGCAGGCCTTAGATACACCAATGCCCTGGGTACCTAGTGTACACTGGTACAGGGGCTCACAGGGTGATCCACTTCCAATTGGTTATGCACCTAGGGTGCATAGTGTGAATTTAGTAGAGAGAACAGCAGGCTGGGGGTCTGATTGGCAGGCCCACAGCCTCAATATGTCAAAAACCAGTGAAGCAAAAAGCAAAAATTTGGGGTGACCATAGGATAGCAGACCCTACTCTCCTACACAACCCCCCCCCCCAAACGCAGGGACATTAAACTAGCCTTGACCAGTCTCGTCTTCATGTCCTAAGTGGAAGTACCTGGAGAGACCATCTGCATTCCCATGGTCAGTACCTGGCCGGTGCTCCACTGTAAAGTCCATCCCCTGTAGGGAAATGGACCACCTAAGCAGTTTGGGGTTTTCACCCTTCATCTGATTTAGCCACAAGAGGGGCTTATGGTCGGTCTGAATCTTGAAGTGAGTGCCAAACAAGTATGGCCTCAGCTTCTTCAGGGCCCACACCACAGCAAAGGCCTCCCTCTCAATAGCTGACCAATTCTTCTCTCTGGGGGTCAACCTTCTGCTAATAAAAGCAATGGGTTGGTCTTGACCATCTACATTAAGTTGTGACAGCACAGCTCCCACACCCAACTCAGAAGCATCTGTTTGGACAATAAACTCTTTGGAGTAGTCAGGACTTTTCAGGATAGGTGCAGAGCACATGGCCTTCTTCAGGTCATCAAATGCCTTTTGACAGCTTACTGTCCACTGAACCTTTTTGGGCATCTTCTTGGATGTCAGATCATTAAGAGGAGTCACAATGGACCCATAGTTCTTAACAAACTTCCTGTAGTACCCAGTCAGTCCCAAGAAAGCTCGAACTTGAGTCTGGGTGGTTGGAGGGGACCAGTCCATGATGGATTGTATCTTACTCTCCAGTGGTTGAACTTGGCCTCCACCTACAAGGTGGCCCAAGTACACAACCTTACTCTGCCCTATCTGGCACTTAGTAACCTTGATAGTGAGGCCTGCCTTTTGCAGAGCCTCAAGTACCTTCTTCAGGTGGATCAGGTGATCCTCCCAGGTGGAGCTAAAGACAGCAATGTCATCCAGATATGCTGCGCAAAAGTCATCCAACCCAGTAAGGACTTGATTCACCAACCTTTGGAAGGTGGCAGGTGCATTCTTCAGACCAAAGGGCATCACCAAAAATTGATAATGCCCCCCTGGGGTTGAAAATGCTGTTTTGGCCGTAGACTCCTCAGCTAATCTGATTTGCCAATAGCCAGCTGTCAAATCAAATGTGCTCAAAAACTTAGCAGAAGCCAGTTTATCTATGAGCTCATCTGCCCTTGGAATAGGATGTGCATCTGTCCTAGTGACAGCATTGAGTCCTCTGTAATCCACACAGAACCTCATCTCTCTCTTGCCATCTTTGGTGTGAGGTTTGGGGACCAGAACCACTGGGCTAGCCCAGGGGCTCTCTGAGGGATCAATGACACCCAGTTCCAGTATTTTGTGTACCTCAGCCTTTATACAGTCCCTGACGTGGTCAGGTTGTCTGTAAAGTTTGTTCTTTACAGGAAGACTGTCACCAGTGTCCACCACATGGGTACACCAGTCAGTTTGACTAGGTATCAGTGAGAACATATGCTGAAATGATTGTAGAACCTGTCTACATTCAATCTGCTGATGATCAGTGAGGTTGCCTCCAAGGGTCACTCCTTCAACTGAACCATCTTCAGGGTTCTGACACAACAGGTCTGGGAGAGGGTCACTCTCTTCCTCCTGTCCCTCATCTGTAGCCATGAGCAAGCCCATGTCTGCCCTGTCAACATATGCTTTTAACCTGTTAACATGGAGTACCCTGCGGGGACTCCTGGGAGTTCCTAGGTCCACCAAGTAGGTAACCTCTCCCTTCTTTTCCAGGATTGTATGGGGTCCAGACCATTTGTCTTGGAGTGCTGCTGGGGCCACTGGCTCCAACACCCATACCTTCTATCCTGGCTGAAACTCAACCAAGACAGCCTTTTGGTCATGCCAAGCTTTCTGTAAGGCCTGGCTTGCCTCAAGGTTTTTGGATGCCTTCTCCATATACTCAGCCATCCTGGAGCGGAGACCAAGTACATAGTCCACTATGTCTTGTTTAGGCTTTTTGAGAGGTAACTCCCATCCTTCCTTCACTAAACACAGTGGGCCTCTCACAGGGTGCCCAAACAACAATTCAAAGGGGCTGTAGCCAACTCCTTTTTGTGGGACCTCTCTGTAAGCAAACAGAAGGCAGGGTAGAAGGATGTCCCATCTTCGCCTGAGCTTTTCAGGTAATCCTTTGATCATACCCTTTAGGGTCTTGTTGAATCTCTCAACAAGCCCATTGCACTGTGGGTGATAAGGGGTGGTGAACTTGTAGTTGACACCACATTCCTTCCACATAGCTGTCAAGTATCCTGACATGAAGTTGGTACCTCTGTCAGAAACCACCTCCTTAGGAAACCCCACTCTGGAGAATACTCCCAGTAGGGCCCTGGCCACAACAGGAGCTGTAGTGGTCCTAAGGGGAATTGCCTCTGGATACCTGATGGCATGATCCACTACCACCAGTATAAATCTGTGCCCAGATGCAATGGGGGGATCCATGGGACCCACTATATCTATCCCCACTCTTTCAAAGGGAACCCCCACCACAGGTAGTGGTATTAGGGGGGCCTTTGTTGTGCCACCTGATTTGCCACTGGCTTGGCAGGTCACACAGGAGCGACAAAACTCCTTGGTATCTTCATTCATGTGAGGCCAGTGAAAGTGAGGGACAAGCCTGTCCCAAGTCTTGTTCTGGCCTAAGTGTCCTGCTAGAGGAATATCATGGGCCAAGGTAAGAAGGAAGCCCCTAAATTGCAGAGGTATAACCAACCTCCTGGTTGCACCAGGTTTTGGGTCTCTAGCCTCTGAATAAAGGAGCCCATCATCCCAATACACTTTATGGGTACCTTGAGCATTCCCAGCAGCCTCAGCAGCAGCCAGCTGTCTGAGGGGTTCAAGAGATGGACAGGTTAACTGAGCCTGCCCCAAGTCAGCCCTGGAAGGTCCCCCTGTCCCCAGAAACTCAACCTGATCAGGTTCAAGCTCTTCAGGGACAGTTCCTTCAGGGTTCTCTAGATCATCTTCCTGGGAAGGCTGATCATCACTTAGAGGCAGGGGGGAAGGCACGGCCTTAACCCTCCTGTTCTTCTTCTTGGAAGGTGCTTGGTCCATTGTTCCAGGATCCAAGACCTGAGGTTCAGTAAGGCACTTTTTGGCCTGTGACCTGGTCACAGCCAGGACATGTGGTGATATACCTAACATCTCTGCATGTGTCCTGTACTCCACTTCTGACCATAGAGAACTCTCTAGGTCATTGCCCAACAAACATTCTACTGGGAGGTCTGCACTAACCACAACCCTTTTGAGGCCAGTTACCCCTCCCCATGAGAAGTTAACAATAGCCACACTATGAGAAGTAGTGGCATTGCTGGCATTGGTCACCAGGTAATTCTCACCTGGTATGTACTGTCCAGGATCCACAAAGCCTGGTGTCACCATAGTGACACTGGCACATGTGTCCCTGTAGGCTTGAGCCACTTTTGCATTTATTAAAGGAGTCTGTCTGTACTTGCCCAGGTTACTGGGGCTCACAGTTAGGGACAAATCCATGTCCCCATCACAGATCAAGACTGCCTGTGTCAGGGTTCTGTCTAAGTCAGAATCTCCTTCAGTTCCCATAGTGATTCCCACTACACCCTTTGTCTGGGGACCAACACTGTCAACAGTAGTACTGGGAGCAGGTGCCTTAGGGGCAACAGTGTTGGGGGCTCCACCCTTTTTACAATCACTAGTCCAGTGAGTTGTATTCTTGCAAGATTTGCACCAGGGTTTCTTTGGACCTTCTTTCTTCTTCCCTTTAGGTTGTTGGGACCCACCCTCGTTAGTACTAGTTTGGGGCCCTGTTGAAGACTTCTGGCCTTTAGATTTCTGATCTCCACCCTTTTGGTCTGTTTTCTTCTGATCACCCCCATGGCCCTGGTTCTGGTTCTTTTGCTTAACCCTGGTTCTGACCCATTTCTCTGCCTTCTTTCCCAATTCTTGGGGAGAGGTCAGATCTGAGTCAACCAATTGTTGATGCAGTTGCTGGTTCTGACAGTTATTTAAAATCTGTTCTCTCATCATCAAATTGTACAATCCTGTATAATCAGACACCTTACTTCCCAGCAACCAACCCTCCAAAGCCTTAGTGGCACATTCAATGTATTCAGACCAGTCCCGAGTCTGTGTCTTCTGGGTGTCTCTGAACATTAACCTGTACTGTTCAGTGGTTAAGCCTAACCCATCAACCAGGACACTCTTCAGGGCTCTGTAGTTTCTGACATCCTCCTCTCTAACAGTGAGGAGTCTATCTCTGCCTCTACCTTCAAAGGAGAGCCATAAGATTGCTGCCCACTGGTCTTCAGGAACCTGCTGCACTTTGCAGGCTCTCTCAAGAGCAGTCATCCACTTGTGGATATCATCCTCACTCTTGTAGGGGGGCACAACCTTGGACAGGTTCCTATTGTCAAATACCCTATCTTTGTCCTTGGGGACAATGCTGCCACCAGTGGGTATAGACCCACTCTCTCTAGGTTGCCTAGCCTTGTTCAGTTTCTCTTCCATCAGGGCTACTTCTAGCTCCTGTCTCCTGATCCTCAGCTGAGCTTCCTTCATTCTGGCCTCATGCTCCCTCCTCTGAGGGCTGGTCATCCTTCTCCTGGAGTGACCTTGAGAGCCTCTAGAGGCATGAGAAGCATTAGAGTCACCTGAGTGATTCCTCTGCCTCCCAAACCCCTGGTTAAGTCCACTAGGGAGATCCAATGGGGTGAACCCATTGTCAGTCCCAAGTAGCCTTAAGTTAGCTGAGCCAGGTCTGGCACCTGGCACTGGGCTATCTCTCCCATCTGAACTGCTACTACTGTCAGATTCACCCCCTTTGTCATCCCTGTCCCTATGCTGATTCTCATCATCTGTAGTCAGATTCTCAACTAAGGGGCGACTGTGGGAAAGGGGTACTTCAGTGGCATCTTCAGAAGGAGGGCCTCCTGTTCCTGTCCCTAAGGGGTCTAACTGGGAGGCTTTCTTGAGAGCTCTCTGATCTTCATCAGCTTGTAAGAGTTCTCTGAGTTCAGCAGAGGTAGGGTTCCTGGGCTGTTTAAGGCCCCTGATATTTGCCAACTGCCTGAGCTAATTTTGGTTTAGGGTAGCAAAGATGGTTAGTGCCCTCTGGGGGTCACTCTCGACAGAGATGGGTACATTGGACCCCTCTGCCCCAGCCATTGCTCTTAAGTGTGGGTGGATGTGTTGCAACTAACTACACTTGGGTTTTCCTACTAAAGCTATCTAGTAGTTGTAGTCAGGATGTGCTACTCCCTTTTCTCTACAACAACTAAGTTCAGTAGAACTTAAGTATATAACTATTCTTGTTTTATATGTACCTACAGGTACCTGTATGATCTTTCAATTGGTAACAAAGAGATTACAGAGGTAAAACACAGCAAGCTCAAATCCAACCGCTGCTCACCAATGTGAGAAGTTGGCCTGGTATATGATGTTCACTAGTTAAAGTGACCACCCTGTACCATGCCAAGCAACCCTTATGGTGTGGTTGTAAGTCAACCTTTTCGGACTAGCTGCCCTAGTGGTAGCGTAGGCTAAGCAGTCTTTGAGGCTAAACTCGTTTAAGCGTGTTAAGCAAGCTGTTTTACCATATGTAACCCCCCTTTATACCAATGAAAGGACACCACACAGATATATATTCAAAATATATATGTATTTATTACTCAAAGTATCCCCTAGACTCTTTATGAGCACAGGAGCACAAATCGTTAAACAAGAAAGTATTATAATATACAGAAGTTGCACTTTATATGGATAGGCCCTGGTGGCCGATCAAACCATATACTAAAATAGTGGTATAAGTACCACGACTAGGAAAGGGAAAAGGCCTAGGGCCTCTAGAATCGCTGGGCCTACAAAGAGCTAACTTCAGTTAGTGACCAGGAGGTCCACGGGTCGCGTGTGCAGTGAGGAAAGTTACACGCGGGCTCCCATAGGTTTTCAATGGGTGCGTAAAAGTTTAAAAGTTACTGCTAGAAGGGTCTTCTGGATGGACTACGAACTTAAGACTTAAAACACAGACACTAGAGATGTTTCTCTACACTTGGGCACCGGAGTGCCAGCTTTACCTCACCCACAGGAAGCGGGTGCATAGGTCTCGAAGTGCGTTGGGTTTCGTCTATCTGTTCAATGGAGCCTGATGACAAAGATGCTGCAGGCGGCCGGTCCAAAAGAGATGCGGTGGATCCAAGGGTGGATCGGAGTTGTAGAAGACCTGAAAGCAGAGGGGACAGTGTTCACAGTCACTAGCCAGTGACCGGCGTGGCACCAGGTAGGTACCAGGCGATGTCGGGTGCAAACAGGTGATGAGGTGTAGCTTGTCTCCGCAGCCACGTGGTCCCTGAAGGTTGACGACGTCCAGGAGTCGGTTCACGAGCTGTCCCATGCAGGCTCTCGCTGTCGGCGGTGTCGGCGACTCAAAGGAAGCAAACAAGCCTTGGCAAAGGCAGGAGTCGTGGAAAATGAAGAAAGCTGATTGTTCTGACCAGCAAGGTCAGAGGGACTGCTCCTTTGGAGGGCAGCAGGGGCCAGTCTGGAGCAACCAGACCAGCATCGTAGTTTTCAAAGTTCAGTGCCAAAATGGCCACTAGCCAATGGGCCAGGGACCGGGCAGGCGCGTCGAGATGCAAAGTGCAGAGGGGCCCCACGCAGATCGTGGAGATGCTGGAGAGCTCACCTTTGGTGCAGATGCTGCTCGGATGTTGGGCTTTTTAGGACCCAAAGCACAACTTGGAGGGAGCCTCTGTTGTCGCGCTTGCAGCTTGTCGTGGGTCTTTCAAGATGGCTGGCTCCACGTGTCTCGGTGCCTCCTCAGGTTCCTTCTTTTCAGGGACTGTGGATCGGGCGGTGAGAGGTCTGGAGGTCCAGGTCTTGTCGGGCTCTGGGCTCCGGCAGGAGGCGGCGGCAAAGCAGACGTCGAGTAGCTGGTTGGTGCTTGCGTTAGCAAGATGGTCACTCCCTGACCATAGGGGAGATTTCCTTCTGTCCTCTGTGCAGCAGAGCGTCGAAGTTCCCGTCTTCTTCTTTGTAGTAAGTTGGTTCCAGGATGTCTGAAGTCTTAGGACACAGCTCCTACCTTTAAGCGGATTCTAGGGGCCGGATTACCTGCTAGGTCCCTCCCTAAGGGTGGGACCAGGAAGGGGGGTGGTTACACCCCCAATCCTTTGTCCAGCTCGCCCCAGGTCCGGGGCTGGTGTGCCCCAGGACCGGTTTGAACTGGCATATGCACCGAGGCTACTTGTGAGCCTCAGGCATGTCTGATTCTATTCAAGCCCTACCTGACCAATACACAAAATCCTGTCTGGGGTGGTGCACGCACCTCCCCTGGCAGGAAACCCTTTGTCCACGTCTCCCAAGCTGGAAGGACTCCCAGCAGCAGGAGGGCAGACTTGTGTCTGTGGTGGCAGCGTCCATTTTGTGGAGCTGAGACTATGTCTGATTTTACCCGGGTTTCAGGTACTGTACATGTCGTGGCCCTCTAGAAGGGTGGAATGCTAACCCCGTCACCAGAATTGGCGAGGGGTTAGTATTCCAATTCGTATGACACCTTACTCGACATGTTTTGATAAAGCCAAACCAAAGATAGCATTTAACCGCGAGGTTCATAATGCACTTAAGAGTATATGGTATGGCGATATCTGGAAACGGTAGAAGGAAGTTGTTCCGACCACTGCAGACAGGCTCAGCTCATGCCAGAGCACCATCTCACATGGAACCAAGCACTCTGCCTTCAGGATTGTTAAGGCCTGCCATAGGAGTGACTTATAGGTTAACATGTGTCCCATTTAAGGTTAGGTATAGGTATACTACACCTAAGTAAGAGGTGGTTACACCAACTTACCCCAGCTGAGTGATCAGCCAGATGTGTCAAATTGCTAGGCCAGGCCAGGGGTGGCACAATACATGCTTCAGCCCCTGGTAGGCCTTAGATGCACCAATGTCCTGGGTACCTAGTGTACACTGGTACAGGGGCTCATAGGGTGATCCAATTCCAATTGGTTATGCACCTATAGTGCATAGTGTCAATTTAGTAGAGAGAACAGCAGGCTGGGGGTCTGATTAGCAGGCCCACAGCCTCAATATGTCAAAAACCAGTGAAGCAAAAAGCAAAAATTTGGGGTGACCATAGGATAGCAGACCCTACTCTCCTACACACATCATTGCATACGTAATTTGTCCGTTTTCAGTTGGGATTTCTTTAACATATTTCAAAAGAGCCTGGGCAGTTTTCATGATTTCCTGCCCTATATTATTTAATTAGTGGTTTATTAAGTGACGCTGATTAAAGATTCGTAGGTATCTTCTTTCGTTCTAACAATTTCAATGCCACTTATCATAAGTTAATCAGTCTGATTTCCTCACTGACCCTGGTATTTGTGTGCTTTTACAACACTCCCTGAGGAAAACGAGGTATAAATACATTACTTTTTTTTTTTTTAAATAAAAACAAAACAAAGCTGTGGAACAATGTGCACTATATAAAGGGTGTTAGGCAGCCAAACGCCCCCGATTGAGACTATCTCTATACATCGGACAGCTTGTTATGGAGGATCACCAACAATAGGGATGACACCAGTTTGAGGAAGCTGATGGCATTTAATGACATATCATTGCTCTTGAAAAACGCACTGGCCGCCTATTTGATCAAGTATAGCTCATTTATAGGGCAATTGTAAACGTCACATTAGTCAGTTTACCAGTAATTTTCTCTGGAACATTACAGATACTTCATGGACGTGTAATAGTAGTACAGTACAACACACATTCATTTACGAAAATATCTCTCGTAGCTTTTTATCACTGTATTTCTGTAATCTTGATCCAAGGAACCAGTGTTTCCTCCAGTTATCCAAAATCTCTGGATATATTTAAAATACTCCAGAAACTGACGAATATCTGAACTGCTATTTCCATAATTATTTCACGTACGTTTTATGTCTTGGCTCTAAACAGCGAATTACATCATCACCTTTGTCTTGTTGTGGCATTTTGTTCTGTATTTTGTCAGCTCTTTGCTGCTTCTCAGTGCTTTCTAAGCAAGATGCTAAAATGATTTTGTTATATTTTCTTTTCTTAAATCTGTACATTGATAGTTTACTATGTTTTTGCCATTCATGGTCCTCGGAGCATATTCGTCGTATTCTCAATAGCTCTCCATATGGAATGTTTATAATTAATGTGGCTTGATGGAAACTCTCCGCATGCAATGTTGCATTGCTCGCTGTACTTCTGCGGTGTAGTGTTGTATGTACCTTGTTTTCCAAAATATAGATCTCAGTGCCCAAGAACACTACTCGACTGTCACTTATGTTGTACGTAAAATGCAGGTTGGTGTTGGTGGTGTTGAGGATATTAAAGTAAAGCTCAAAGTCTTCCATAGAACCGTCCCATATTAATAGAATATCATCTATATACCTCAACCATGACCTTATTTTTTCGACATGTTGGATGTTTTCTGGGTTCCATGCCACCTTTTGCTCCCACCAACCCATTGTGAGACATGCATAGCTCGGACTAAAAGAAAAACCCAAAGCAAATGAGTACTATTGAATTGGGTAACCAGTAGACGTCTGTTATTCAGCGTCAAGATGCCCCTTTGCGGGTGAAAGTGCGCTTTACAAATACACGTTATGTTATGTTACTATGTTGAACTGCCCCCACCTAACAAAAACTAGAACAACAAGCATTGGCATAGCCAATAGGTCTCGCCTTTGGGACCTTATACGTGTTTAGTTATCCAGTACAATATCCTTGGTGCAACAACATCAAGTGTTGTATGGCTAAACACTTATAAGGTCCCAAAGGCGAGACCTATTGGCTATGCCAATGCTTGTTAAGTATAGGTTCTCAATATTTTTTTAGTTGCTATTTATGTCTCAATAATTTTGTAGGTCGATATTTTTGCCCTCGATATTTTGTCAGTGAACAAAATAAAATTGGATTCCTGACAGGTTAAACGACTCCACCCTGAATGAAACAATATTAGTGCAAAATAATGTGTTTCACAGAATGCTACAGCCCTTACCAGCTCTGCTACACAATGTAATGTTTGCCACTGATCATGGTAGCACGCATAAAAGAAGGTCCAGACAGCTGCCAAATGTTCCCATCATGTGTGAGAACTAAGGCAGTGCTCGCTTTTTAGATTTCAGCATTTTTCATATTGTTTTTTTAATTCATAGTTTTAATGGTAAAAGCCACATTACATAACCCCCGGATTGCAAAGTGCCATTGGCCAATCAGCTCTTACTTGCTGAAATCGTCACATTTAACATGTGGCCACTTTGCAGGTGTGACTGTACAATAAGAGCAACAGCTCACCATTTCACTCATAATGCGAACAAGTACTACCTGAATGCCTTGGTAATTAAAACGAATGTGTGTTGTAGTTGCAAATTACCGACAGTACCGGCTTTATAGATGTAACAAGACGGATGCACCAATCACTCATCAACAACTGGAATTTTCAGTGTATATAAATAATTACCATTTCATCATGGATGTGCACAAAGTCCTAAGGGAGTGACATGTTGTCTGGAGAACATGTACAGGAGCACACCTGGGTCTTATGTCATTGATAATATTTTACCTAGCAGCATTTCCTTTTAAACATCAATTTGAATTCTGGGACTTGTAGTTTCTTCAAAACATGAAGAACCTCATTTGGATGTTGGTGTCTTTCTAACCAACATCCAAGGTTTAAACTCCGACCGCCCTATTACAAAGACGGCGGTTGGAGTTTAAACAGGCCAGTCAAACCGTCTAGCCAGTCGTAAACCACACATAATCCCTAACAGAAGGCATTTCGACCGTTGGGATTATAATGTAGGTTTCCAACAGTCTTTCCATGTCGGGAAGGCCTGTCGGTAACCAACTTTGGAGGCCCCTAGCAGGTCCCCCTTCCCTCTGCGGCCTACGGTTGTGGGCCCGGGGGTGCACTTATGGTGCCTCCCTGAAAATCCAGCTGGCACTATGAGGTGCCTTCTGCACGGTGCAGGGATTTACACAAACTCCCATTTCTCTATGGGTGCTTGTGCTGCGCGCGGGTTCCATCCGCACCTGAAGCTCCAATAGAGAAATGGGAGTTTGTGACCATACCTTGTGGGGTCACATTGTAATATGGCATTTGGAACTGCCGACCTACGGTCAGTTGGTTCCCATACCAATACGGTGTCAGTCGGAGGCAACTCTGATCGACATCGTGATAGGGCCCGAAATGAGCTGTTGGTTGAATAGTCATGACTAGCTAAGAGCTCTATACCTCACAGGAACTAGTCATAATCTATGCAGGTTAGATAAATACCAGTTGGCACAAAAGTAAGGAACATTAGCTATGCGCTTGACCAGTTTGGGTTTAAAATGGAATATTGCATTTTTGTATTGAAAATCTTCAGGCAGTTTATGTCATGAATGATGTGTCCGGGGAAACCTTCAACTAGTGTTACTTTTTCTGCTGAAATATGTTCCATGCTGGCATTACTGTGGCCGTAATCAATTAAAACAATTATCTACAAGGCCCAGTATGCAGAGAATTATAGGCTGCAAAAATGAAGAGACTTTGAATGCGTTAAACATGACATAAGGCAACTTAGCAGCTATGTGAATGTGTGAAATCATTTCTGATAGCATCAAGTCGATGCCTATATGCATGCCGTCATTAGACAGCTGGAGATAAACCTTAAACGATGACTTCTTTATGAAAACACTTTCTGTAGTTGTCCTTCATACGTCCTTGTAAAAAGTGGTTCTTGATATGCCTTATCCTGTCCATCCCAGGCACTGGAAATAACAACAAGCATTATAAATGCAACAGGTCTCGCCTTTGGTTAAGTTAATGCCATTTGCTTTGTTAACTGTATTGTATAGCAAAGCAAATGGCTTTAACTTAATAAAAGGCGAGACCTATTGCATTTTTAATGCTTATTTGTGATAGTTTTGAACTTACCATTATAAGTATTGGAGTTCAATATTGTGGTAAAAGATATTTTTGACACAAAAACATTTGTCAACAATTTTTTTACCATAATGTTTGTCAGTGAACCCGTGGTATTATACTTTTTGTATATGAAGTGCCCTGCTCTCTGGACTGATAAGACACACTTCAGGGATGAAAGATTAATAAATGGGATAAAAATGGTATGATGTGCAGTCCACAGAAGGGACAATGGCCTCAGACATTAATGGTGATGGTTCATAATACTGTACAGTGTTTTTCTGCCATGTGTAAAATAAGCGACTTTCGGTGTAGATGCATTGTGGATTTGTATTAAGTACATATGTCTCCTACAGCAACAGACTACATACTGTTATTGGATGTACCAATATGTCACTATCTATTGTTGGCTATTTTGGAATAACTTTCCACCCACAAGTGTCGTTCACTGTCATTTGTATAATGGCCCTGCCTTTTTTTGTTGGTACCTACATTTCTTTCTTTATATTGTTTGAAAACTTAATAAACCGCATTTGAAATAAAAAATAAATTAAAAAATAAGGAAGACTAATTGATACATATAAGAGGTTTTCCAATGTAGCAAATACACCTTTCCTTTCCACGTGGCACTGTAGTGCTTTTTAACTGCAGCCCAGCCAGAGCACAGGGTTGCTCTTGTCATTCCTATATGTTTGTCATATTTGTGGGTGGTGTAAATAAAACTGCAGTCATTATGATATTTCACTTCCATACTATTGGTGCATTTTCTGTAACATTTGACATGGCCTTAAAGGAAAGCTAGACCACGTAGGTTAAACTAATTTTCACAGTACTATTTTAGAGCTAGAGCATAAGCACTGTGGCGATGAATAGCAGTGTCATGGAGAACACAGTCCTAATAGCAGCAAAAACAAGGTGTTGTATAGGAAAAACCAGGACTGACCAAGCAGTGGACTGCCTACAGTAGTCCTAATTGACTTGGTGAACACACACTTTTGATGCTTCTTGGGTGATGTCTGGCCAGTGGAAAGGTCTATGGAGGGCTCTCAGGTCCTTGTGATAATGATAAAAAGATAGATTGCCACTGTTTAGCTCAAGCACAGTAAGGTGGGAGGGAATAGTTTGAGTTGGGTACTTAGTTGGCGAGCCATGTTTTGTTTTTGCTAAATACTGTAGTGACAATGTTTCAACATACTATCCAATTTGACCTAAAAGGGCAACAAGGAGATGAAGTGACAAACAGGACATCCCACACTTTGATTAAGTAGGAAAGTAGGGAAATGAACCCAGATCTACAGATTTCACAGTTAGCAATATAATTATTATACAACATGAAAATTCAAACGTTGTACTAGATTGCCACGTTCTGGACTATCCTTTTTAAAACGAAGATAAAAAGGCGAGTGAAACCAGTTGGTTAGATTTAAGTGAACAGGCGACAACTCACAAAGACACCCATTTCTACAGCACAGGACTGGATACATTATGGTGGTCTCCTCAAGACCATATATGCAGTGAAAAATTTGACAACTATTTCCCCAATTTGGAACGTAAAGTTTGTCTTTCTGTCCTATTATATGCATCCACCTGGCAGAGGCATACACATTTGACAGGCTGTCCAGGGTGGACCCCAGTTTGTTGCCTGGTAATGGTTACCCCTTTCTAAGAGCCCAAGGCGGATGACGTAAGCAGCCGGAGTCCAACACCCGCCCTTAACCTTAGATCAGATCATGAAGTCCCTGCTGGTGTCAAACAGATGTTTCTCCGATTCCTGCCAAGATGGTGGCTGGTGTCCAGACATCCATCAGACAAGTCTTCTTACGGGGCCATGGCTTATCACCGTCTACCGGACCTTATCTGGTTTCAGTTACAGCTAAGAGAGGCTCCTTGCATTCGGCAGTTAAAGCATCCGTTTATTGGATCACCACGTTTAGCATGTTTTGACATCTGCATTATCAAAACAACACTGCCCAAGTGTGATACACACATTGGTGAACTGTAGCCTGTCTTTTTAATATAAAATGGGTTGTCTTCACAAGTGGGGTTCAGGAATATGAATGCCCACAGAGTCTAACTGGAATAAAATATATATTCAACAAGCCTTAGCACAGTCATTCGTTTTGTCTTTTGTAGTAAAAAGATTTTTAACACACTACCCAGAAGAAGCATCACCTGCTTCAATAAATTGAATCAACACACACAAGATTTAGAGGTGGCAGGGCAAAATTTATATGGTTACTTAACACGCAATACACACGTACAGGCAAGGGAAGCTCGCTCGCATGCACAGAATATTATAGGCAGATGCAGTGATCAAATATCCCAAACTCCCACACGGGTGCTGCATGTTCAACAGCAGAGCCAGGAACTACAACGTGCACAGAATACTAACAGTACAGGCACCCGTGCAAGGAGGGAGGGGGAGGGGGAGAGGGAGAGAGGGGGGAGAGGGAGAGAGGGGGGGGAGGGAGAGCGAGAGGGAGGGCGAGAGAGAGAGCGAGAGATAGGGAGAGATAGGGAGAGACCGGGAGAGAGAGAGAGCGCACAGGTATGTTTGTTTGCTGGTGCAGATTTGGTGGAATAGTATGAGAGAGAAGAGGAGTATGGCAGGGTGTACAATAATGTGTCATGGTGTGTCGGTGCATATGGTATTGTCATGTGAAAGATTACTTTATGCTGGTGTGTGTTTGCAAGTTTGTGCATGTGATTGTTAAGGTGTATGGGATGTGTGCGAGGGTGTCCGCATGTGCACAAGTTTGAATTTGAGCAGGTATTTGCATTCTTGTGTGAAAAGGTGTGCCTAACAGATTAGCGAGGGGTGGGAGGCATACATTTTCCCTTGAATTCACTGCAAAAAATACCTGTCCTGGGAACTAAATGTGTAGCATAAGTCCTTTATAAACATCACACGAATATGAACCATGAATAACATCACACCAATACGCACACAACCATACATTACATATTTGGGTGTCTTTATTTCACAAAATGCAGTGTTGTAAAATCTATATTTTGCGGGACCTTTCTCAGGACATTGAATGAATAACGGCTATTTAGAAGAAGAGGTACTTAATAAAGTTAAATAGGACAGTGAACTTTGAATTTAGACTTGTGAATCGCAGAGACTTTGCTTTGAAGCACCAGCTGCAGGAAGGTGCCAGTCCACAACATTTTAGAGATTTACCACTGCACTGGTAAAAAGCAAACAGAAAACTGGTATCATCAGAAAACAGTAATCATTTATTTTGCTTGTGAACATCAAACACGTGCCCCACTTTAAATTGTAAAAACGCACGTCAATCGCAGTGTGTGGTCCACTCTGTGTATTAGCGTGGTGCAGCGAAGGAGCCCAGTTCCCCCCGGAAGCTCATTTACATGGCACTCTGCACACGTAGCTTTCCCTCCAGGTATCGTTACCCTTGGATATCGCCTCGTTTAAAGCAAGGAAGAGACGTACTGGCACTAATGTGGCCCCTACACGTCGAGCTGCACGGTTCAACGGATATCGCGCGCTGAAGAATGTCCGACGTGGGAAGGAATGGGCGTGGTTTAGGTCACGGGTAGCCTGCCTGTTACCCAGGACAACGCGTGTCTGAGACCCCCGGGGACATGGTCAGCTGGGCATGTCACTGCTGTGTTGGTTGCGGCGTTGTTGACTCACCTGGTCCATGTAATAGCAGCGCTCACAACAGAGAGAGACAAGCAGCTTCAGCAGCCACTGAGAGCCCCACGGGCTTTTTATAGCAACATGTTTGATTTGGCTGATTTGACAACTCATCTGTGACCGCTCACTGCATTGGGTACCGCACGGATGGTGGCATACAAACACTGCTAGCAGGAATATTGTTGCGCACCGGCTTCCTTCAACTCTGGGTCCATCGCATGCGCGCGTGCACTGTCTAAAGTGAAAGCACGCCGGAGCCAGAGTTGAAGGAAGCCGGCTTGAACAAGATGGCGGCGGACTGTCCACTGTCCCACTGTCTGCTATGGACAGATGGCGAGAGCAGCCATCTTTGTCCATGCAGGCGCGTGCATGAGCCCACGGCGGAGAATTGATTCCAAAAGGTCTCTCTGACGAGAGCAGCGCATGCGCTGCTTTTGCCAGGCGAGACCTAAAAAACTGTTCTTACAGATTGTGGTGTGAAGAGGGGATGTTCCCTTTCATAGTTCAAAACTGGTTTACAGGGGTGCACCTGCAAAGCGACCAGTGATCTACAGTTTCTTGTCACTGAGTGGTGCAGGTGTCTGAAGTGGTTGGTTTTTAATCCTAGGATACTCTCTCAAGGTGACATGATCAGAGTTTGCAGTGAGCTGCTACAGGTCCGATGTACTACAGGTATGATGGTCCGACAATGGATTCTCCATCTCTTGCCCTGATCACCTTTGGAAAAAGAGAGCCAAGAATCATAGTCAATAGGTCCTTTGATGCTATTCTACTCCCAGGGTGAGAATCTGCTTTCTCGACAATCCTCAAAGACGTGAGAGAACCACAATCTATTGAAGAACTCAGTAACTAGGAGAAACCCTTCTCTCTCTATATGGTCTTGATACCCCAATATTGAAGCAACATTTCTTCTAATCTGTGTTCAGTTCCTAGAAGGCATATGTTTTCCATATAACTAGGGTCACCTTTGATTTCGTGACGCATCCAGAGAAAGCTCATATTAATATTCAAAGTAAAAGATGATCAATGGGTAAAATTACTCAAGCTTAAAAAAAAAGTCCCATGCTGATTTCATGCTTGACTATTTGAAAGCAGGGATTATCCCGATGGGGTTAAGAGCAAGAAATGTTCGAGGCTTGTTCATAGAAATGCAGAAATTCTTGGAGAAATGTTCACTGATTTTGAATTGCTGTTCAAGTGACTGGATGATTCTGATAATAGAGAGAGCCAGGGAGGGTGTGTGGCCGAACCGCGGACCAAGATTGCCGCGTAGTGTCAGAGCTCCGCCGCAATCCGCCGCAATCCCCGGGAACAACTGCCATCCCTGAGCCCACATGCCAAAATACAGAACTGCGGCAGCGCGAATGCACTCCCCATGACGACCTGACTGCAGTGACGCCACTCTGTCTGGAATCAGTGGTCGTAAACCACTGCGCCTCTGGGATGGGTGGTGAGGCCTGCAGTGAAGCTCGAGCACCGTCTGGGGCCCTGGGCGGAGCTCTTCTTACTCCAATGTGAACAATCTCCACCAGGAGCGGGCCACGCTGATACGTCTCCCTGCGACACGCTGTGGCTTGGCCGACGCAGGCACCACGGAGCCGCCAGAAATTGCATGGGCTGTCCCGCTGGCAAGAGGTGAGCCCGCCCACCCCCCCAGGCCCTGGACGTTCGACAGACCCATGCTGAGGCCAGGGGATCATCCGTGTACCAGTCTTGATGTCTCCCCCCCCCTCCTGTGGGTTAGAGCCTTCACCAACACCTTGATGGTCGCTGCGCCATTTGTGTAACTCTCCGGGCAACGAGAAATGCATAAAGGTGACCCAGGTGCCCGTGACCGAGGTGTGTATGCTGACAATACCTGTACACCAGTTGTTAGGCACAACCCTTTCCTGTGAGCCCACAGTTGAGGCACGTATCCCAAGTTATAGACATTGCAACCTGAACGGCTTTGCTTACACCTGATAGATGACGCCATTGGGAAAGACTACGCTTGGCTGAGGCGTGAGGTGGAACAATTGAATTGTCATCTTTGGTTTGGATCGGCCCTCGGTGGGTGTACTTGCGGAACGACTGGATCCATTGCACCAGGTGTATCGCGACACCATTTCCTTGTTGCCTCTTCCCAAGGCCATGGGCTAGGGGGATCCAAAACAGCAGAAATTAAACTTTGAAAAGGCTGGTGGTGGCACAGATTCCACAAGCACCACGATGGCAGAGGGAGGAGATCATATTACCATCCAACCACAACCCCCCACACAAGGCACTGAGGCACTTATGGCAGAATTAAGGTAGGCTTTAGGGCACTGGACACTCGCTTTGATGCGCTTGACAAGCGGCTGGACGAAATGGGGGCCAGACTGGATCAGAATGATAAGAGACTTGACACCGCCGAAGGCAGAATCTCAGATTTGGAGGATGGCTCGGCCCAGGCTGCTAAGCGGTTGGAGAGGATGGAAGGCCTCCTAAAGAACATCCCCATAAAGAACGAGGACCTTGAAGCCAGGGGGAGACACAACAATATTCGCATTATGAGAGTACCTGAGTCAATGAATACAGGGCGACTGGATTATTTTGCAGAAAGCCTTTTAATTGACTTATTTGGGCGGGAATCCTTCACTGCTACCCTTGTTGGCGAAATGGCACACAGGTCCCACGGCCCACGACCTAACCCTGGCTATCCTCCCCGCCCTCTCATGGCACGGCTTCGGAACTTTAAGGACAGGGACACTGCCTTGCGGATGGCACGAGAATGGAGGTCGCTGGACTGGCAGGGTTCCTCCATCTCCCTGTACCCTGACTTCACCGCCATGGTTCAAGAGGCCCGTCGAAAATTCGTAACGGTCAAAACCACGCTACGCAAGGCTGGACTGAAATATGGAATGCTATACCCAGCATGACTGAAGGTGGATGTCGACGGCAGGTCAAGGATTTTGGTAGACTGGTAGAGGCACAAGAATTCCACAGAATCCGAGCAAACACCGGGCCGCCAAGGAAATCGCACACGCCAGAGCGTTCGCCCGGATGCCGGACTCCGGCTCCAGTATGGAACTGTTTTCTGCGTGCTGAAAGACTCTGCTAATGCAACACGTTGTTAAGTATAGAGTGTATTTACTTCATTTTCTCCTTTTTTCCTCTGATGGTCAAGGTATTGGACTCTGGGTACTGGCTGTGCTGAAATAATATTATTACATGTTTAAGTTTCCGGGGAAAAGGCGGGGCATTGCCTCTCCCCAGTGCGCTTGCACATTTATTGATATGTTCACACTTGGTAATAGTGATGTTTGCGTTAGACTACTATTGGGATTTGGGATTTCCCCTGGGTCGAGAATGATGGGATGGATGGGTGGGTGGGGGATGGGTGTTTCTTTAGATGTGTGATATTATCTGTTCCTGCCACAATTGGTTCACTACTAAGTACCATGTGCTATTATTGACATATTAATGCAATTTGTAGCTATGACCACTTGTGATGATGGCGGGTAGGCTCTCCACAATCTCAGACGTTAATTTCCTTACATGGAATGTGCGGGGTTTGAACAATACCAGGGGAAGCATGTGTTAAATTATTTGCAGCTCCATAAGGCCGACATTGTCTTTTTACAACAAAAATCACTGTCCCCCACCTCACCTACTATATTTGCCTCTAGCTGGGGTGTGCACCAATACTTTGTGAACTACAGTACTTACTCCAGGGGAACTGCCATCCTTATACATAAACGTTTGCCCTTCCAACTATAGAACGTGCATAACGATAGGGCAGGTCGCTTCACTTTAGTGACTGGGAAACTTATGGGTTACAACATTGCTCTAATGTGCGTCTATGCGCCCAATGTGGATGATCCAGAGTTTTTCCACGCTCTGCACACCCTGTTGCTTCCCTTAGGTGCAGATTACATTTGTTTGGGGACTTCAACCTTCGTCTGTGGCCAGAAAAAGATAGTACGGCATATTCCCCAACTGCAAAGCCCCGAGCAAGCCGGGTACTTGGTGACATTTGTGACTCTTTTGAACTGGTGGATATACAGCGGGCACGTAGCCCGACCGAAAATGCATGCACGCATTACTCAGCACCACATGACACTTGGACGCGTCTGGACTTTTGGCTGATCTCGCACACAATGGCTCCCTGGTTCCGGTCTATTACCCATTTACCTAGAACGTATTCGGACCATTCACCGGTTGCCATGCATATCCGATTCTCCAGACCAGAGGGTAGTGAAAAACAATGGAGGTTTCCCGGGGTAGGCTCTAAACAATACGGTATTCTCTGCAGAAATTCGGGAATCAATAGTGTCATACTTTGATCTAAATGTAGGCTCGGTCAGTACATGGGCGACCGTGTGGGAGGCATTCAAGGCGTACTTAAGGGGGGAATGCATTGCCAAACAGGCTGGGGTACTGAAGTCATTGTGAGGCACCATTGCTCGCATAGAGGACCGGTTAAAGGTATTAGACGAACAACAACTCAAACACCCAGACCCGGCTAACCGGGCCAGTCGCTTGTTGCTACTGGCAGAATTGAGGGAAGCTGCTGAAAGCAAAGCAAATTGGGGAACTACGCCACTGCCAGATGGTATGGTGAGGGGGACAGACCGGGATGCACACTGACTCAACTGTTGAGCCCTTGCGTGGGGAAGACTTACATTACATCCATTCGCTCTGACGCCGGGCAAACTCACACGGACACAGCTGAGAGCAGGGATGAGTTCCTTTGGTACTACATTCGTTTATATACCACACGTGCGGTGCATGATGACGAAGACTGCAGGGCCTACCTGAATAAGATAGCTATGGCATGGCTAGAAGACTATATGCAGAAGTTCTTAGCGAAACGTTTTCCAAAAAGGAAATAGTTAGCTCCATGGGGGCCTTAAAGGGTACTAGGGCACCAGGGCTCGATGGCTTCACAGGCATATTTTACAAGCACTACAAAGTTCTACTTCCCCCGTACCTCCTAGAGGTATATAATGAAGCCCTGGAAAATAAATCATTGCCTCCCACACTTCGTGAGGCAGTAATTGTATTGCTTCCCAAACTGGGCAAGGACCCAATGAGTTGCGGCTCTTATAGGTCGCTATCGCTTCTCAATTTGGACTATAACATTTTGGCTAAAATGATTTAGCTGAGACTGGCGCTACTCTTAGACCACATCATATCCCAGGTGCAGTCCGGCTTAGTTCCCCACAGATCCACAGCACTAAATTTGCGCATGTTGTTTGCAGTATTGCACAGAATTATGCCAGAAGTGTCAGCAGCTGCGTTCTTACTAGATTCCGAAAAGGCATTCAATTCCTTAGAATAGCCTTTCATATGGGCTGTGATGAGAAAACTAGGCATCCCTAAGGGATTTATTGACCTCACGGCGTTGTTGTATGCCTTTCTCACTGCGAGACTCCGCTTCAATGGCACGCTATCCACCCCATTCGCTCTCGCACGTGGCACCAGACAGGGATGCCCTCTATCTCCTTTACTTTTCATACTGGCCCTTGATCCTCTGGTTAGACACTTTCTGGAAAAACACCTTCATAGAGGCATCCAGTTCAATACAGGCCCATTCCTCATCTCGCTATACACAGACGACATCGTACTGTTTGTCCGCCGCCCGCAGGACAATTTAGACCCCCTTATCAGAGAGATTCTTCGCTTTAGTGGATATTCTCGACTGGGTATAAATTGGAACAAGTCCGAGCTGCTCCCTTTAACGATGGGCACTACCGAATGGGAATGCAAATTCCAGTTGAAATGGTGCCACGTCTCTGTCAGGTATCTGGCAATCTAGATTCATAGAGATGCGGAACGAATTGTGAGGCTGAATTATGGCTCAGCTATACACAACCTTGAGGCTCAGATTGAACGTTGGATAAGGCTCCCGCTCTCCATGTCCGGTAGAATTGCGCTGATGAAGATGATAGTTCTTCCGAAGTTCCTATACATGTTTCACAACATTCTCATCCCGCTTCCAGACATATTTTTTCAGACCATCAGATCACACTTATCAGACTAGCATGGAGTGGCAAAAGACCTAGAATACGTTGGGAAACCATGACTCTGCCATATGAAGGGAGGGGTTGGGGGCCCCGGATTTTAGAATGTATTACCTCGTTGCACAGGGCAGCTTTGCTCACTCATGGTATCACCAAGATGCGCATATCCCCTACTGTAAGCCTGAAGCTGACCTGGTGCTCCCGACTTCGCTCCATGCCATTTTGTCTCAGGGATTTCCTCGCGACTCGAGGGACATTCAGACAGTGGCCGCCACGAGTTGGGTCTGGCGCAAACTCTCGTGAATAGCTGGGAGCAGTTCCCTATACTCCTCGGAAATTCCCATTGCAAGTAATCCATGGCTCCCTATTACAGAAGAGAAATTAGTACTTCGGGTGCTTCGATCTCACTCCATAATAAAGTTTGGTGACTTGATCCCGGGTGGGTATGTATTTGATAGCACTGGAGGGGGCATGGGTGTCGGATTGCCCTTCATGGATCAGTTTGTTTTTAGTAGGGTTCGCAGCGCACTGCCTGCCAAAATATCAGAATACCCTCTAGAACCACAGTCTTTCGCGCCTTTATCTCTTTTAATATATAACTCTGACGGGAGTCAATTGATTTTGAAGCTGTACAAGGCCAACATGACCTAGTCCCGAGCCACAACACCAAGATTCTGAGCAGCCTGGTAGCGAAACCTGGGGCACCCCATCCTGGATGACCAGTGGGCTTTCTGCTGTTCACAGATTAGGGGGATCTCCCTTAACAGAAGGCATAAGCTGATACATTTTAAATATCTATGGAGAGCGTATGTGACGCCGGCCAAGCTCCACGCTATTGACCCAGCCCGGCCTCACAATTGCCGGAAGTGTGGAAGCCCATATGTTGATTCTTCCCATTTGACGTGGACCTGCCCCAAGATTGGGGAGTTCTGGACTGCCATTTTCAGAACAATCTCCCGTATGACACTGTTGGAAATAGACCCTACCCCTGAGGTTGCACTCCTGGGATATGTATACAATTTGCCAAAGAAACTACGCAAGTTCATAGCGCTGGCGCTGCTCTTGGCTAAGCGTGAGATAGCTATTAGATGGGGCAGCAGAATTCTCCCTACAACAGATGCATGGCTTGCTAGTCTTACTTTTTGCAACATGAACTGTGAATGCAACGCCACGTTGCTCCCACTCAAGTCCCAACCGAAAGATATATGGGGTCCTCTCAAGATACTCGCAAAACCTGGAACCCGTCACCCCTAGCCACACACCTGTTGGAATAGTTCCGACTGGAGTGGGCTGAAATGTAAGATTTAATTCAGTATTGTACATTGACTTCAGACAAATAATGAGGACACGGTCTTAGACATTGTAGGATGATGTGTCCAAAGAAGAATATCATGTAAGGGTCAAACATTGTATATTTGATGTTCGCTCCTCTGCATTTATCTTTATGTTTTGGCACGATGGTACCATACTGTTAAAATCTTAATGTTGTGAATGAACAACTGTGCAGATGCAATTTCGATATGTATATGTCGGAAAATGATAAATAAAGTGTAAAAAAAAATAGAGACAGCCAGGGAGGTATTGATCATCCTAAATAAGGAAATAGAAGAATTAGAAGACAAACTAAGGAAATGTAATGCCATTGATGAGGTTAAAAAGAAATGGGATCAGGTTAATGCAGAAATGGATGTCAATGAGTATCTTCTGAAAAAGAAGACAGATGAGCTGAAAAAAACATATTACAATGTCTTTCAGGCGTGGGTTTGCCCATACCTAACCAAGAATATGCCCAATAAACCAGAGAATGTTTTAGGCAATCGGAGGGATTGAGCTATAAGAAAGTGGTTACTTTTCCAGATACATCAGAATGAGACGGGGAAGGTAGCTTCAATCAATTTGACAAATATGGAAAAAGACGCTCACAGTATGCGGGTCTGCTGAATATGGAAATGCACCGCAATAGCCCTTCCTTTTTTAGACAACAAAAGGGAGAACTACAGGGGCCGGTTTCAGGGTCAGACAAGGGGCAGGTATCAAAATGTGGACATGTCCCATTAATATTTAGAAACACTTTGACAATATCCCATATTCAATCTCTCTGGGTTAGAGGTTGAATCACCAGTGGAAAGTTCCTTTCAAAAGACCTCACCTTTGTACCAAGTCAGAAACCTAATAGATTTGAACTGATCCCAGATTTGTGTACTTTTTTTCATATGATTAGATTGCAAACATTATTTTTGAAAGGAAAATGAATAATCAATCAAACAAATCAGGACTTAAACCACCATTAAGGTTTATTCCTAATCTTGACAAACTGGGTCCAGAAGTGAAAGTCTTTGAAATAGCAGAACTTACTAAGGTCCAGAAGGTGTTGAAGTATAAACCTAAGCGCATACAGTTTTTTCTTTGTTGAAAGGACTTAAAGAAATTGCAGCATAATAAACAAATTATGGGCAAGCCCTGTGATAAGGGTGGAGGTACTGTACTTCTTGATACAGATGATATTAAAAGGAAATGAAAGACCTGTTGGTTGTCGTAGAACATCATCATACAGTAAAAGGTGACCCAATAACTCAAGTTATACGGGAAATTAGGAAAGTCAGTAAAGAGGCTTTTGAACAAGATAACATTTGCAGGAAGGAGTCTGAGTTTCTAAATCAGGAAAATACTTGTATGCCTGTCATAATCCTCACCTTTTTCCATTAGTGTCTACTATTTGGGCAGTGATAGAGCCATATCAAAATTAATTTATATATTCTTGAAACCGCTAGTCAGTACATTTGCATTATACATGAAGGATACTGGGTATATGATTTCCAAATTTGAGGTCAGGGAATTCCACCTGGAGAAGGAGTTATTGGTCATGATGGATATCGAGGCCTTAGATACCAATGTACCCCAAAAGGGAGTATTTGAAGTGGTGAATATTGTCTTTAGACAATCTATACAAGATGCACCCATTACATTCATTCTCCGATGTCTGAAGAAAGTGTTGGGGGGGATTTTTGGGGGTTTGATTGAGAACTGTACAAGCAAGTTAAGGGTGCAAACATGGGAGCACCATATGCCCCTAGTGTAGCCAATATATTTGTGGGTTTGTTTGAAAAAAAACATATTTATAATATGATCACCCCGTTTTTCGAGAACATAAGACTGTGGTCGTGATTTATCAACAACATCTTTTTTATTTGGCAGTGTAAGGACAAACAACTTCATGAGTTTATAGCATAGATAAAATGTGTGCAATTTGATGTTTTCTCCCAACATTATTAGAGCCAAAAGGGAATTTTTGAACTTCTCAATACAACATCATCAACAAAAAATTGAGGTCTTTTTATACACTAAGGGGCTGATTATGAGTCCGCTGGACCACCCTGCCGCCGCTCTGCCAAACCAGCGTGAGAACCGCCCGCCTTATTATGACTTTTTCTTAGTCATTGGCAGGTGATTCTTTGGCGTTCCCATGGCAGTGCCTATAAAATAGGCACTGCAATGGGAACATCAAAGAAAGTTCCAGCATGGCATGGACTGCAAAGGTCATGCCGTGCTGTATTTGGGGGTGCATGCACACGGGGAGGACATGTTGTGCCCTGTAGGGCCCCCTTTCTTTCCCCACTGCCACTGTTTTCATGAAGGAAAGATCCCCCATGTAATCAGTGACGGTGAGGAAAGTCGTAATATGCTTGGTAGCACCGCAGCAGTCCTGACAAGCATATTACTGCCTCGAGACCACTGCGCCACCCGAAGGGAATGGCGGTTCCATGCCACCGATCCTAGGGCGGCATGACAACGATGGACGTAAAGTGGTGGTCGGAAGACCACCACCACTGCCCCACCATGAGTCTAGCAGTCCGAGGACTGCCAGACTCGTAATTAGGCCCTGAATCCACAGAAGGAAATACCCTACTCCATTTTCAAAGTTTCAACCCTCAAATGCCAAAAACAGGGAATTACTATTACTCCGTTTCTTAGTATTAGAAAGAAATGTTCTAATCTGCAGGATTTTGTAAAAAAAGAAAGAGAAGTTACAACTGAGAAGATATTTCAAATGAGTAGGGAGTCATTCTAGAGGCCTATTTACTATAACTGAGAACCATGTTTCAAGAGAAATCTAGAGAAACCAACGATCAGCTTGTGTGTGTCACACGACATTCAAATCTTGACCGGAAGATCAAACAAATTGTAGATAGTCAGTGATTCATCCTCAACACTGACGATGGAAAGCTCAAGCTTCCTAGATCATTGTATTCTTTTTGCAGAAATTGTCATTTGAGAGATAAATTGGTAAAACCAAGACCTATGAATTAAACAACATATTGTCAAAAATCGTTCAGAGGGATTATCCAGTGAGAGGTAATAATAAATATGAAATATGTCATTCTTGTGAAGGGGCCATAATAGCCACTGAATATAATATACTAGGGGGGTTTTATTCCCCTCAAGGAAATTACTAATTTCGGGCATCTACTGTAGCCTATCTTATCCTTTACCCATGTAACACGGTGTATGTGGGCCAAACAGTACGTAAGTTCCGGACCAGATGTATTGAACACAAATCAGCAATTCCCAATAAAAAAATGCTAGCACCCATGGTTCAACATTGTGTACAGTATGAGTACCTTGAAAATAGTCTGAGGTGGACTATTTGGGAAAAAAACTAAGCCAGTTATGAGAAAGGATAGTACCTTACATCGTAGAAGAAGGGAAGTATATTGAATATTCACTTTGAGAACTCATATAGAATGCCTTAATGAGAAAATCCCTTGGGAGAATGCTAATTAATTTTTTTGCACCTTATTACCCTGTAGGTGTTTTACGAGTAGTTTGGGAGAGATCTCAACAGAGGTTACTCTTTGAGTAAGCTATATCTATGTAGCATGATATTGTAAGTCACTCTTAGTAAAAAATATCTGAGAACAGTATTTGAAGATAGTGTGTTCTCTCTGTATATATGGTTATATTACATCCTGTTTTTTGTATGACTATATAACATTTTTTTAAATTATTATATTCTGTCCAGGGTGGAACCATTTTAAGATGATGACCAGAGATTTATTTTATCCTATTGATAGGTTTTGTGCTTAACTTTTTTAACACGCATGAGTCACTCAGGGACTTTCCCGAACAGATATCTGACTTTGAGGCAGATACTAATATAAAGTCTGTGTTAAGATCTTGTTGCCTTTTATAATGTTAAGGATCTCTGCATTAACGCTTTCATACTCATTAGGCCGTGATACAGAACCGGATTGTTTATACACTGTATGCATTCCAAAATGGAGGTCATTAACCACCTGTCTGGTTGACGGTATTGTTGGTTTTCTTTCTAACTGGCACAAGGCATTCTGGAGCATACCCGGGCATATATCCAGTCTAGAGCCAGTATTATCTTTATTCATTCATGTGAACTCAGGACCTGAACTATAGCTCTGTTTCCAGACTCGATAGGTAAGGTCAAGAAGGGTTGGTGTCTCTGGAGTTGAATGTTATCAATAAAAATCAGGTTCCATATTTGAAATGAAACATAGTTATCTCACTCCTTTTAGCAAGACCGTTTATTGAAATGACAAGAACGATTGGATTTCTGGGTTTCTATGTTTTCAACGAGTCCTTTAGAAGTTATAAGGAGCTTTATTGTTTAAGATTCCTGTAGGAGAGTAGGATCTGCACTTTATGTTGCCCCCACTTTTTTTTCTGATGTTAACACTGGTTTCTGGCTATAGTCTGGCTGGGACCCTGCTAACCAGGGCCCCAGCCTCTCTGTTCTCTCTAAACAACTTGGAGTGCATATTAGATGCACTAGTGATGGATACTGTGGTACCTTATGAGCCCCTAGTATATGGTACCTTAGGTACCAAGGGCATAGGTACTTCACAGGCCTACCAGGGGCTGAAGCATGTATTATGCCACCCCTGGGAAGCAGACTAAATCTGACACCACAGGCCTGCTACTGCAGCCTGGGTGAAGTAGTATTAGCACTCCTCACTGAGGTATAGGTTCCCTATATCTCACCTTACACACACATATAAACCTATCAGTCACCCCTACGGCAGGCCCTATGAATCCTGAGGGCAGGGTGCTTGGTTTCCATGTGAAGGGGTGCCTCTGCCTGAGCAGGGCCCCTCTGCAGCCCTCAGAGTCTATTCTCTGTGGCTGTTTGTGGATGCGGTTAAACCATATACTCTTAAGTGCATTGTAACCTCGCGGTAAATGCTAACTCTGGGATGGCTGCATCAAAACGTGTCATGTTTGGTGTCAAACGCTTTGGAATCATACCCCCACACCAGTAACTGGTGTGGGAGTATGATCCCACCCTTCTAGAGGGGAAGACATGTACCTACTGTGGAAACACAGTAGAATCCTGAAAGAGCCCTGGCATCACAAAATGGATGCCACCAGCACAGACACTGGGCTGCCCTCCTGCTGCTGACCGAAACTCACAGTGGAGGAGGCCCAACAATAGGCATCCTGTCACAGGGAGGTGTCACCACCTTCCAGACAGGATTTAGTGTATTGGAGCTGGGTGGGTGCACTCCTAGAGTGCTTTGAAGTCTTGCACTGGGGGAGCAGTAGCAAACTAGATATCCCCGGATGACGCTCTGGAAGAAGAATCCTGGACCTTCAACGTTCCACTACCTTTGGCAGACTGAAGAATCTCCCTTGGAGTCAAGGAGTGACTCCCCTGCTTGGCAGGCACCAAAACTTTGCATCAACGGTCGCAAACTTTCCCGCTCCCGCCGGAGTCCGAAGGTCCTGCAGCCCCGGAAGTAGATTTCCTGACTTCTCGATGGCCATTGTGAGACCCCAGCAAAACTGAGGTGAGTGGACCCCACGAGTGACGAGGAACAGCAATACCCGGGTACCATGCACTATTGTCGCGTGCAACCCCTTCACAACGTTCTACAAACTTGTGCATTGGACCACATGTGGTTCAAGCCTCCAGCAAGATTTCCACCGAAAATCAGAGGCCTACCTTGTCCAGAGTGAACGTGGGCTCCTGTGAAGTGAATCCTCCCAAGGAGTCTTTGCGATCCCTTGCCGGTTGGCTTGTGGGACCCCCGAAGATTTTTTCATCAACCCAAAGGGCTCCCCTGGTTGCTCCAGGCCTGCCCTGACTTACCCTTGCTGGGTGAGACCCTCATACCTTGCTGGTCTGCACCGCTGACTTAATTCACTTTCCACAAGGCTTGCTGGCTCCAATCCGGTTGCCACACCTCAGTAAGCTGCAGACTTTGTGGGACACTTCTAATCCAGCTCCTGGTTGTCGTCGACGCCTCCTGGACCTCGTGGCTGAAGAGTCAAGACACCCGTGATCACCTGAAAACACCCGATTTCTGTGGGCATCCAGCTTCCTGGCCCCATGTCACTGGCAAGTGACTTTGAACACTGTCTCCACTGCTTTCAGGTCTTCTTTCTTCAGAATCCAGCCTTGGATTCCACCAGACACACAAGCAGCAAGTCTTCTTTGTCTCCCATTGAAAACGATGCCGCAACCCGACACCAAAAGACACCTATGCACCCGGCTTCCCTGGGTGAGGTAACTCGAGTACTCTGGTGCTCCTGTGTGTGTTGGCTCTCGAACTACTTACCCTATAAGTGACTGGCTTGTAGACTCTCCCGAAGTACCCTAAAACTTTAAAATTGCAACCGCGACTTGCTCCATTGAAGTCTATTGGGATCCGCGGCTGTATTCTCACACTGCATGCGTCTCCCGTGGGTCCTTTACTTACCGGCCTTGGGTGGATTAGTGAGGCCCCAGCGCTTCTGAAGTCCTTAGGCCTTCTCCCTCTCAAGTCGTTCTTCTTACACCTCTTTTTTAGTATATCGTCTGGTACGCCCCTAGGGCCCCAGCCATATAAGTGCTTAATTTGTTGTGAAACATTGATTTGTGCATATGTTCTCATAAAGAGATTAGTAGAGTGTCTAGAAATATATACATATATATTTTATATATATACCTGTGTGGTGTCCTTTCATTTGGTAAGTCAAGAGATTATAAGGTAAAACAAGCTGCTTTACATTCCTCTGAGACTTAGCCTGAAGGCTGCTCTCCACAGCTACCACTAGGATAGCTTTCTTTAAATGGTTGTCTTTAAACCTATCTACCATAAGACTCGAATTGGACTGGTGCAAGGTGGCCACTTTAGCTAGTGACCAGCATATGCCAGGCCAACTTCTCACAATTCCCATCTATATATCACTCATGCCAGCATTTTGGGCTATTTCTTTTTTATAATATCCTGTTCGTAGTCTTTCAACAGAGTCTTTGAAAGGCTTATTGGGTTTTCAACAAGTTTGGCCCTTTGCAGAGAGATCATACAAAATCTGTATATTCATTTACTTTAGTTATTTCTCTCGTAGAATTTCGAGCCATCCTAAGGGTCTAGTCTGGAGGAAGTTGTCAACCTGATCTACGGTGTCTTTAAATATGTTGGATAATAATATCTTTGGAGGACCCCTAGGGTAAAAGGCTCTTTAGAAAGGTATGGTTTATTAACAAGGTAAATAATCAACATAAAAAAATATCCAGCATGTACTCTGTGGAAATGGGGTGGGGGGTGGGATGAGGGAATTGATTTAGTTGGTCAGTATGGCAGAAGCAGTGGATATGGGAAAGCAAATTGTATACTTTTTTGGAGAGTTAACCATGTAAGGACAGATAGGCTATAGGTAGTAGAAACATGAAAATGGGGAGTGGCAAAAGAAGGAATTGGGTGCTTTTCATGTGTAGGTGACCACCAAAACCAAATGAGAATATCACAGGAGGATTGGGTGTGGTGTATACGGAGAAGAGAAGAGGGATGGGTACAAGAATTGGCCGGGATGGTCAAAAGGACCAGGATTTGGACCAGGAACAATCAGAGATGTAGGATGAAACCCAGGCAAGTGTTGAGCCAGTGAGGCGGAGGCAGTGTTTTTGTCAGACAATGATGACTAACTGTGTAGAATGATATATCTAGGTAAGGAGACAAAGGATGGTGGCTTGGTGGTT
Organism: Triturus cristatus; assembly: GCF_964204655.1. Lineage (NCBI taxonomy): Eukaryota > Metazoa > Chordata > Amphibia > Caudata > Salamandridae > Triturus > Triturus cristatus. The sequence continues at coordinate 1,195,491,491 of NC_140579.1, forward strand.
GTGATAGGCAGAAGTGGTGGAATTCAACACATTTGATAGAGCAGTCTAAATAGCGAGTAGTACCCAGTTGTAGACTTCTTTGTGGATTGAAAATGAACATTAGATGATCAATGCTTTTTTAGAAGTGTGATAGTATGACAGGTGACTCAAGGTACTGTGGTTATGAAGCTTTAGACACTGGGAAATTGGGTGGTCAGTCCACTCAAAACTTGGAGATAAGAACCAAGGGCCAGATGTACAACTGCAAGATTTTGCAACTCACAAAAAAATAGCGAGTCACAATTTGCGAGTCGCAAAAATCAATGTACATACCCAACTGTTCCCCAATTTGCTACTCGCAAACAACTCACATCACAATTTTGCGAGGAGGCAAATTGCGACTCTCTATAAGCGCACGCAGATAGCGTTTGCGGTGGAACAACCAGTTTAGCATGGCAAATAGCGTATGCGGCCGGAAAGGCCATTTTGCATGCGCAAATTGCGAGCGCGAAATGTAGGAGAGTGGAATCTGACTAATGGTTGCCCCCAACTTTTTGCCTGGTATTTGAGTGGTTTTTGACTAGTCTGGCTGGGATCCTGCTATCCAGGACCCCTGCCTATCTGCTTGCTCCCTAAAACTGATATGAGTACCCTAGGTACAAACCTAATTGGATGCTGGGCATGCCCTACCAGTCCCTTGTAGATAGTACCCTAGGTACCCAGGGCATGGGTCCCCCAGTAGGCCTACCAGGGCTGCAGCACTTATTGTGCCACCCTGGGACAGCCATACAAACTGACACCACCAGACCACTACTGTAGTCTGGGTAAGGTGGTGCTAGCACCCCTTACAGGGATGTAGGTACCCTATATCCCACACCATTACAATACATATACTCTCATAGGTCACCCCTATGGCAGGCCCTGGTAATCCTACAGGGCTGGGTGCTGGGGTATATGTGAGAGGGACCCCTACCTGAATAGGGCCTCTCTGCAACCTTCATAAAATCGTTACTGGGTTGTTTGTAGTGTAGCCATACCATATACTCTTAACCGCATTATAAGTGAATCGCGTAATCGCAATAACTTGAGAATGGCTACACAGAACCATATCGTGTTTGGTGTCAAACATGTAGGAATCATACCCCCAGTCCAGCCATGGGCAGGAGGGTACGATTCCCCCTTGCTAGAAGGGCGATATGGGAAAAGCGGTAGAATTTAGACACCAATTTAAAAGTGCACAAGTTACTCAAAATGGCTACTGCCCGCCACCTACACGACCCTGGCTGGTTGTTGCTGGGGAAAACCCCAGCGTCGCCAGCTGGACAATAGGGCTCCTGTGGCAGGGAGGTGCTAGCATCTCCCCAGACAGGATAATGTGGATTGGAACAGGGTGGGTGCACCAAATGTCCTTTCAGAGTTGCACGTAGGCAGCTGCAGAGACCTAATTCTGCATACACCGCTTGGAACTGGTTCAGGGGCATCCTGCCCCTCGCCCAGGCGGGAAACACACAAAGGGGAGAGGGTGTAGCCAACCTTTCCCGCCTCACCAGCCATTGGTGGACACTACTCTGGACACTCCCCTAATCTTGGGGATAAAGGTGAATAACGTGGCCCCAGAGCCTCAGATTACTTTGGAACTTTACAGAACCGACCTTCGACAAGCTGCTGCCCAGCTGACTGAAGAAATCTCCCTTGGGATAAAGGAGTTATCCCCCTGCTTGGCAGGCACCTGAAACACTGCAAGTGACCCGGTTGGAACTTCGCTGCTCTCACGAACTTTGACATCTTCCAGAACCCTTGAGGTGGGTTTCCAGCGCATCCCAGAGGCCAGTGAGTGTGCTCAACGAGTTTGGGCACCGTGGATCGCGTGGGTGCCGAGATCCCCAATACCCCGAGACCCCGGCCTCTACTTGCATAGCACACGACCCTGACCAGTGGGGAAGTTGTGCTTTGGCCCGTTTACGAGCCAACCACTTTGCAGCAATTGTGCCAAAGACCAGCGCCCTAGCCCCCTCTGGTGGCCCGTGGGTGCCCTTTTATGCACTCCAAATTGCCGCCTCCCACGGTCCCTTGTCTCTCAATTTGGGGGCCCTAGCGGAGGTCTATCTTTGAACACGAGAGTTCCCCTGGTTGTTCCAGGCCTGCTCTACGCTCTCCCCAAAGGAGAGCACCCTCAGACCTCGTGGGTCTACACCAGCAGCTGCTTTGTTCATCTTGCGTGGGTTGCGGTTGCCAAGGCTTAGTGGATCCCATCGGGACACTAACACCGCAGCGACCCTCATCCGACGTGGGACAGTCGCCCTCCAGAAGCTGGCCTTCCTTGAAGCCTCCTGGAGCCCGTGACTGCAGAGCCAAGCTGCACCCATCTCTACCTGAAGCACCCGACATCCACGAGCTCCTTCCTGTGAGCTCCCTGGTCACTGTGCCGTGACCCAGACTCTGTCCCCTCTGCTTTCAGGTTCTTCTCTACATTTTCTACATCTTAGATCTTCACGACATCATCGACGCTTTTGGCTAGCGGCAGTTTGGACTACTTTTCCATTGAAAATCAGCCCGCGACCCGACACCAGAATCGACCTATGCACCCAGCTTCCCTGGGGCAGGTAACAGTGGTACTTCGGTACTCCCGTGGTAGTGGGCTCTCCAAAGCCTTAAGTCCCAAGCCTTAACTTTGTACTCCTGCTAGAAGTGTCTTTAATCTTTAAATATTCAACCGCGACATTCTCCGTAGACTAACATTGCGATCCCGATAGAAACTTCTTGTGCTGCACGCGTCTCCCGTGGGTCCCCTTCCTCTTAACAGTGTGTGGATTCTGAAGGGGCAAGCGATCCTGAATGCCCTAGGCATTGTCTGTAGAATTGTCGTGGTTCTTATACCACTATTTTAGTATATGGTTTGGTCCCCCCCTGGTGCCCATTGATTTCTGTGCTATTTATTGTGTTTATAAATGCTTGTTTGAAGTGTAACTTTGCCACTAGTCACGTAAAGTGACTGTGGGATTCTGTCTAGAATAAATACATATATTTTATATATATACTTGTGTGGGCTACTCTTTCATTTGGTTATTCAAGAGGTTATTATGGTAAAACAATAAGCTTAACACTCCTTCAAGACTTAGCCTGAAGGCTGCTCTCCACAGCTACCACTAGGATAGCTTTCTTTAAAGGTTGTCTTAAACCTATCATCAATAAGAGTCGAATTGGAGTGGTGCAAGGTGTCCCTATAACTAGGAACAGCATATGCCAGGCCAACTTCTCACAGCGAATAAAAAAAAGAAAAAACACTTCCTGGGAAAGCAGGAGGTCTTCACATGCCGTTCCTGAATCAGAGTAAAGGCCAATGTGGAGAGATATCCAGCTGCACATAATACCCTGGGTGTGGCTGACCAGTTCCTGGACGACAAAGAAAAGCTGGTACGACATGCGCTCCAGGGCCAAGAAGAGGGTGGCAGCATGGCATCGTGAAGCACAAGGAACAGGAGGCGGCCCATCCAATGTTCTGGGAGCTTCAGCAGCAGAGGCAATGGTGGAAAGTACCCTTGTGAGAGAGGCAGGAGTGGGATATGGGACCCTCGACACATCTCAACCTCCACCACCCCCAGGTAAGTGTGAAATGTGTGCCATATGAGTATGTCAAACAAAGGCCAGCTCCCCACATGCATGCCCCACACCCAGACCCAACTTCATCTAACCGCTCCATGTACATGATCCAAAAGTCACAGTGGGTGCATTATGGGAAATGTAGTATGTGACATAAACAGTGCATTTAGGGATTGACATGAGTTGGGAACATAGTATTTTCTTTATTTCCCTTTCTGTAACATAGATACACCTCTGGGAGGAAAGCCAAAGGGAGAAGTGATTGATGCACAACAGGAGCAGGTCCAGATGGAGGAAGAGCAGGATGATCAAACTTGTTCAAATGTCCTGGGAACTGCTTCACAGAGTTCATCACAGGCTCCAGTGCATGACACACCAGCAACACAGCAGCAAGCACCATCCCATCGCCCTCTGGGCAGAACGGTCCGGGTTCAGCATCCAACATCAGTCATGAATGCTGGTTCAAGCTCGGATGCACACTACCACCCACACCGGAGCAGGTACTCAGTCAGCGTTTGGTGGCCTGGAGCAAGCCATGTTAAAGGTTCAGCGCCTGCAACAAAAACAGATAAGGTTTGTAGGAGAGTAGGGTCTGCTTTCTATGTTCACCCCAACTTTTTGCTTTTGCTTCACTGGTTTTCGACTTAGATGTGGCTGTGGGCCTGCCAATCAGACCCACAGCCCAGCTGTTCTCTCTCTAAATTCATACTATGTACTTTAGGTGCAAAACCCAATTGGTAAGTATCACCTTATTGGCCCCTGTATAGTGTACCTTAGGTACCCAGGGCATAGGTGTACCCTAGGCCTACCCGGGGCTGCAGCATGTATTGTGCCACCCCTGGCCTGGCCTTCCATTATGACACAACTGGCTGAACACTCAGCTGGGGCAAGGTCGTGTAATCACCCCTTGCTTAGGTGTAGTATTCCTATACCTACCTTATATATAGACACATGTGTACCTATCAGCCACTCCTATGGCAGGCCTTAACAATCCTAGAGGCAGAGTGCTTGGTAACATGTGAGATGGTGCTCTAGCATGAGCTGAGCCTGTCTGCAGCTTACGGAACCATGTCCTTATAGCTGTTCTATGATATAGCCTACCATATACTCTTAAAGTACCTTATAATCTTAAACGGTTATGGTAACTATGGTTTGGCTTTATCAAAACATGTCGTGTAAGGTGTCTAACACTTTGGAATAATACCCCCATACCATTTCTGGCGATGAGGATATTATTCCTCCCTTCTAGAGGGAGAAGACATGTTGAAACCTACTTACCCGGTTAAAGTTAACCAGAGCCCCAGCATCACAAAATGGATGCTGCTGCCACAGACACACGTCTGACCTCCTGCTGCTGGGAGTCCTTCCAGCGAGGGAGGCTTGGACAATAGGTTTCCTGCCTTGGGAGGTGCGAGCACCACCCCAGACAGGACTTAGTGTATTGGGGCAGGGAGGGATGAAAGAAACTAGACACTGCCTGGGGCACACAAGGTGTCCCATGCATAGTCCAGTTCAAACCGGCGCTGGGGCACTCCAGCCCCAGCTCTAGCGCGAAACTGGACAAAGGAAAGGGGGTGTAACCACTCCCCTTCCTGGTCCCACCCATAGGAGGGACCTTGCAGGTAGTCCAGCCCAGTATATCAGTAGGTAGCTGAGCCCTGCAGAATTAGATTATCCTGAATCTGCAACTTGAACAGAAACTCTGTACCTTCGACATTCGACCTCAGGAAGAAGCCTGAAGAATCTCCCTTGTGGCCAAGGAGTGACCACCCTGGGCAACCAGGCACCATCCAGCGACCGCTGCTTGCTTTGCGACTGATCCTAGGAGGGACGACTGCAGAGACTGACCAGCGCCGAGACTTCCAGACACCTCTGAACCAGATCCACCTCTACAGCAAAGCTGAGACCCTTGGAGGCGACAAGGGACGTGGGACCGGCGACTTGGGAAAAGTGGCTAGTAACTGACTAGCGCGACTTCTGAGGCTTCCTCGAGGCTGTACTTGGGGAATTGAGAAGCCCCCATCCCGAGCACCATCTGCAAAGAAGATCAGCTCCCCACACTTCACGTGTTCTGCGTGGGGCCCTTCTGCACCTGAGTTGCTCGACGTGTTGTCCGGTTGCTGGCCCGTTGGCTAGTGACCTCTGCGACAATGAACCTTTGATTTCACCTTGCTGGTCCGGCTCCTCCAGACTGGCACCCGCTCCTCTGTGAAAGAGAAGCACCCCAGACCTTCCTGGTCTGCACCAGAAGCAAGTCCTCCATTCTGCGTGGGTTCCGCTTGCCAAGGCTTGTTGTGTCCTAACTCGACATTGACGCCGCCGACAGCAAGAGCCTTCGTGGGACAGCTCGTCTCCTGGTCCTGGTCATCCTCGACGTCTCCTGGTACCCGTGGCTGCTGCGACAAGCTTCACCTCTTCACCTGCATCTGCACGACATCGCCTGGTTCCTTCCTGGTTCCTTCCCGGCTCCTGGCTGGTGACCTAGACTCTGTCCCTTCTGCTTGCAGGTATCCTTCCTTCTTGATTCCATCCTTGGGATCCACCGGACACTCTTCACTGACTGCCTGTCAGCAACTTTCCTTCAGGCATCCATAGGAGTCAACGACGAAACCCGACGCAAGTTCCCACCTATGCACCCGCAGCCCGTGGGCTAGGTAACTTGAGTACTCCGGTGCTCACAAGGGTATTCACTATCCTAGGGTCTAGTTTACAAGTCTCGAACTCCTAGCTATTCCAGAAGTGTCCTAAAACTCTTAATTTCTAATAACTACTATTTCTATTGACTTTTACGCATTACGCGTGAGTGTTTCCACTCTGCACCTGAATCCCGTGGGCCTCCCACTTCCTAATCTTTGGTAGTATAGTGTAGCCCCAGCGATTCCCTAGGCCTAGGCCTATCCTGTGTTCGTGACAGTGGTTCTTATACCACTTACTTAGTATATGGTTTGCGTGGCCCCTAGGGCCTAACTGTATTACTTACCTGTGTGACTTAATGTATGCTTAAATAAGACTGTGTTGTACTTACCTCGAATCTCATAAAGAGTGCTGAGGGTATTTTGACTAGAATAAATACATTCTATTTTTATATATCTGTTGTGGTGTCCTTTCATTTGGTATTCAAGGTATTACAAATGGTATAACAGCTGGCTTCACATGCCATACAGAGTTTAGCCTAAGACTGCTCTTGTCCATGCTACCACTAGGATAGCTGGTCTATAAGGTTGACTTTACAACCAATCACCATAATGGTTGTTTGGACTGATACAAGGTGTACACTAGAATTAGTGACATCATATATCAGGCCAACTTCTCACAAGGTTGATAAATTCAAAGCTGGGAAGACATGGCTTGGCAGTTCGGGCTGGACTGTTACCATGAGGCACAGGGTCAAGACTGATTTGCATTTAGCTGTGTCTGAACTGGGATGGCGAAGTGAGCTAAAGAATGATGATGGATTCAACCCAGATCTGTGACTGGGGGTGAGTGTTCAAAATGTTTCAGCACTCCATCCATCATCTTCTCGTGTTTTTTATAAATTCAAAGCTGAGCCAGGAAATCCTCAACATCACCCAACAAATGGCTGAAAAACAAGGCCCGCATTGAGGGGAAATTTGATGCCCTTACAGGGGCTATTGGGCAGCTGTGCACAGAGTTGTTGTAGGAGAGAGTGCAGCACAGGAGAATGGAGCGCAGCAGGGCACACAGAATGGACTCAATGACCAGGGCAATTGGTAGGCTGGCAATGGCAACAACGCAACACACCAAGCGCAGACTGGCCCTGCAGATCGAAATGGGCCACAACAGTGGTGATGAGGGCTGCAACAAATCACAGCTGATGTTGAGGCAATCCAAACCAACATAGTTGCAATTGGAGGACCCACAGAGACAGCTGACAGCAAGGTGTCCATCGGCAGCAGCGTCTCTACTGCAGATACACCTATGCTGCGGCGAAGCAGCAGTCGGCAGCCACAAATCCCACATGCTGGACGGAGAGACAAAAAATGATTTGTTGGATAGAGAAGTGCCTGCTTTCTTTTTTTGGTGGTGCAGTAACCACATGACATTTCAGCTTTCATTTGGTTATTATGGATTGAGATGTACAGGTTGTCCAGCAATGTCCATTGATTTGACATGCCCTTCAAATCAAGGGAAAATCAAATTGCCAGATTCACATTTTGTAGTGTCATTTGTTGTGTGTAGACTATCAATGGTAATGACGTAACTTCAAAAATAATGTCTGGTTTTGTGGTACCTGCACCTTCTCCCGTCTGCTGCTGAGCTTCCCTCGCTTGGTTGTTGGGCTGGTGGGTCAGGGTCTCCGTCTACCAAGTCTGAATCAGACTCCTCCATGGGCAAGCCATGCCTGCAGAAATGTTGTGGAGTATGGCACTGGTTGCCACAATTTTGTAGACTGTCTCTGGCGCATACTGCAAGGCTCTGCCACTCTTGTGAAGACACCGGAGTCGTGATTTTAGGATGCCAAATGTGCGCTCAATGACTGACCTGGTGCGTCTATGTGCCCTGTTGTACCACCTTTCAGGTGCGTTAGTGGGAGACAGGTACGGTGTGAGGATCCATGGATGCAGGGCATACACACTGTCACCTGGGGGGACATATGATGGTGAGACAACATGAAGTCAGACATCATAGTGCAATTACATTTCACTGTGGACATGAGAAATAAGAACCTAGTAAGTATCCTTCATCAAAGTCACCTCTCTCTAATTTTTGGTATATGCCACTGTGTCTGAGTCATGTGTGCTTCCAGGATATTTGACAACAATGTCTCTGATTATGTTGTTTGCGTCACAGACAACTTGGATGTTGAAGGAATATGTGCTTTATCTATTATGGAATATGTATTCTATGCTTAAGGGGGGACATATGGGTACATGGGTCCCATCTATGCACCCTATGAACTGTAGAAACCTTGCTAGTCTATAAAATTGTATTTTTGTATTTTCAAGTTCCACATCATTGCTGGGCAGGTAGATGTGCTGATGTATGTGGTATAGCATGGCATCTAGCAAATTGTGTAAGAAATGCAAAAGCGCAATCTGTGACACCTCCAGCCAATGCAATGACATCTTGGTAGGTACCAGTGGCCAATAGGTGGAGTGAGCACAACACCTGCATATGTGTGGGCACTGCATTGCTGCACAGGGTTCTGCTTTCCAATTGTGGCTTCCAGGTATCTATGAAGTCTAGGATGACAGTGCTACTCAGCCTGTATCGGTCATATATCTCTTCCTCTGTCTTCTCAAACAATGTCAGCCTGACATGAAAATCCTCTCCTGTCTCCGCCTCCTCTGCTGAGCAGCCAGTGTCCGCATCCTCTTCGCTATCACATACAGGGTAGCCATTGTGGAAAGATTTCAGATGCATTCTGGGACACTTTTTATAGGTTGGACCTTTTTATCACCTGGTTCTGATTAGTGGTAAATTGCATGCGCAAATGGGCCAAATCACGCATTTTCGAAATTTGCGAATGGTCTGTACATTGTCATTTGTGAGTCACTAATTACGAGTTGCAATTTTCGGAACACAAACATCAGTCACATTTTTTGCGAGTTGGTATCATTCGCATCGCAATTTTGAGATTTGCAAGTGCATTTCGTACATTGCGCTCAACCATTTTTGCATGCGCAAGTCGGCTTGCGACGGATTTTGCACTCGGAAAATGGTGTACATCTGCCCCAAAGAGTTTATTAGCTAGTGGACCAAAAGGGTTGGACAGTGCACATTGCAGGAGGGTGGACCCGAAGATTTGCATTAATTCTATGGGAGAAATGGCAGAGAGAAAGTGAGCTGAGCATTATAAGTGGAGTAAGTGGGATGTAAGAGTGAAGGGATAGAGATCAGAGTGGTGCTGACTATGAAAGTTTTAGTGAATTAAGAGGCAGTGCTAGAGGTAGATATGCACAAATACGTCACTGCAGTTCCCCTGTCCCAGCCTTGCCAACATAGTAAGAAAATATTAATCAAAACTTGCCATTGAGTGTGGCGAGGCAAAACTTTGTTGTCTCTGTAGCTGGCTGGCAATGTTGATTTAATTGAATTTATCAGGATATTTTGAAGTTCTATTTCTGTCACCCTTATGAGAAATGTGCATATTTATGTCTAAACAAGCTGATGGTAGGGGTGACCTGGGATTGTGGTCAGAGAACATCTGAGGTGGATGTATGTGGTAGTGACAGTTCAAATCTGCTGCTAAGTGTTGGTGAATAAATCATATGAGATGGAGGGGTTGGTGTGATACATGTACATAGCAAATCTGATGTCTTGCTCAGAGGAAAGTTTTTTTTATTATGGGTGCTGAACATGTGCTTAAGGTCATTTATATCGTGGCTTAGTCATATCACGAGTTGTTAAATGTTGGGAGGGATAGGGTAGTGAAATAAGTTTGAGGACAGGTTAAGAAGACTTCCATGAGTGCTGGTGTTAATCATTCATGACTAACATGCATTGTTGATGCCTACTCAGGTTGAGATTTAGGTCACCCAGAATGATGAGATGACAGGGAATAGCAGAGACACCAGGAAGCACTGAGTGACTCGAAGTAGTCTGTGGCATGGAATATTGTCTATTAAAACAACATGGACACTGGGATGTGTAGTAGCAGTGATACAGCGTGAATACATAAAAGTAGCACACTCGGTGTGGAGGGACATCTCCCATTGATACCTGTTAAATGTAGGCAGATATAGAGGGCTAATCAGTTGTTCTGTGTACTGAGTGTTAAGTCAGTTTGTTTGGCCAGAATTGGAGTTCGGGACAGTCTCAGGGGGATATTCTCAAGAACGTGTGTAACTACCGCAAACGTAGCTTAACGCAACTCTTCACATCGCAGTCTATCACGGGGAAAATAACACCATGGTAACGTGGTATTCCCAAGCTGGTGGCACCATGCGATAGTCCCACGACAACACGTCAAATGACCGCAATAAAGTCAACGCAACACCGCAAAAATGCGAAACACGAACGCAAAAAAAGCTGCGATGAGGCCAATAGTGATACAAAAACCAGCGAAAACCAGCGACAGTCCTGCAATTCCCACACGTTATGCGGGGAAATGCACCATAAAAGCAGAGTACAAAAACGGTGAAATGACAATGTACGAGCACAACCCCACATCCGTGACGTAGAACAAATGACCATTGCCCGGTATCTCCTCACAGTCACCAACTACATTTACATGCAGTATGCATGTAAACTGCGCCAATGCAGACACATGCATGGAACACGCAGTGAAACCGCATCTCATCTTCGCATTGCAGAGGGACAAGCAACCCCTCCTGCACACAGACATGTCATGACCATGATCAATCAATCATGACAGCGTGGACGAATGCGGGGGCAGTGACTCCCACTTACGTACATGTTGCACGTGTTGTGGGACATGAGTCACAGGGTGCATCCCTGCATCATGGTGATACATAACTGTCCCCTAAAGGAGCCCTGATGTCACCTGTAGGTCACAAATGGCAGCCAAAATGGAATGATTTTGGACACATGTGAAACGCCGAAGAGTGGGATACCCTAATAACTGTGACACACAGGACTGGCAGTTCGAATACGTGACACCCCAAACAGCCCCTCTGCACAGAGGTGGCACACCCACCATCCATGACATTCGTCATCAACACATGTCACACTCACACCTGTCTGAGTGATGTGCCTGTACAGATGAGTGACCTGCACTTAGGGAATGTAATTTTTGAATGCATTTATTTGCACATGCCGTGCCTGTGGTTATTCTGCACTGTCCCATGATTGCCAAGGACAGTCACAATGTGACGTGATCATCAGAAGAAATTTGCAATGATGGTGTCCCTGCAGGCTATTCCTGCTGTGGCTGCAGTGGGGTGTGGTCCACCTGCCTCATCTTCATCATCATCGTCCGGTGCATCTGGAACTGGTATCCATGGTGCCTTGCTGCGTACACATATGTTGTGCAACACACAACATGCAACGATCATCTTGCACATGATGTCTGGGCTGTACAGGAGCCTCCCACCTGTGATGTCCAGGCACCTGAAACGTGACTTCAACACGCAAATGTGCGTTCCACAATGCCCCTTGTGCGTTTGTGGCCAGTATTGTACTGCCCCTGGGACTGTGTGTTCGGGGAACCGAGGGGTGTTATCATCCAAGCACAGAGTGCATATCCTTGGTCACCTGAGACAGTGCAGAGAGACATGAGTCAACAGTTCTTTCTGCATGATGCGTTGGCAGGCTCACTGTGTCATTGTTGTCTGATATGTGTGACTGTGATTCCTGTATGACATGTACTGCTTGTTGCAAATGAGCGGCATAAATGTGTAGTACATAGCCTCACTGCTGCTCCTCCCTCCCCCGAGTCTATTCACTAATCTGTGCAGCACGGTTGCATCACCTGCACCCCTACGGCACACCATTGTCATGCCCGTCTGCGCATGTCCACAAGCCTGACAACGACACAGTGATGTTGTGCGCTGAAGGTGGGCGGCCACGTGCGTGTAGGCCTATGGTAAGGACAGAGAGGACACAGATGGAGAGTACATGCCTGGCTGAACTCGCCCTACGGTTGAGGGTAGACCTCTGGCTTATGCTGCGGTAATAGCGACACACACAACAGTTGGCATGTATGATCCCGGACCCTGGGCGGGCTTGCGCACCCTCATGTACCCCTCGGCCGAGGCCGCACGCCGTGGGCATGCAACATAGCAACATTGCGCAATGCGTGACAGGTGGCGCAGTCACTACACCAGAGACAGACGCACCAGTTACCTACTTCTCAAGGCCTAAATTCAACCACGCCCAGAGCCACGTGTCAAAAGACCACACCTCATGCCGTACTGCCGTACACCGGTCAACTCACTTACGCTCACAGAGGGGTCTAACACAGCCACATGTCCCCGGTCTACACCACTGCCTGAGGTGACAAGGTTGCACACGCTGTACACAGCACAATGTGATGTGGTATGGCCCGGATCCCTCATACATACATAATGACCCCACGGACACAATGAGATAATTTGTGGTACGGGCACATGCGCCCGGCACCTTTTATTGCTAGGGTCAGACGTCCAGTGACGCCTTAGCCTGATGGGTGTTGGGTAGTGTAAACAACCCCTCAGGGGTTGGTTGGTCCTGCCAACAAATACAACAGTGATCAGCCAATCAGAAGTCCAAAGTACAAACAGCATGGGTCCATGACTTGAGCTGCACAGAGTTAGTGGCCCCGGATGTACTGCGGCCGGCACAGGCATACCCGCAAGGACGGTGACTTGTGGTGCATGAGAGCTGAGCGGGTCCTCGTTGATGTCCCAGGAGAATGTCGGAGAGTGTTACGGGGGACAGTGGAAGGTGTCCATCCAGGGCATGATGCAGAGGGCAGAAGCAAGCAGAAACAGGCATAATGGAGGAGATGAATGCCACAGTCTCCTTTTTTCCACCATGTCAGTATCAGCTACATGATGAAGACAACCCCCAGGCCATGGACTCAGATGCCAACATAGTCCAACTGGAGAGTGCCCATGAGTCCCGTGGCACAGAGTCAGTGGCACAAGAGCTGGAAGGGGATGCAGTCTGCGATGATGCCTGTACACTGATATCAATTCTGCAATCAAGAGCCAGTTCCAAATGTGTGTCTGCCTCAAACGCAGTGTATGCCGGAGGCAGCGGTCAGCGTGGGGCAGCCGCTGTGCAGCCAGCTCCTCCTGGATCTCTAACACACGGCGCTGGAATGGCATGTGGAGAAGATTCCTGGTTGACGGAGGTGGAGGCACCAGAGCAGGGCGGGTGTGCACCCTGCGACAATGCTGTGTCCTGGCTGGGACGGACTGGATTGGATTTGTCTGAGGCCTGCTGGACAGGTGTGCAGGCCTAAGGCAGAAGTCCGCAAGGGCCCACAGACCCGTGTAGTCGGAATGCTATGCACAGAGTTGGTGGCACCACATCGAAGGGAGTATAGGGATTTGAACGATGCCTTAAATATGTACTCTGCAATTGTGTAATCAAGACTCAGTTCCAAATGTGTAACCTACTTGCCCACTGTGTATGCCGGTGGAGTGCGTCAACGGGAAAGGAGTACTGCGGGCCTTGCTCGCGGATGCCGTGATGGTCTGAGGAGGCTGCCAAGATCGTGAGCCTCAGGCTTGGAGCTAGCACAGGCACGTGGTGGGCACTCATGGAGACACGCCGGTGTCAGCAGGTGAGCAGTGAGGCCTGGATGCACAGGGCCAAACGAGACTGGTTCGGGGACCATCGGCCCGGCCTGCGGCAGGCGCACAGGATCGCAGGCACCGCCACACACGGCATCGGCCTTGTGGCGTGGTGAGAGGCGCCGCCCTGGCAGAGACATTGCCCATTCCGGAAGAAAACCACGCCCAGGGTTATGTGCTTTTTATTCACACCCCTACGCTAGCCTGGTGTACGTTCGGCAGGCCCACTCCGCACACACCTACAGGGGGGACGTAACAAGCTACATTTCCGTGATCTTCCCCACTGGCTGGTGTGACATGGTTGCGTCCACTGTCCACAACACTACCAACAACAGCATTATATGTCGACATGGATATGTCTGTGGTCTGCATACTGCAGTCTGTCCAGCACATCCACACCACACTTGGCAATGTGTGCATTCTCATTCATGGGTCACTCGCGTCCTTCGCACATGCCTGGTTGCCACCTACCTCCACATTCCGCTGGTGTGTGGCTGATGTGCCATGCCGTTGGTGGCTCATGTACATGGCTAGCCCAGGTTGCCACACTAAGTTGTGCTGTCAGGTCTGGTGGGTGGGCATGTTGTTTGGCATGTCGTATGTGGGTTTGTAATGTGTGCATTGCCAGAGTTTTGAGTTGCATGATTGTGGAGTTGAGCTGTGTGGTGTGTTCATTTGGTACTTACCAACGAGCACTGCATTCCCATAGGTGCCATCCTGGAAGCGCCGGTTGATGATGGACTGTTGGAAGATGTAAGAATCATGCACACTGCCTGGGTAGTTGGCGACGACTTTGGTGAAGAGTCCCCGGTGGTCCACTATTGCCTGCACATTGATGGAATGCGTGTGCTTTCTGTTGCGGAAATTGTGTGCATTGTTGGCAGGGGGCACAAGTAGGACATGTGTGCAGTCAATTGCCCCCAAGACGTGCGAGAATCCAGCTATGACGTAAAATCCTAGCTTGGTCTCCAGCTGTTCCTGCGCAGTGTGGGGGAAGTATAGGTACTGGGGTACCAAGCTTATGATGGCATCCAGGACAGGTTTGAAGAACTTGGATAGAGCTGGCTGTGAGACTCCTCCTACTCTGGCGGTTGTTGGTTGGAATGTCCCAGAGGCCAACAGGTGCAGCACAGCCAGCAGCTTTGTCTGCTGAGGGATGTTGGTTGTCCTCTGTGTTGGTACCGTCAGCCTGTGGGCAATGATGTTCAGGATGCGGAGGATGGTTGTCCTTTTGAGCCTGTAGTGGGCAATGACATGCTCTGGTGTTAGGTCTGTGAGGCTGGTGCGTTTCCTGAAGGTCCGCTGTCTTTGTCTGCACTGCCTCTGTGGTGGTCCGAGGGGGGGGGGGTGGTCCTGGGCGTGGTGGCGGTGGGTGTTGTGACCCTGTTGGGCCTCCGAGCTGCATGATGAGTAGCTCCATGGCATCTGTTCTTCAGGTGTGGCTCTGGGCTGGGCTCCCTTGATGCTGTCGGTTGTCGTCCGGCTTTGCACCAGGTCGGACCAGGTGTTAATTTCCTGCAGCTAACGCGCCTTATCGCTTGTTTTGTGTTCTTATCGCCGATCTGGCTGGTCGTTGTGAATGTTGTGGAGTGGTGCTATCGCTGCTTTTTGCTCGAGAACGCCTACTCTGCATCTCATTAGCGATAGTTGCCGGTGTCATCCATGGGGATGTTTTTTGAGGATGTTATCGCCGGAAAACTGGTGGTATCGGCTGTTAGCACCAGCTTGTGAATGGGGCGGTATATTTATCGCGACTTTGGCTGCGCTAAAGTGCCGGTAACTCGGCGATAGATCCTTGAGAATATGCCCCTCAATTTTTTCACTGCTCTATCCTAGGTTTCTGGGACTTTTGCTTGCAACAGCATGTTGGCAGTCTCTTAGCTTACACCGGTAACTGTGGTTGAGCAGTCAAGGCTTACAATTGGAGGTCGTAAGGTATTTGGATTCAGATACAGTGTAGTACTAGAGCTTTCAAAGATTTTAAAGATGAATACTCTGTCATACTTATGTATGTGGCCTTTTACTGGGATTCTGGGACAGGGGTTATTAGATAGTATACATGGTACACACTACCATTTATCACTGACGTCCAATTAGAGTACTTTAGTTGGATAATTTACTTCTTCCACTGGGATAGTGACTCTTCAGGGGCAGTGCAGGTGAGTTGTCATGGATTACTCTAGTGAGTGAAAGGGTTAAAAACCCAGATACAGTATGACTCATTAAATTACACACATTATAACCTGAATGTCCAATCAGTGCTAAAACAAACAAAAACTGAGAAGTTGCTAATGACCATTGGGATCAAGATATGAGCCAGAACCTAATTATAGTGTTTAAACTCCTAGCACTAGATTATACTGAACAGTGCACCCTACGGCCAATAATAGAAAGCATTTGGAAGTTCACAGAAGCCTTAATACAGGTTATTTATTCTACCTACTTAATGGTTCAGAGGTGTCAGACAAAAGATTATATAGTGATAAATATCTAGTTCCCCCACACTGACGTCTTTGTGGCTCCAGGTGGAAGGCTGGATAACTCAATGGTTTGGAGACCTTTGCAAAACCGTCCCAAAAATCTGCTACCCCAAATAACAGTAAATCAAAGTGTGACAGGAGTTCGGCGTAGGTCCAACAGTTAGCTCATGGTGAGAAGGCTAGCTCAACAAAGTCTCTGCATCTACTTAGTAAAAGTGATGGGTATCTGGTAGCTGGAAACACAGGGGCAGATTTACAAGAACTGACACATCTCTACATATTAGCAGAGATGCGTCATTTCAATTGTGTCACGGCAAAAAACCCTTGTGACACCATGGATGCGTTGCATTTACAATGCGGCGCACCGTGGCCCAAGGATTGACAGATGCATCAGCTATCTGTTGGCGTAAAGGTAACGCATTGCTGGAGTCATGTCGCAAGCACGACGCAACTCCAGAAATTCTCAGGAATTCCTTTTCCTATTGTGCTGTGTCACTCCTTATGCCTGCTTCAAGCAGGCATAGGATTTTGATTCAGTGGCATTGTAGAAGTGATGCAGTGAAATCTTGTAGATTTCACTGCATCACTTTTACGAGGCTTCCTTGCGTTGGAAAGTCCACCCTGCATACATTATACCTGACGAGGTATAATGTGACGCAGGACTTTACAACGTGACGCATCTCCCTAGATGCGTCACATTGTAAATGTGTCGCAATGTGGAGCATTGTTTACGATGCCGCTGCATCACAAAAGTGTTGCAAGGGGCTTGCAAATCTGCCCCACAGTGATTGGGAAAGAGAGAAGTTATGTCCTATATTTTATTCAATTTTCTGCATGGAGACCTCAAAATAATGATTCCTGTTAGGTACCAAACTTCCTGACTAGCTGCGGTCTAAATTCTCCAGTTTTGGGGAGGAATAGGTTTCACTTCCAGCATGCACTGGACCACAGGATCAGCGAGTAGGAATTGGAGTTAAGGTGCTAGAATCAATTATAACTGTAATCAGGTATATTTCCTCAATCTCAGGAGTAAGAGAAATAGTTCAAGTATTCTGGAATCAGGACTGGCCATAGCCAATGAGACTCAACCACAAGGCCGGCAGTGAAGGGGAAAACTGTCTATGTTGTTCTGATTGTCATAGCTTACAATGTATCTGCATCTGGCAGTGTGTTGGCATGACTGTGGTGCTCTGGCTATCTACCTGCACAGCGCCTCTGCTTCAGAGCCGCTGGCTCACTGTTCCTTGTCGGGTGACAAATGGATGTCAGTTCGCTTGGAGGATTTCTGCACTCTCATATATTTGGAAGATGGCGCCTGTGTTCCGGGGTCAGCCAAGCAAACCGTGGAGGCATGAGCATTGTCATTTGATGCAGCAGCTACATATCAATAGTTTTTCTCCAAAGCAATATGACAAATACAAAAATTTAAAAAACACTTACCTTGCCCTCACCGCATCGCCCACTTGGCAATGCGTTGGTTTTCGTGTTTTTAAATTTAAGTTTACCTCGTCGTCTGGCGACTCCCCCCACCACCCGCCCCACCGCTCTTACCTGCACAGGCCATGTCTGGATGTAAGTACTTCATAATATCACAGAAAGGAGTCTATGAAGACACAATAAAAGACAAATAAATAATGTTTAAAATGTGTTGCAACCCATCGAGATTACTGCTGTTTCATCACACTCAACAACCATTGCTTTTTCATTCTCTTGTATCTATTGTGATTCTTTCATCTATATTGGTTGTTCCTGTTTTTTTTAATCTTATTCCAGAATGGTTTCTTTGTTAGGTTGGAGAAGCTTATATAAGCTTTGCATATGTTTTTCACTCTTGGGTGCTGTTTTTTTTCTTTTCCCATAGACTTGGGAACACTTTCCTTTTGGCACCTTGTTCTGGAAACCTTCTCTGATACCCTTGTCTTCAGTGTTTTGGAAATGTTGCCACTGAAGAAGGCCACCTTTATCATTCTTACAGATTCCATCATGAGAAGATAAGGTATGAAATAAGGCAACCATTTATGAGGTTGCATCGTCAAAGATTATTATTCCACCACACCTCGATGGCCCAAATGCAAGAACTTTTACCAGGGCCGGACTGGGAACCAAAACCGGCCCTGACAAAGTGCTCGGCCACCCCCAGGGGATTGGGGGTGCACCGAGCTCTTTGCCAGGGCCGGCTTTCGGACGATTTTGTTACAGGGCCGATTTGGCCCTGTAACAAAAATGACCCCCAGGGGCCCAAAACCGGTCCCCACCCGTGCGGCGCACCAGGGGATTGCCCGGTGCCCGCTACGGCCAGTCCGGCCCTGACTTTTACCAGCTGTTGTAGATCTTGCTGCTACGGTCTAATCCTTGAGTGATGAAAATTAAGCACTACGGCAAGTGGTCATTGCACAGGAAACCTTCACTTTAGATCCCCATTAGGCTGACACCGGCAGTGACAAGTTTGATGGGGTGAAGGAGTTCCTAAATTATTGTGCTATTTAACTTACCTTCAAGCCTCATCAATTTAGCACTGATAGGACGATAGTAGGATGTGTCCTAAGCTATCTAAGTGGTAATGCTTTGACCCCGGTGACGCCCTTGGTTACTATTGGAAATGCCCTGCTGGATAATTATCATGCTTTTAAACTATTTTTAAAGCAATATTTCATATGCCTGAATAGTTGTGGGATACAAAAGAAGCATTTTCTGGGCATACAAGCCCACAACATATGTTATTGTATATGACAAAGTTTCATCAAATGATACAAGAAATAAAACGGCCTTAACAAATTCAATATATCCTATTTAGATGAGGATTGTGTGAAAAAATAAAAAGAGCTGGCAAGAGTAGTATGTCCTGGATGTTTGCAACAGCTCACTAATATCACCATGTAAATTGACTTTTGATTGCAGGACCCCAAAGGTGAGTGTAGTCAAGTCAAGTCAAAGATAGCTTTATTCGATTTTTAAAGTTAAAATCATAAAAGCACAGTCAAAAGAAACATAATTAAAAACAAAATCGAATTTCATACAAGTTATGTTCATCATAAAAGGGGATAGCAGACGTAGAGACAAACACTAATAAAATTAATCCAAAGTTAATCTACATCGGATTGCGAATTTTAAAAACTTGGATACTGCACTAATGGTTATTTCATCTTCCAATAGGAGTAATTTTAGATACGCAGATTTGCACTGTCTTAGGCCCCAGATCTTAAGAAGGGGAATCAAATATTTCTTTCTTCCCCAAGCATAGTACTTGCAAAAGAAAAGACAATGTATTGAAGATTGCAAGGCAAGATCATCACAGGGGCAATTAATTAGATTAAAGGACCAATCATTACTCACTGGGAGTGTTATCAACCTGTAAAAGGTACCAGTTCTCAGGCGCGATAGCAACATTCTGTCATAACAAGGGTAGTCAGGAGACAGATAAAGCTGCAAGCCAGGGCCCTGGGCAAGTGCGTTATATTGAATTACAGAAGACTAAGGGCCTCATGTAGGTAGCGAAATACCGGTCGGTAACGGCCGATTTTCGGTAAATATGCCGTTACCGACCGGTATACAGACAAGTGAGATGTAGGAGTCCAAAAACCACTTTTCGGTAAATATGAGGCGGTAAATACCGATTCATAGTTACCGAATTCTAAAATACCGATTCATACTTACCGAATACAGAATTAACGAATCGGTAAACATGAAGTGGTAAATATGAAGTGGTAAAAATTTAAAATGACATGTAGGAGCAGTCGGTAATTAAGAAATCCATTAAAATCGGTAATTAAGAGTCGGTAATTAACACGGACTAAAAGCAGGTGGTAACCATCAACAATGGATAAAAACAAACCCAAAATTCAACAGCGTGGACAACATGGCCGCTATGTACGTCATTGCAAGGCGCCTACGTCTACAGGCAGCAGGACTGAGGGTGTGGCGACGGGAGGAACAAATCTACAGACAGCGCATCACACTATTCCAGCTGACTGATGCAGAGATACATGAGAGGTACAGGCTACACCCCGAAACCATCATGGACTTAATCAGGGACCTACACCCACTCCTGGACCAGCCAGTTAGAAGGGCGCACGCCATACCCCCACATGTGCAGGTGCTCTGCAGCCTACATCTGTTGGCATCCGGCAGTTATCAGGTGGTGATAGCTGCGGTGGGTGGGGTATCCCAAAGTTGCCTGTCCCGTTTCTTCAGGAAGTTCCTGGATGCCATGATGCAGAGAATGCACCACTACATAAGCTTCCCGAACTCACAGGCTGCACTGCAGAAAACAAAAACTGACTTTTATCACATGGCACAGTTCCCCCATGTCCTCGGCTGTATTGATGGTACCCACATCCCAATCTGTCCACCAGCAGATACAGAGCACATCTACAGGAACAGGAAGTCCACCCACTCCATCAACGTGCAGGTGATCTGTGATGCAGGGAACATCATCACAGATATTGTTGCAAAGTTTCCTGGGAGCACCCACGACTCTTACATCTTCCAGAATAGTGGGATTTACACACGACTGAGTGCCGGAGAATTCGGAGAGGGATACCTGCTAGGTAAGTAACAGTGACGCCCCTTGAAACATGCAAACATAGTGTATAGAGGCATGTTACTGATGGTTCCCTTTCACCCATCCAGGCGACAGTGCATATGCATGCCGGTCATTCATCCTCACTCCCTACCTACACCCAGCTACCCAGAGTGAGAGACGATACAACGGGGCACACAAAACAACACGCAATGTGGTGGAGCGCACGTTTGGACTACTGAAGAGCAGGTTCCGCTGCCTGCACAAGAGCGGAGGCGCACGCCAGTACAAACCCATCACCTGCTGCAAGATCATTGCCACTTGTGCAATGCTGCACAACCTTGCCACGAAAAAAGGTACAGATGTGGAACTAACATATTTTGAGGACAACGAGGATGAGTCAGGCCAGCCAGAGGGCAACGCAGCTAGAGTGCCAACTGCAATCGATGGGAGAGAGAGACGGGCAGAGATCACATCCAACTATTTCTGAGTAAGTAAGGGGACACAGCGAGTTGTGAGCAGTCATGACGTAGTTTAATGTGGCACCACGCCATGAACACATGATCAGGCCAATCTGGCAATATATCATCTATACAAGGAGTATGTCCAGGGTTACGTCACCCATTGTGAAGTGGCTAGGCAGGGCGACATCAATGTTTGCGCATACGCGCTGCAGTGGTGGATTGCACGGCCTGTGCATCCTCACTAGAGCCAACCCCAAGCCGCCTGCTGCTCCTGCGTGTTTCTGGGACAGGGGGTGTGATGCTGCTGGTGGTGTCGATGCTCTCCGCAGGATCCCCTGCAGCAGTTGTCGACGCCTGACTCGTCAATAGCACCCCTAGTGCACTTGTCACCTGCACCATCCCCCGAGACAGGTCGCTGCAGCACTGTGTTAGGCCCTCCTGCATCGTCACAGAGCGCCGGCACAGTAGGGAAGTGGCAGTTGCCAGACGGTTGAGTGCCCTGCTGGTAGTGTCCCTTCTCTGGCGTTCCCGGCGCCGTGCTTCGATGTCAGCATCTAATTTGCTGCACAACTGCTGGATAGACTGGGACATGTCCCGAATGCCCGCAGCCATGCCGCCAATGTTTGTGTCCATGTTGACTATGCTTGTCTTCATCACCCGCATGTGCCTCTGGACTGACATGACTGCCTTTGATTGCAGGCGCTGTTGCTTTAACATTTGGCCCTCGAGCCCCAAGAAGACACCATGGCCGTCAGTGGGTGCTGGTGGACTCTGGACACGCGACCTGCGGCGCCCTCTTGTTTCCGTCTGTGCTGCCTGTGAGGTGTGGGGCACAGTGGCATGGCTCCCTTCCTGGGGCCCGGTGCGGTCTTCAGGGCCCATGCTGTCGTCTGACGAGGTGTCCAAGGCTCGTAGCCTGGCTGCTGGACGCCTCCTCTGTCTCACGCATGCAAGCGGAGATGTGGCCGGTGAATCGAACATGAGTGGCGAGGCTGGCTCTGGTGGTGGTGATGCTGGCTCACGGTGAGGTGATGCTGGCTCTGTGTGCGGCGATGCTGGCTGTGTTGGTGGTGCGGCTGCCAGTGGGCCTGCTCCCCGGTCTGTACTTGTGCTGGCTGGAGGTGTTTGATGTTGCCGTGGTGCCGTCTCTCCTGCAGCATGCCCTGTCCTGCATGATGTCACATCTGTGGACAGAAATACAACATTGGCTCAGTGTCCCCGAAGGGCTGCATTGCAAGCGGCACAATAAATAATTTCACATTCCAACATGTCCCCTGTCTCCTTGTGCCTCGAGTGCGTGACATGCCTTGTTGCCCTGTAACATTTACGTCATGGTTAGTGTTGCCCTGACTACATCTCCCGAAATGCATTGCCTGTCTGCACTGACACGTGTGGACTGCAGTGTGATTCTCGTTTCACATTTGGGGGATGTGGGATGGGGTAGGGGGGGATACATTGCTGTGCTTTCGTCTTACCTTGGTGTGTTGCGGCTCTGGCAGAGCTGTCGGCGTCCCCAAGACCCACGACGCTCTCTTGCTCGATTGTGGCCGCCACCAGCTCCTCCAGTTCGGTGAGGGCAGGTGCCCTGTTGGTTCCACCTCCGGTCTGGCTGGCCTCCTTCTGGATGTCGCCCATCTTCCTCTTGGTTACAATCCTCAGGTCATACCAGCGCTTTTTGAGGACCTCAATGTCCCTGTGGGTCACTCCCACAGCATTGACCTGCGCCTGGATGGCCAGCCATATGTTGCGCTTTTCCACCTCAGGCACTTGCAGGGATTGCCTGCCGAACAGCTTCTGGTGCTGCTTCACGACCTCCTCCACCAGCACCTGGAGTTCCTTGGGGCTAAATTTCAGCTTCCTCCTCCTTTCCCCTCCGTCTTTCTGTGTTCTCTGGCTGGACATGCTGTTCGTTTACCCGCTCGCACATGCAACTGCTCCCTGCCTCTCCTCTGCACTCCAAGCCTCTCCAGGGTCGGCTAATTATGTCCACCTGCCTGGGTGTGGCCACTTCGGCTAATTGAGTACACCTGCCTGGGTGTGGGCAGTTCCAGGTTGGGTGGGCTGTCGTTGCACTGGATTAGCTGTTTCGTCAAGTCATGTGATTTTCTTTACCGACTCCGTACATACCGAATCGGTATTTTCCGAATCGGTAACTACCACCTCGGTATTTTGCGATTCGGTAACTTCCACCTCGGTATTTTCCGATTCGGTAAATACCACCTCGGTATTTACCGATTCGGTGAATTCCGATTCGTGATTACCGAATGTTACCGAATCGGTAACTGTTACCGAATTTTTACCTACATATAACTTACCGATTCTAATTTACCGATTCGGTACGGCTCGGTATTTTAGAACCGGTAAAATTTATTTACCTACATGAGGCCCTTAGTCCTCTCCTCAAGCCATCTTTTTTTCTCCAGGTAAACAAGACAACTTTTCTTAAAAGCCTTTCTGGAGATCATGGATAGCGAGGAGGGGTTATCAAAAAAAGCTCGATGGCCCATATTAATCATAAACTCCTTAACATAAAGGATCCAATGAATGTCTTTCCATCTCTCTAGTTTGAGACAATCATTCAAAATAGATCTATTAAAAACAGTTGCTTCTGAAGTCCATATCTTATGCCATAGGAGTAATGGGTTGATTTTAATGAGATCCGAAATATAGACCAAATCCAGTTCCTTATGGCATATATATGTTGAAGTCGATTTGGGGACCGCTAACAGATAGCGGAGAAAACTGTTTTCTTTTACTTGGATTTCCTGGGGGTCTGCAATACCCCATATGCCAGATCCATATAAAGCGGTTGATATGCATTTAGACTTGTAGATATCCGTTAAAATACGTACAGGCCTGCCCCCTAATTTATTGGCAAACTGTCTAATTGCTCCTATGGTACGAGCAAAGGCAAAATTCCTGGCCCTAATTGCTGCTTTCCAAGTACCTTTTTGATTAAAAACAATCCCCAAGTATGAAAAAGTACTAGTAAGTTCTATCTTAGACTTATCGATAAAAGTCTTACAAGCAATTTATTCTTAGACGAGCAGCACATGGTAAAGGTTTTCCCTATGTTTATTTTTAAACCCCTAGAACTCATAAAGAGAGAAAAACTGGTTAGAGCCTTTTGAAGGCCCAACTGAGTTCTAGCCATGATGACCGCATCGTCAGCATATAATAAAATAGGAACTGCGGTGCCATCAATTTGAGGATAGTCTAGTTCTTGTTTGATTAAGAAATCTGCCACTTCATTTATATACAAGTTAAAAAGAAAAGGTGCCAGAATGCAACCCTGTCTAACACCTTTCATAATCGGAAATTTGCCAGTGCACTCCCCTTTATTTCCGCAACGCACCTTGGTCCCTGCCTCTCTATATAATGCTTTAATAAAAATAAGGATGTTTGAATCTATGCCCAAACCTAATAGAGTGTCCCATAAAACGTCGTGGTCCAGGCAATCAAATGCTGAACTAAGGTCAACAAAGGTCATAAAAAGATTACCCTTTTTTGCCTTCATGTATTTGCCAGTTATTAAAGCCAAGTTGAGCCCTTGTTCAACAGTACCTAGGCCAGCCTTAAAACCGTACTGGAACTTGGAAATAACATCACATTCCTCTGCCCACGTGTGCAATCTATTCAAAATGATTCTACCTGCCACTTTCATAAGTGAATCGAGTAGGGAGATCGGCCTGTAACATTTGGGATCAGTTCGATCTCCCTTTTTAAAAATAGGCACCACAATGGCTTCCTGCCATGTCGGTGGAAATCCCTTTATATTAAAACTGTTTAGCACATTAGTCAACAGGGGGGCCCACAAAGAGACAGTATCTTTATATATATCTACCGGGACCCCGTCAGGCCCGGGGGCTTTGTTTCTAGCACATTCCTGTAAGGCCAATTCCACTTCAGAAGGGGAAAAAACAATCCCTAAAGGAAATAAAGCAGGAACAGTAGATTCGATCGCAGGCTGCTGGGTTAAGGGGTTAGAGGCTATGCTATGCAAAACATCTTTTTTATAAAGCTCAGTAAAGTGATCCACCCAGGTTGATTCTTCTATCATAGGGTCCAACTTATCAGAGTTCCTTTCAACGAAGAAGGGGGCATTTACTGCTTTCCAGAACGCAATATTATCTCTCAGGGAGCTTGCCTTTACTAATGCGTTCCACGCATTCTCCTTGAGCTCCCGCTTCCGTTTTTTTATCGATGTTTTATAAACTGCCCTGGCAGCTCTAACCTCTAGCATATCTTTAGGTTTTTTCTTTAAAATCTGCTTTAAGTTGGAATGTGCCTTAGAGCAGTCCGAATTGAACCACCCAAGGGTTTTTTGGTAGGCCTTATCTCGTAGGGTTCCTGTTAACTTTTTAGCGATGGCTGAAGAAATCTGGTCAAAGGCGCAAATGGTAAAGCTAGGATCAGGATGATCCTCTAGGCAAATCCTGACATTTTTATATTGATCCAGTATCAGGTTCTGGAGAAAATTAGATGGGTCGACCTTATTCCATTTTATGGCATATCCATTTTGTCTTGCCAGTGAGATAGCATGGCGGGAAAGATTTTCCGCTACATTTGGGACAGCTCTAGTACCCCTATCGATATGGAAAATTGAGCTGATCGGAAAGTGATCACTCATAGCAGTGTCTAATGTTTTAAACATCAGAACTTTATGGCTATGAGAAGTACTAACCAAGGTGTAATCTATAACAGACTCTAAACCTCGCCCGTTAAAGGTGGGTTGGAAATGGACCTGAGGCGTACACAGTTCGTTTGCAAACCCCAAGTCCCAATCAAAAATTAGACTGTTAAACATGTTTCCCACTGCAGTATGCTCAAAATGTGTACATGGGTCGCCAATTAAATTGACCATTCCACATATACCTGAATTGTTATGTGGGCACAAATGACAATTAAAATCTCCTGTCAAAATGATACGAGTATCATTCTGTTCCGAACCAATTGCACCGGATATTAAATTATTTAGATCTTCAAATACTTTGTTCAGATCATCCTTCGGGATATTATTATATAAATTAATTAGTATAAGTCGGTTTCCTCCAGCAATTAAGCAGAGGACCTGATAAAAATTATGCCCCTCTATACTCTGTTGCTTTATTACCAAATTTACCATGTTAGAGATATAGGTACAAAGCCCCCCCGAGTTTCTACCTCTCCTAGACTGTGTTGCAGGGGTAAAAAATGTGCGATACCCTGCAAGATGGGTCTCAACCTGCTCCCAACACTCCTGAAGACAGATGATGTCATTCTTCTCAATTAGGTCACAGAAGATGGGATCATCTACCTTGTTTGCTAGACCTGCTATATTCCAAGATAGAAGGGTAAGCTCTCCCCTTGCTATGACTTGTTGACGTTCCTTGTCAGGGGAGCAATCTGCACACGGGTTTAGTTCCATCACAGAAATGTTGTGTTCAGTATCTAACTCCTCATCAGAAGGGTAAACCGCAGATGAATGTTTTTCTACCAAAAGAAAATTGTATTCCGTGTCGGGCTGTGCTATGGGACGGGCAATTTTCGGAGATAAAACAATTTTTAAACCGAGGTCAGAATGTGTAATTATTTCTGACTCTTGATTATCAAATTCATCAAATGAAACCTTGGATGTTGTTGGAGAATCTAACGGGTTTTTTATCCCGCCCTCATTAGCTTCTCTTTTGGGATCATTTAATGGATAATCTAAGCTTTTGTGATTTTTATTGGTACTAAAACAATGGGGCGGTAAACTAATTCCAGTCTGATGGAGTCAATCCACCGTCTCTAAGCTACTATAGCGATTAGATGTAGGTAGTCCTCTCCAGGTGTCGCTATATGTTAAGCCCCTGTTAGTTTGCCTCCCCCATTCACTTATGCCCGCTCTTCTATCACAAGATTTTACAATGACCCATTTATGATCATTGGGTAGGTAGGGATGAGATCTAGGAGGGTAGAAAAAAGATAATCGTTTAGTTTGGATAATCTCATTTATATGCTGGTTCCCCCAGGAGCAGATGTAGTCAACCGTTTCCCGGTCCTCAAAATTGACCAGGACACAGTCCCCCTGTATTGTTTTTCTTTCTGCCCCCACCCAGGAAACCCTACGGACCATTAGGATCTTACTCGTCCTGTTCGAGGGAAGTGGTCGGTTTGTGTTAAGCCAATATTGGGCCTTGTTTTTCAGGGATTCAAAGGATTCTTCTTTATCCTCTTTCAGTTCGGGGACGCCCGTTAAAATCACCAAATAAGGCGATACTTCTGGGGGCAAATCTATAACTATATTTCCCGATTTAACATCCCTGTTAGAATCTTTATTTGTACGTGAATTTCCAGGAGGCTGATGAATTTTTTCTGTTATGCAGTTCTCTATGTTAACAGGTGCCAAAGTATTTGCTTTTGTAACGTGGGTAAAAACTTTAGATGTTGAGGGGCCCACTAATAGATTTTTTGTACCTTTTTTTATCCCTTCCACAGCCTTTGATGGGCCGATGTTAGACGAGGTCTTTAAAGAAGCAGCCACATCTATTAACTGTGTCTCAATCTTCTTCAATCTAATTTCTAGCGGGGTAAGAAATGTTCTAAAAAGCTCCCTTATGTGTTCGATTAAATTATGATCAGCCTTCAAAGGCTCAGAGTTTAATGACATCGGAGAAGAAATAACAGCGCTGGAGAGTTCCAGTAACTGACTATCCACAATAGGACAATTTTGGGTTCGGCCCTCTCTTAACTCTTGTTCAGTTCGTTCTTTCCCTCTAATGTGAGGTTTTCCTTTCCCTTTATCCCCAGTTGCAGTGATTTTTTTTGACTTACTATGCTTATTTACTTTGGGTTCTTTTTTCTTATATTTTCTATTAGGGTATTTTGTCGTCTTTGGAATTGCACCCTCTTTCTCTCTCATCATCTGGGTATTAATTGAGTCTTGCGACCGTGGTTCTGGCACCAGAGGCTCTGGTACAAGAATCGGTGACCTCTCTAGTTGCGAGGAGGATATGCATTCCGTCATAGAAAAGGACAAATCTACTACGTTTGGGATGCTATGTATATCCGCCTGTACTAAAGCAAGGGGTGTTTTGTTACTTATATTATCGGGAGTTTTAGCTGTCGCAAAAAGGCCCAAAGAAGAGCGTTTAGCTAATAATAGATCTTGTGACACTCTTCGTTCCATAAGGGCAATTCCTTGATCGATAACTGAATTTGCTCTTACAATGAAGTTGTCTAATGGGCCGGTAATATTGTTTGTATCCTTAATCATCCTGCTCCTACTCCCTCGTGTGGTCGCCATGGATGATGACATGCAAAAACAAGAGTTAATTGACAGGAGATATTTACAAGTCAGCAGGGATGTCTATTACACACGATTTAAATGTTAGAAGGGGGGCCCGGTCCGGTCTTACTCGGTCTGTAACGGGCTAGAACGGGCCCGCCCTTGGCCCGGGCTTCGCCCGGCGCTCGTCCTGCGCCGCGTCCCGCGCCGCGTCACAAGTCTCGATTTAAATAGGTAGTGATCCGCTAAAAAGGGAGTGTCCGGGAAGAGGCCGCAGCTGTAGCTGGTTTCCCAGCCGCCGTGCCTCGCAGTCCCTCACGCCCTGGTCAAGCACTGAGCAGCACAAACGAAGGTCCTCAAAGCACGAACGGCTCCCGCGAAGCGGGGGCCGTGAGATGTCTATTTCAAGGCAGGCAGGGGGAGTGTCCGGGAAGAGGCCGCAGCTGTAGCTGGTTTCCCAGCCGCGGTGCCTCGCAGTCCCTCACGACCTGGTCAAGCACTGAGCAGCACAAACGAAGTTCCTCAAAGCACGAACGGCCCCCACGAAGCGGGGGCCGTGAGATGTCTATTTCAAGGCAGGCAGGGGGAGTGTCCGGGAAGAGGCCGCAGCTGTAGCTGGTTTCCCAGCCGCGGTGCCTCGCAGTCCCTCACGCCCTGATCAAGCACTGAGCAGCACAAACGAAGTTCCTCAAAGCACGAACGGCACCCGCGAAGCGGGAGCCGTCAGATGTCTATTTCAAGGCAGGCAGGGGGAGTGTCCGGGAAGAGGCCGCAGCTGTAGCTGGTTTCCCAGCCGCGGTGCCTCGCAGTCCCTCACGCCCTGGTCAAGCACTGAGCAGCACAAACGAAGTTCCTCAAAGCACGAACGGCTCCCGCGAAGCGGGGGCCGTGAGATGTCTATTTCAAGGCAGGCAGGGGGAGTGTCCGGGAAGAGGCCGCAGCTGTAGCTGGTTTCCCAGCCGCGGTGCCTCGCAGTCCCTCACGCCCTGGTCAAGCACTGAGCAGCACAAACGAAGTTCCTCAAAGCACGAACGGCTCCCGCGAAGCGGGGGCCGTGAGATGTCTATTTCAAGGCAGGCAGAGGGAGTGTCCGGGAAGAGGCCGCAGCTGTAGCTGGTTTCCCAGCCGCGGTGCCTCGCAGTCCCTCACGCCCTGGTCAAGCACTGAGCAGCACAAACGAAGTTCCTCAAAGCACGAACGGGGTGAGTGTATCAAAGGAACTGCCTGTCACTCCTCAGTATCTCAGTTTGTACCATTAAAAGCTTGAATCATTTCACAAGAGGCAAATGAAGGACCTTTGCAGTTAGTGGGCCTCTCTTAGAAGAAGAATGGAAATACATGTACTGTGGACTGAAAGGCCACAGGCTATGATCCTTCCATTTATGTCCAAGGAAGCCAGGAAAGTAGAACATCTGCAACCAAGAAGGAAGGAGACTGTTGGTATATCTGATACTTCCTTTTATGATTCAGAACACATTATTTCTACTCTCTCATCTTCTAAGATTTGATTGTTACTTTCTGTCAAAATAGTTTGTTTTGTGTTCTGAGGAAGGAATACAGACTGAAGCTATGATTGATTCAAGTGCAACAGGATTATTTATGAACAAGGGCTGGGCAAATGGACATGGTCTACCTCTTGATAAAAAGTCATTAAAAACGTTAATGTTTTTTGTTGATATATGGACCCATTACAGATCAAACAGGACCTTTATAGAATCACATAAGCCAACATAAATAGATCAAATTGACTCGCCACATCCTCCCATAATTCTTACAATTTCCTGGCTGTCACCTCACCATGCCTACTTTCCTTGCTGTTGACCTGTTAGTTTTGTACAAGATATTGTTTGGATGCTGCTCATTATTAGAACACTGATTGTCCTAAAACATCACTGTTCACAGAGGTGCCACCCTCCAAATGTACAGATTGTGTAAATTCTCTGCATCCACATTAACAAGAGTATTTGGATGCCCTTCAGGAACCTAAAGAAAAGGTTATTTTCCCATCATGCAAATTTGATTGTGCTGTAATGTTAATTCCAGATTCTGTTGGTCCTTTGTGACTACTGTTAGAGCGAGAATCCATTTTTAAATTAAGAGTTTTCGGTTTACCATCATTCGGGTTAATTCCCGATCTGTTTCACTCTGTGGCGCATGAATCTTTGCCATCATTTTAGAGAAGTGGAGAACAATACATCAGATAAAATTATTATCACAATCAGTCTCCATTTTTAGTCAATAAAGAGAGAGTTTGGTATGTGTTGAAGGGTTTTATTAATCAAAAAATCAATACATTGAATCAAATGCAGTAAGCGCATTCCATAAAAGAGAGAAATTTTGGGAAAAAAGACTGTCAGAACTCATAAAGAGTTCTAGTATGAAAAATTGAGAGAAAGCATAAAGCTTCGGCATTTAATCAGCTCAAATAGATTTAAGTATCTGAGAAGAACTTCCCATAAAAGAGGTTCAAGACACTAAGGGGTCGATTCAGATCCGGGTCGGACAGCTCTCGAAGAGCTGTTCGTAGCCTTACCTTGCAACTGACTCGTACCCTGAGCCGGCCTGTCCTGGCGATGAAGTACGATGCGTATAACTGACAAAAATCCGACCGACACGTAGGCTGTGATTCAAGCTTCATTCTCCGTCCGAGCCGTAACTCCAAACGCCGAACCGAGTCGCCCGGAAGCAGTATCCACAGCAGTTTCCGTCAGGACAAGTACGATGCGCACATCATACGCGCCAGACGAGTCGCCACGTACGGCACGTCACAGCATCCGGAAAAGAAGCATATCGGGTACGATTCGCGCCAGAACTCAATCCACGGCTACGAGACAGACCAGCTTGCAACGGGTACCAGACGGAGCAACAAGCAGCGTGTACGAGACGAACACATCATGAATCCCATCGCGCAGGTCATACCAGTACTGTACATCTATGACCGGATCAGGAACCGACGCGAACGGCGCAGACAGTAAGTCAGACACCCACCACACAAACAAACGACACATACCCATAAAATGTCACACACACACAGGGGATCCATATCCTGGCCACTAGCAATAGGCCACCATAGGGGTTGCATCCCCAGCACCACTACCACCCCCACTCATAGGCCCTATGTTGCCCATCACTACTGCCACCCCCACCCATAGGGGACCTGTTGCCCAGCACTACTGCCACCCCCACCAATAGGGCATATGTTGCCCAGCACTCCTGCCACCCCCACTCATAGGGCTTATGTTGCCCATCACTACTGCCACCCCCACCCATAGGGGACCTGTTG
This sequence comes from Triturus cristatus, assembly GCF_964204655.1. Classification (NCBI taxonomy): domain Eukaryota; kingdom Metazoa; phylum Chordata; class Amphibia; order Caudata; family Salamandridae; genus Triturus; species Triturus cristatus. The sequence goes on from NC_140579.1 coordinate 1,195,523,270, forward strand.
CCCATCACTACTGCCACCCCCACCCATAGGGGACCTTTTGCCCAGCACTCCTGCCACCCCCACACATAGGGCTTATGTTGCCCATCACTCCTGCCACCCCCACTCATAGGGCTAATGTTGCCCCTCACTACTGCCACCCCCACTCATAGGGCTTATGTTGCCCATCACTACTGCCACCCCCACCCATAGGGGACCTGTTGCCCAGCACCCCTGCCACCCCCACCAATAGGGCTTATGTTGCCCATCACTACTGCCACCCCCACCCATAGGGAACCTGTTGCCCATCACTACTGCCACCCCCACCCATAGGGGACCTTTTGCCCAGCACTCTTGCCACCCCCACACATAGGGCTTATGTTGCCCATCACTCCTGCCACCCCCACTCATAGGGCTAATGTTGCCCATCACTACTGCCACCCCCACTCATAGGGCTTATGTTGCCCACCACTACTGCCACCCCCACCCTTCGGGGACCTGTTGCCCAGCACCCCTGCCACCCCCACCCATAGGGCTTATGTTGCCCATCACTACTGCCACCCCACCCATAGGGTACCTGTTGCCCATCACTACTGCCACCCCCACCCATAGGGGACCTGTTGCACAGCACTCCTGCCACCCCCACCCATATGGCGTATGTTGCCCATCACTCCTGCCACCCCCACCCATAGGAGACCTGTTGCCCATCACTACTGTCACCCCCACTCATAGGGCTAATGTTGCCCATCACTACTGCCACCCCTACTCATAGGGCTAATGTTGCCCATCACTACTGCCACCCCCACCCATAGGGGACCTGTTGCCCAGCACTCCTGCCACCCCCACCCATAGAGCTTATGTTGCCCATCACTCCTGCCACCCCCACCCATAGGGGACCTGTTGCCCATCACTACTGCCACCCCCACTCATAGGGCTAATGTTGCCCATCACTACTGCTACCCCCACTCATAGGGCTAATGTTGCCCATCACTACTGCCACCCCCACTCATAGGGCTAATGTTGCCCATCACTACTGCCACCCCCACCCATAGGGAACCTGTTGCCCAGCACTCCTGCCACCCCCACCCATAGGGCTTATGTTGCCCATCACTCCTGCCACCCCCACTCATAGGGCTAATGTTGCCCGTCACTACTGCCACCCCCACCCATAGGGGACCTGTTGCTTGCCCATCACTACTGCCACCCCCACCCATAGGGGACCTGTTGCCCATCACTACTGACACCCCCACCCATAGGGGACCTGTTGCCCAGCACTCCTGCCACCCCCACCCATAGGGCTTATGTTGCCCATCACTCCTGCCACCCCCACCCATAGGGGACCTGTTGCTCATCACTACTGCCACCCACACTCATAAGGCTAATGTTGCCCATCACTACTGCCACCCCCACCCATAGGGGACCTGTTGCCCATCACTACTGCCACCCCCACTCATAGGGCTACTGTTGCCCATCACTACTGCCACCCCCACCCATAGGGGACCTGTTGCCCAGCACTCCTGCCACCCCCACCCATAGGACTTATGTTGCCCATCACTCCTGCTAACCCCACCCATAGGGGACCTGTTGCCCATCACTACTGCCACCCCCACTCATAGGGCTAATGTTGCCCATCACTACTGCCAACCCCACTCATAGGGCTTATGTTGCCCATCACTACTGCCACCCCAACCCATAGGGGACCTGTTGCCCATCACTACTGCCACCCCCACTCATAGGATGGGTGATGCGCCACACATCCATCATACACCAACATTAGGTACGTCAGCAAAATACATCCCCCCTAAAATCATGACAACAGTGTGTAGTCTGTAACAAATGTCCACAACAGTGATCATGACTTCGAACATACAATGTAACTACCATCACCTGTGTGACCAAAAACTGAGTGTGGCCTACACCAGTCAAGCATCACTAGCACTGTGTCAATGTAAAAATAACACCCCCTCACTGTGTAGAACAAAAGCTAAGTGTGTGGTTCCAAACTGCAGCAAATGTTGAGCATTGTGGTGATGGGGTCGAAAACCCTCCGCATCACAGTGACCAAAAGGTAAGTGTCATCATGGTCAAAGCTGCAAATGCCAAACAGCATGTATGATTTCTGGTCCCAACACATGAAACACTTTTGAGGCAAAGTAGTGGTTGTGTCCCATTCCCACAGAGATTTGGTGAGGCTAACAGTGCTGTGAAATCCTAACATACTCTCTACCATGTGCAGACAAGCACCACCCATGGGGGCTGACAATGCATACAGTGTACAATGACACAAAAGCAGAAGTGACCATCACAAAGCATACGCACATCTCGAAAATAGACCCACACATCAAAACAACCTATGTAAACTATAGGTGTCAGGTCACAAACTCCCATTCAATGCCAGCAATGGGACCTAACAACCAGGATGAATGTGCAGAATGATGTGATATGACTCACAGGGACAGCAGGGTAAATCACAAAAACAACATCCAGACAATGGCCCACAACAGCAATACCAATGCACTGGTGCAGATGCACAAACACAAACAGGCAACCTCACACTGCACATCTGACACAACATGTGTGTGTGTGTGTCTCAGTATCCCCGGGCAATTACACAACACATGAGGGGGGATGAACCACAGTGAGACAGATGTGGACACAGTGCCATACAAAAGTAAACCATCAATGGCCCCCCCTTAGTGGGCAATCAGGCATTGTGAGATGAGAGGGAGCACAACAGACACATGTGACATAAGCTGGAATGAACATCAACTAACACAGAAAGAGATTGACACACAACAGCACTACCCCCAGGGACCAGACATTGGGGTGACACAAGCATGCATGACACATCCACTGTGCTGACAAAGGTAGATGTCGTACAAACTGTGAAAGCCAAACATGTGTCCTGTGCCACAAACGTACATCATACCTACACAAACACAAATCACTCAGCATGGCCCCTCATCCATGGACAAAAGGGAGCTAGGGGCCCATCCATGCAAACATTTACATCAGTCCACCCTCAACACCACACACCCTGAACTGCACCAATGTCCATCTGTGAAGCCCACATGGACAGGTTACATTGCACATGCACCCATGACAAACACAGTAATGTTAAGAGGAACTAAGGTGCACAGACTCATCCCTCAAGGACAGTTTACGACCCTGGTGAATGACAGACATACTGCACAGTATGCAGTACATGGCCATGACGTCAAAGCTCACGTAACCTTCCGAATACCTGCCACAGTCCCAGGACAATGCAGAAGCCAAGGAGAACCACAAGGCACACATGCTGACACCTGCAAACATTGCAGCCCTGAACCGGACAAGTGGGATCACTCACACACACATACACATGTCTCAATCACTGAAAGGTACCACCTAGGGACAACTACATGATATTGCGAACAAACAAGTGCCTTGGGGACCCCTGATTGTGTCCCATCTGCGTCTGACCACATCATCACCATTCAGAACAGACAAATCCCAATGATGAAACACCAATTAACAGTAGTGTGTCATGCACCCACACATCTGGTAGCCCATGGCAAAGTTGTGGGATGAACACAGTACCACTCAGCAAGCATCAACAACAGGAACATATCAAGGGAACACTGCCTGTGTATGAAAAGGGATGTGTACACACACACACATGCCCACACAACATGGGCCCAGGCAATGTCACGGAACAACACACTTACTTGAGGGGACTCAACTCCTGTGGAAGCTCAGCTGTGCCAAACACAGTCACAGCAGGTCTCAGTCATGTCCGCAGAACACTTGGTCAGTCAGCCATCAGTTACCACCCAATGAAGGCTCTGGTCACAACAGCCTGGGTACGGGAGACTCCCTTAAGTCATCTGCACATACTCAATACATATGTCCAGCAAGTTGCACAGAGTACCCAGTTGCTCCTACCCCAACGATGCCCACACTGACATGTTCAGTGGAGATGCGCCCACAGTCAAGGAAATAGACAAATTGGATAATGGGAAGCACATCATATGTGCATGTGTGCAAGCCACAGATGTGACCATGCAAATGAAATGTTTACAGAGTGTCCACAAATTGTTAATCATGACACACCCATTTAGCTGCAAAGGATGATATGGATAACGACCAGAATAGGATACATATTTCATGGACCACATGGAGTACCTCACATCAACACCTTAGTATTCAACATTTGAAATCCAGAATTACAACTGCAAGGTCATGCTAAACATCAGCAACATAATGTACAGCTAAATCAAAATAACAAGGATAAAGAAAAAAGCTTTATTCAGCAGATGATAAATTCAAAGTCCTTTCAAAACAAAGGCCAATGGCCAGTCCGTATCCAAATGACAAGAAGTTAACTTGAGTGACAACTGTTACACGTTGCTTGCCTGTACTGGTAAGGACAGGGGACATCCCCTTGGAGGGGCATACATGGGGGCAGGCCAGGCACCGCCTGGACAGGATCAGGGCACAGCAGAAGGAGGCAGTGAAGGGGTGGTGGATGCAGGAGAGTCACTGGCAACTGCAGTGGAGCTGACTGAAGTAGTGTGTGCAGTCACAACTGTGGGGCACAAGTCAGATGGGGTGTGTGCCAGCACAACTGCAGTGGGCAGGTCAGATAGAGTGGACTGGGTCCCCACTGCAGTGGCCAAGTCAGACGGGGTGGTCGTGGAATCCACTGCAGTACCTAACTCAATGGGAGTGGAACGGGGTTCAGGTGAGGTCGGCAGGACAGAGGGGGGGACACGGTCCCCACATCAGTGGCACTAACTGTCTGACCAGGGGTGGAAGAGCAAATGGCAGGGGGGGAGGGCCTCAGTATTTTGGGGATGGTGTATCTGTGGGTGGGGAAACCTGGGACAGGGTGTGGCGGGGGAACCTCTGGAGTGGTGGCCTGGGGGATGGAGGACGGAGACTTCGCCGTGGAGCTGCATGGCGGGGGTGGGGTCTTGCTCTTCCAGCTCCAGGGGGACTTGCCGGTGGGGACCTCAGTCTGACTGCGCCTGGGGGAGAGTGTCTGGGTGTGAGGGGCACTCCCCTCTGTATGTGGGGACTTCCTCTTCCCCTTGTAAGCTGGATCTGCTGGGTCGGTGGGGAAGAGGCCAAGGTCACAGAGGAAGAGCTTCTGTGGAGATGGGGTTGCAGGTGAGGCAAGGGAAGGGGGCTGGGAGGGAGAGGTATCGGAGGACTGCGGAGTGGTTGTGGATGACTGTGTGTGTGTCTGCAAACCATCCCCTGTGAGTGTGGTATCAGTCCCCTGCGCTTGCTTGTGTGCATGTCTAGAGATTGGCTTGGGTGTTTGTGTGCTGTCCGTGTCTGTGGGTTTGTGAGAATGTGCAGGTGTGTGTGTGTGCTTGGGACAGGTAGGGTGCTAGAAATCGTGGGTGGTGCAGGGGTAGGAGGGGTGCGGGATTGTTGGAGGAGGGACACTGCTGCCGTTAGGGAGGAGGCCATGGACTGATTGATCCTCTGTAGGGCAGACATGCCCGATGAAATGCCCTCCATGAATGACACCAGTTGTGTCAACAGACTGGTGTGTGCATGGAGGACACTCAGCATTGATGTCTACCCTACATGGATCTGTCTAAGCAAGTCCACAGACTCCTCACTCAGCAGCAGGGGACACAGGGAGTGCAGTGCCTGGCACAAAGGAGACATGTTCCCGAACACGGGAGCCTCCACGGACCTCTGGGATGGGAGCCGATGGGAGGGTGGTGATGGTGGTGGTGGGGGCTGTGGCGGGGACAGCCTCACTAGCTGGGGTTTGGTGGCTGCTGACACCATCCTCCACAAGGGAGTCATCCTCCGAGCTGCTGTGGCCCTCAGCTGGGGTGGATGGTGCTGAGGACTCCTCGGTGTGGCTCCACTCACCCTCCGTGCCACTGGGTCCCTCTGACTCCTCGCCTTCTGTCCCAGTCAGGCTCTGTGGCTCCTCCTGGTCCGTGGAGCTGTCCCCTCCTGTGGCCGTGGATGTATCTGGATAGAATTAGGAAAAAGGAGAACAACATCAGTCACCTGTACCGACTGCACACACCACAGTGAGTACATCACATCACAGGGCAAGCCCTGGCATCATCAGCTGAACACTGCTCAAAGTGCTCACACTGTTTAGAATAAGCCAATTGTCAGTCTCACCATCAATCATGGCACTCATATCCCTCCTGGACTTGCACCCATATGTCTGTTGCATGTTGGATGTTAATACCCCAATGCGCAGACATGCACCACCTACACATTTGTTGGACATGCAAGTGAACATGTAGGAGTATGTCACTATACACATTGCAGGCAGCCGGGGGGCAGGACTCTTAAGCCCCAGGAGACAGCGGGGCCCGTGACCGGACCGGCGGCCCCTCCCCTTGACCTCCAGGGGTAATTAATCATCTCTTGGGTCCCGCATTGCGGGCGGACGCCCGGGCCAAGGGCGGGCCCGTCCAAGCCCGTCACAGCCAGGAGGAGCCAGGCCGGGGCTCCCCCCTTAACGTTGTGCTCGTCAGTAGCAGCAATGGGGACCGAAAAGAGACCTGCAACAAAGATACTCTGATTGTGCTCAAAGGTACTGTCCCTGTTATAAACTTGGAAGGACTTTAGATTTGCCACATTGCCTCTTTGGTTGTATTGTTATGGGCAAAAGGAAAGCCATGGAGGGGACAGGGGGGGGGGGTTCAGGAACGAACATAACGCAGGGCCTTAGGAAAGCCAAAAAAGTAAAGAAAAGTAACAAGAAGATGTCCAAATGTGATATGATGGACCGTATAGAAACTCTGGTTGAAGACTGTGAAAATATTTTGTTGGGGGATCGAGCTGCAGATCCGGAAACAAATACAGAAGGGTGAACACTGTAAACCCTCTAAGGTAGACTCTACATATATATTCCTGAGATGTTTTGCAAATTACCTGGTTTAAATGGTGCACAGCATATTCTTCCTCCGGAAATTATTCCATCCCCCCAGATACCAACTCAGTCCCTGGCACAGCACAGGCCAAGCCATCTGGAGCCCACTGTTATAGTGTGCTCCAATAGGTTTGCAGCCTTGGCAAATGAACCAGTTCCCCCAGACAATCTGACAACCTATGGTCCAGTGGAAGTTACTAACGGTGCCCGAATAGAGGGTGGATTGGACATAAATAGCGGCACCACGGCTTTGATATTGACTATTAATTTATTATCAGCAGAAGTGAGGGATCTAAAAGCCTTAGTTAAAGATTTAAAAGCCTCCCTGGAAATATTAGCATTGCACCACACTCCACAAAACACAGTCGCCTCTCAGTCTCCAAAACAAAATTTAAATTTGTTACCAAATAATTTTAAGCAAATTGCTAGGACACGTTCCGCATCTAACCAATCAGTGTGTAGTATTCCAAACTATGAGGTGGGGTTATCTAGTCAGTCCGCGGCAACGACACAGTGTAGGAAGACAATTGGTGCTTTACCGGCCTTAGTTCCTCCTAGACCCCAGGCAAATATACGTGATAGATTAGTACCAGGAGTTCCGTCTGATAGACGTTTTCCCTGCTCTACATCCTCAAAGCGGACAGTTCTTATGGTCAATGCTCCTAAGGTGGTGGGTCGAGAATATGAGGATTCATTGATCAATAAGGCCACACACTGGATTAGACATGTTAGAGGTTGCTACTCATTGATAAGAGAGGATATAGTGAAGGCTACTAGACATTCTCATCCTGTCCAACGATTGGACACTATTGAGCTCACCCTGATATCCCAACATTTAGCAGAGGGACTTTTGGCTCTGGAGTATAGGTCCTGCCCCCCTGCTACTTCGGACATCCAATTCAGATGTCCTCCAGTGGCAGGTATTGCAATTATGAGGGATGAAGCCATTGAGTCTCCTAGAGGGTCGCTGCTTGATAATGATTGACTGTTGGAAACTTTCCAATCGTCAATCTCTCATATATGCGACCCCGTTCCATTTCCCACGCATGGTGCTTCTATCATCACCTCTGCCTCACAGTGTACAAATAACCAGGTTTTTGACTTTGGGCAGGCAATAACAAGCCCCAGTATCACAATTTCCTCTTTAGAATCTAACTGTGCCCATACCCAACCATCTGGCGAAAAGGGGCCCGTAAAAATGGATAGCGCAGGCTTGAAGATCCTCTCTTGGAACATAGCTGGCCTCTTTAGGAAACTTTTTCTCCCAGACTGGAATAAGTTTATTGAAGGCTATAACATTTGTATATTCCAAGAGACGGGGAACAAGACTGTGCACCATAAAGTAGGATTTGTGTCTTATTTTGTTCCAGCGGTATCGGCACAAACAGGGAAGGGACGTCCATCGGGTGGGTTATTGGTATGGATTAGCATATCTCTGGACTGGTCAATTAAGCAGATCCAATGCATTTCACCTGATCTTTTAAGATTGACCATCCGGGAGAATCAAGGAGGTAGAACTCTTGAAATTTTTAATGTATATGTCCGGGGAACAAAGGGAGGAGCTGAATCACCCATAATTGCATTCTTGGAAGCTGAGCTCTCTAACTGCCCTTATGACTCGCACATCCTAGTAGCGGGAGACTTCAATTGTACTTTTGAGCCTCTTGCTGCTGAGGATGTGTTAGACATTGAGGAGGACGATGTAAAGCGAGGAGTCCCTCTGTTGAGCATTCCGCCGATAAAAAGATGGACCGAGCTCGCTGTCCAATTGAACTCTTTAGCCATAGAATATGGGCTAAGGGCAACAAATGGCAGGTTACTATCGGATATAAAAGGGGCCCACACCTATAATAGGGTAGGTTGCTCATCGCGAATTGATTATATTTTACTAAATCATAAACTGTGGCAGCACCTAATAGATATGGTGATAACATCGACAGTTGATAGTGATCATAATCCATTATCTCTAACTTTAAAATCCTTATGGTTGCCCAATCCTTGTTGTTTGGCTTTAGAAGATCCAATGCCAACAAGGGAAGTAATTCCCTCTAATTGCAATAGGTATCTGAAATGGCACAGGGTCCTTTTGGATGAAAAGAAGCTATGTGGCATTAAAGAAACTGTTGCAGAGGCAATTGATGAATTGGGAGGTGCCTCCACGGATCCTGATATTATCGAGAAAATTCCCCAAATCTATGAAAAAACAATCAGTACTCTCCAGAATTTCTTTTGTTTAACTACTAAAGTACGTTATCGTCCAATGTCTGAAAAGTCAAATAGCAATAATTTGTGGTATACGAAAATCTGTAGACAAAAAAAAACGACCCTGGTTTTGGCAGTTAGTAGTAAATCGCTCCCTATGATCAAGCAAGCAAGAAGGGACTATAAGGAGGTAGTGGCTAGTGCTAAAAAAGAGTGGGAAGAGCAGTACTGGCAGGATCTAAAAACAGCTAGTCTGGAAAAGGATGCCTGCCGGTTCTGGAATTTCATTAGGATTAAGATACGGCACGATAGCGATTCAATCACCTGTAACATCTCAAGCTCTATTTGGTATGACCACTTCCTGAAACTTTATTCTGTCTCTGAATATCTTTCATTAAAAGACACATTAACAGATCTCAGAATAGACATAGGGGATCTAAATAGCTATCCCTTCTATGAATTGGAAGTGGAAACCGCCATTTGGCACATAGCTCCAGCTAAGGCAGCAGGCCCGGATGGCATTCCCGGAGATCTTCTTCGGGCAGATCCAGTCAAATGGGCGAAATTTATTACCATTCTTATTAATGCCATCGATACCGGCTCCCCGATACCAGACTCCTGGAAAGGAGCAGAGGTCGTCCCTATTTATAAAAAGGGTGCTAGGGACGACCCTGCTAACTATCGCCCAATATGCCTAATTTACTCTGTGCAAAAGGTCATTGGGAGGGTGGTGCTGGAGAGAATCCTGGAATGGGCGGATGAAAATAAGATTCTCTCTGACTACCAAGCAGGTTTTAGGGCAGGCACAGGGACAATTGAGCAGGTATTCAGGTTAATTCTCCTTTATTGGAAGGTGGTTAAGAGAGGCAAAGGCAGTCTTTATCTTGCATTTATAGACCTGAAGACTGCCTTTGACCTAGTCCCCCGAGGGCGCCTGTGGAAGGTCCTAGCTGATCAGGGGGTTCCCAAGTATATTTTAAATCTCCTGGTACTTCATGAAGGAAATTATGCTCAGGTCAGATGGGGCTCAAAGGGGCAGAGAACGGATAGAATACCGGTGAACAGGGGTGTCCGTCAGGGCTGTGTTTTAGCTCCCATCCTATTCTCTTTGTATGTGAATGGGGTGGTGGAGCATCTGCAGCAAATACCATCTGAAGCACCAGCCCTGGCGGGCAAAAAAATTCCAACTCTCCTGTTCGCCGATGATACCCTCCTTATTTCTAAGACCTTGAGGGACTTGCAGGGTTTGTTGGATAGTTTTCAATCATTCTGTACTAATAGAGGATTGATTATCAATTCTGAGAAAACCAAGTACTTGGTGTTGAATCCTCCCGCGATTCTTAGACTTCCACCTGTTTTAAACTCTGTCCCGCTAGAGAGGGTCACTGTGTTTGATTATCTGGGTATTCGTATCTCTGACTCCATGCTTTGGAGTACGCACATACAAAAAATGCTCTTGAACCACAAAAGGGTAGCGGGGGCAAAACTTAAAGAGCATCGCACCTCAACAAGTAGGCCTATAGCTCCCGCAATCGATATATATAAGGCTAGTGGAGTGAGTTCAGCCCTCTATGGTGCTGAACTCTGGCTTCTCTAACCTAGACCAAATTGTGAGGTCAGAAAACAAATTTTTAAAAGATCTTATGATGCTGCCCCTGAGGACCCCCACCAGGCCCCTACTACAAGACCTAGGGTGTCATTCATTCAGAGATTTGGCTAGACTCCATCCCCTTCTACTGTGGGCTCGTTTGTGGCGGACCCCAGAATTAGCAAAGTATGCAGCGGGATTAAGAGAAATTATGAACATGGATGGCTGGTATAAAATCAAATGGCTCAAGGATTTAAAATCATTGCTGTATGATCTTGGCCTCAAAGAGGCGTGGATAAATAGAACTTCTCCACCAAAGGCAGAACTTAAGATAGCTTATTGGTCCTGGGTCCGCAACAAGGGTTTCCTAGATTGTAAACTAGGCAGGCTATCTGAGGAGTTCATTCAGCACAAATATACCACCTATTATGAACCATACCTAGATGTCATACTAAAACCTTACGACAAAGCTCTGTATTTCGAGTTCAGGGTTGGCTCACTTCTTACCCGTGCAATGACTGCTCAATGGAAGGCTCCCCACAAGACACTAGCCTCTTGTCCGAATTGCGAAGCAAACCTTGAGACAATAGTTCATGTCATGTTCGTTAGCCCAGCCTATAAAGCGCCAAGGGATCGCTGGCTTAAACCGCTTTGCAGGGAGTTGGGTACTCGTAGCCACCTTGTGGCATTGCGCATCTTAAGATCTGATGCACGAGCCCTATACGCGTGCGGCATGGCTAAATTCCTGAGCAGGGCATGGAAGATCAGACTGAGAACTCTGAAAGCTGATCTTTAAATATTGTTGCTGCTAAGAGCTATTTTGCACCTTGTGAATGTATTTTTTATATACTTTTATTTTGTAAATATTATCCTCAGTGTCATTGCCAATTATTTCACTATAAGGATCCTCTGATGAATTATGCTACTCAACCACTAAGGGCATTTTTAAATATTTTTAATATTTGATCAAATGTTCTGTATGTTGTATAATGTAGTTTTTTAAATGGCGTTTTACAGCTTTTAAGATATGTTTTATCGAAATAAAGCTAATGTGACTGACTGACATAAGCCAATTGTCAGTCTCACCATCAACCATGGCACTCATATCCCTCCTGGACTTGCACCCATATGTCTGTTGCATGTTGGATGCTAATACCCCAATGTGCCGACATGCAAAACCCACACATTTGTTGGACATGCAAGTGAACATGTACGAGTATGTCACTATACACACAGCACATCTCTTGGCACTGACTCAGTACAGGTGTCAGGATGAAGGGATGGGCAGAGACTCATTTCACATGCTTGTGATGCATGCCAGCAACACACACTATGATGTTCACATGTCCTGATAGTCAATGCCACAATGGGGTGCATGGAGCACACCTGAAAACAATGCAGGATCACTCATAGCAAGTTAAATGCCATGGCACTGGCATGCCTGGAAAGTCAGTCAACACTGTCTCCTGTCACAGGGGCAGGGCATCCAGACAACAACAGTATGTACTGTGTCACAATCATAGCTCAGGGGTAAAGCAAACTCTGCAGCTGACAGGTGCACTTGCCCATCCCCTGCAAACAACATATCCCTGACCCAGAAGACCCCACATCATACGAATCAGACATATGAGTCTCTGCGAACACAACTCCCTGTACATTAGCACATCCCAGTCTGCTGTGCATGTAAGCCAGCTGCCTGAAGTGCACAGTTGCATACACCATTGTGCACTGTCAAGTGATCACACACCTATATGTCACACAGGTCTTATCTCTCATAGTCACATCTCAGATGTCCTGCTGACCCTCAAACTCATGAACACACCAGTTGTACGTAACAGGAAGCCACACCACAATGACAGAGAGTCAGACATCAGAAGGCACATGTCACTAAGCACAACCTGTAAGTTGATACACAGGAGTGGGATTAGAGTGTTTCTAAATGCCCTTGAGTAGGCATGACTGCCCAGGTCTACGTGAAACAGTGTTTAGCCCTGGACAGTAGTCAGGTGGCTAAGCAAGTGTGACACACTTGATATACATACTCCTGAGGCACACAAATTGGAGTCCCCTGCTGCATAGGTTTGTTTGAAATACCCCAGCCACATGTGGCGAGTCAGACCAGCAATTGTAACACATATCAAGGGCACTCACAGATCACATGTCAGATCTCAGGCATTGTGTAAACAATTGACCCACCCATGAAACACACAACAGAGTCACGGTAACAGATGCTGTCTGGAAGCGGAAGCATAGCTGACTGCAGGGACACAGTGCCCTAGTGACACAAGCAACAGACTGTAGGGGCCACACCTGTGGATCAGATGAGGAGGGTGCATCACACAATTGAGGGACATGAGTATTGGACTACAAGACCTATGTAATGTGGAAGTGTGACCAGGCCAAAAGACGGCAATTAGCATGTCAGACATAGTGCACAGATTAGGCATGGACTTACCCCCTCCTTTCTGCTGTCTGGCCTTCAGCTGCCCATCCAGGATTCGGGAAGACCACCACCAGTATCCTGAGCATGTGGGGGGTCAGGGTCCGGTGTCCGCTTCAGCAGGACCCTTGCGATCCTCCGGGTCCAGCCCCAAAGGTCCTGCCACCTCTTCTGGCAGTTGCGGATCCGGCGCTTGTAGACCCCCACCGATCGAACTGCCCGGGCGATGGTCAGCCATATCTCCTGCTTCTGGTGGGCATCAACCTGTGAGGATGACAAAGTTAAAAGTCCATTAACACACATGCCCCATATTTGTGCTGCACACAGTTGGATATACATGTCACCATCACAAAGGAAAATGAGTGACACAGGTAGTGCACCCATGGAAAAGGACAAATGCCCTGCATGTCTGACATGTTAACAATGCCTGGGAAGTTTAAGCTTGCACAAATACACTTTAGCTGCAGAACACGTGTTCATTACATGTACCTACACACTTTGGGGAATGAAATTACTCAGTGAGTATGCTTGCCACTGGTGTACACACTGCTAGTACTGCTAGTCAAACAACATGCACAATTAGGAAGGCAGGGGACTGCACACTCACCTGCTCCCCTGGTTTCCCATAAAGCTTGCTGTACTGTGGAAGGAGCCCGTCCAGCAGGGCCTGGTTCTCCTCCTCAGTGAAGGCTGGGGCCCTCTCCAGAGTATGTGCCATAGCAGTAGCCAGAGGATGCAGAGACAGCAGCAGTGGTAGCAAGGATGGGGTCCAGTAGCATGTAGTGCAGGCAAGTGAGCTCCCTGGGGGACAGCCAGCCTTATATCTGTGCTGCAGAGGCAGACTCTGTGCCATATGTCCCCAGTGATAGATCCAACACGGTTGCATTCTATGAATCTGGCCAATCCATGGAAATGTACGACTCGTACACGTCTTCCGCATCGTTCAAATCTTCACCTTCATAAAACCCTAGGAATTGCAACATTGTTGTAGGCATCCAACTGAATTTCCAGCGCACAACTCGTACAAGTTTTGAATCTGCATCCGTCTCCATGACAGTCCAGAGCCAATGGGTGCGCCCGGCTCGGTCAACTGACTGTACAAAGCGTATTTTGAAAATACACATGCACTCGTCTCCATGCGATTTAATGGCCAAGGCGTACGCCTGTCTCGGACCATGCCTGCCCGCCATGCATGCATGATAGTCACCTGCGTCGGGTCTCATTGCAGTCAATGATAAAGCGTACGCACGGCTCGGTCATGAACTGTGCAATGCGTACGCATTGTCACCCGCGTCGGGCCTCATTGCAGTCAATGGCAAAGCGTACGCACGGCCCGATCATGAACCGTGCAATGCGTACGCATTGTCACCCGCGTCGGGCCTCATTGCAGTCAATGGCAAAGCGTACGCACGGCTCGGTCATGAACTGTGCAATGCCTACACATTGTCACCCGCGTCGGACTTCATTGGTGCGACTATTTAACAGCTTCAACACACAATTACTTGCCAGGGACTCAGGTGCACACCTACCACACTACAGCATTTGCCACACAGTGTCCCATGACATGTAAGGCTGCATTCCCTGTGTGTTGGGGGGGGGCAACATTTGGTTTGTTGTAACGTCACAGCAGTACATAGTTAGTGTGACACAGCCCAATGATTGGCCATTGCACTACATGGAACTTATGTGGACATGTGGACTTGAGATGTGAGGTGATGGCCATGTAGGTGACATATGTGTCCATGCCCAACAGCACACACCTCAGTACATTGTGTATTGTCATGATGTATCATGTGATATTTTGCTTGGTCTTAGCCACATGGGTGGATGAACCGACAATCGTCCTTTGTGGATCTCTGTTCTGCAGGGCACCAGCTGTCCATAGACCGTTCCCAGACCTTGAAGCCATGCAGGAACGCAACTGCATCCGACGGTACCGCTTCAGCAGACCACTGATTGAGGAGTTGGCGGAGCAGTTGGCGCCAAATCTGCTACCTGGCCGGACATACCCTACAGCACTAACCCCAGAGGTGAAGGTGATGGCAGCCCTGCACTTCTTTGCTACTGGTACCTTCCAGTACACTGTGGCTACTGCTGGTGGATATGTCGCAAATTATTTTCAGTCGTGTGCTACGCGATGTCTTGGAGGGGATGTTGCATTTCCTTGACCTGTACATCAAGTTCCCTATCCCAGCTCAACTCCCTGAAATAAACAATGCCTTTTATACACTGGGGAGGATGCTGAACATCATCGGATCCATTGATGGTACACATGTGGCCCTGATACCACCACAGGCACATGAGCAGGCATACCGGAACAGGAAACATTTCCACTCCATCAATGCTCTGGTGGTATGTCTTGCAGACATGTGTATCACATGTGTGTGCACGTTTCCCCGGTTCTGCGCACGATGCCTACATCATGAGGAGTAGTCGCATTGCAACGCTGATGTCACAGATGCTAGACCAGCGTGCCTGGCTTGTCGGTGTGTACTGACTGTTTACCATTGTGTGTGTTTGGCAATGTAGTATTCCGCCCTCCTTCAAAACTCTGCTAATTGTTCAATTGTTTTTGTGTAGGTGACTCTGGATACCCCAACATGCCGTGTTTGCTGACACCCCTCAGGAACCCTGTGACACCAGCCGAGATGCGCTACAATGAGGCACATGGTCGGAGCAGGAGGGTGATTGAGTGGACATTTGGTCTCCTGAAAGGCCGCTTCCGCTGCCTGGACAAGACCGGAGGAGCCCTCCCATATGAGCCTGCAAAGGTGTGCAAAATGATCCTTGTATGCTGCATGCTTCACAACATGGCAGTGCGGAAGAAGTTGCCTCTCATCCAGGATGACGATGACCGACCTCCGCCACCTGTGGAGGATCCAGGCCTGGGACACGATGCCAGTGATGATGATGATGAGGGTGACGTCCACACACAGCTCATCAACAACTTCTTCACCTGAATGTGAGTTTACAGGGTTGTTATGTCAATGTATGGAGTTAGCCTGAAATGTGTTGTGGCTGCTCTGTTGCTGTTTGAGTGTGTCTGTGTGCCACTTGACTGGATGCGTGCAGTGATGTGTCCATTCAGGTGATCTGTACTCCACAATAGTGTAGAACTGCTAACTTGTTTCTGTGTAGATTTCTTGTGACATGTTTTGTGCATGTGTATTGCATTTCTCTCCTGTTCTGCTGTGCTTTTGACTGTGTCTTGTGTGTGTTCTTCCCAGGGTAATTTTTCTGTTGTTTGGTCAACTCTGACCCCCAACACCCAGAATCCAACACCAGTGTGGGAGTTGTCAATTCCCATCAAGTGATGTGCCACACACTCCTGGACTTCAATTCTCAGACACTTTGTGACCGTGTGTCCACTGTAACATACAATTACCTTGCAAATTTTTTGGAATAAACATGTTGATGTGTAATGAACCTGTGCTATGCTTTGTTAGGCGCGTTGTCTGTCTTCCCACATCTGACTGACATTTGCTTACCTCACCTGTGGACTTGTTACCACTGACTGTGGATAGGTGTTGTGTCTGTGCATACCAATGTGCTTCAGGTCAACATCATTGTGTGCGAAGAGTTACATGGACATGGTGAGTATGTGTTGTGGTGCCATAGTGGTGTGTCTCCCTCACATGTGTCACATCACCATGACTCACATAACGGTGGTCACATTGTTGTAGTATTTGGCATGCACTGTGTTGTTTAGCAGATCAACATCTCCATGACACATGACAAGTTGGAATCACAATAGAGGCAGGTATGGTGTACTGGTGAGTTTATTTACAAACATGTGTGAGGATAGGGCACAGGATGGTGGGTGCTGTACATTGGGTTTAGAATCCAAAGTTCACAGTAGAGTTGGAAGTGTTGGTAGATGAAATGCCCAGAGTAAAGTCCACAGTCATCTGCTACATTGGACCAACATGAACCCTCCATGTCATGTAGGTGAGTTGTGTCAGATACGACAAGGTGAACGGGTTGCGCACAAAGAACATTGTCCAGAACAGGTTTAGAGGCCCTGGGGGATGTGCTGGGACATCTGTGTCTCACATGTCCTTGTTCGGACGACCCCTCTTCTTCTTGGGGGGGGGGGGATCCTCAGGCGCACGCCTCTGCCGTGCAGGGGACTCTCCGCCAGAGTCCTCCTCCCTCCCTGATCTGGCGGAGGCATTAGAGTATGTCCCGATGCACCGCAGTAAGTGCATCCCACTTTGCCTCCATGCGGGCATGGTGGGCAGCCTGCTCCTGTTGAATGTCCTTGAGGATCCCCACTACCTGGCCAAATCCTCCGGTGCTATCCTGGTACGCATCTATGCTGCGTGCCAGTTGGGGGTCATCATGCAGTCCAGACCCCTCTGCAAGGTGCGCCCTCTGCCTCCCACACCTCCCAGCACCCCTATCCACACGGACAGGACCAGCGGCGGCACGCACAGGTGACACTGGGACCCCTTGGGTGGTGTTGCTGGTGGTGTTATCTGTAGCTTCCTGAGGGTCATGTGTCCCTGTGCTGTCGGTGTTCTGTGGCCTTGGTCTTTCCGTGTTGGCTGGGGTGCCCTGTCTGTTTCCAGATGCTGGAGGCATGGGTACAGGGGGTGCAGATGTTGGTGCTGCTGGTGCTGCATGATGACTCACACCGGAGGTGCCATGTTGTTCGCCGTCATCCGAAGAGGACAGAGACAGATTCAAACCAGAGAGCTGAGGGTCCACCAGAGTCTGGGACTGGGACTCCTCTTCATTTGGGGTTGTGTCCCCAGCACCACCTGTGTTTGGAAGAGACACCCAATGTAAGTTAGGTTTCTACAGGCATCAATGGTTCACAGACATGACATTTTCTACTGTACGTCCGGATGCCTGCCTGTACACTGCTTTGTCCAGGGTTGTCACGGACAGAGATTGATACTGTTGTTGCACATTGCCCAGCCAAAATGAAACATTTCAATGTGCATGTCGAAGTGTGTGCATGCCCAGCTCATGTATAGATTTGTCTGTACATGACCATTACTACTCAAGGGCCATCACGTTGCTGACACAGGTGTGTCATCCCTGTACACATGTGAGCTTTAACAAGGACATACATGCTATTCCAGTGAGGATATGTTGTAGTATTGGGGCATGTGTGGTAGCAGATTTTGCTAGTCTTTGTGTGCCACATTTGTGTATTGGTACGACATGGTCACAGTCCGGTATGCCTGTGATCTCTTTGGAGGAAGTGTTTTTGGACAGTGTTCCTAGTTCCATCTCATTTCATACAAGTGATGATGTCACCATCGTTAATGAGTCTGGTGCTGAATTTTGTAGGTGCATATGTGATTTGACTTGTCAGTGTTCTCCATGGTGACATGGATTGGGCAAGGTAGCACTCTGGCTTTTCAATGCTCATGACAGTGAGAGCCGGTGGTGTGTGTTGCAGTTTGGCTGCTGTGAGTAGCATGTCTCCTCCAATGCAGTCCTTGTGTCTACAGTGTCTATGTCAGTGAGTGGTGTGTTGTGTGAAGGATGCATATGTTTCAGCACGATGTAGGAGTGGAATGCAGCTCACAACAGAGTGTGAATGAGACCATGCTATGGTGTCGGCTATATTGGTGTGTCCATTCCATTCACTGTCAGATGTCCCCTGTCAATGATGTATATGTGAGTTCCTGTGTGCAATGTACCATATATGGCTCTCCACACTTGTCATCTGCAAGACACACCACCCCAGCCCGGCCAGGGGGCACTCCTGGACACTGCATCCACAGACAATAAGTTTGAACATATGGTTGCAATGGCTGTGTGTGCGACCATGATTTGTTTGGCCAGTGCATATGTGTGATTGTCAGCCACATCATTTCTCAGACCCAGTGTCAGACATCTTGTCAGTCCATTCTCACTCCCTGTGAGGCGAACATGGTTCAGTGTGAGCTTGCTGGGCCATGTGGTTGGGTGGGGAATGTCTGTGACTGCAAATCCCATTATGCGTTTGGCTACACCCCCTTCCCAGCATGCCCATACTTCCTTCCTTTTGACTCTGCTTCTCTGTGAGGGAGTGTGACAGCAATGGCAAGATGGCTGCCTGTGCAGTCCTGGTGTTTGTTGGTGCCCAGTTCCCAACATGGCCTTGTGCTCCCCACAACAGAGCCCAGTGTCAGACATCTTGTCAGTCCATTCCCACTCCCTGTGAGGCGAACATAGTTCAGTGTGAGCTTGCTGGGCCATGTGGTTGGTTGGGGAATGTCTGTGACTGCAATTCCCATCATGCTCTTGTCTACACCCCCCTTCCCAGCATGCCCATACTTCCTTCCTCTTGACTCTGCTTCCCTGTGAGGAGGTGTGACAGCAATGGCAAGATGGCTGCCTGTGCAGTCCTTGTGTTTGTTGGTGCCCAGTTCCCAGCATGGCCTTGTGCTCCCCACAACAGAGCCCAGTGTCAGACATCTTGTCAGTCCATTTCCACTCCCTGTGAGGCGAACATGGTTCAGTGTGAGCTTGCTGGGCCATGTGGTTGGTTGGGGAATGTCTGTGACTGCAACTCCCATCATGCTTTTGGCTACACCCCCTTCCCAGCATGCCCATACTTCCTTCCTTTTGACTCTGCTTCCCTGTGAGGGAGTGTGACAGCAATGGCAAGATGGCTGAATGTGAAGTCCTTGTGTTTGTTTGGCTACAAGTCCAAATAGAGCCCCTGTGCTTCACACAGCAGCACCCAGTACGGTGTATCTTTGAGTGATATTTCACTACGGTGTGAGTCAATGCATTCTACCCGGTGAGTTGTGTGTAGTTTGTGTTGAGGGGTGTGTGTGTCTCCACATGCTGGTTAGTATGGTCAGAGCTGTCAGTCCTCCTTCCCACCCCGCCAGACATCCCACCATGAAACGTGCTTCCATTGGAGGGCGTGCAAGTTGTCTTTCAGGATGTCAGTCAGTGGTGTCCTGCTTCTGATTGGCGCACAAGCCCTATCAGGGCCTTATGCTCCCCACAGCAGGAGCCAGTGCCAGCCATCTTGTCAGTCATTTTCCACTCCCTGTGATGTGGGCATGGTTCAGAGAGGTCTTGATGGGCCAATTTTGAGGGGGAGCATTATCTGTGACAACAAACCCCATCATGCTTTTGGATACACTCACTTCACCTGCATACCCACTATTCCTTCCGGTCAGTCAGCTACACTGTGAGGTAGTGTGTTTGTGTTGGCAAACTATCTGACAGTGTTTATTTGGCTTTGTGCCACTGCCTTGCTCTATTTGTTTGTAGGTTGGTACATGTCATGACACAGTTCCAAGTCACTATGAGATGGCAGGTATTGTGTTTGTCTGACTAGCATACACATCTTGGGATGATTATCTATTGGTTACTGTTGCTTTGCTAACGGTGCATGGTTTCACTGTCCCCTTGCCACACAATATTGAGTATGTTGTTTGTGTACTCACCAGGCTCTGGTATGTCTGCTAGACCATGGATGCTCTCTGGTGGTAGGGTGTCCCGCACCTTCTCCTCCCAGGTCCTGAAGTAGACTGGTTTGGCAGGAGGGCCACTGCTGGTGCACTGACTCAAGGCGTGATCTTTCTCGATGAGTTTCTTGACCCTCCTGCACACGTCATACCACCTGTTCTGGATATCATCCTTTGTGCGCAATGTTGGTGCTTGTGCGTTCACCTTGTTCACAATCCTCACCCACATCTTTGTTTTCTGTGACATGAGGGTCCTTTGGACCAATGTACCAAACAAATGTGGCTCTACTCTGATGATCTCGTCTACCAGCACTTCTAACTCATCATCTGTGAAATGTGGGTTCTTCTTCTTTGGGGGCATGGTGATGGGTGGTGGTGGTGAGTGATGTGTGTGTGAGGGTGCAAGTGAGGGTGGGTTGGTGTTGGTTTTGCTAGCTGTATGTGTGTGTGCTTTTGGTGAGATGCTAATGGTGTGAAAGTTGCGTGATGGGTGAGTTGTGAGTGTGTCTGTGGTTGCTGTGTGATGGTGTTTTCTGCTGGCTGTTGTCTCCTATTTGCAAAGGATCATGGTAGTGATTGATGTCCTTTATATAGGTGGAGTTGTGGGTGTCTCTTTGTTCCAGCTTTTTTTTATTTTTTATATTTATTGGCTTTGTCATTGCTTGTTTGGTCCTTTGTTTGTATTTTTTCCTTTGGGTTTTCTAGGCATGAAGGAGACGTTCTTCTGACCGAGACGGACGCTGATGTTGGCTCGTGCGTGGTGATGGGTGGTGGTGGTGAGTGATGTGTGTGTGAGGGTGCAAGTGAGGGTGGGTGAGTGTCGGTTTTGCTAGCTGTATGTGTGGGTGCTTTTGGTGAGGTGCTAATGGTGTGAAAGTTGTGTGATGGGTGAGTTGTGAGTGTGTCTGTGGTTGCTGTGTGATGGTGTTTTCTGCTGGCTGTTGTCTTCTATTTGCAGAGGATCATGTTAGTGATTGATGTCCTTTATATAGGTGGAGTTGTGGGTGTGTCTTTGTTCCAAGTTTTTTTTTTATATTTATTGGCTTTGTCATTGCTTGTTTGGTCCTTTTTTTGTATTTTTTCCTTTGGGTTTCCTAGGCATGAAGGAGACGTTCTTCTGACCGAGACGGATGCTGATGTTGGCTCGTGCGGGCTTCTTCGGCTCGTTCATGCTGACTTTCTGCTGTGTTTCATACGCGTCGGGCGCGGAGATCTCTATTGCTTGAGCTCCCTGTTTTCTGTGCGTGTCGGTCATGCGGCTTGGTCTCCATGCGAGTCGGTCTGGGTTTACACGCATTGCATCGTACTGCGCGGATCGGACATCGCAGGCATGTGTCGGTTGGGTTCATTCTGGGTACGTGTTGGTCGGTGTGAATCGCGTCTGTTTTCTGGCCGAATCACTGTTTTCCCTACGGCTCGGTCGTACGGCTTGTATTCCGTACGTGTCGGTTGTAATACACACGCGTTGCATCGTACTGCACGGGTCGTACGGCACCGGTCCGTGTCGGTCGGTCTCCGTTCCGGGTCCGTGTCGGTCGGTACATTTTGCGGCCGGAATCGGCCCCTAAGTTTTCATTTAATTTGGATGTAGTTAGGTGGTGTGTAGTGTCTTTAGTGTTAGGTAGTTGTGTTGTTGGTGTGTTTTAGGTGTAGGTTCGGTTTGTTTACTTTTGACTAGATTTGGTGTTTGAGGCCTAGGTTTTCGAGTGTAGTATATGTCGATACATTTATGTGTATTGTTTGTAAAAGTTATTAAAAGTATTTTGAAGTTGTATATGTGTATTTTTGTGTGGGTGGGTATGTTTTTTCTTTCTTACAGACTTTCGTTTTACGACGTCGCATTTTGGAGAAATTTGTCCTTTTTGTTTTTTTAAGAGGTGTGTATTAGTTTTTTAAACTAATCTTTAACGTTTTTTTTATGGGATTTGCCAATTGGATTTTACGAAAGAGGAATTGGTTTTGGAGATCTTTGCATTTTTGCATTTTTTGGGGGTTTATTTTAAATTATCTTCGAGAAATCGACAACTGGATGGATCTATAAGTTGTGTTCAGTTAGCTTTGGAGCTACAACAACTGAAAGTAATTTTTTTAATGGTATGTGGGAGGGAAATGTTATCTTATTATATTTTAATATGTGTTATATTTTGTAAAATATTATTATTTTGTCAATATATATTTATAATTTTATCAATTATATATATTTGACAAATTATTAATGTTTTATAAAATATGAAAATATTTTATATATATATATATATATATATATATATATATATATATATATATATATATATATATATATGCACATGTTGTGTTTTATAAGAAAATGTTTTAATTACTGTTTAATTTTGAATTAAAGTATGCTTTTTGCGATAAGGGATAAGTATTCCAAGTCTCTAGTTGTAGGAAAGAGTGTGACTTGGCTTTGTAAGAGGTCATACATTTTATTTGTTTGTTTAATTAGTTTTGGTCCAATTAGTGTAATGGATTGTTGCATTCGTAGTTCTTGGTAACTTTGCTCCTTTTGGATAGATTCTAGTAGCTTGTGAAGTGTAGGTGTACCTCTGCCTGTCGTTGCTTGGAAGGCGTTATGCCATCCTTCAACGGCGTTGTTAGTTTTGGCTTCCTTGTTTAGGGTACTGAGGTACACATTCCACCACGGAATGTGGAACTTTGGTAATCTTCTGTAACCTGATCGGTGTAGTCTCCCTACCCAGGTGTCCTTGAAGTAATCAAGTAGTGGGCTTAACGTCTCCTAATTTCTCTTGTAGTAGGGACTCTCTATTAGTAGGTTATAGTGCTCTACTACATCAGTCACAGGCACATAGGCTAGGGCTATAAGTTTTTTTATTTGGTATGCTAAGGTGCTGTCTGTTATGTGTTCCACACTTAGGGGTCGATTCCGATTTGGGTCGGACAGCTCTCTGAGAGCTGTTCGTAGCCTTACCTTGCGACCGGCTCGTACCCGGAGCGGGTCCATCCGGGCGATTAAGTACGATGCGCATAACTGGCAAAAATACGACCGACACGTAGGCTGTGATTCAAGCTTCATTCTCCGTCCGAACCGTACCTCCGAACGCCGAACCGAGTCGCCCGGAAGCAGTATCCACAGCAGTTTCCGGGAGGACAAATACGATGCGCAAATCATACGCGCCGGACGGGTCGCCACGTACAGCACTTCACATCATCCGGAAAAGAAGCATATCAGGTACGATTCGTGCCAGAACACAATCCACGGCTACGAGATGGACCAGCTTGCAATGGGTACGAGACGGAGCAACAAGCAGCGTGTACGAGACAAACACATCATGAATCCCATCGCTCAGGTCATACCAGTACTGTACATCTATGACCGGATCAGGAACAGACGGGGATGGCGCAGACGGTAAGTCAGACACCCACCACACAAACAGACGACACGTACCCGCCAAATGTCACACACACCCAGAAAATCCATATCCTGTCCGCTAGCAACAGGCCACAATAGGGGTTGCATGGCCAGCACCACTACCACCCCCACTCATAGGGCTTATGTTGCCCATCACTCCTGCCACCCCCACACATAGGGGACCTGTTGCCCATCACTCCTGCTACCCCACCCATAGGGCTTATGTTGCCCATCACTCCTGCCACCCCCACCCATAGGGACTATGTTGCCCAGCCTCCTGCCACCCCCACCCATAGGGGATCTGTTGCCCATCACTCCTGCCACCCCCACCCATAGGGGACCTGTTGCCCATCACTCCTGCCACCCCCACCCATAGGGTTTATGTTGCCCATCACTCCTGCCACCCCTAACCATAGGGACTATGTTACCCATCACTCCTGCCACCCCCACTCATAGGGGACCTGTTGCCCAGCACTACTGCCACCCCCACTCATGGTGACTATGTTGCCCTTCACTCCTGCCATCCCCACCCACAGGGACTATGTTGCCCATCACTACTGCCACCCCCACTTATAGGGCTTATGTTGCCCATCACTCCTGCCACCCCACCCATAGGGACTATGTTGCCCATCACTACTGCCACCCCCACTCATAGGGCTTATGTTGCCCAATACCCCTGCCACCCCCACCCATAGGATGGGTGATGCGCCACACATCCATCATACATCAACATTAGATATGTCAGCAAAATACATCCCCCCTAACATCATGACAACAGTGTGTAGTCTGTGATAAATGCCCACAACAGTGATTATGACTTCGAACATACAATGTAACTACCATCACATGTGTGGCCTACACAAGGCAAGCATCACTATAGCACTGTGTCAATGTAAAACTAACACCCCCTCACTGTGTAGAACAAAAGTTAATTGTGTGGTTCCAAACTGCAGCAAATGTTGAGCATTATGGTGATGGGGTCCAAAACCCCCCTCATCACAGTGACCAAAAGGTAAGTATCATCATGGTCAAAGCTGCAAATGCCAAACAGCATGTAGGATTCCTGGTCCCAACACATGAAACACTTTTGGGGCAAAGTTGTGGTTGTGTCCCAAACCCACAGAGATGTGGTGAGGCTAACAGTGCTGTGAAACCCTAACATACTCTTGGCTATGTGCAGACAAGCACCACCCATAGGGGCTGACAATGCATATAGTGTACAATGACACAAAAGCAGAAGTGACCATCACAAAGCATACACACATCTCGAAAATAGACACACAAATCAAAACATCCTGTGTAGACTATAGGTGTCAGGTCACAAACTCCCATTCCATGCCATCAATGGGACCTAACAACCAGGATGAATGTGCAGAATGATGTGATATGACTCACAGGGACAGCAGGGTAAATCACTAAAACAACATCCAGACAATGGCCCACAACAGCAATACCAATGCACTGGTGCAGATGCACAAACACAAACAGGCAACCTCACACTGCACATCTGACACAACGTGTGTGTCTCAGTTCCCCAGGCAACTACACAACACACGAGGGGGGCTGAACCACAGCGAGACAGATGTGGACACAGTGCAATACAAAAGTAACCCATCAATGGGCCCTCCTTAGTGGGCAATCAGGCATTGTGAGATGAGAGGGAGCACAACAGACACATGTGACACAAGCTGGAATGAACAGCAACTAACACAGCAAGAGACTGACACACAACAGCACTGCCCCAGGGACCAGACATTGGGGTGACACAAGCATGCATGACACATCCACTGTGCTGACCAAGGTAGATGTCGTACAAACTGTGAAAGCCAAATATCTGTCCTGTGCCACAAACGTACTTCACACCTACACAAACCACTCAGCATGGCCAGTCATCCATGGACAAACGGGAGGTAGGGGCCCATCCATGCAAACATTTACATCAGTCCACCTTCAACACCACACACCCTGAACTGCACCAATGTGCATCTGTGAAGCCCACATGGACAGGTGACATTGCACATGCACCCATGACACACACAGCAATGTTGGGAGGTTGCACAGACTCATCACACAAGGACAGTCTACAACCCTGGTGAATGACAGACATACTGCACAGTATGCGGTACATGGCCATGACGTCAAAGCTCCTGTAACCTTCAGAATACCTGCCACAGTCCCAGGACAATGCAGAAGCCAAGGAGACCCACAAGGCACACATGCTGACACCTGCCAACATTGCAGCCCTGAACCTGACAAGTGGGAGCAGTCACACACACATACACATGTCTCAATCACTGAAAGGTACCACCTAGGGACAACTATATGCTTTGGGGACCCCTGATTGTGTCCGATCTGCGTCTGACCACATCATCTCCATTCAGAACAGACAAATCCCAATGATGAAACACCAATTAACAGTAGTGTGTCATGCACCCACACATTTGGTAGCCCATGGCAAAGTTGTGGGATGAACACAGTACAACTCAGCAAGCATCAACAACAGGAACATATCAAGGGAACACTGTCTGTCTATGAAAAGGAATATGGACAAACACACACATGCTCACACAACATACACCATGGGCACAGGCAATGTCACGGAACAACACACTTACTTGAGGGGACTCAACTCCTATGGAAGCTCAGCTGTGCCAAACATAGTCCCAGCAGGTCTCAGTCATGTCAGCAGAACACTTGGTCAGTCAGCCATCAGTTACCGCACAATATAGGCTCTGGTCACAACAGTCTGGGTACGGGAGTGTCCCTTAAGTCATCTGCACATACTCAATACATATGTCCAGCAAGTTGCACAGAGGACCCAGTTGCTCCTACACCAATGATGCCCACACCTACATGTCCAGTGGAGATGCGCCCACAGTCAGGGAAATAGACGAACTGGACAATGGGAAGCACATCATATGTGCATGTGTGCAAGCCACAGATGTGACTATGCAAATGAAATGTTTACAGAGATGTTCACAAATTGTTAATCATGACACACCCAGTTAGCTACAAAGGATGATATGGATAACGACCAGAATAGGATACATATCTCATGGCCCACATGGAGTACCTCACATCAACACCTCCGTATTCAACATTGGAAATCCAGTATTACAAGTGCAAGTTCATGCTAAACATCATCAACATAATGTACAGCTAAATCAAATTCACAAGGATAAAGGAAAATGCTTTATTCAGCAATTTTTAAATGCAAAGTCCTTTCAAAACAAAGGCCAATGGGCAGTCCATATCCAAATGACAAAAAGTTAACTTGAGTGACAACTGTCACACGTTGCTTGCCTGCACTGGTAAGGACAGGGGACATCCCCTCGGAGGGGCATACATGGGGGCAGGCCAGGCACTGCAGGGAAAGGATCAGGGCTCAGCAGAAGGAGGCAGTGAAGGGGTGGTGGATGCAGGAGAGTCACTGGCAACTGCAGTGGAGCTGACTGAAGTAGTGGGTGCAGTCACAACTGTGGGGCACAAGTCGGATGGGGTGGGTGCCAGCACAACTGCAGTGGGCAGGCCAGATGGAGTGGACTGGGACCCCACTGCAGTGCCCAAGTCAGACAGGGTGGTTGTGGACTCCACTGCAGTGCCTAACTCAATGGGAGTGGAATGGGGTTCAGGTGAGGTCGGCAGGACAGAGGGGGGGACACGGTCCCCACATCAGTGGCACAAACTGTCTGACCGGGGGTGGTGGGGGTGGAAGAGCGAGTGGTCGGGGGGAGGGCCTGAGCATTTTGGGGATGGTGCATCTGTGGGTGGGGGAACCTGGGGCAGGGTGTGGGGGGGAACCTGTGGAGTGGGGATGGAGGACGGAGACTTCGTCATGGAGCTGCGGGGCGGGGTCTTGCTCTTCCGGGTCCGGGGGGACTTGCGGGTGGGGGCCTCAGTCTGACTGCACCTGGGGAAGGGTGTCTGGGTGTGAGGGGCACTCCCCTCTGTGTGTGGGGACATCCTCTTCCCCTTGCAAGCTGGATCTGCTGGGTTGATGGGGAAGAGGCCAAGGTCACAGAGGAAGAGCTTCTGGGGAGATGGGGTTGCAGGTGAGGCAAGGGAAGGGGGCTGGGAGGGAGAGGTATTGGAGGACTGCGGAGTGGTTGTGGATGACTGTGTGTGTGTCTGCTAACCATCCCCTGTGAGTGTGGTATCAGTCCCCTGAGGTTGCTTGTGTGCACGTCTAGCCCTTGGTTTGGTTGTTTGTGTGCTGCCCGTGTCTGTGGGTTTGTGTGAATGTGCTGGTGTGTGTGTGTGCTTGGGACAGGTAGCGTGCTAGGAGTCCTGGGTGGTGCAGGGGTAAGGAGGGGTGCGGGATTGTTGGAGGAGGGACACTGCTGCCGTCAGGGAGGAATCCACGGACTGATTGGTCCAGTGTAGGGCAGACATGCCCGATGAAATGCCCTCCATGAACGACACCAGTTGTGTCAACAGACTAGTGTGTGCATGGAGGACACTCAGCATTGATGTCTGCCCTACATGGATCTGTCGAAGCAAGTCCACAAACTCCTCACTCAAGGCAGCAGGGGACACAGGGGGTGTGGTACCTGGCACATAGGAGACATGCTCCCGAACACGGGAGCCTCCACGGACCTCTGGGATGGGAGCCGGTAGGAGGGTGGTGATGGTGGCGGTGGGGGCGGTGGCGGGGACAGCCTCACTAGCTGGGGTTTGGTGGCTGCTGACACCCAACTCCACAAGGGAGTCATCCTCCGAGCTGCTGTGGCCCTCAGCTGGGGTGGATGGTGCTGAGGACTCCTCGGTGTGGCTCCACTCGCCCTCCGTGCCACTGGGTCCCTCCGACTCCTCGCCTTCTGTCCCAGTCAGTCGCTGTGGCTCCTCCTGGTCTGTGGAGCTGTCCCCTCCTGTGGCTGTGGATGTATCTGGATAGAATTAGGGAAAAAGAGAACAACATCAGTCACCTGCACTGACTGCACACACCACAGTGAGTACAGCACATCACAGGGCAAGCCCTGGCATCATCAGCTGAACACTGCTCAATGTGCTCACACTGTTTAGAATAACCCAATTGTCAGTCTCACCATCAATCATGGCACTCATATCCCTCCTGGACTTGCACCCATATGTCTGTTGCATGTTGGATGTTAATACCCCAATGCGTAGACATGCACCACCTACACATTTGTTGGACATGCAAGTGAACATGTAGGATTATGTCACTATACACATTGCAGGCAGCCGGGGGGCAGGACTCTTAAGCCCCAGGAGACAGCGGGGCCCGTGACCGGACCGGCGGCCCCTCCCCTTGACCTCTAGGGGTAAATAATCATCTCTTGGGTCCCGCATTGCACATGATGTTCTCATGTCCTGATAGTCAATGCCACAATTCGGTGCATGGAGCACATTTGAACACAATGCAGGATCACTCATAGCAAGTTAAATGCCATGGCACTGGCATGCCTGGAAAGTCAGTCAACACTGTCTCCTGTCACAGGGGCAGGGCATCCAGACAACAACAGTATGCACTGTGTCACAATCATAACTCATGGGTAAAGCAAACTCTGCAGCTGACAAGTGCACTTGTCCATCCCCTGCAAACAACATATCCCGGACCCAGAAGACCCCACATCATACAAAACAGACATATGAGTCTCAGCGAACACAACTCCCTGTACATGAGCACATCACAGTCTGCTGTGCAGGTAACACAGCTGCCTGGAGTGCACAGTTGCATACATCATTGTGCACTGTCAAGTGATCACACACCTATATGTCACACAGTTATTGTCTCTCATAGTCACATCTCGGATGTCCTGCTGACCCTCAAACTCATGAACACCCCAGTTGTACGGAAAAGGAAGCCACACCATAATGACAGAGAGGCAGACACCCGAAGGCACATGTCACTAAGCACAACCTGTAAGTTGATACACAGGAGTGGGATTACAGAGTGTTTCTAAATGCCCTTGAGTAGGCATGACTGCCTACTCAAGGGCACTGCTCTACATGAAACAGTGTTTAGCCCTGGACAGTAGTCAGGTGGCTAAGCAAGTGTGACACACTTGATATACATACTCCTGAGGCACACAAATTGGAGTCCCCTGCTGCATGGGTTTGTTTGAAATACCCCAGCCACATGTGGCGAGTCAGACCAGCAATTGTTACACATATCAAGGGCACACACAGATCACATGTCAGATCTCAGGCATTGTGTTAACAATTGACCCACCCATGAAACCCACAACAGAGTCACGGTAACAGATGCTGTCTGGAAGCGGAAGCATAGCTGACTGCAGGGACACAGTGCCCTAGTGACACAAGCAACAGACTGTAGGGTCCACACCTGTGGATCAGATGAGGAGGGTGCATCACACAATTGAGGGACATGAGTATTGGACTACAAGACCTACGTAATGTGGAAGTGTGACCAGGCCAAAAGACTGCAATTAGCATGACAGACATAGTACACAGATTAAGCATGGATTTACCCCCTCCTTGCTGCTGTCTGGCCTTCAGCTGCCCATCCAGGTCCGGGAAGACCACCGCTAGGATCCTGAGCATGTGGGGGGTCAGGGTCCGGTGTCCGCCCCTCCTGTGAGGAGGCGACAGCTTCAACTGGACCCTTGCAATCCTCCGGGTCCAGCCCCGAAGGTCCTGCCACCTCTTCTGGCAGTTGCAGATCCGGCACTTGTAGACCCCCACTGATCGAACTACCCGGGCAATGGTCAGCCATATCTCCTGCTTCTGGTGGGCATCAACCTGTGAGGATGACAAAGTTAAAAGTCCATTAACACACATGGCCCATATTTGTGCTGCACACAGTTGGATACCCATGTCGTCATCACAAAGGAAAATTAGTTACACAGGTAGTGCACCCATGGAAATGGACAAATGCCCTGCCTGTCTGACATGTTAACAATGCCTGAGAAGTTTAAACTTGCACAAATGCACTTTAGCTGCAGAACACCTGTTCATTACATGTACCTACACACTTTGGGGGATGAAATTTCTCAGTGAGTACGCTTGCCACTGGTGTACACACAGTTGGTACTACTAGTCAGACAACATGCACAATTAGGAAGGCAGTGGACTGCACACTCACCTGCTCCCCTGGATGTCCATACAGCTTGCTGTACTGTGGAAGGAACCCATCCAGCAGGGCCTGGTTCTCCTCCTCAGTGAAGGCTGGGGCCCTCTCCAGAGTATGTGCCATAGCAGTAGCCAGAGGATGCAGAGACAGCAGCAGTGGTAGCAGGGATGGGGTCCAGTAGCATGTAGTGCAGGCAAGTGAGCTCCCTGGGGGCCAGCCAGCCTTATATATGTGCTGCAGAGGCAGAATCTGTGCCATGTGTCCCAAGTGATAGGTCCAACACGGTTGCATTCTATGAATCTGGCCAATCCATGGACAAGTGTGACTCGTACACGTCTTCCGCATCGTTCAAATCTTCACCTTCATAAAACCCTAGGAATTGCAACATTGTTGTAGGCATCCAACTGAATTTCCAGCGCACGACTCGTACAAGTTTTGAATCCGCATCCGTCTCCATGACAGTCCAGAGCCAATGGGTGCGCACGGCTTGGTCAACTGACTGCGTACGCTGGTCTCGGTCCATGCCTGCCCGACGCGTATGCATGATAGTCACCCGCGTCGGTTCTCATTGCAGTCAATGGCTAAGCGTATGCACGGCTCGGTCCTGAACTTTGCAATGCGTATGCATAGTCACCCGCGTCGGTCCTCATTGCAGTCAATGGCTAAGCGTATGCACGGCTCGGTCCTGAACTGTGCACTGCGTACGCATAGTCACCCACGTCGGTTCTCATTGGTGTGACTTTTTGACAGCTTCCACACACAATTACATGCCAGGGACTCAGGTGCACACCTACCACACTACAGCATGTGCCACACTGTGTCCCACGGCATGTAAGGCTGCATTCCCTGTGTGTTTAGAGGGGGGCAACATTTGGTTTGTTGTGTGGCACTTTTGTGCAGCCACTCCCAGGGTGTCCACGTATTTATGGGGACAGAATCCTTTGTGTGTTGTGCACATTACCACTGTGATGTGCAACTGTACAGTTATGGGCAAGAGTCATGGACACAGTTTCAGGTTGGATATGTTTAGGACATGTCACATACAACCTGAGTCCTGGGGGTGATGGTATGTACGTAACAGTGAGACCTATAGCCCCAATTCTGATGTACACCCACAGTCTGTGTGCATGTTGTGTCTCAGATGTGGCTGATCAAATGTGCCCAGTGGGAGACAGTCTCCACATCCATGTGGCTTGTGCATCAACATTGATGTTGTGTGTGTGTCTAAGAGACGTACATGTAGGGCCTGCAGAGACAACAGTGGCCACTACCTGTGGGACTCACGGTTGTCTTGTGGCGTGTACATGATACGCCATGTCATGCCAGTGTCCATGTGGCAATACAGGGACCCTGGGAATCTGCATGGCAAAGATCTGTGATGCCTGGGAGGCATCAGGCCTCACTTGTCACTGTGGTGTTTCTTTGTAACCTCACAGCAGTACATAGTTAGTGTGACACAGCCCAATGATTGGCCATTGCACTACATGGGACTTATGTAGACGTGGACTTGAGATGTGAGGTGATGGGCATGTAGGTGACATATGTGTCCATGCCCAACAGCACACACCTCAGTACATTGTGTATTTTCATGATGTATCATGTGATATTTTGCTTTGTCATTGCCACATGGGTGGATGAATCGACAATCTTCCTTTGTTCATCTCTGTACTGCAGCGACTGCATCCGACGATACCGCTTCACCATGCCACTGATTGAGGAGTTAGCGGAGCACTTGGCGCCACATCTGCTACCTGGCTGGATATACCCTACAGTACTGACCCCAGAGGTGAAGGTGATGGCAGCCCTGCACTTCTTTGCTACTGGTACCTTCCAATACACTGTGGCTACTGCTGGTGGTATGTTGCAAACTATGTTCAGTTGTGTGCCACGCGATGTCTTGGAGGGGATGTTGCATTTCCTTGACCTGTACATCAAGTTTCCTAGCCCAGGTCATCTCACAAAGATGCTTTTTATACACTGGGGAGGATGCCGAACGTCATCGGATCTATTGATGGTACACATGTGGCCGTGGTACCACCACAGGCACATGAGCAGGCATACCGGGACAGGAAACATTTCCACTCCATCAGTGCTCTGGTGGTATGTCTTGCAGACATGTGTATCACACATGTGTGTGCACGTTTCCCTGGTTCTGCGCACGATGCCTACATCATGAGTAGTCGCATTGCAATGCTGATGTCACAGATGCCAGACCAGTGTGCCTGGCTTGTCATTGTGTACTGACTGTTTACCATTGTGTGTGTTTAGCAATGTTGTATTCCACCCTCTTTCAAAACTCAGCTAATTGTTCAATTGTTTGTATGTAGGTGACTCGGGATACCCCAACATGCCGTGGTTGCTGACACCCCTCAGGAACCCTGTGACACCAGCCGAGATGCGCTACAATGAGGCACATGGTCGGAGCAGGAGGGTGATTGAGAGGACATTTGGTCTCCTGAAAAGCCGCTTCCGCTGCCTGGACAAGACCGGAGGGGCCCTCCCATAGGACCCTGCAAAGGTGTGCAAAATTATCCTTGTATGCTGCATGCTACACAACATGACAGTGCGGAAGAAGTTGCCTCTCATCCAGGATGACGATGACCTACCTCCGCCACCTGTGGAGGATCCAGGCCTGGGCCACGATGCCAGTGATGATGATGATGAGGGTGACGTCCGCACACAGCTCATCAACAACTTCTTCAGCTGAATGTGAGTTTACAGGGTTGTTATGTTAATGTATTGAGTTAGCCTGAAATGTGTTGGGCTGCTCTGTTGCTGTTTGAGTGTGTCTGTGTGCCACTTGACTGGATGCATGCAGTGATGTGTCCTTTCTGGTGGTCTGTACTCCACAATAGTGTCGAACTGCTAACTTGTTTCTGTGTAGGTTTCTTTTGATATGTTTTGAGCATGTGTATTGCATTTCTCTCCTGTTCTGCTGTGCTTTTGACTGTGTCTTGTGTGTGTCCTTCCCAGGGTACTTTGCCTGTTGTTTGGTCAACTCTGACCCCCAACACACAGAATCCAACACCAGTGTGGAAGTTGTCAATTCCCATCAAGTGATGTGCCACACACCCCTAGACTTCAATTCTCCGACACTTTGTGACCGTGTGTTCACTGTAAAGTACAATTACCTTGCAACTGTAGTGAAATAAACATGTTGATGATGTGTAATGAACTTGTGCTACGCTTTGTTAGGTGTGTTGTCTTTCTTCCCACATCTGACTGACATTTGCTTACCTCACCTGTGGGCTTGTTACCACTGACCGTGGATAGGTGTGGTGTCTGTGTATACCAATGTATTTCAGGTCAACATCATTGTGTGGGATGAGTAACATGGACATGGTGATATGTGTTGTGGTGCCATAGTGGTTTGTCTCCCTCACATGTGTCACATTACCATGACTCACATACGGTGGTCACATTGTTGTAGTATTTGGCATGCACTGTGTTGTTTAGCAGATCATCATCTCCATGACACATGATAAGTTGGAATCACAACAGAGGCAAGTATGGTGTACTGGTGAGTTTATTTACAAACATGTGTGAGGATAGTGCACAGGATAGTGTGTGCTGTACATTGGTTTTTGAATCCAAAGTTCACAGTAGAGTTGGAAGTGTTGGTACCTGAAATGTCCAGAGTAAAGTTCACAGTCATCTGCTACATTGGACCAACATGAACCCTCCATGTCATGTAGGCGAGTTGTGTCAGATACGACAAGGTGAATGGGTTGCACACAAAGAACATTGTCCAGAACAGGTTTAGAGGCCCTAGGGGATGTGCAGGGACATCTGCGTCTCACTTGTCCTTCTTCGGACGACCCCTCTTCTTCTTCGGGGGGGGGGGATCCTCAGGTGCAGGTGTCTGCGGTGCAGGGGACTCTCCGCCATAGTCATCCTCCCTCCCTGTGGCACTGGCAGATGGTGTGGCAACAGATGTTGTGGCCACTCAGGGAGGTGTGGACATGTTTGTGCTTATCTAGCGGAGGCATTGGAGTATGTCCCGATGCACCGCAGTAAGTGCATCCCACTTTGCCTCCATGCGGGCATGGTGGGCAGCCTGCTCCTGTTGAATGTCCTTGAGGATCCCCACTACCTAGCCAAATCCTCCGGTGCTATGCTGGTACGCATCTATGATGCATGCCAGTTGGGGGTCATCATGCAGTCCAGACCCCTCTGCAAGGCGCGCCCTCTGCATACCACCCCTCCCAGCACCCCTATCCACACGAGAAGGACCTGCGGCGGCATGCACAGGTGACACTGGGCCCCGTTGGGTAGTGTTGTTGGTGGTGTTGTCCGTAGCTTCCTGGGGGACCTGTGTCCCTGTGCTGTCGGTGTTCTGTGGCCTTGGTCTGTCCGTGTTGGCGGGGGTGCCCTGTCTGTTGCCAGATGCTGGAGGCGTGGGTACAGGGGGTGCAGATGTTGGTACTGCTGGTGCGGCATGGTGACTCACAACGGAGGTGCCAGGTTGTTCGTCGTCACCGAAGAGTACAGAGCCGGATCCACACCAGAGAGCTGAGGGTCCACCAGAGTCTGGGACAGGGACTCCTCTTCATTTGGTGCTGTGTCCCCAGCACCACCTATGTTTGGAAGAGGCACACAATGTAAGTTATGTTTCTACAGGCATCAATGGTTCACATACATGACATTTTCTACTATACGCCAGGATGCGTGCCTGTACACTGCTTTGTCCAAGGTTGTCACGGACAGAGATTGATATTGTTGTGGCACATTGCCCAGCAAAAATTAAACATTTCAATGTGCATGTCGAAGTGTGTGCATGCCCAGCTCATGTATAGATTTGTCTGCCATTACTACGTGCAATTCCACTGAGGAGATGTTCTATGATTGGGGCATGTGTGGTAGCAGATTTTGCTAGTCTTTGTGTGTCACATTGGTGTATTGGTACGACATTGTCACAGTTCGGTATGCCTGTGATCTCTTTGGAGAAAGTGTTTTTTTACAGTCTTCCTAGTTCCCATCTCATTTCATACAAGTTCACCATCGTTAATGAGTCTGGTGCTGAGTTTTGTACGTGCATATGTGATTTGACTTGTCAATGTTCTCCATGGTGACATGGATTGGACAAGGTAGCACTCTGGTTTTTCAATGCTCATGACAGTAAGAGCCGGTAGTGTGTGTGTTGCAGTTTGGCTGCTGTGAGTAGCATGTCTGCTTCAATGCAGTCCAGGTTAGACCTTGTGTCTACAGTGTCTATGTCAGTGAGTGGTGTGTTGTGTGAAGGATATAGGAGTGGAATGCAGCTCACAACAGCACCGAGTGTGAATGAGACCATGCTATGGTGTCGGCTATATTGGTGTGTCCATTCCATTCACTGTCAGATGTCCCCCGTCAATGATGTATATGTGAGTTCCTGTGTGTTTTGTGCAATGTACTATATATGGCTCTCCACACTTGTCATCTGCAAGACACACCTCCCCAGCCAGGCCAGGGGGCACCCCTGGACACTGCATCCCCAGACAGTGAGTTTGAACATATGGTTGCAATGCCTGTGTGTGCGACCATGTTTTGTTTGGCTAGTGCATATGTGTGATTTTCAGCCACATCATTTCTCAGGCCCACGTGTCAGACATCTTACCCGGGCATCATCTTTGTGAGTGACTGGTACCACGTGTGCAATGTGTTTTAGCATAGAAGGTGTGTGTATGGCCAGCATCTGTGTTATTTGTTTTCAAGTCAGGGCCTCCTTCTCACCCAGGCCAGTTATCCCATCATGAAGCATGCCACCATTGCAGTGGATGAAGGTTAACTTTCAGGATGTCAGTCAGTGCAGTCCTGGTGTTTGCTGTTGCCCAGTTCCCAGCATCGCCTTGTGCTCCCCACAACAGAGCCAAGTGTCAGACATATTGTCAGTCCACTCTGACTCCCTGTGAGGCGAGCATGGTTCAGTGTGAGCTTGCTGGGCCATGTGGGTGGGTGGGGAATGTCTGTGAGCTCTTGGCTACACCCCCCTTCCCAGCATGCCCATACTTCCTTCCTTTTGACTCTGCTTCCCTGTGAGGGGGTGTGACAGCAATGGCAAGATGGCTGACTGTGAAATCCTGGGGTTTGTTTGGCTACAAGTCCAAAGAGAGCCCCTGTGCTTCACACAGCAGCACCCAGTGCGGTGTATCTTTGCGTGATATTTCGCTACAGTGTAAGTCAATGCATTCTACCCAGTGAGCTGTGTGGAGTTTGTGTTTAGGGGTGTGTGTGTTTCCACATGCTGTTAAGTATGGTCAGAGCTGTCAGTCCTCCTTCCCACCCGGCCAGACATCCCACCATGAAACGTGCTTCCATTGGAGGGCGTGCAAGTTGTCTTTCAGGATGTCAGTCAGTGATGTCCTGCTTCTGATTAGCGCACAACCCCTACCAGGGCCTTGTGCTCCCCCCAGCAGGACCCAGTGTCAGCCATCTTGTCATTCATTTTCCGCTCCCTGTGATGTGGGCATGGTTCAGAGAGGTCTTGATGGGCCAATTGGGAGGGGGAGCATTATCTGTGACTACAAAACCCATCATGCTTTTGGATACACTCACTTCACCTGCATACCCACTATTCCTTCCTGTCATGTCAGCCGCACTGTGAGGTAGTGTGTTTGTGGCGGCAAACTGTCTGAAAGTGTTTATTTAGCTTTGTGCCACTGCCTTGCTCTATTTGTTGGTAGGTTTGTACATGTCATGACACAGTTACAAGTCACTATGAGATGGCAGGTATTGTGTTTGTCTGACTAGCACACACATCTTGGGATGATTATCTTTTTGGTTACTGTGGCTTTGCTAACGGTGCATGGTTTCACTGTCCCCTTGCCACACAATATTGAATATACTGGTTGTGTACTCACCAGGCTCTGGTATGTCGTATAGACCATGGACGCTCTCTGGTGGTAGGATGTCCCGCACCTTCTTCTCCCAGGACCTGAAGTATACTGGTTTGGCAGGAGGGCCACCGCCAGTGCGCTGACTCAAGGCATGATCTTTC
Organism: Triturus cristatus; assembly: GCF_964204655.1. Classification (NCBI taxonomy): domain Eukaryota; kingdom Metazoa; phylum Chordata; class Amphibia; order Caudata; family Salamandridae; genus Triturus; species Triturus cristatus. The sequence continues at coordinate 1,195,561,222 of NC_140579.1, forward strand.
TTGATGAGTTTCTTGACCCTCCTGCGCACGTTATACCACCTGTTCTGGATATCGTCCTTTGTGCGCAACGTTGATGCTTGTGCGTTCACCTTGTCCACAATCCTCGCTCACATCTTTGTTTTCTGTGACATGGGGGTCCTTTGGACCAATGTACCAAACAAATGTGGCTCTACTCTGATGATCTCATCTGCCAGCACTTCTAACTCACTATCTGTGAACTTTGGATTCTTCTTTGGGGGCATGGTGATGGATGGTGGTGGTGAGTGATGTGTGTGTGAGGGTGCAAGTGAGGGTGGGTGAGTGTCGGTTTTGCTAGCTGTATGTGTGGGTGCTTTTGGTGAGGTGCTAATTGTGTGAAAGTTGTGTGATGGGTGAGTTGTGAGTGTGTCTGTGGTTGCTGTGTGATGGTGTTTTCTGCTGGCTATTGTCTTCTATTTGCAGAGGATCATGTTAGTGATTGATGTCCTTTATATAGGTGGAGTTGTGGGTGTGTCTTTGTTCCAAGTTTTTTTAATAATATTTATTGGCTTTGTCATTGCTTGTTTGGTCCTTTTTTTGTATTTTTTCCTTTGGGTTTTCTAGGCATGAAGGAGACGTTCTTCTGACCGAGACGGATGCTGATGTTGGCTCGTGCGGGCTTCTTCGGCTCGTTCACGCTGACTTTCTGCTGTGTTTCATACGCGTCGGTCGTGGAGATCTCTATTGCTTCAGGTCCCTGTTTTCTGTGCGTGTCGGTCATGCGGCTTCGGCTCCGTGCGAGTCGGTCTTGGTTTACACGCATTACATCATACTGCACGGATTGGACATCGCGGGTACGTGTCAGTCGGGTTCATTCCTGGTACGTGTCGGTCAGTGCTACTCGCGTCCATTTTCCGGGGGAATCAAGGTTTTCCCTACGGCTCGGTCGTACGGCTTGTATTCCGTATGTGTTGGTTGTAATTCACACACGTTGCATCGTACTGCACAGGTCGTACGGCGCCGGTCGGTCTCCGTTCCGGGTCCGTGTCGGTCGGTACGTTTTGCGGCCGGAATCGGCCCCTTAGTGTTGACTATTGGAGATATCTCCACAGGCACTGATTAAAATGATAGTAGCACCCTTGTATAGCTGTATGAGGGTATGTTTTTAGAATTGCGTTAATCATGGCTTGTTTAAAATCCATGATTATTTTCTGTGGAAAATAATTTGGATTTTCAGTTTTTATTTTGGTTGAGAATTTCTAGATTGAGTTTTATTTCGGAGTAAGCAATAGATGAAGGGAATATTAGTATTTTGGTATATAGCACGTACTGTGTATAGTTGATAAAATGGTTTTGGACATATTTTAAATGTTCCATCTATCATCCAGGTGTGTGATTTTTGTTAAGTTATTTGCAGTGGCAAACATAATTATATGTTTTTCACTGTTGTGATTGTCAAAGAAAACAAATGTCTCTTTGTTATGGGTAATGCTTAGTTCTGGTGGGATAAGTACTTCTTGAAATGTTTTAGGAATAGGCATGGTAGTTTTCCTTCTCTGTCTAATTATAACTTTTTTTAATGCATCATTGGATGGTAATTGTCCAGATGCGTGTTGGGGTATTTTAAGTAGTTGTTCTTTTAATATTGCACTAGTAGGTTTATCTGTGCTACTGCTTGCTTGTTTGATATTTTCTAGAGCTCTCCTAATTTCAATTTCAGTTATATATGGGGGGCGGTTTTGCTCATTGACAGATAAAACAGTAGTTTCTTGGGTTATGGCTCTTCTGTAGCATTTGTTGGCATAGTACTTGCTACATTTCCAGAAGACTTTTAAATTTGTCTTCTTTTCCTGTGTATACACATAACCCATATAACATAGGAGCATTTTTCCTTTTTGGGACTCTATGAATTCTGCGCCTTCAGTCATGGTGGTGTCTTCAATGCTAAAGAAAATGTATATATAATTAAGTTAATATAATGCAGTGTATCATTTTGTTAGGAAAATATGCATTTATAACAATATACTTACAATGTTGAAAATGTTTTTCTTTTGATGTTTGGTAACTGTTATTTTCTGAATGTAGAAGATATATCTGTTGATATAATAAAAAAAATGTTAAGATATTTTGAAACATTTGTTGTAGGTGATAGGGGAATTGGGAAAGGGTTTGTTTTAATTAGCTACATTTTGGCTTTTGTTTAAAGTAGTTATTTCATATACTTACTTTTTGATTAACTGAATTTTCTTAGCTGTTGTAGATAATTATTCCTGTAGCTGGAAAAATCTGTAGTGGAGATATAAATAAATGAAAGTATATTTTAGTTTATTAAGATTGAGATGTATTTTTTAGAGAATGTTAGCAGTATTAAAGTCTTAAAGTTTATTTACTTACTTTTTGTAGTTTCAAAGTTTTCTTTTGAAGGTAAATGTTATCAGGAAGCAATCTGGTAGAGTTTCCTCTTCTCTTTTTTTGTAGTGTTGAAGTGGAAATAAACAAACCTTTTTTGGGGCTTTTATTTTATACTGTTTAATTAATTAGTTAATTTATGTGATTGGTCCATTTTGTTAGTGCTAGAATTCTATTTGTTGTTGTGCTCAGTTTGAATTATTTTTTTAGTTTGTTTCCTTATATGGAAGATGCTAATTAAGGAGTTGTATTTTCATTTAAAGTATATTTTGTTGTTGAAATGTGTTTTATTATGCATTAAATGTTAAATATTTCGTGAATTATATGTGTAAAGTATTTATTTATTTAGGTTTTAAGTGATATTAGCAATTTTTTTTATGTTGGTGTTAATGTGTTTAGAAAATATCCATTTATATTTATTATTTCTATTGTGTATGTTTATATTGTGAAAATGTTTGTTTATATGAATATATATATGATAAAGTGTTTTACATTGATTCGATATTATTAATGAATCGATAATGTTGGTTGTCTATATTTTGATATTCAATATAATGGTTGTTTGTTAGTTATGTGAATGTTTTTCGATATTTTTAATTTCGATATTTTGTTGTTCGATAATGTTAGAAACAATATTTCTTGTAGTCGATATTGTGGGTTCGATATACATATATTTTTTTAATTAAGTATTGGTGGTTGATATTGTCGTTTTCTATATTTTGGTATCGATATTTTGTCAACTCGATAATAAGTCACTGATCCATTTACCATGATTACAATGTCACAGGAACACGGATTGTCAGTAGGCAAGGAGAGGCTGAAGGGACCTAGGGAAAACCAACAGAACAGAACAATAGTCACTAGTCAGGCGGTGGCATCACAGCCAACAAACAGCAGATGTCAGCAAGGTACACAAAACTGCACACATTACCATGAGCAACAGTACCAGCATAGACCTCCCAGAGCTGTGCATAACTACTGTGTCCCCTAAACATTGCCATCAAACACTGAGGCAATAACAGGCTGCAGTCACAAAGGTCACATCGAACTTCTCACCAACAACATCAGCAGACAGTGGCCCCGTTGTAGCTTGTCACTCACCTTCATGTGAAGTAGCGGTTAATGAGCTATCCACGCAGGTCAACACCCTCCTCCTCTCCACTATCCTCGTCACTGGACATGGGTTGGTTTGCAGGCGGGGGCCTCAGCTGATCATCATCGTCCAGAATCAGTGGGATCTGCTTGCGTAAGGCCAGGTTGTGGAGCATGCAGCAGGCAACAACAATCTGGCACACCTTCCTGGGCGAGTACATCAGGGCACCTCCGGTCTTGTCCAGGCAACGAAAACGTGACTTCAGGAGACCAAAAGTACGCTCCACCACACAACGGGTCTTCCCATGGGCATCGTTGTAGCGGACTTCAGCCGGTGTCCGGGGATTGCGCACTGGGCTCAGCAACCAAGGACGGTTGGGATATGCAGAGTCACCTAGGTGTGAGACACACAGACCTACTCTTCAAAACAACTGTGGCAGAGGACAGCATGTCACACACACAGCACGCCAGTTGACTCTGCATACTCACCCACAACCCCTGAACGCTCCAGAAGAAGATTAGCCATCAACTGTGGCACGATGCTGTTACGCAGGATGTATGAGTCATGGGCAGAGCCAGGAAATTTGGCACACACGTGCGAGATGATCATATCTGCCTGGCACACCACCTGCACGTTGATGGAATGGAAATGTTTCCGATTCCTGTAGACAAACTCATGTACCTGCGGTGGAACCAGCCCTACATGTGTGCCATCAATGGCTCCCACAACATTGGGGATGTGGCTAAGGGGATAGAAATCACCCTTTACAGCCCCCAATTCATGCAACGTGGGGAAATGTATATATCTGTCCTTGTAGATCATCATAGCGGACAGGACATCATGTAGCACCATGCTGAACATGGGTTGCGACATCCCAGCAGCACTGGCCACAGTGTGCTGGAATGATCCAGTGGCAAAAAAATGCAGGGCTGCCATCACCTTCGATGTTGGGGTGAAAGCAGTTGGATATGTCCGCTGAGGCTGCAGGTGGGGCTCCAACGTAGCACATAGGTTCTGTGGGGTAGGTCGATCCAGCTGGAATTTCCGGATTATCTCCTCATTCTCCATGTCTGCCAGCACCGTGAAGGGTCGATGTATATTTGGTCTCCTCCTAGTGGAGATGAAAGTAGACACATGTAAATGCAATGCAACATTACACATGTACAATCTCTCATGTCTTGAGTGACACAACAACAACATTTACTGGCCTCTCTGAGGATTCATAGACCACCTTACATGTAGGGACAACATCTGCTACACTACTTGTACACTTGTCCCCTTCCACACAGCAAGTGTCGCCACAAAAATACAGGCCATGTAAATGCACCAAGGGGTATGGCCACATCTAGCACGAGCTGCACAGGGAGTATGCCATCCAGCATATGTGGGAAACCAGAACACCTCTGTCACAAACATGTCAGCTGTGCCTGCCCCACCTTCATGTGTAGGTTGCACAAGGCACCAACACAATGAGCACAGTCTGTGCCTAAACAACAAGTGCGTGCATGAGCCACGAAAACTGGAAAGTCAAAACTGCACATTGTCCATTTACACATACATCACTGGGATCTTGCCAGCCCCTACCACATTGCACTGTGTACCCAATGTGGAGTACGACACAACGCTGATCGGTGTACATGCACATCAACATCACAATTGAAATGTGAGTGACTACATGGCAATGGTCAAGGTCACATACACGGCATGTGTAGGCAGCAGTGGTGAAAATGTCACATTAGTATTGTGTGCTTCATGACATGCCATTTATCATGTGCTCACTGTGCATTGTTGGGAAATGCCCATTGGACATTGAGACAGCATGGTGCGTGCATATCTGCAGTCAAACCGCTCCACCACCCAGATCCCGGTCCCTCATAGCAATGCATGGCACCCGAAACGCAGTAGCTACCGCCTGGCACCAGCGGTGTGTCACCACCAATCCCCAGAACACATGTGCGGTAGGCATAGCCATATACACATGGCCAAATGGCGGTTGGCATGCTCCGCCAACCAAATCGCGGTCCCTCATAGCAATGCATGGCTCCAGAATAGCGGTAGCTACCGCCTGGCACCAACGGTGTGTCACCACCAATCCCCAGAACACATGTGCGGTAGTCATAGCCATATACACATAGCCAAATGGTGGTCCTTCATAGAAATGCATGGCCTCATAATCACGGTAGCTACCGCCTGGCACCAGCGGTGTGTCACTGCCATGGACCATGCCCTTACAGCCAATGGGAACCGCAATCGCGGTAGCCTGATGCAATTTTGAACATCGCAGTAGGCATGCTCCGCCACCGTGGAGCCGGTCAGTGCATGCATCTGAAAGATGCACCACGCGGTAGTGCACGGCGGTCCACTGCGGTGTGTCACTGCCATGGACCATGCCCTTACAGCCAATGGGAACTGCAATCGCGGTAGCCTGATGCAATTTTGAAAATCGCGGTAGGCGTGATCCGCCACCACAGAGCCGGTCATTGGATGTATTTGAAAAAGGCTGACATGGAACACCAATTGCAGCAGTTTAGCACCACTGAAACGACCCCGGGGGCTATATATGTGTGGGAGAGAGCCTCACATTTCCACTGCTCCCAGGGACTGCTGCCTGAGACACGTCACCACCCACTGCCGCCGCTGCTGTCTCATGTCCACAGTGATGGCAAGGACTGAGAAGATCCGTGCTAGTCCCTTCACAAGCGAGGAGCTGGAGGTCCTAGTGGACGAGGTGCTCACACAGTACCCAAGGCTACATGGTGCCCCAAATGTCCTGGTAAGTCTTCAACAGTGGGGGTAAGAGTGCAGGGGGGGCACACATGTAGTCGGTCTGATGCAGTATGTGCCTGAGAGTGTGGGGTTGGGTCATGCACGGCCTAACATGCTGTCTTTATGGGTAAGCGGTGTGTAGCCTATTTCACACGTTTCCCTGCCTGCACATCAAGATTGGAGGGACATGTCTTGTCTTGTCAGCCATACAGTGATGCAGCAAGTTGGTAATGCAGGAGTCAGGACAGTGATTGCTTGTGTGAATGGCTGTGTGAGTCCCTGTTGTCCATCTCAGTGTGAGCCTACCTGGCCTGCACAGTCACCGCCCAATCTGACAAGGACCCATCACTGAATGTACAGAGTGTTACATGTGTGTTTTTTGCAGGACTCTCCATCAATGAGCCATATCAGCCCTGTAGATTGCACTCAACTGGCCCTGTGAGAAGGGTGTGGGTTTGTGAGATCATGTCCCTCAATGTGACATCCATGACACGGGGGCATATGTATGAAACTAATTTTTATTCGTAAATGCTGCCAATCGCAAAAAACAGCGTTTGCGATTAAAAATCGCTATTTGAGATGTATGAGACACATTCGCAGTGCAAACTAAGAAATAGCAAAAATAGCGATTTCTAATACTGCGAAATCAAAATTCTGCGAATATCCTTGCGAATTCCTAAATAGTGATTTTCTCAGTTTACGAAATTCGCGAACAGGGTATCGCAATCTAAGAAATCGCATGGACATGTATGAAAAATTTGCAAATTGCGAAATTGATAAATTCACAAATTAAGAAATCGCAATTAACACCAAGTGCATGCAGGTGGTAACCAGTTGCAAGGTACTTAAAACAGCCCACAATGCAACAGATCCTTCCACAATGGCAGCACTGTTCGTGATAGCCAGGAGGCTGCATATTCGGGCTCTTGCACAGAGGAGAATGAGACAGGAACGTATCTTCAGGCTACGCATCACTCTGTTCCAGCAGACTGAAGAGGACATCCATGACAAGTACAGACCATCTTGCACCTGATTGAGGAGCTGAAACCCTATTTGGAACACCCAACACGCAGGACACAAACAATTCCCACCCATGTGCAGGTCCTGTGCTCCCTGCACCTCCTGGCCTCAGGGAGTTTTCAAGGGGTCATAGCGGAGGTTGGGGGGGTGTCACAGAGTGCCCTGTCGTGCTTTTTCCATGCCTTTCTAGATGCAATGCTACAGAGGCTATCACATCACATATACTTCCCCAGCACCCAACAGGCATTACAGCAAACAAAACTTGACTTCTACCAGATTGCACGTTTCCCCCACGTCATTGGCTGCATTGATGGGACCCATGTGGCCATCACACCCCCATCAGCAACTGAATATGTCTACAGAAACCGTAAATGCTACCATTCACTGAATATACAGATTGTGTGCAATGCTAAGTATATCATCAATGACATTGTACCCAAATACCCTGGCAGTACACATGACTCTTTCATCTTTAGACATAGTGGGATACACAGACGTCTGAGTGCTGGAGAGTTTGGCGAGGGATACCTGCTAGGTAAATACATGGCACACATCCATACATCCACTACATCTCCTGAGGGGGGGGGGGGACATTGACTTACCTATTGTGCCTATCCCTGCAGGTGACAGTGCCTATGCAGTGCAGGACTTCATCCTGACCCCATACCTGGATCCAGCCAATGCAAGTGAGAGAAGATACAACAGGGCACACAGATCTACACGCTGTGTCATAGAGCGTACGTTTGGAATCCTAAAGAGCCGGTTCCGGTGCCTGCATAAAAGTGGAGGTGCACTGCAATACAGCCCTGAGACCTGCTGTAAAATCGTGGCAAGCTGTGCAATGCTCCATAACATGGCTATGAGGAAAGGCACCACAATTGATGTGACCGATACAGACACATCAGATGATGATTGCCCTGCTCCCCCTGGCAGACAAGCATCAGGAGTTGGGGCAGCTGCCGGACGTCAGAGATGGACTGAGATCACGCAAAACTACTTCTAGGTGAGTAATGATGACATGAGCCAAAATAATGATTGGGGGCACTTCCAATACTCTCCCAGCAAAGCGAGAGGTGCTACGAGTTCCTGGGGTCCTGTCCTGCCGCACCTGGGCTGCCTACGCTGTGAGTCCCCCTGCCGCTGCCCTGACATCGCCGGCTGCAGCGCGGAGACCACAGCTCCCAGGGTGCTGAGCGGCACTGGGGCACTTCCGCCCGACATCGCGCCCGGAGGCGCAGAAAAACACGAGGCTCCCTCGGAGGAGCGGGGGCACTTTCAACACTCTCCCAGCAAAGCGAGAGGTGCAACGAGTTCCTGGGGTCCTGTCCTGCTGCACCTGGGCTGCCTACGCTGTGAGTCCCCCTGCCGCTGCCCTGACATCGCCGGCTGCAGCGCGGAGACCACAGCTCCCAGGGTGCTGAGCGGCACTGGGGCACTTCCGCCCGACATCGCGCCCGGAGGCGCAGAAAAACGCGAGGCTTCCTCCGCGTCGCGGGACGCACGCGGGCGGCGCCCGGCTAAGCCCGGGCAAAGGGCGGGCCGTCTGTGGCCGTCAGGGGCCAAAGGAGGCCGGGCTGGGCCACCCCTCGTGAGTCTTATCACAAGTAAGAAAAGTGTTTGCGATAGTGACTGTGGACACGGACAAATACATGATACACTGCATATTGTAAATAAGTACCTAAATCTAGGTGAGACACTGACTGCTAGGAGGCCACTTGTGCTACTTGTGCTAACATTATGACAAGTAAGGTCAAAACCCAAGCGGCTAGGGCGAAATGCAATTCCTCGAGTCTGCGCAAGTCGCAAACACCAGAAATAGGTATGATCCCATCTCCAGCCTCAAAGCCTACGGCCATTGATCGCATGCTGCAGAAAGCTATTGGGGCTGTATCATGCGAAATTGAGCGAACAGAGAGACGTTTGTCTCTAATCCCTCAGCCGGATTCCCCTACTCTATCACTTGGTCCAGCAAGCGAAGTCATGACTATCTCTCCCTTTTGCTCTCCACAAATCTTGGACCTAGATCCCCCATGCACGCAGCTGGATACCGGGATAAATACGGGGGTATTAGACTCTAATAACTCACCCCAAAGGATTGGGACACGGAAGGTATACCAAAAAAAACGGAAAGTGAGGAAAAGTAGAGCCAGTATTCCCCCAAATGAAATAAGTAGTAGAGCAAGGGATGAGCAGGCAGACAAGGTGGCCCAGAAATCAGTTCCACCTTTATGGGCGACGCAGATTGTGGTAGACTTACAAAACTACCTGGAATCATTTATTGTAACCCAAATAAAACCTCTGGCTAGTAGGCTGGATAAAATCCTAAATGAGGTAAAAAATAGAAGTAGGATTTTGGGAAATACAGGGGAACAGCATACTTGTATATTAACGCATGATACCAATATAGGCCCACAACAGGCCATTCAACCGATGGGGCAGAATGTCGGTCAATCTCAAGGGAGTTTGGCCCCAGAAGTAATGATCCATTCGGTACAACAGGATAGAGCCCTCACTTTAAATACTAGGGCACCACAGAATGATCAGGGCCCACCCGAGCAAATGCCATCAGTACCACAAATAACAAAACAGCATCGAATAGAAAGGGCGCAATCACCAAAGCAGCTCAATGTTGAGGTCCCTTCGATGCCACCCAGGGCCCTGCCGACAATTAATCTCCCACCGGAAGCCTCCCCTTATGTTATAGTGCTTGCAGGAGCACCAGAATTAAGGGGCGACCAGAACGAGACACATGTAGACTTACACAATAAGGTCACACATTGGCTTCATATCAATAAACCTTTGACTAGTAATGATAACGCTAGTGGGGAAATACTACATGTCAGAAGGGTAGACTGGGTAGGCACTAGACGCAAGGACATTGCGGGTAACTGTATTATAGTTAACTTTAGGGACAAAAGAATTGTGGAACACATTATGTCGTACGGGTCAGTTAATCACTCTAGTGGCATACAATCATTGCCACTGGGCTATTTGTATCCCAGGCACACGTAGCACCTTATGAAACCTCATCAGTGGGGAGACACATGGAGAGACCTCATAATTACAGGGCCCAGGGGCATGTTGGCGACGGCCCTAGAGCAAGGAACCCTGGACCCTTAAGCTGGCGAAATAGGTTTAGCCCCCTGACATCGCTTGAGGAGAATGATTGACTCAATAGCTCCTTATCCACAGCAGACCCCTGGCTTAGACGGAAAAAGAGGAATATGACCCCTGAGGAACCACAAGAGGCAGCAATAGAGATAATACAAACAAACACCTTATTAACCCCCCGGCAACGGGAGAAGGCCGAAATCCCGTGTAATTGTAGGGGGGAGAGCCTCGGCAAATCTTCAATACAGCTAACCGCACCGGGGGGGGAGATACCTTAGCTTTGAGTAAGACAAGGGAAAAGAGCAGCGAGCACACACCACGGGGCAGTGGAATAGCACTAGGAATAACGACGGGATTGTCAAATATATCACCTAACCTGGTAGGCATAGCTGGCACACACAAAATTTCGGGAGGGATACAACTCATCTCCTGGAATATAGCCGGTTTGGCAAATAAATTCAATAACTGTGAGTGGAGGCAGTACATAAATCAGTTTCAGATAATTAGCCTCAAGGAGACTTGGGTGGTTGACAACAGTCTCTTTCAAATGCCTGGGTACAAATGCTTTTTTGTCCAAGCCCAAAAATCAAGATCAGGCAGAGCTAGGGGTGGCCTGTCCATATATGTGGACCTAAATCTACAGGGATCATGGGCAGGTACGAATTGGTCCTCGCAGAACCTTCAGGCCATATGGTTCAAGGGCAAAGGGCTAAAGTTGATCCAGTTTAATGCCTATAATAATGGGCCCCCAGGGGATAACAATTCATTCCCCCTGGAATTGGATCATAGGTTGATCCAAGAGATGGAAGTGAGCAAGGGGGCACCAGCCCCTGCTATTCTAGTTATGGGCGATTTTAACTGCCACCTTTGCCCGGCTTTACTTCCCACTGATGCCGACTGGTCCCATTGTCCAGTTAAAAATGGACCCCACTTTTGCCACACTCAGGAAGGCTTGCCTTTCACCAAAGTTTTAGATACTCATGATTTGGTGCACACCATGAATATGATGGCTTTGGACAAAGATGGGCTGCTCCCCCCCACCTTTAAGGGTCGAGGCTGTTCGTCATTCATTGACTACATTGTTTTATCTAGCCCCCTAAAACATAGGGTCATAGCCGCAGGGATTGAATGGAGTCCTTTTAGTGACCATAATCCTGTGGTATTGGAGCTTTTTTATCAGCCCCAGTCTGGCAGGGAACAGTCGGGTGGCATCCATCAGAGAGCAACAGACCAGGGGAGGCGGCTTAGGTGGTCAAAGATAGATGGGGAATACTTCTATAAATCCCTTATGGACAGAGGGAAAACCTTCATTGATGACTGTCTTGATCCTACAGTGGAGGGGTCATTGTTAATTGAAGCATTTGGGCAGATAACTAACCTGGTGGATGGGCTTTTAAAAACTAGTGCCCCAATAAGGAGAACTGATTGCCCGAGATGGTTCGATGGGGACTGTTCCCGCACCTTAAGGGACCTTAAAGGAAGTCTTAAGGAAAGGCCAAGGGATAAACAAAAAGTAGCTCAGTGTAGATTGAGGTACAAGAAAGAGATTAAGAGAAGGAAGGCAATTTTACAGGGCGACGCATGGGCTGACTTAAGAGAGGCCGCAGAAAGGAGAGATATCACTGAGTTCTGGAGAATAATCAACAAACCCTGTTTCCAGAATAAGATTGCACCAGTGATTGGGACAAATATTCTCCCGGACCAGTGGCTCACACACTTTAAGGGACTGTACAATTATGGCACAGCACCCAGTTTAGAGGGGGGAGGGACAACTAAGCTGGGGCAGGACGTTTATTTCACTCTAAAAGAAATCGCAGTGGGAATCGAGGGTCTGACAAAAAACAAGGCCCCTGGTCCTGATGGGACACCTCCAGATTTGTTCCTGAGCAATATTGAGCTATGGGCCCCAATACTTACGAGAGTGATAAATGCTGCCATTAGGCTGGGCCTTCCCCGAACTTGGTCAACGGCCATAATCATCCCGATTTTTAAAAAGGGGAACAGGGACAGCCCACAATGCTACCGCCCAATCTCACTTATTGATGTGTCAGCCAAAATATTGGGCCGGGTAATTTTGAACCGCCTGACTGAGTGGACCGAGGAGAATAATATTATCTCGGACACGCAGTACGGCTTTAGAACAGGGAGATCCACAAGCGATCAATGTTTGAACCTGTATATGCTGGTAGCGAAATATACCAAAGCCAGCAATGAAGCCATTTATCTGGGGTTCATGGACTTGGCAGCCGCTTTTGACCATGTAAATCGGGACAAACTGTGGTCCATGATGACACAATTGGGGATTGACTTGGGATTGATTAACATCTTGAGGGAATTACACAGGGACACTTCAGCAAGAGTACGCTATAACATGGAGGGAGGGCTGACGGAATCCTTCCCATGTACTAGCGGGGTGAGGTAAGGTTGTATTTTGGCCCCCTTTTTATTCTCACTCTATATTAACAACTTAGAGAAGTACCTGACCAATTTAAAAACTGACTGTCCATGCGTAGGATCGCGTCCTATCCCAGTTCTTCTTTACGCTGATGACGCGGTCCTACTTGCACGTACCCCTAAGAGCTCATGGCAAACTTAGACTTATCAGTGAACTTGGGCAAGTCATACGTGATGCTGGCTGGTAATAAACGCTGTAATAATTTTTCTTATAAAATAGGTAGCCATACATTAGAAAGAGTTCAGGCCTTTTCGTATTTGGGCCTATTGTTCGATGGCTCCTTGCAATTTAAACCCCTGGTTGAGGAACGCTGTTGCAAGTTGATATCCTCCAACGGTGCTATCGCAGGCTATGGGCGTAGAGTGGGCCGATGGTCCCCCGAGCAAAGTATCAATCTTTATGGAGCGATTTGCTGCTCCAAGGCCATCTATGGCGCAGAAGTGTGGGGATTTGTAAACATTCAGCAGTTACAGAGGGAAGAAAATAAAATTCTACGCTCAATTCTGAAGATTCGCACCCCTGCTGTAATAGCTCACAGAGAACTAGGGAGGCCATATTTAGAAGATTTGGTCAAACTCAGACCCATTCTGGCATGGTTGAGATCCTGGCTTAATCCTGAGGCGACCTTAAGCAGACAAATTATAAATGACTGCCTGGGAAGGGATAGAAGCTTGAGTATACCATGGTTGAAATATGTACTGACCAGTCTGGAAAACCTTGGCCGCAAGGATCTCTTTTTAAATCCAACGAGATTTGTGTCACAAGATAAGTTGATTATAAAGAGATTATTCTTGGCCCAGAGATGTAAAAGCAGAGCAGAGGCTGAAGGGATTAAAAGCACCGTGAACGCCCATAGCCTGGTAAAAAATAGTGTGGGGATGGAGCCGTATTTGTGTCTCATGCATAACGCTCAGGATAGATTTTTAATGGTGCGTTTTAGGCTCAATCTTTTATCTCACTTACTTGCTGATCCACCAGGTTTTATTTCATCGATTGAGCAGAAGGGTGCCTGCGGCTGCGACAATAGGTCTCCGCAGGACACCCTTCATTTTGTACTTTTGTGTCCTTTTTACTCAATGCCTAGGCGCAGATTCCTAATAAGAATCCTAAAGCAAGCAAAATTTGCACACGCTAAAGATGCATTAATTTTTTTGCAAAAAGCAGCCGACCCCCTGACACTTTGTAGTATCATGAATTTTATCAGAGTTGCGGTACGACTAAGGGCAACTAGAGAACCAACTTGATTGTTTTTTAAAAATGAAATGTGTTGCTTAGTTTTCTTTCTACTAAATGTGTAATTGCAGTCAGGTTTCTGGATAATGATTTAATTGTATTTTTAACTGTCTGTATATGTGTGCTTTTATGATGTTTTTTAATCATCGAATAAAGAAATACTGACTGACTGACTGACTGACTGATTGAAATCTGTGCTGTGTTTATTCACACTTCAAAAGCATTCACTGTTGCTGTACCCAGCACATGTTATGCACACAGTGCAGGTAGTCCACAAGAAAGTGTTCAATATGCATTGCTGGTTTGCGTCACCCATTGACGCAAATGTTTCACTGTACAGTTCACCTCCTCCGGTGACGGATTGGTGCTGTTTGGGAACCAGGCTGAGTGCCCTCCGTGGGGTTCCTAGATACTGCACCCTGTCTGGCACTGCGCCTTCTTGCTTCAGGCAATGTAGGTGTGATGCTACTCCTACTAGAGGTCTCCTCGCTCTACCCAGAGACCATGAGTGCAGTGCCACCAGAGTTGGCCGTCTGCATTTGCTCAACTGCACTGGTGACCTGTTCCAGCCCTCTTGCAATGTCCTGGCAGCAGTGTGACATTTCCAACTGCATGGTAATGTTGCGACGTGTCAAATTGCTGGTGGTGGTGCAGACGCAGTTCACCGCCTTTGTGTAGTTATGCAGCGTTGTGCAGCCCTGTCACTGGCGTCTTGGTTTTGCTTCAGGGTGTCACAGAGGTCACGTATGGCACCTGCCATGGCCATGATGCCCTCCCTCATGTAGCGCTGATTCCTGTTGTGTGTGCTGAGCTGCCTATTAATGGAGCGCAATGATTTATGTTGCAGGCGCTGTACCTGCAGCATGCTGTTTTCAAGACCTGCAAATACTGTGTGTTCGTCATCGGTGGCAGTGCTGCTCCTGGGCCTTGACCTGCGTGTTTCCATTGCTGCCACACTCATTCGTGGGGTTTGCTGCCTCCGCATGTGTGACACACCCTGCCTTGACTCTCTTTGATCACTCTCCTCCCCTGTGGCCTCTATGTCATCCTCCAATGGAGGCAGTGGGGGCACATGTGTGTGCTTCCTGCGCATGATTGTTGTGTGCTCTGTCTCCTCACTTGAGTCCCCATCATCATGCTGGTCCTCAGGATTTGCAAGGTCATCTCCCTCTGTACTGTCATCAAGTGCCCTGGATTGTGCTGTGGATGTCAAGGGGAATACATGAGTTTGTGTCATTGTCTGCATTTTGCACTCAATAAAGTTTCTACAGTTTGTCTTGGCTAACTTCTGACACTGTCTTATTCCCTTATCGCTGAACCACATGTTGCATTTGATTTCCTATGTGTCATGGACCCACTATCATACATCTTACTACAACTCCCATGATGCATTGCTGGGTGTGCTGTAAGAAGTGGACCGGAGTGACGTGTTGTCTATTTTGCGCATTCGTGAAAGTGTGCATGGGATGGGGATCTGGGCAGATATATTTGGCATGCATCTTACCTTGGCTGCTGGATGCAGGGTCGGAGCTGTCAATGTCAGCCACACCACTGACGCTCTCAGGCAGGAGGGTGGACTCCACCAGCTCCTTGTGGGGTGTTGGCTCTGTTGATGTGGATGATCCTCCCCCGGTCTTGTTGGCCTCCTTGAGTCTGGCTGCCACCCTCTCCTTCGACCTTTGCCGCATGTCATACCATCACTTGCGCAATTCTTCGACAGTGCGATGAGTAACACCCACAGCATTGACTTTCTCTTGAATGTCCAGCCAAATCTTTCTTTTCCTTGATTTAGGGACTCTCAGTGCCTTTTTCCCAAAGAGGAGCTCATGGCTGCATACCATCTCCTCTATGAGCACCTCCTGCTCCTTGTCAGAGAATCTGTGTTTTCTCTTCCTCTTTTCACCCTCCTTGCCCTCATGTTGCTTCTGGGACTCCATTGGGGTTTTTTCTCTGCTGTGCTGACTCCTCACACTCTCCAAACAGCCTCTGACTGGTGCTCAGGCAATCAGGTGCAGCAAATCACTCCCACTTCCTGGTTGTGATGTCATCAGGCTGCACCTGTATAGCAGATTCCCGCTTTTGCGATTTCTTAATTTGCGAATTTCGCAATTAAGGAATCGCAAACCATGTTTCTGAGAATTTTTTGCAAATTTTAGGTAATCGCTAATCATTAGCGATTTTTTAAATACATCCCGAATTGCGAATCTCAAACTGCAAATCGTAAAATATCGCAATTTGAGATTCGCTAAACGGGATGTTCATACATATGCCCCACAGTGAGTTATTCGCAGGGCAAGGTCGTTGAGACCTGCGCAGTGTTGGACACAGTGAGTCTCCCCCAAACACATGTAGACATGTGACTTATGTCTTGCTCTACCTGGAAATGGACAATAGATGTGGGCAGACTACACATGGATTTCTGTGCTAGCATCCTGCTTGTATGTGAGATGTACAGGTAATGTGTCCCCCCTCACACCTGCAAGCATTTACGTGTGCTTCTCACATGCAGATGTACCCTGTGAGATGCATTCCTGTCTCTGCAAGACATATCTGTGGAGTTGGGATGAGTCAGTATAATGCTACTGTACTGAGGGATTTTGTTACATAACACTGTCACTGATGTTTTCCCACTCTTGTCTTCCATGCCTGCAGCTCAAAGTACACCAGCGTAAGGCCATGTGGAGGGCCATTGCGACAAAGGTGTGGGCCCTAGGTGTGTCAAACCGCCGGCGCACCCACTGCCACAAGAAGTGGGACGACATTTCACGGCTGGCAAAGAACGTTGCGGAGATGACACTGGTGCTGCTCCCTCGCACTGACAAGTTGGCACGGCGCAACATGACATCGTTGATGTGCCGCATCTTGGCCGTGGCACACCCTGAGATGGATGCACGATTGAAGGAGCATCAGCAGCAAAGTGGGGGTGAGTATTCTGGGAAGGGTGACTTTGGCTGTGTGTTGCTTCTTGTGTACCAAGCCTGGGCCAGCGCTGGGCTATGTGATGTTGGTAGTGTGATGCAGTGGCTTGTGAGTGGCCTCTTTGCTGGGTGCAGCTGTCATGCATATGTCCTACCTGTACTACCTAAGGGAATTCGAGTACTGGGCATTTCAATAACATTCTTGGCGGTGGGCTTCATGTCTGAGCTATTTGTGTTACTGTTTGAATGGAGCCACATGCAGGATGTTGTTCTTTGTGGTCATCACATGGCTCACTTATGCCTGGTTTTCTTGTTTACACGCACTGTTTGAGTGACAAAAGTGTGTTTGCACAATGTTATTGCACAGGTTGGCGTGCAACATGTAGATTTATGTTATGTTATTGTATTTTATAGCTCGCACAGCTACTCCTAGGAGTGTCCCGGCGCGAGCTTTGAGGTCAGCAGAGCAAAAGGGAATTAAAACAGGAGAGTTTTGAGCTGCCTCTTGAAATGATTAGAATCTTGAGTAGCACGCATAGAAAGAGGCAGCGTATTCCACAGAGTGGCTGCCCTAAAGGCAAGAGATCTACCCCCATACGTTGAAGACGTACGCATGGGATAGACGCAAGAAGCTGAGATGACGATCTCAGAAGCCTGGTAGGCAGGTAAAAAGAAAAACGCCTTCTAAGATAGAGAGGACCTCCATCATATAAAGCGCGATGTGCAAGGACCAGAGCCTTAAATTTGACACGTTTCCTGACAGGAAGCCAATGCAGCAAGCGCAGAAAATGTGCAATACAATTTCTAATAGGAATGTTCAACACCAGCCGGGCTGCCGCATTCTGAACTACCTGCAATTTTTTTAGCAAATAGTCAGGAAGACCAATATATAATCCATTGGCATAATCGAGACGAGCGAGGATCAGAGCCCGGACCACTGTTTCCTTAGCTGGTCTCGGTAACAATGGTAAGAACTTCCTAAGAGACCGAAGCAGCAACCTGTTAGCTTTTTAATCTGGGTCAAAAAAGACAACTGCTCGTCAAACCAGACCCCCAAGTTTTTAACTGGGAGACCCGTACAAGAGGGTGATGGATAGGCAGAGGGCCAGAGAGAATCCCTGAAATGAGGAGGAAATTTACCGTAAAGGAGGATTTCCGTCTTATCCTCATTACATTTCAATTGAGCGGCAGACAGCCATAGAAAAACGGCTGTCAGACACCCCTGCACTCTGGAGGTGGAAAATTCAGATTTGCCCCACGTAAACAGGAGCTGAGTGTCGTCGGCATATGCAACAACCTTGGCACCACATTCCTCTGCCAATTGAACCAAAGGAGTAATGTATATATTAAAAAGCAGGGGGCTCAACGAGGACCCCTGAGGAACTCCCGTGGTAACAGGCTGAGAAGGAGACAAGAAAGGCGGGAGCCAGACCTGTTGTGACCGCCGTGTGAGGAAAGATTCCAGCCACTTCCAGGCATGACCCGTGAAACCAATATCAGCTAGCCGAGCCAACAGCAGAGCATGAGGAACAGTGTTGAATGCAGCCGACAGATCCAACAAAATAAGGGCTGCACTCCCCCCCGAATCCAAATACTCACGAATAGCTTCTGAAACCTCAACTAAGGCAGACTCCGTACTGTAGGTGGTACTGTTTAGTCATCATCAGTGTTGCTTTGCTTGCATATGTTTGTTCTGTTGCTGCCACTGAACTGACCCTACATCTATCTCTCTCATGCAGCATCTCCTGTGGTCAAGGAGGGACAGGGGACGGACACCAGTAGTGGGGAAACAAGCACAACAGCTGCACAGGAGCCCAGTGACACAGATGTGACCAGCGTCTCGGAGGGGGACCGGAGTCTGCTGTAGGAATCACAGCCGAAGACGCAACTGATGCCAGTGGTGTTGCATCCATGTTGGCGGCCACAGGGAACGGTGACTCTGCATCATCTTCCACTACACAGCGAACAGTGCCCACCCTCCCAGCCACTTCCTCTGGTGCTGCCCGTGTTCGCACCAGTAAGAGGGGAAGAGTGTCCTTCACCCCAGGCATCGCTGCCCCTGCCCCTGTCCCCCCTGCTGCTATCAGAGCTGAGTCTGTGGACCTTTTGCGCCAGCTGTGTGTAGGCCAGACAGCTCTCCTCAATGCATTCATAGACCACGACAAAAAATTGGCACAGGTGGTTGTTTTCATGGAGGGCATACATTCAGACGTGGGTGGGCTGCACCGGACTGTCCAGTCAATGTCCTCCGCAGTGACTGCAGCCCTTCAACTGGCACAATCTCGTAGTCCAGCTCCAGTCCCTTTGTCCACCCCCATGCCAGTGGCCACGTCTGACGATAGTGACCACGCTTCACAGACCTCAAGGTCACGATACAGCACACGTAGCACACAGCAGCAGCAGCCCAAGCGGTCCAGGCCGCAGACACCATCCCCACAGAAAACCAAAGCCACCCCAGAGCACAAAGAGAAGACCCCGTCAGGCGACACCAAGGCTCAAAAAGCAAAGAAGCAGACCTCAGGATCACATGCCTCAGAGACATCCCCAGCCAAGGACTATCCTGTCCCAAAAGCGTCTCGCAAAGACAAGCAGACAGTTTCCGTGCCCACTGAGAAGGTGGTGCCTGCCAAGGCTACACATAAGAAGGGCTCCAAGGCAGATTCACCCACTACCTCGACTCCCATCCCAAGCCCAGTGAAGCAGGGAAAGGAGGGTACTGTAGGGGGAACACCTGGTAAACGGGATGGAGGGGCAGAGGCAAGGCCAGGCGAAGCGTCCCACTGGATCCAGCACGTCTCCAGAGGGAGGGCCAGCGTCTGCACCTGATGCAGCCTTGCTGTTGCGTGTGCCTGTTGTGTTCACACCACTTCCTATTGATCCAAAGTCAGGCAAACCATTTAGAATCCCCAAGAAGTGGAAAGGCACCCCTCCACATTCTCCCACCCACACTGTGTCTCACGTCAGCATGACTCCTTTTCCACGTGCCATTACACCACCTGGTCCAAGCAGCCCTCCGGCTTCCCAAGCCACTCATAGCTCTACCTCAACTCGGCCTCTCACTCCCCAGTCAAGTGCTCCAACTGTGCCCAACACACAGCCTGCTCCCAGTCCTACTGACAGCCAAGTCTGAATGTTGGTCAACCTCACACACCTGTCTCTCCCACAGTGGGGCCTGTGCTGCTCATCGTGACACCCCTGACTGTGTTGCTGACCATGGCAGGGTACAGTCACACACATTCCCTGTGCAGCTTCTCATTGACTCACTCTACACTTTGTCCTGCTCACTGGCCTTGTCGTTCACTTCTGTATTGGACTATTCCTTTTGCGGCTTCTCATGTACCTCAGCTGCACCTTGGACTGGCCACTGGCCTTGCTGTTTGCTCCCTGCCTGTGCAACTTCTCATGGACATACTCAGCACTTTGAACTGACCACTGGCCTTGTTGCTCCTTGCTGTGTTAAACTATTCCCTGTGCAGCTTCTCATGGACTCACTCTGCACTTTGTATTGGCCGCTGGCCTTGTTGCTCCTTGCTGTGTTAAACTATTCCCTGTGCAGCTTCTCATGGACTCACTCTGCACTTTGTCCTGCCCAATGGCCTTGTCATTCACTGCTGTGTTGGACTATTCCCTGTGCAGCTTCTCATGTACCTCACTTGCAATGTGTGCTGCCCACTGGCCCTGTTGTTCACTGATGTTCGAGTCTTGCCTGTGCAGCTTCTCATGTACCTCTCCTGCACTTTATCCTGGCCACTGGCCTCGTTGTTCACTGATGTTCGAGTCTTGCCTGTGCAGCTTCTCATGTGCCTCACGTGCACTGTGTGCTGCCCACTGGCCCTGTTCACTACTGATGCTTGAGCCTTCCCTGTGCAGGATCTCATGGACATACTCTGCACCTTGGACTGGCCACTGGCCTTGCTGTTTACCCCTTCCCTGTGCATGTTCTCATGGACATCCTATGCACTTTGTCGTGGCCACTGGCCTTGCTCTTGTCCAGTTTTCGTGCCTATCACTGTGATATGTGAATAAAACGAGTTACTCCTGTTGTCTGCATTGTCAGTGTCCTTGATCAATGAAACGTTATTCTGTGTGGGTATGGTTTACTGTGACACATGCCCTATATGCCAATTCAACATTGCCAATGGTTTGGGACATTTCTTTCTGGGTTTTGTAGAGGTGATATGCACTTTAGTTCTTCTTGACTCTGAGGCTTGGGGGTGCAATGATGTTGGTTAGTGTTGATCTACAGTTGCAATGCTAACTCTTTAGTCAACTTGTCTATATTGGACACATGTCATGTCTGTATGCAGTGCCAGCACAGAGTGGGATTTGATACACAGTATTGCAGGCTGGCAGGTCAGGCTAGTAATGTCTTGTTGTGTTTCGATTTAGATACCCATATATAGGTTTCCCTGAATCATGTCCTTATATAGGCACAGCTCGCATTGCCCTTATTTAGGCATAGAATCCCAGCCCTTATTTAGGCATTAGCCATGCTAACCAAATACAGGCATGGTCACCTACATCCGTCCATCCCACGTCCGAACGAGTTCTTAGAAACCAGACCCTTAAGCCGAATGGGACTTTTCCTAGCTAAGATTATTGATTTCTCCAAGAACTCATCTATTATGCATGAACTACTATTTCTTAGGGGTTCATCCATGACGTCTTCCTCTGCCCAACTTTACGTCAATGCTAGCATTCCTAAATACCTTCCAGGTATAAATATACCTTCCCTTACCATGGCAAACCATGGCATGGCACGGCGGTTACACTGCATGACTTGACTGCACGGTTCGCCACGGCAAGTTCAGAAGAGAGGAGATCCCGGCCTGACGCATTGACCAGACGCTGTCATCCCTGCTCGCAGAGAATCCAGCTCCCAGTGTTCTGACTCCTTTCGCGGGGTGTTAGAGTTTGAGACCCGGATAGAAATTCCTACCTCGCTCATTCTAAAGGTATGGAGCAGACTAGAACCTAGAGGGACTCTTGACATTCTAAACTCATACTAAACTCAGTATATACCATACTATAGAAAACAGCACCTACTTTTACCTCGCACTACACTTAGGTACACAGGGGTAGGACTATTTAGAAGCATCAGATGAGTAGTCACATTTTAGCCTGTGTTATTTATGTATGTATATATAAGTAAGTGTCATAGTTAAAAGACAATGCTATTGCAGTATTATTTCTTCTTACTGTTTACGCTGTGCGTATTATATCTTGCTTTCTGTCTAATGACCGTAACAGCTCATATCTCATACACAAGAAACAAGACTGTTCAATAAACCCTTTTATTGAAACGCCCGTCTTTCTATTTTCGGTGCAACTCTGGAGAAACTAAGCATGCACGATTGACTGAGTGAAACTGTTATCTATTGTTTCCACGATTCTGAGACGCTTTCCGATTCTAAGGGAAACAAAGTTGTCATGTTTATGCGGTTGTTAGAAACTAATCCCTTCTTGTTTATTCGAGAAGTTTCTAGTGACCTCTGAGTTAGCTGGCACACACAAGTAATTTAGTTTAATGTACTCGATAGGAGCATACTGACCGTAGTCCTATGCAAAAACTATAATGTATATTATTCCAATGCGCAAAGCCTATAAGGGAAATAGGGGCTACACTACATGGCGCCCAATGTTGGCAAGGGACTAATTTAACACTAGATACTGAAGTAACTCAGTCGTGCTTTTCTCAGAGACCCCCTACTCATAATACTCCATAAGACATCTGGAGTGGGTAGGGATAATATCCACCATAGCTAAGTAGGGCGAGAATCCTATGTATTAGCTGTTTGATTTGTTCAACGTTGAAGGATACAGTGTTCCAAAATATTGTGCATCTTATCTTTGTTTCCTTGAAACTTGTTCTGCATTTTTCAAAAAACAATGTCCCCAAACGGGGATAGTACAGAGGCTGCAGCTGATCCAGTCGCAACAGGCTTTAATACTACAGGTTTAAATGAAACCAATGAGGGTGTTATACACACCCATCCAAACTTAAGGAGAGCCATCACTTTAAAACCTATAAAACATGGCCTGACACCAAGAGGTGGTAAAGCAGTTTTTGTGATAGAGGCACATGAATCTTTTCAGATGGAGGTATTCTATTTGTGGATTACATTCCCAGAATCAAATCCAGTAGCACATGTGTTTCTCTTCTTCAAAGAAGATGATCCACCAGAGGAATACATTCCCTTCGAGGATGTTGAAATTCTACTCACATACCAGGAGCATCAGCTCTGGTTTAAAGGTGCCCTAAAACATTACAATCACATTACCAGGCTCGGTCCACTAGGTAGACCAGGAGTAACATGGCCAATTTTAGCTGGCTACACACCTCATCCTGACATCGAAGAGATGTCAGACAATGAATTACTCACTCATCTCAAAGAGTTAATAAAAATTTACAGACAGTTAGTCCAATATGTCATGCGGACTTTCACAGTCCAGCCACCATTAACCATTCCAAATCAAACCCCTCATCAGGGGAATAAACTAAAAATTACTCCACAGACTTTACACGCAGTCATGGGTAAAATGCCCACAAAACGTGAACAAATTCCATTCTGGATAGCTAAAAAAATTACTCAAATCGAAGCAGTATTTCCCAATACTAGCCCTTATGAGAAACACAGAATCCTAACAATCTGTTTACCAATGGGGATCACACCACATATGGAAGACTGCACCACTTGGGGCACAGTCTTTGCTGCCATCTATACTAAAACACATGGCGTTCCGTCTATTACGGTAATACCCGATGTCCTGAAACAAATTCAAAATGAATACGGGGCAGAGCTTGCTCTGAATTTAGGTATGAAATTACTAAAAAACATTGACCAGGTCTCAACAATAATATTATTATCTAATATTAAAGGGGAGGCAGCATCAGTGGCGATCTGTCAATGTTTAAGGGAATTTGATGTAACAGAACATCAACAAGAACTACCCAGAATAAATCCTATGAAGAATTAGGCAGAGACAGTTTGGTTGGAAAACCAGTTAAACCACAACTGTCTGGAGGTCCTGAGAAGGACTCAATTAAACACAATCCTACATCATCTAAAAAGAAGTGGGAAAATAGCAAACAACATTCAAAAGAGAAACGTTCTCAATCCCGAGGTAGGTCTCCTCAAACGGAGCCCTCTGATAGGAGGTATAACCTCAGGAATAGGGATAATTTGAAAAAACCTGACAGGTATCAAGATACTGATACACGTTCCTCTCGTACCTTTCAGACATCTTCACAGACATCCGAAAGAAGAGGACGGTCAGATCACAAAGAAGAACGCGTGAAGTCTAGAGACGATCAACACGTTCAGAAAAACAAACCAAAACCTCAATTTACTAAGAAAAAGGTAGCAGGTCTGAAGATCAGACATGCCGAAAATCCTGAGGACACAACTCAAGAACGGAGAATGGGCTCAGACAATGCTGGACAGTGCAGCAGAAGTAACAATAGCTCGCCAGAACCTGAAGGAACTTCTGGAGACAATGGACTTGAATGAGTATATAACAGTTGAAACTGTTGTGTGAGATATTATTGGCTGTCAATGCTTCAAGCAAAGGCAATGGTGCAGAGTTACCTACAAAATTTCCACTCAAATACTCGTATATAATTGATGTGAACAATATTCCATTTGCTCAAATCCCTGGAGTGGGGGATAGGGTAATTCCAAACATGGAACGTAGATTAGGACTAATCCTAGCAGCACATGAAGGGATAGCCTCTGCCCATGCAGGTGTTTCTGCCACAGTATCGTTATTAAAACAGAGATTGGTGGCCCGGCATTAGGAAACAGGCTAAAAACTATGTTCCGGAATGTGAAATATGCCAACAGATGAAAGTCTCTACAGTAAAACGTCCTGCGCAGACCCCCCTGTTAATTTCAGATAAACCATTAGCTTGTGTTTACCTGGATCACTGTGGTCCCTTGCAAAGGGATGGTAACTATAAATATATCATGGTCGCAGTGAATTCGCGTTCAAGGTTCTTATGAATGTGGCCTCAGCGCTCGGCTGACGCTTGAACGGTTATAAAAGATTTGCGAGTCTTTATCGGCACATACGCAATTGGCACACTACACTCTGACCAGGGCCATGCGTTTAGCTCTCGGGCTTACAAAGAAGCCATGGCCAGTTTGGGCGTTGCATTGCGGTACTCCTCTCCATTCCATCCTGAGGGAAATTCTGTTGTGGAAAGGAAAAACCGGGACATAAAGCGGTCTATAACAGCTAGGGTATTAGGTTCGGGTGATGGGTGGGCCAAACATCTTTATGGGGTCCAACGCTCATTAAACAATTTGTCAAGAAGTTCTCTAGAGGGGCTCACTCCATATGAGGTCCTATTTGGGACAAGAATGTGGGTTTCAGATCTTGAATGTAAAAGCACAGTGGTGGAAAATAAACCATTTGATATCAAAGATCGTTTGGCTGTTTTATAGGACTTAAATGAACTAAGATAGAAACAAAGCAACGTGTTCCTGAACCCAACCCCCACTGGGGAAAATCCAGCCGTCCCAGCAAGGCCTGTCTGGATCCCAAAGCTTGGGGATCTAGTCAGAGAGAAGATTGTGGACAAGAAGGAATTTGGGCCTTCTTACAGACAACCGGTACCTGTCCTGCCCATCCACGGAACAAGAACAGTACTTCTGCCGCCCCTTGCTGGTAAAAGGGGAAAAGATTTGTGTCAATCGACCTCATCAAACCACAGTATGTGGCCAATACTAAGCAGTAGGCCTTGTGGACTCCAACCAAGTAGCAGACGTACTCCTCTAGCTACTATCCAAGAGGTTCAAACTGAAAGACTCCTCACCATCGAGAATTCAGCAGTAAAAAATGAAGGACTAAGCAACAATGCTATGGAACTCATTCCTCTTGAAACCCAAATAACAGTTCATCCTGATACACCTGTTTACATCAACGTACCACGTGATCAACTGGTGCCAGCGATTTCAACGAATCCTGATGCAATTTCAACCATTGACAGAACTGCCTCTGGCTATTTCATTAACTTTGATACATTTTCTGAGGATCCAAGCGAACCGGAAACAACGCCAGCCAAAAGAGCTTTCAAAGAACGATCACAATACTTTTTTCATCTCCTGAAAAAGACTTATCTGGTTTCACCATGGATTGAACTATGGATTATTTCTGGAATACTTTTCTTTCTGCTTTGGCTAGCTTTAGTAATGACTCTGAGCTTGCTGCTAAATGGAAGATCTATTCACTTGGACACAGAAAGTAAAAATGTAAACTTTCTTTTGAAAACACTTAAATCATCCCATCGTGAAGCAAGAGACTTGTCAGCAGTGAACATCACAGCCGTTCCTATACAAGATGGTATAGTTTGGGACAAAACGGAATATTATATATTCGGCCCGTCGGAACTCTTGAAGATTCCACACTTATTAAAAATTTCACGAAGTGACTTTATTACCTCCAGTACCTATTCTGATGATTGGGACTTTGAGACTGTTAATAACATAATGTCTGATCTAGAAAGGTCTGCTGCATTCTCTAACCATGAATACTTAGAAGGTTCAACAGACTATGAACAGCTTTTTTGTTACAACCACTATGGTCATCATTTCTTGCATAGATCTGCAACACCTAGAAATGTATTTATGTATAACCAATGGGAACATTGTCCTACACCACCAAGGGGTAGCTCAAAAACTTTTGCAATGAAGTTTCCATATATTTCAGGGTACAATACATCCAATCCAGAAACATTTTACTTTAAAAATGTGAACAAAACAGGAACGAAAAATATGTTAACTAATACAAAACAGATTTATTCTTCAGCCTTTATTGCCCAACTGTCTAGACAGGGTTTTGAGTTTTGTAAAAACACAATTGACACAAAATCTGTCTGGGGTACACAAGATTGGCAAGTGCAGGGGATAGAAGCTCTGTTTAGAGCCTTCATCATCCCACAGCAGATAATGACACTGTCCAACAAACGTCTTGCCTTGGGTTAGCCAAGATCAAAGACATGAACACACCTTCTGTACCAACTCCAGCTAGTAATTGCACTGAATAGGGGGGGGTGACAGTAGACACACTTTTACAAAACAGCAGATCAGATTCCGAATGGAAAAAATGGTTGCTCTGGCCCACAGACACAAACATTTGTCAAGAAAGATTCCTGAACAAAATACAGGGTTTTACTATCAATCGGCCAGACCCACGCTATGTGCAAAGACAGCATCCAATGGTAGTAACAACATACAGTGAAGGAAAATTATGCCTTGATTGGCTACAGACATCTACACTAGAGGATGTGAGACAACACTTATCTCTACTTAAAGAAGATGCAAACCTTAGGGATTTCTTGCTAGGTCCAAGAAAACCGCATCCAAAACGTTTCATATATGCCGGCATCTATGCTGCTTATAATGAAATATGGAAGGTTACCCAACAGACGCCGCAGAAAGAATACGAGAAATTGATCATATTAATTTAGAGAAATCTCTCGCTGTGGTAAACAATGGGTTAACGACTCCATCCAGGATATATTCATTGGGCAACATTGTATCCTCTGCTATAGACATTGTGGAACAAGGTTTGGTCCTGCTGCGACAAGGCCAGTCTCAATATGTTCTATTATGTTATTAGGCTGGACGCTACAAAACTTGCGTGCAGGCTATGTGCCTTGGCGTTTCATCAACACGTCTTCTGAATACAATCTCACTGATAAACAGATCGAACTGGCACAAAGGGGAGCAAAGTATACAGTGCTGAGCATTGAAAAACTGGAAAAATTGCCATTAATGGAAGCAGAAAAACCAGCTACAGAATGGATCATTCATGGCAAAATAACTCTGCCTATTACAACTTTCCATTTTCAGTATTGCCTCAAAAATATGCCAGCAGGCAAATATGAAAGGTTGGGTAAAGAATACATCAGGACATCCTGGGATTTACCTTACACACACAGATGTTGGAGTGGGGGCGTGAAGTGTTTCTTCGGGGTACACACTGTGAAAATACACTGAGCGGTTCACTCATATGTCGGGATATTAGTTTACACAGGGCTTGTAGCGGTTCCACTAGAAATGTACCCTGCCACCTGCAAGGTTCACCGGCCGCTGTGATTAATCCAACATTTTGGACAACTTTCAAATGGGAGTTACCTCATGTTGAATGATCAGAGTTGTTGTGGCATGTTGCCAGGTATCCTATATCTAGTAACGGTTAGTTCCAGGGTCACTTGCTGTATGCAAGTCTTGTTCCCCCAAATAGACACAGTCACAGAGTTGCCTTTACGGCCTTCACTGAATTCTATACGAATTGATACTTTAAGCAGAATAAAAGTCATTCTTTTACAACAAACCGTGCCTTTGACCTCCGCCAAAGAAACCTATGATCTACAAATTGCAAAGACTTCGGCTGAGATACAGGCTCTGTTAAGGACAAACTGCCCTACACATTTCACAGAAATGTTGGGACGTATCTTAAACATGTCTGATACGAGCGGTTTTGTGCATGTATTTAAGACCATATGTTCAGGACTGTTTACACCTTTTCAAGCAGTCCTCGGAATCATTCCAAAGTTCATGCACTCGGTGTTTGGTGATCTGCCGCTAATTTTGGCACTCGCTGCAGGAATCCTGTTTTTATTCCTACTGCTACGCTATGGCAAGCCAATCCACCAGCGTCACTCCATGCGACTTGGAGAAAGCTCTCCTGGAGAGGAAGTGTTGTGAGCGCATAGTTCAGCGATTGGGTTTACCTCGTCTACGAGAACTAAATACCACATGGTTTCTGTCGTTCAGACCAATCTGGCAAGATTGCATCTTACCTGTTCTACACTGCCTGCTTTGCGGAGAAGAATGCGTGCTAGACATCTGTCTAACACTCCCATCAGTCATGCCAACGGATATCTATACTCTGCTGGACCCGATAAAGGCCCATGCTCTGTGTTGTCCCCAGAGGCTACTGATCCTGCTGACGACATTCCTTGAGATCTCACAGACGCAACATGCTACTGCTGAGGTACGAGATGGATCAACAGGCACACAGGTAACATCGGTAACAAACACTGCTACTGACGATGCGCCACATCTATGTGCAGTTAGTCTTCTAAACGAGGTAATCGACCTATCACCGACTACGGTAGATGATTTTTTGTCTACGGAAATAGAGGATTTCATGTTTTCACCAGCATCTTACACTGACTTTTGATTTGGCTCACAGTGTACTGGAAAATCTATGAATTTGGCCTTCATTTTTTCAAAACAAAAGACCAAGGGGTCCATTAGGATGTCAAG
This sequence comes from Triturus cristatus, assembly GCF_964204655.1. Lineage (NCBI taxonomy): Eukaryota > Metazoa > Chordata > Amphibia > Caudata > Salamandridae > Triturus > Triturus cristatus. The sequence goes on from NC_140579.1 coordinate 1,195,590,463, forward strand.
CGGTGCTGTTGGTGCGGAAAAATGCTCACGTCCGCCATATTAGTATGGCCAAACATAGCCCATTTCCCTACCGCCGAGGTGCGACGCACACTGCCATCAAAGTGCGCCCGCAACCCCGGCGGTGGGAGCCAATGGAGACTCTCCGCCGTGCAGAATGACATCCGCCCTGCTCCACAAATTAGAATGCCCCAAACAAGTAGACGCACCGCAGTGGAGATACCGCCCAACCAGAGATGTCGGAAGCTCAACAGTGGAACGTGAAACCAGAGTCCCGGTCCACACCACCTGGTCACGACCGCCATGGATCCAGCTCTACACGTCTTTCCGGTGCTGTACCTGCTACATCACCAGAAACTAATGGACCGCCGCGGACGCCGCCGCATGTACGCAATCACACAACACACAACACATGGGCAGACACAGGGTCCAAATCCACATCCGACACCCTGGCGGGGACAGGGACACATCCACAAGGGCACCCACACATCACCCACCTACCAACAAGTCACCCCTCTGCATCCTAGACACACAGCTACCGCCACCATGCACCAATGTCCCGGTCACGTCACCGCAGCGGTTAACACAAGGGAATACATGCGCACAATGCAGAAGGCAGGGCCAGCGCCAGGAATGGGCAGGGCACAAAGACCACAGGGCCACACCCCCTCCCACCACACACAAGCACACCCCATGAAGGCACATGCCATGTGCCCCTCCTGTGCACCCCATGCACAACAACAAGCCAGGTGAATACACACCCTGCACCACACAACAAACAATCATGGAGACAGACACTGCAGGAATGGCTGCACAGGAACACATAACACACAGCACAGTAGCACAGGGCCAGGCAAACACACACACCACCACAACACCACACTCAGGGAAACAAAAATGAGGACAAGCACCAAATGAACACATACAAGGAACTAACATCCAAATGGACACACAGCCTGCATAGTCACACATACATACCACAGACTGACACACAGACACATACACACCCCACATGCCAACAGCAATGGAGCACAACAAATAGGGAAACCAAAGTGGGCTGCACACAAATGGAAGGCCATGGAGACACACAACAAGCATGTGTACATCACATGCAAGACAAGGAACAGAACAACACCCTCAGACCATCAAAGCACACATGGCTGGTACAGTAAGTGAGGTCAAATCACAGACATCATAGTGCAACAACACAGGGAGACAGCAAGGCAAACCATGTATAGGCACAAGGTTGAAAGGAAGGCCCTGAAGTCAAACTGTGAACAGCCACACATCTATACAACTACTTCACAGGAGTACACCAGCAGCACCACACACAGGGCCCATTGACACACTCCATGACTGACAAACACCAGTAGGAATCTACACATAAATCCCCCCCCCCACTCACACCAGCAGCAAACAACACCAGTGTCAAACACACTGAAGGCTGGCAATACTTGACAGCCAATACTCACACAATCACACACTCTGTGGGTAGCCACAATCATCACACACACACACAGGGATGCCGGGACAAATGCCTGCACAAAAACAACAGACAAACACATAACCCAACAGAAACACACACAGAACCACAACAAGAACAGACATGCCCTGTGCAGCTAAACGGTGGAAAGGCAATGGGAGCACAGACACAACAGGAGTGCACAACCTCATCACTCAGGAAAAATGCACAGACAACATACCACAACACACACAAGAAGTGCACCATCACAGAACAACACAGCCACATCAAACAAACAACAGATGCACAGGCACAAAAATCACATAGCAAACACAGCTGGACATCAGGGGATGCACACCAGGCAATGACAAGGCAACATACACACACAGCACTGCATGCACAACAAGCAGTGTGGGCACACCAAGCATACCAGCCACACACAGACATCAGTGACAGAACAGCAACCCACACAACACCATACAGCACAGCACACCCAGGAAGTGAAGCAATAACACAGCCAGCACACATACATCCAACACCAACAGATGCACAAGTCTGGGACACAAAGGTGGAAACAACTTGACCAGAGGACTGGGCAACACACGCAGTTGAACTGCATAGGAGCAACCATGACTGACAAACAGCACCAGAACATCACATACAACCCATTGGTGAAATGCCCTGAGTGACACATTGACCCAGGCCAAAGAACTGCACCACAAAGCACAGTGTCACAAATGAAGTGATGAGGAGGCACACACACATGTAAACCAAGGGGACAACTGACACCAAAGAGAAGTGTACTGCATGTCAGTAGGGGACATGGCAGGAGTGTACCATACACAACGAGAGGGAGTGAAGACCCACAATGGGTAGGCATCTGAAGCACAGATAGAGGATGGCATGACAACACACACAACATGCCACACTGGAGGCAAGAAGGCACCATGTGACAGCAATGCATGAGAAAGCACAATCACAATGGCAGTGTGGAACAGCAGGTCTGCACAGTCTCCACAAATAGCAACAAGACACATGGATGTGCAACAAAACACAACACTGACTTGCCAGTCACACACTCTGCATACTCACAGGTGACAAAAACAACAAGTAGGAGTAAGCCAGAACTGCAAGGACACACCAACACACTGCACAGTGCACAACATACAACTCACACATGTGCACACAACCACATCCACAGGGCTGAACAATCAAAACAACAGGCATACAACTCCTGGGTGACACGTGTGTAGTTGACAATGCAGGGGCATGCACACATCAACACTCCCGACAAACTCACCCCCTTCACACTGCACTCTACCTGACCGTCCAAGAGCACAAATGGAAAGTAAGCCATGGGACTAGGATGACTGGCCATCACAAGATGACCACACACATACACCACTGGGCACACATAAAGGAAGAACACACATACATGATGACCCTGGCCAGCCTGTCTGCAATACTGTGTGCAGAAACCCACTCTGTGCTGGCAGTGCCCCCCAACCTGACATGTGTACAATATGGCCAACATGAACAAATTAAGTAAATGACAACTGCTATCTATTGTAAATTGACACCATTGCCCCACAAGTATCTGGGTCAGGAAGAATTGAAGACCCTGTCACCCCTGAAAAAAGAGAGTAAGTGAGCTCAAACATTGACTGTTAGAATCCGGGGTCTCTGGTTGGCGCAGGTATGCACTTGCGACAAGCAGGGACCCTTTCCTCTAAGTCAGGGCAAAGGATTACTCGTGAAAAATAACCCCTGCTCACCCTCTAGGTAACGTGGCGCGAGCAGTCAGGCTAGATTCCAGAGGTCATGAGGCTAAGCATTTAGGGTGTCCCACAACAACCACCAACCCACCACACAGAGACACAAGACTGCATTTTATCAAAATAAAGCTCTTTATATCAAGACTCTTCAAGCAGGCTTCAAATATAGTAGTTATCTTTTAAATAGGGTTCCAGTTACTTGTATTGCAGAGTTCAGGATGCCACAGTTCTTAAAATAGCAAAGTTTGGTGCAATTTCTGCTTCTTTGGGGTCCATGCGCACCGTAGCGCTGAATGTACGCCTCGTACCGGCGTCGGTACGCTTCGTACACCACAAGTGCGATTCCTCCTTCGCCTCACGCTTCCCGCGTGAGCAAGCGTATGGATATTTAAACCGTACGGGCCGTACAGTCGTCAGTACGCGCCGTACGGGCTGGGTACGAGTCTCGCTAAGCCTCACGCTTCCCGCGTGAACAGCGTACCGGGACGGTGGCGTACAGCACAGCACGGACCGTGCCGAGGAGGGTACACGCCGTACAGGGGCGTTTGGAGCGCACAGTACCTTATTCTTTGAGGGAGAGTTTGCGGCGGCCTCGGCAGTCACAGGGGGGGCATCCCACGTCGCGTTGTAGTCTTCACTCGCAGAGGACCACGGTGCTTGGGGGGGCGCCTCAGGACTTCCACAGCTCGCCTCGAGGGGGGAGGAAGGAGGGGCGGCTCGGGGGTGAATTCAGCGCGCAGCGCTGCAACGTCGTCCAGCGATGGCAAACCGGTGGGCGTCAGTCCTTGCGATGGGCTCTACGGCTCGGGGACCACAGAGCCTCTCGGTGCTCAGAGGAGACAAAGCCTGTCTTACGGTGCGAGCTCCGGCTCGAGGGAGCAGCACTGCACTTTGATCAGGCCAGTCAGGGCATACCGTCACGGTGCTCACAGCAGCACAGTCGGGCAGAGGTCGCGGTGCTCGGCAGGATGGGGCGCACAGGTTCTCTGGACTCAGGAGGGAAATTCGCCAGCAGCAGCTTCCTTTTCCTCTTGGGGGGGGGTAGCACCCACTGTTCCTGGGGCGCAGTTCAGGGGGCAAGTTCACCAGCAAGCCCTTGGAGATTGTTCACAAAGCACAAGTTGATTCAAACAGTCTTTCTTAGTCTTTTCCTCTCCTTCTTGCAGCAAGGCACCCACCACAGGCCAGTCTCTCAGGCTTAGAGACAGTACTCCTCCATGCAGCTTTCCCAGGTCCTTCTCTTTGGGCAGAGGTTCTTCTTGGCGTAAACAGGATCTGATTTCTTAGGAGCAGGGCTCCTTCTTTTGTACACAGTTTCTTTTGTTCTGTGTCGCCAGGGGGCCTGTGCCTGGCTCAGTCCGGTTTTGGAGCACTTTGTTGTGGTGACTCTGCTCTTTCCTTTCAGTGCACAGGGCAGAGACATCAGCCGCTCCACAGGGGGCGGAGCCAGCATTGTAGTGGCAGAGCTCAGGTCTATTCAGAGTCAAGGTGTACTCCTCCCACCCATCCTGGTGTAATCTCTCTACCCACCAACTGGCAGCCAGCCTGTCTCCTGGAATTCCCCAGCCCTGCCCCTCACTAAAACTAGGCAGCACACACACACAAAGCAGAGGCGGACTGAAATGGCTAAGCAAGTAAATACTAACTTTCTAAAAGTAGTATTTACAAACACAGGATATTAAAATAAACTTTACTAAAAGAAGTATTTTATTATTCTGAGTTCAGGCATACTAAACTTGACTTTCTACCATGCTCTCTGAGTCCGCTGGGATTATAGCGTGTAATAATTCCAGCAGCCCATTCTGGCCTATGGAGATCAGGTAGCCTTCAATAGTGAAAAACGAAAATGGCTGTAATTCACTATTAGGACATGCCACACACATCAGGGCATGTCCTACCTTATGCCTACAATGCACCCTGCCCTTGGGCCTACCATAGGGGTGACTAATATGCAGTTAAGGGAAGGTTTAGGGACTGGCAAGTAGGTGCACTTGCGCAGTCAGCATGACAGTACCAGACTGCACGCAGGTTCTGCAATGGCAGACCTTAGACACATTTTACTAGGCCGCTTCTGTGGGTGGCACAACCAGTGCTGCAAGCCCACCAGCAGCATTTGTATTTACAAGCCCTGGCACTCCTGGTGCACTTTACTAGGGGCTGATAGTAAACCAAATAAGCCAAACATGGACACCAATCAATGTATACACTGTTCATAGGGAGCACTGTGGCACTGATCAGCAGTGGCACAGTGCCCTGAGCAGCTAACACCAACAAAACACATGAGGCACATCAGCAAAAAGTGAAAGGGGAAACTCAGGCCAAGGTGCCAGGTCTAACACGTGTCCCCTCCAGCTGAAATGTGGGGGGAAGTACCCTACCCCAGGGAGTTCTTCTTCACTAAGGCGGAAAAACCTGGACAGACCGTCAGCATTGGCGTGATCTGTGCCAGGGCGATGCTCCACCGTAAAGTCCATACCCTGTAGGGAGATGGACCACCTCAACAGTTTTGGGTTCTCACCCCTCATTTGCATCAACCATCTGAGGGGCCTGTGGTCGGTCGGAACCCGGAAGTGAGACCCAAACAAGTAGGGTCTTAGCTTCTTCAGCGCCCAGACCACAGCAAATGCTTCTCGCTCGATTGCACTCCACCTTTGTTCCCGTGGAAGTAACCTCCTACTAATGAAGGCTACAAGTTGGTCCCAGCCCTCCTCAGTCATCTGTGAGAGAACAGCCCCTACACCATGCTCTGATGCGTCTGTCTGCACTAGGAATTCTTTGGAGAAGTCAGGAGCCAAGAGCACGGGCGCCGTGCACATGGCAGTCTTCAGGGTGTCAAAAGCCTTCTTACAGGTGTCAGTCCAGATCACTTTCCTGGGCTGCTTCTGTCAAGGGAGCAACAATGCTGCCATACCCCTTGACAAACCTCCTGTAGTACCCTGTGAGTCTTAAAAAGGCCCTCACCTCTGTCTGGGTCTTTGGGGGCTCCCAAGCCAGGATGGTTTCAATCTTGGGTTGGAGGGGCACCACCTGGCCGCTCCCCACTTGGTGTCCCAAGTACACCACGGAACCCCGCCCGATCTGACGCTTGCCTTGATCGTGAGGCCTGCCTTGCACAGTGCCATCAACACTTCCCAGAGGTGGTGCAGGTGTTCTTTCCATGTGCCACTGAACACTGCGATGTCATCCAGGTAGGCGGCGCTGAACTCGGTCAGCCCAGCCAACACCTGGTTGACCAACCTCTGGAAGGTGGCAGGGGCATTCTTCATCCCAAATGGCATAACCCGGAACTGGAAATGCCCATCTGGTGTGGAAAATGCTGACTTCTGTTTGGCCCCATCAGTTAAGGCGATCTGCCAGTACCCCGACGTTAAATCAAACGTGCTGAGGTACCGGGCAGCCCCTAACCGATCGATGAGCTCATCGGCTCTGGGGATGGGGTGCGCGTCAGTCTTCGTGACTGAATTGAGTCCTCTGTAGTCCACACAGAACCGGAGTTCGGGTGTGGCACCCGGCGCTGCAGCCTTTGGGACCAAGACCACTGGGCTGGCCCAAGGACTGCTGGAGGACTCAACCACCCCTAGAGCAAGCATCTTTGAGACCTCCTCTTTGATGCAGGCTCTGACCCTGTCATTCACTCTGTAAGCTTTGTGCTTCACAGGCAAGCTGTCTCCTGTGTCCACGTCATGGACGCACCAATCTGTGACACCAGGAACCAGGGAGAACAGGTCAGGAAACTGCCCCAGCAGCTGGCGGCAGTCATCCTGTTGCTCAGGGGTCAGGGTGGGTGATAGGTTAACTCAGACTCCTCCTCTGCCCCATCATCTGTGGCCAAGAGCATGCCCACTTCGGACCTCTCCAAGTGGGGCTTTAGTCGGTTGACATGTAGGACCCTCAAGGGGTTCCTGGGAGACTGCAAGTTCACCAAATAGGTGACAGAACTCTTGCGCTCCACAATCTCAAAGGGTCCGGTCCACTTGTCTTGGAGTGCACAAGGCTCCACAGGGGCCAGGACCCATACCTTTTGCCCAGGTTGCAGCTCAACCAGAGAGGCGTTCTGGTCGTACCACCGCTTCATTTCTTTCTGGCTGGCTTCCAGATTTGCCTCAGCAAGTTGCCTGAGCGCCTAGTCTGGTTCCGGAAGGCCAGCATGTAACTATATACATTCTGGGGAGGTTTCCTGGGAGATTGCTCCCAGCCTTCCTTTACCAGACTAAGAGGTCCTCGTACTGGGTGGCCATACAGAAGCTCAAAGGGACTGAACCCTAGAGACTTCTGTGGCACCTCACGGTACGCAAAGAGAAGGCATGGTAAGAGGACGTCCCACTTACGCCTCATGGGTTCCTCAAGACCCATAATCATGCCCTTTAGGGTTCGGTTGAATCTCTCAACCAACCCGTTTCCTTGGGGATGGTAAGGGGTGGTGAACTTGTAGGTTACACCACACTCTTGCCAAAGGGATTTAATATATTTCGATATGAAATTGGTGCCCCTGACAGACACCACCTCTAGAGGGAATCCTACTCGTGAGAAAATTCCCATCAGTGCCCGTCCCACCACGGGGGCTGTCACTGTCCTCAGAGGGATGGCTTCAGGGTACCGGGTGGCATGGTCCACCAAGACCAGGATACACCTGTTGCCCATGGCTGTCTTGGGGTCCAGTGGCCCCACAATGTCAATCCCCACTCGCTGGAATGGGGTACTGACCACAGGGAAAGGTTGGAGTGGAGCCTTTTGCTTCCTTCCACTCTTACCACTTGCCTGGCAAGTCTGGCAGGTCCTACAATGAGCATCTGAGCTCTTGTGCATTTGAGGCCAATAAAAGTGGGTGACAAGCCTCTCATAGGTCTTGTCCTGCCCCAAATGCCCTGCTAATGGCACATCGTGAGCCAGCCCCAGTAGGAAGGCTCTGAACTTCTGGGGTACCACCAGCGCACGGGCTGACCCAGGTTCAGCAACCTTAGGCTCTGAGTACAGGAGGTCATTCTCCCAGTAGATGAAATGTGTACCGGACTGATCACCATTGACCTGGGCTGTAGCCTGCTGCCGCATACCCACGAGAGAGGGGCATTCTTTCTGCTCCCTGCAGAATTCCTCCCTGGAGGGGCCTCCTTCTTGCTGCCAATGGGTCAGCTCAGGCAGGTCCCCCAGTTCGGCTATCTGTTCCCCGGTAGGCTCCAGGGCATCCCCCTCAAGGTCTGCTTCCTCCTGGGCCGTGGGAACTTTAGGGGCCGGTTTCCCACGCCTCCTGCGCCCTCTCCCTAAGGCCGGTTCCTGGGCCTCTCCCTCAGGCTCCAACATCTCTTGAACACCCCTACTGGCTGCCATTGACCGGGTGGTCATGCACGCCCAGTCAGGTAAACCCACCATCCGCAGGTGAGCTGTCTTCTCCACCTTTTCCCAAGGGGAGCTCTCCAAATCATTTCCTAGGAGACAGTCTACAGGCATGGCAGTTCTCACAGCGACTTGCAGAGTATCAGAGACCCCCCCCCACTCAAAGAACTTGAGCCATTGGAAAACGACTCTCTGTGTTGTCAGCATTGACAACCCGACAATAGGCATGGGGTACAACCTGCTCTTGAGATACCAGGTGCTGCCGCACTGCAGTCACACTGGCGCCTGTGTCGCGAAGAGCCTCTACCTTCTTCCCATTGACGATCACCACTTGCCCATATTTCTTAGTGTTGGAGGGCAAGTAGGTTTCAGGGACCAGTTCACTGTCTCCCAAAGAGACTAGGGTCAGCTGGCCGGGTTCCCACCCACCTTGGACTTCTACCTCCTCCCCAAAGGCTACTGTAGCCATCTGCTTGGGTAGAGCAAAAGGGGGTGCTGGTTTTACATACTGGAGACACTTGGGATCACTGGCAAAGTGACCCAGCTCACCACATTTATAACACTGTGGGGCCCCTTGGGAACAGGTTTAACTGTCTGGGCCCCTGTCTGCTTCGGGGGTGGGGGAGGCTGAGAACCTTCATGCTGGTTCCCTTGGGTATTACTTTGGGGGCCTTTTGGGAACCCTTTCTGTTTTCCCCTGTCCCCCCCACTCTTCTGCTGGGGACCCTGCCCACCCTTGGCGGAGTCTCCCACTTGACCCTTGTGGACCCTGGTGCTGACCCAGCGGTCCGCCTCTTCAGGAAGCTTCCTAGGGTTAGTCAGCTTGCTATCGATCAGGTGTTGGCGTAGCTCAGGAAAACAATTAAGGGACAAGTGCTCCCATGCAATTAAATCAAAGAGACCTTGGTAATCATTCACTTTGCTACCCTTCACCCAGCCATCCAGTGCTCTGCAGAAAAATGTTACATACTCCACATACGTACTCCCAACAATCTTGGTACACCCCCTGAACCTCTGTCTATATAATTCAGGAGTTAGCCCATATCTGGTCATTAAAGCTTCCTTCATGTGGGGGTAAGAGTTACACATGTCAGAGGGCAAATCTAAGAGTGTGTCCCGCCCCTCACTGAGGACCCGCCCCCACAACCCCGCTCCCCAATCTCTCTCAGGGACCCGGTGGGAAGACATGGCTACCACATAGGCCTTGAACCATTGCCCTATGTCATCATTCTTAAAATACTCTTTAACTACATCTTTTGGCATGTACACCCTTGACTCTACCTGCACCGGCGTTGCGCTGCCACCAGAGGGAGGGTTTTCCAAACTTTTGGCTTTCAGCTCCAGCTCCCTCATTTTCATTTCGTGCTCCATCTGAATTTTTCTTTCTTCCAGAGCCATTTTCTTGCTTTGTAGCTCCACTTGGCCATTTAATTTCAGCTCTGCCAATTTTATCTCATGATCCCTGGTGGCCTGTCTGTCTGCCAGCTCCTCTGGCAACAGGCCTCTGCCAAAACTATGGACGCTCTCCGCTGGTTCCACTGGCACAATCTCCTCAGTTGCACCCCTTGATTCCATCCAGGCTTTCAGCGCCTTGTAGAGATCTGTTTTGTTCCTGCATCCTGCATGTGGAACCTTGAACTTCTTGCAGAAGTATTTGAGTTCAACTTTTGTGTAGCTGTCCAGTTTTGATTCATCCCATTCAACCTCTGAAGCCTCAGAGGCTTCAGATGCTGTTTTCTCTATGCTGTTTGGGCCCGGCATGTCTCCAAACACAAGGGATCTTCTTTCTTGGCAAGCAAAAATTAAAAGTCTGTGGCTCAAGCTACTGGACTGTCCTCACTGTGCAATGGCTAGTAATCACTGTGCAGACACCACAAATGCAAATCCGTAGATCCTCACCGCTGCCACCAATGTTAGAATCCGGGGTCTCTGGTTGGCGCAGGTATGCACTTGCGACAATCAGGGACCCTTGCTACAGTGGGTGAGAGAGGGGCGGGGAGGGGAAGTTCAACTATATAGTAGTCTATGTACACAATTTGCAAGCTCTGTGCAGGCGAGTGTTGGGCGAGTTTTTGGTGGCAGGATCGAATTGATACAGGCATGGTATTTGCAGGTACAAAACCCTCATGGCACAGGAGGATAGCCGATTGATTAAGATTCTGTTTAGAGGGCTGGGGGATCCGAGGAAGAGGAGGCGTGTGCTGGCGTACCTAGACAGGCAGCAGGTACAAATAGCAATGCTGCAGGAAACGCACCTAGCCCCGAACTCGGTCTCCGCCTTTGCGAGTCGCTGGGCGAGCCACCGCCAGTTCTCGTCCTACTCCTCCTATGCTCGTGGGACGGCAATACTTGTTAAGAAACATACACAATTTGAGCAGATGGAAGTTCTCACAGACACGCAGGGTAGATATGTGGTTATATGGGGCAGGTTGGGAACAGATTCCTTGACCATAGCAAATTGTTACGGGCCGAACACTGATAGTCCTGAGTTCTTCACGAACCTCTGGAGTAAAATATTAACTATAGGATCCACCCATATCATATGGGGGGGGGACTTTAATGTTGCGCTACATCCGCATCAGGATCGATCTAATGCAGCAATGCACCATGACACTAGGGCCAGGGCGGCACTACACGGGATTCTGGAGGAAGGTGGCCTGGTGGACAGCTGGCGGCATCTACATCCGCAGGGCAGGGAGGGCACCCATTGTACCTCTTATAGCGGGACGTGGGCGAGAATAGACTATTGCCTCTTGTCAAGGGGACTTGGACCCAGCGTCAAGCAAGTAGTGCACCTGGCCAGAACGTACTCAGATCATTGCCCGGTTGGGGTCTCCCTCATACCTCCGGGATATCTGTGTCCCAGACCTCGGTGGAGATTGCAACCCACAATGTTACTGGACGCGGTGTTCTCCACGGAACTGCTGGAAGAGATTCAGGATTTCTTTGTCAGGAATAAAGGGTCGGTAGATAGTGTTGAGATGATCTGGGAGGCCTTCAAGGTGACGATTAGAGGGACTTGCATGTCAAAGGGTTTTGGGGTGTTACGTGACATACAGCGCACTCTCCGGCGCCTAGAGAGGGAATTGAAAGACCTGGAGGACTCTATGGTGCAGGGAGAGAGGGACCAGGCACATGGTGCATTTCGGGCTAAATTGACAGAATATGAAGCGGAAGCCCAGCGGGAATTGAATTTCCGCGGACGATACTGGAAGGCCAGTCAATATGGAGAAGGGGAGCGCCCGGGGAAAGCGTTAGCAGAGATTACGAGACATTCTCGTTTCAACAATTATGTATTAGAGGTAAAGAATCAGGAAGGAATTGCCCAGAGAGACACGTTAAATATACTGGAGACATTCACTTCACACTATAGTGCCCTGTATACATCTCAGAGGCGGGGGGAGCTTGAACTAGAAGACTACTTAGGAGACATAGCGATAGGGTGGTTGGGAGATGCGCAGAGAGAGTTCTTATGTCATCCCTTCGAACTGGATGAAATACGGGAGGCAATTATGCAATTGGCAAACGAGAAGGCGCCAGGGTCGGATGGATTACCAGCAGAGTTCTACAAAACCTACATAGACATAATGGCACCGGTCCTCAAAGAAATATATGAAGAGTCCATGGAGAGTGGCATATTGCCCTCCTCGATGAGAGAGGCATCGGTCACGTCCCTGTTGAAGCCAGGGAAGCCCTCAGATTCATGCGATTCCTACCGACCGCTGTCCCTCATTAATTGCGATACCAAAATACTAGCCAAGGTACTGGCAAACCGCTTGTCCCTTCTTATGGACAAGTTAGTCCTGCCAGACCAGTCAGGATTTGTACCGGGCAGGTCAACCTCACACAATCTCAGGACGCTGTTTTCGTTAATACAAACGGTGGATCCCGAATTCCCCCTGGCCGCAGTCTTCCTCGACGCTACAAAAGCGTTTGATTCAGTGGAGTGGGACTATTTGTTCGGAGTTTTGTGGAGGATGGGGTTTCCACGACTGTATATGTCATGGCTCCAATTACTTTATTTTCAACCTAGAGCCCGAATATTAATAAATGGTCATCTGTCCCCCCGGGTATCTATTTCACGAGGCACTCGTCAGGGATGCCCCTTGTCGCCGCTGCTCTTCGCCCTTGCAGTTGAGCCTCTAGCGGCGCGACTGAGACAAGTACATAATGACAAGGCATTCCGCTGTTGCATGCGACAAATATTAGTATCAATGTATGCTGATGATATAACATTATACATTAGTGACCCGCAGAGCAACATCAATCCCATATTGCGAGAATTTATACGATTTGGCCGGTTATCAGGGATAGAGATCAACTGTGGGAAGTCCCAGGTGTTCCCGCTGACGCGGGCGGTGACCCCTTTTCCGTTGGACTTCCCGCTGGAATGGTGTCAGGGAGAGATGAAGTACCTTGGAATTAGTATAGCTCGAAATAAGGAGGAAACTATTCGGGCGAACTACGGTACGACTGGAGCGCCTGAAAGACAGCATTACGCGCTGGATGGCGCTGCCCCTGTCCATGGCGGGTAGAGTCTCACTTATTAAAATGGTGGTACTCCCGCAATTCTTATACTTATTCCTTAATATCCCTTACCACCCCGGCCGATTCTTTTTTGCCACACTGCGCTCAGAATTAACGCGCTTGATTTGGGGAGGCAGGCAGCCACGATTGAAATGGACTATATTGACGAGACCATACGACCAGGGTGGGTTTGATGTCCCTGACTTTGAGGCATACTTCCTTAGCGCCCAGGCGCACTATGCATATTATTGGATGCATCCGCCTCGTTACATGCCGCAAATAGTGGTAGAAGACTGGCTTGCGGATCTGATACCCCTAACTGGGATTATATACAGCTTGCCCCGCGATTTAACGCCGCGCTTCACTACCGTCACAAGCACAGTTTCGGCCTGGCACAGGATAAAAACATTACTGAAAGTGCCTCTCATCTATACCTCTGACATGCCGCTTGTGTATCACCCCGACCTGACACTGTTGCAGGAAAAAGGATTCCGGGATCTGTGTGATAGGGCACGGATCGGGACATGGGGAGACCTTTTCCGTGCGGGAACCTTCATTACGCTGGATCAATTTCGCCCAGAGGCGGTTCGCACGCCACTGGACGTTTTTCTATATCTACGGCTGCGACAGGGCATGAAGTCACTCCTGCCGGAGTTCCCACAGGAGCCTCTGAGACTAGAACCATTGCATGGGATCTTACAGTCTACCGATGGCAAACACCTCGTCTCTAGGGTGTACGCCACAGTGCGAGCCCTTGGGTCGGTACCTGATGATAGATCCCGGCAACGCTGGGAGAGAGATGTGGGGGAGGAAGTCACCGCTGAGCAGTGGAAGTATTGCTGCTTGCAGACGGAGCAGATCTCGGCTAGCAGTCAGCTCCGGTTGATTCATTATAGGTTCTTGCACCAGTTATACTACACTCCGGTCAAAAAAATGCGCTTCCATTTGGCGGACAATGACTGCTGTGAAAGATGTGGTATGTTGGGAGCAGGGTTCCTACATTTGGCATGGGACTGTGAGAAAATAACAGAATACTGGGATGAGGTGTTTTTAGCGCTGGAGGAAATGGTGGGCATTCAAGTAGATAGGGACCCCAAGGTGGCACTCATGGGTTATACGGCACAGATACCGAAGCAGTGTAGGAAACTAGCTGCTGTAGCGCTGTTGCTAGCGAAACGTAGGATAGCGTGTAGATGGGGCAGGGGCAGAGCCCCAAAATTTAATGAGTGGCTTGCGGATGTAACATATTGCCAAGAACAAAACAGCATTTACGCGGAGTTGCTGCCGCACAGGTCCCAACCCAAAGACATCTGGGGGCCGTTGGTGACCTACCTGCAGTCGCACAGCAATGGGGAGAGGGAGGAGATGGGGGTGGAGGTAGAGGCGGGTGAGGACCGGGATGGTAGACAGTAGTATCTTGGCTGGGAGGGATCATGGGAGGCGAAGTAGAAGGAGAGATTGGATTGGGTGGGGGAGGTCTGTGGTGTTCTACGGAGTTGGTTGGGGATATTGGTGATCTGGCAATTGTGGGGTGCTTAGCGGTTATCTACGACAATATTTTTGCTGTAATACTTGTTGCTGGATATCCTGAGTATGTTATAGCGATGTCTAATGAACCTGTACTGAGAAAGGCAAGAATTGTGTCGAGCTCCTGCCGTTATGGACTTGTAATTAACGCTGCACTGCTCTTGACTGCGCTTGATTGATGCACTGTGTACAGACATTGAAAAAATGTAAATCAAGTTTTTTAAAAAAAAGCAGGGACCCTTTCCTCTAAGTCAGGGCAAAGGATTACTAGTGAAAAATAACCCCTGCTCACCCTCTAGGTAACGTGACGCGAGCAGTCAGGCTAGATTCCAGAGGGCATGAGGCTAAGCATTTAGGGTGTCCCACAACAACCACCAACCCACCACACAGAGACACAAGACTGTATTTTATCAAAATAAAGCTCTTTATATCAAGACTCTTCAAGCAGGCTTCAAATACAGTAGTTATCTTTTAAATAGGGTTCCAGTTACTTGTATTGCAGAGTTCAGGATGCCACAGTTCTTAAAATAGCAAAGTTTGGTGCAATTTCTGCTTCTTTGGGGTCCTTGCGCACCGTAGCGCTGAATGTACGCCTCGTACCGGCGTCGGTATGCTTCGTACACCACAAGTGCGATTCCTCCTTCGCCTCACGCTTCCCGCGTGAGCAAGCGTATGGATATTTAAACCGTACGGGCCGTACAGTCGTCAGTACGCGCCGTACGGGCTGGGTACGAGTCTCGCTAAGCCTCACGCTTCCCGCGCGAGCAGCGTACCGGGACAGTGGCGTACAGCACAGCACGGACCGTACCGAGGAGGGTACGCGCCGTACAGGAGCGTTTGGCGCGCACAGTACCTTATTCTTTGAGGGAGAGTTCGCGGCGGCCTCAGCAGTCACAGGGGGGGCGTCCCACGTCGCATTGTAGTCTTCACTCGCAGAGGACCACGGTGCTTGGGGGAGCGCCTCTGGACTTCCACAGCTCGCCTCGAGGGGGGAGGGAGGAGGGGCGGCTCGGGGGTGAATTCAGCGCGCAGCGCTGCAACGTCGTCCAGCGATGGCGAACCGGTGGGCGTCAGTCCTTGCGATGAGCTCTACGGCTCGGGGACCACAGAGCCTCGGTGCTCAGAGGAGACAAAGCCTGTCTTACGGTGCGAGCTCCAGCTCGAGGGGGCAGCAGTTCACTTTGATCAGGCCAGTCAGGGCAGGCCGTCACGGTGCTCACAGCAGCACAGTCGGGCAGAGGTCGCGATGCTCGGCAGGATGGGGCGCACAGGTTCTCTGGAGTCAGGAGGGCAATTCGCCAGCAGCAGCTTCCTTTTCCTCTTGGGGGGGTAGCGCCCACTGTTCCTGGGGCGCAGTTCAGGGGGCAAGTTCACCAGCAAGCCCTTGGAGATTGTTCACAAAGCACAAGTTGATTCAAACAGTCTTTCTTAGTCTTTTCCTCTCCTTCTTGCAGCAAGGCACCCACCACAGGCCAGTCTCTCAGGCTTAGAGACAGTACTCCTCCATACAGCTTTCCCAGGTCCTTCTCTTCGGGCAGAGGTTCTTCTTGGCATAAACAGGATCTGATTTCTTAGGAGCAGGGCTCCTTCTCTTATACACAGTTTCTTTTGTTCTTTGTCGCCAGGGGGTCTGTGCCTGGCTCAGTCCGGTTTTGGAGCACTTTGTTGTGGTGACTCTGCCCTTTCCTTTCAGTGCACAGGGCAGAGACATCAGCTGCTCCACAGGGGGCGGAGCCAGCATTGTGGTGGCAGAGCACATGTCTATTCAGAGTCAAGGTGTACTCCTCCCACCCATCCTGGTGTAATCTTTCTACCCACCACCTGGCAGCCAGCCTGTCTCCTGGAATTCCCCAGCCCTGCCCCTCACTGAAACTAGGCAGCACACACACACAAAGCAGAGGCGGACTGAAATGGCTAAGCAAGTAAATACTAACTTTCTAAAAGTAGTATTTACAAACACAGGATATTAAAATAAACTTTACTAAAAGAAGTATTTTATAATTCTGAGTTCAGGCATACTAAACTTGACTTTCTACCATGCTCTCTGAGTCCGCTGGGATTATAGAGTGTAACAATTCCAGCAGCCCATTCTGGCCTATGGAGAGCAGGTAGCCTTCAATAGTGAAAAACGAAAATGGCTGTAATTCACTATTAGGACATGCCACACACATCAGGGCATGTCCTACCTTATGCCTACAATGCACCCTGCCCTTGGGCCTACCATAGGGGTGACTAATATGCAGTTAAGGGAAGGTTTAGGGACTGGCAAGTAGGTGCACTTGCGCAGTCAGCATGACAGTACCAGACTGCACGCAGGTTCTGCAATGGCAGACCTTAGACCATGGGTACTCACAAACTTTCTCTCGGGGGCCAAATTTACAGTGTGGTTTGTGGCTGAGGGCTGCACCGTTGGGGGCAGGGGCAGTGGGGGAGGAGACTGGGCTAGAGCAAAAAAAAAAACTATGACCATGAGGTTGAACACAGGCCCCTGCAGCGGACGCCTTCGTCCACTGAGCCACCAGACCCGGCATTCACACATCTTTATCTATCTATCTATCTATCTATCTATCTATCTATCTATCTATCTATCTATCTATCTATCTATCTATCTATCTATCTATCTATCTATCTATCTATCTATCTATCTATCTATCTATCTATCTATTTATCTATCTATCTATCTATCTATCTATCTATCTATCTATCTATCTATCTATCTATCTATCTCATGCTCCGTCTCCCTCCCTCTCTCTCTCTCCCTCTGTCTCCCTCACTGTGTCTCCCTCTCTCTGTCTCCCTCCCTCTCTCTCTGTCTCCCTCCCTGTCACCCTCCCTCTCTCTGTCTCCCTCCCTCTCCCTCTCTCTGTCTCCCTCCCTCTCCCTCCCTCTGTCTGTCTCCCTCCCTCTTGTCTGTCTCAGTCTGTCTCCCTACCTCTCCCTCCCTCCCTCCCTCCCTCTATCTCTCTCTCTCTCTCTCTCTCCCTCTGTCTCCCTCTCTGTGTTTGTCTCCCTTTCTCTGTCTCCCTCCCTCCCTCTCTCTCTCTGTCTGTCTCCCTCCCTCCCTCTCTCTCTCTCCCTCCCTCTCTCTCTCTCTCTCTCCCTCTCTCTCCCTCCCTCCCTCCCTATCCCTCCCTGTCTCCCTCTGTCTCCGTCTCCCTATGTCTCCCTCCCTATGTGTCCCTGTCTCCTTCTCTATCTCTCTCACCGTCTGTCTCCCTCCCTCTCTCCATCTCCCTTCCTCTGTCTCCCTCTGTCTCACTCCCTCCCTCTGTCTCCCTCTCTCCGTCTCCCTCCATCTGTCTCACTCTGTCTCCCTTTCTCTCTGTCTCCCTCTCTCTCTCCGTCTCCCTCCCTCTCTATCTCTGTCTCCCTCCCACTCTCTCTCCGTCTCCCTCCCTCTCTCTATCACTCTCTCTCTCTCCCTCTGTCTCACTCACTCTGTTTGTCTCCCTTTCTCTGTCTCCCTCTCTGTCTCCCTGTCTCCCTCTCTCTCTCTCTCTCCGTCTGTCTCCCTCCCTCTCTCCATCTTTCTCCCTCCGTCTGTCTCCCTCGCTCTGTCTCCCTCCCTCTCTGTCTCCCTCCCTCTGTCTCCCTCCCTCTGTCTCCCTCTCTCTCTCCGTCTCTCCCTCTCTCTGAATCACTGTTTGTCTCCCTTTCGCTCTCCCTCCCTCCCCTCTGTCTCCCTCCCTCTCCCTCTGTCTCCCTGTCTGTCTCCCTATCTGTCTCCCTCTGTCTTCCCCCTCTCCCTCTCCCTCTGTCTTCCTCCCTCTGCGCACTCTGTCTTCCTCCCCCTGTCACCTCACCTGCTGCTCTCACTCCCTGCTGCCCTCCGTCACCTCACCCTGCTGTCCTCCTCACCCTTTGACACCTCACCCGCGCTGAGACAGCTTCCGAGAACACACACAGCCGCCGCCGCACCCAAGTACTTAACAGGTGTTTTTAAAACCATTCACTTGTTAATGAGGCTTTATTGTATTTCACCTCTTCTTAGCGCCCCTGCATCAGGGACGCTAAGAAGAGGTGAAATTCAACAAAGCCTCATTTACAAGTTAATGGTCTTTAAAAGAAATCGCCCGGGCCCCAGAAGCTCCACGCTGCTGCAACCGGCGATGTAAAAAACACACAGGTATGATGTCTGTAAGGTCCGCGGGCCGCCACGGAAGGCTTGCCGGGCCGCCGCCGGCCCGCGGGCCGTACTATGAGTACCCGTGCCTTAGACACATTTTACTAGGCCGCTTCTGTGGGTGGCACAACCAGTGCTGCAAGCCCACCAGCAGCATTTGTATTTACAAGCCCTGGCACTCCTGGTGCACTTTACTAGGTGCTGATAGTAAACCAAATAAGCCAAACATGGACACCAATCAATGTATATACTTTTCATAGGGAGCACTTGCACTGTGGCACTGATTAGCAGTGGCACAGTGCTCTGAGCAGCTAACACCAACAAAACACATGAGGCACATCAGCAAAAAGTGGAAGGGGAAACTCACGCCAAGGTGCCAGGTCTAACATTGACTATGTTGAAGTGACACACAGACCATGTGGCACAGTAAACCATATACACACAGCAAAAGAACTTTATTCAGTAAGGACACTGACAAAATAGACAACAGGAGCAACTGTCTTTATTCACATATTGCACAGATAAGCATCATGAAAAGAGAAGAGCAAGGCACAAAAAGCAGAGCATATCCATGAGAAGCTGCACAGGCAAGGGCAAAACAGCAGTGAACAACAATGCCAGTGGCCAGGGCAGAGTGCAGAGTAGGTCCATGAGAAGCTGCACAGGCAAGGGCAAAACAGCAGTGAACAACAAGCCCAGTGGCCAGAGCAGAGTGCAGAGTAGGTCCATGAGAAGCTGCACAGGGAATGTGTGCGACTGTACCTTTCCATGGTCAGCAACACAGTCAGTGGGTAACAATGTGCAGTACAGGCCTATGTGTGTGAGAGACAGGTGTGTGAGGGTGACCAACACTCAGACTTGGCTGTCAGGCGGACTGGGAGCTGGCTGTGTCTCGGGGACTGTCTGGGCACTTGACCGGGGAGAGAGCAGAACAGCTGAGGTAGAGCTATCAGTGGCTTGGCAAGCCGGAGGGCTCCTTGGACCAGGTGGTGTAGTGGCACATGGAGGTGGAGTCATGCAGACGGGAGACACAGTGTGGCTGGGAGATTGTGGAGGGGTGCCTTTCCACTTCTTGGGGATCCTAAATGGCTTGACTGACTCTGGATCAACGGGAAGTGGTGTGGACACAACAGGAACACTCACCACCAAAGCTGCATCAGGTGCAGATGCTGGCACCCCCTCTGGTGATGTGCTGGACCCAGCGGAATGCTTTCCCTGGCTTCGCCTCTGCCCCCCTTTCCCCGTTTACTAGGTGTCACCCCTACAGTGCCCTTCTTCCCCTGCTTCACTGGGCTTGGAATGGGAGTCGAGGTGGTGGGTGAATCTGCCTTGGAGCCCTTCCTAGGTGTACCCTTGGAATGCACCACCTCCTTGGTGGGCACAGACACTGTATGCTTCTCTTTGCAAGATGCTTTAGGAGCAGGAGAGTCCTTGGATGGGGATGCCTCTGAGGCATGTGTGCCTGAGGTCTGCTGCTTTGCTTTTTGTTCCCTGGTGTCGCCTGATGGGCTTTTCTCTCTGCGCTCTGGGGTGGCTTTGGTCTTCTGTGGGGATGGTGTCTGCGCCCAGGACCGTTTGGGTTGCTGCTGCTGTGTGCTTCGTGTGCCTTATCGTGACTTTGATGTATGTGGACCATGGTCACTATCGTCAGACGTGGCCAGTGCCAGGGGAGTGGACAAAGGGACAGGAGCTGGACTGTGAGTATGTGCCTGTTGAAGGGCAGACGTCACTGTTGATGACAAAGCCTGGACAGTCCGGTGCAGCCCACCCACGTCTGAATGTATGCCCTCCATGAAAGCAACCACCTGGGCCAATTTTTTGTCGTGGTCAATGAAGGCATTGAGGAGAGCTGTTTGGCCTACACACAGCTGGCGCAAAAGGTCCACAGACTCCGCACTGATGGCAGCAGGGGGGACAAGGGCAGTGGTGCCAGAGGTGAAGGACACTCTTCCCCTCTTACTGAGGCGGACACGGGCAGCACCAGAGGAAGTGGCTGGGAGGGTGGGCACTGGCCGCTGTGTGGTGGAAGACGATGCAGAGTCCCCACTCCCTGTGCCCACCAACATGGATGCATCCCCGCTGACCTCAGATGATGTGGTTCTTTGCGTCTCAGGATTGGGATTCTTCCAGCAGACTCCTGTCCCCCTCTGAGGCACTGGTGACATCTGTGTCACTGGGCTCCTATGCAGCTGTTGTGCTGGTTTCATCCCCACTGGTGTCCATCTCCTGTTCCTCCGTGACCACAGGAGATGCTGCATGAGAGAGAGAGATGTAGGGTCAGGTCAGTGGCAGCAACAGAACAAACATATGCAAGCAATGCATGACAAAAGTTGACCAAATCTACATGTTGCACACCACCCTGTGAAATCACATCGTGCCAACTCACTATATAGATTCAAGCAGTGCGTGGAAACTGGAAACTCAGGCATGAGTGAGCCATGTGATGACCACACAGCACAACACCCTGCTTGTGGCTCTGTTCAACCATACACACAACTAGCTCGGAGCACACCTAGGGACATGATGGGGGCACACTACTTGTTGCCAATGACAGATCTGGATGGAACAGGAGGGGACAACACAGACTGCAACATGACAGTCCACAATGGCCATTAGCCCATGCCACCCACCATGTTGTACTTTGGGGACAAAAGACTGGTGCACATTGTTGTCAGATGTCTAGGCCAATTTGGGTGCATGCAATGGACGCATTGATGAAGGCACAGTCAGATCGGGCACAGTGCCGTTCCCTCCCATGGGATTCCCAAGACTACCCCAGTGCAGAAGAAACCTGAAGAGCGCGACTCAGAATACAATGTGAATGCACAGCATCCAAATCACCTTTGTAAGTACAGGTAGGGCAAATGCATGACACCGGCACCCAGCCCAGCAGCCACTAACATGCCACTGCATCACACTACCAACATCACATAGGCCAGTGCTGGCACAGGCTCTGTACACATGCAGCCACTCCCAGCCAAAGTCACCCTCCCCAAATGCTCACCCCTGGCTTGCTGCTGATGCTCCTTCAAACGTGCATCCAGCTCAGGCTGTGTCACCGCCAAGATGCGCCCCATTAGTGGTGTCATGCTGCGCCGTGCCAAACGCCCAGTGCGAGGAAGCAGCCCCAAGGTCATCTCCGCCACGTTCTTTGCCAGCCGGCTGATGTCGTCCCATCTCTTGTGGCAGTGGGTGCGCCATCAGTTTGAGACCCCCAGAGCTCGCACCTTCGCTGCAATGGCCCTCCACACGGCCTTACGCTGGTGTACCTTGAGCTGCAGGCATGGGAGACAAGAGGGGGAAATGATCTGTGACACAGTGTCATGTACCAACATCTATCAGTATAGCAGCAAGATACAAACTCATCACATATCCAACGATATGTCTATCAGAGACTAGAGTACATCTCACATGGTACATCTGCATGGGAAAAGCTGATGTAAAAGCATGCAGGTGTGAGGGGGAACACAGTCCCTGCACATCTCACACACATGCAGGATGCCAGCACTGAAACACCTATGTAGCCTGCCCACATCCCCAGTCCATTGTTGGCTTGAGCAACACATGCATCACATGTCAACCTGTGTTTGGGGGTAGGCTCACTTTGTCCAAGACTGCGCAGCCCTCAATTTCCCTGCCCTGTGAATAGATGACTGTGTCATGGATGTCACATTGAGGGACTTGATCTCACAAATCCAAAATCCTCTTCACAGGGCCGGTTGTGTGCAATCTACAGTGCTGAGATGGCCCATAGCTGGAATGCAATGTGAAAAGACTGATGTAATACTCTGTAAGTGAAGTGATGTGTCCTTTGTGGGCGGGGACTGTGCTGGCCAGCTGGGAATTACACTGAGATGGACTACAGGGGCACACACAGCCATACAGCCAAGCAATCACTGTCCTGACTCCTGCATGAACTACCTTCTGCATCCCTGTATGACAACACAACACAGGTCACTCATACATACATGTGCAGGCAGGCAAACCTGTGGCATTGGGTACACACACCTTCCCCCTGGAAACAGCATGTCAGGCAGTGCATGACACAACCCCACACTCCCAGGCACATACTGCATCAGTCCAACTACATGTGTGCCCACCCCTGCCCTACCCCCCCACTGTTGAGGACTTACCACGATGTTTGGGGCACCATATAGCCTTGGGTACTGTGTGAGCACCTCGTCCACCAGGACCTTCAGCTCCTCACTCGTGATGGGACTGGCACGGATCTTCTCTGTCCTTGCCATCACTGTGGACATGAAACAACAGCTGCGGAATTGGGTGGTAAGGGGTCTCAGGCAGCAGTCCCTGGAGGCAGCAGCAGGTGAGGGGTCTCAGGCAGCAGTCCCTGGAGGCAGCAGCAGGTGAGGGGTCTCAGGCAGCAGTCCCTGGAGGCAGCAGCAGGTGAGGGGTCTCTGGCAGCAGGTGAGGGGTCTCTGGCAGCAGGCTCTGGGAGCAGTGGAACTGTGAGGCTCACTCCCACAAGTATACAGTCCCCTGGGGTAGTTTCAAAGGTGCCAAGTTTCAGCAATTGGTGGTCCAGGTCTGCCTCTTTCAAATGCATCCAATGACCGCCTGTGCGGTGGCGGAGCACGCCTACCGCGATCTTCAAAATTGCAAGGTTCCCATTGGCTCTAGGGCAAGCTCCATGGCGGTGACATCGCAGGGGACCGGTGCGCGCTAGCGCTATGGTGCATCTTTCAAATGCATCCAATGACCGCCTCCGCGGTGGCGGAGCACGCCTACCGAGATCTTCAAAATTGCACATGCCACCGCTATCAAGGTTCCCATTGGCTCTAGGGCAAGCTCCATGGCGGTGACACACCGCAGTGGCCGGGTGTGCGTTACCGCAATTTTGGCGGCAGAGCATGCCAACCGCCATTTCCCCATGTCTTCATGCCTATCACTACCGCACTTGTGTGAATGGGGGTGCTGGTGACACACCGCCGGGGCCAGGCGGTAGCTACTGCGATATGGATGCCATACATTGACATGAGGCACCGCGATTCAGGCGGCGGAGTATGCCAACCGCCATTTCCCCATGTCTCCATGCCTATCACTACCGCACTTGTGTGAATGGGAGTGGGTGCTGGTGACACACCACCGGGGCCAAGCGGTAGCTACCGCGATATGGATGGCAGAGCATGCCAACCGCCATTTCCCCATGTCTCCATGCCTATCACTACCGCACTTGTGTGAATGGGGGTGCTGGTGACACACCGCCGGTGCCAGTCGGTAGCTACCACGATATGGGTGCCATACATTGACACGAGGCACCGTGATTCAGTGCCAACCGCCATTTCCCCATGTCTCCATGCCTATCACTACTGCACTTGTGTGAATGGGGGTGCTGGTGACACATCGCTGGGGTCAGGCGGTAGCTACCGCAATATGGATTGCGGAGCATGCCAACCGCCATTTCCCCATTTACTCCCCTGGTGACTACACATGCCATGTTTGTGTGTGTGATTTCGTAGATTGGCCTCTACTCACTCACATGTCACTTATGAATTTGATGGTCTTGTAGGCAGGACAGTGCTTTTCTGGACTCTACAATGTGTACACATGTCAATGTGTTGAGGTGCAGTGACAATCACAGCAATGCTCTTCTCAATGAATGATGATCTATTTTGCATGGCCTCTCATGTCTGCTCATGCACACATTCGTCATTCCTGCGCCGACTGTAGTCATTGTGTGGTGGATGTGTGCCAGGTTGAAATGACGCATGCAGGTGTGACAGGTACAGCAGCTAGGTAGGAGACAGTGGGGTTGATTTGTTACACATATGCTGGATGCTATACTCCCAGGTGTGCCCATGTGAAATGTGGCCATATCCCTATGTGCATTCACATTGACCAAGGTGATGTTTGAGGTACTTGTTTTGTGTAAGTTGACAGGTGTGCCCTTTGTGTAGCTGAAGGTGTCCCTACATGTAAGCTGGTCTGTTACTCAATATTGATGGCAGTCATTGTTGTCGTTGTGTCATACAGAACGTGAGATGCTGTGCCCATCTCATGATGTATTGCATTAACATGTGTCCACTTTCATCTCAAATAGGAGGAGGCCAAATCTGATTTATCACTTGACGGTGCTGGAGGACATGGAGGATGTGGCGATCATCCGGAAATGCCGTCTGGATAGAGCCACCCTAAAAACCCTTTGTGATCTGTTGGAGCCCCACCTGCAGCCTCGCCGGACATATCCAACAGCTTTCACCCCTACTTATAAGGTGATGGCGGCCCTGCATTTTTTTGCTCCTGGATCGTTCCAAGAGACAGTGGCCAGCGCTGGTGGGATGTCACAACCGATGTTCAGCATGGTCCGGCGTGATGTACTGTCCGCCATGATGATATACAAGGAGAGATACATCCATTTCCCCAGGGGTACTGAATTGCCACCTGTGAAGGGAGACTTCTATCCCCTTGGACACATCCCCAATGTTGTTGGTGCCATTGATTGCACCCATGTCAGGCTTGTGCCACCACAGGCAAGTGAGCACATTTAAAGGAATCGCAAACATTACCACTCCATGAATGTGCAAGTGGTGTGCCTGACAGATATGATCATCTCCCACGTGTGTGTCAAATTCCCAGGCTCTGCCCATGACTCCTACATCCTACGGAACAGCATTGTGCCCCAGCTGATGGCTAATCTGCTTCCCGAGCGTGCATGGATTGTGGGTGAGTATGCCTAGTCATATGGCGTGCTGGGTGTGTGACCTGCTGTCCTCTGCCTCAGCAACATTGCAATGTATATTTGTGTTTGTCATACCTAGGTGACTGCATATGCCAACTGTCCCTGGTTTCTGAGCCCACTGCAGAATCCCAGGACCCCAGCTGAAGTCCGCTACAATGAGGCACATGGGAGGACACATCATGTGGTGGAGCGTACTTTTGGTCTGCTCAAGTCACGTTTCCACTGCCTGAACAAGACCGGAGGTGTACTGGCATACTCGCCGGGGAAGGTGTATCAGATTGTAGTGGCTTGCTGCATGCTCCCATCTAGCCATTCACAAGGAGATTCCCCTGCTCCTGGATGATGGTGAGGACCCAAGGCCGCAGCCTGCAAACCAATCCGTGTCCAGTTGAGAGGACAGTGGAGAGGAGGAAGGTGTTGACCTACGTGAACAGCTCATCACCCGCTACTTCACTTGAAGGTGGGTGACAGTGTACAACATACCCATTGTCTGCTGATATTGCTGTTGTCGTAAAGGGGTATGTGAGAATTGTAACAGCAGCCATTTGTAGACTCAGCAGTGGATGGCAATGTTTCTGGGACAGGTCATTTGGGAACATCTACAGGACGTGTATGTTGACACTTGTTGCCCATTGTGACGTGTGCATGTTGGGTTATCCTGATGGTAGGTGTTGTGTGATGTCTGTGATGCCACACCCAGATCAGTGAATGTTGTTCTGTTGTGTTTCCCTAGGTGCCTTCAACTTCTACTTGCCTACATACAGCCCATACTCCTGGTACATTGTGACCATGTTGAAGACTGTACATCCTGCAATAAAGACGGAGCAGACACGACAACGTGTGTAAGGATATTTTATTTGCAATGGTGACATGTGAGGGGGTGTACATTTCCATTGAGGTGGTGGTGGAGCTGTGAGTTGACAGTTATGGTAAATGAGATAATCGAGTGGTTACTACATTGATGTGGTGACCCAGTCCAACAGACAGATGCCATTCACAAGGCAGTGTGGGGAAGGACAGTCCAAAAAGTCAATGCAGTGGAGAAGAGGGTTGCCATCATGACTGGCTCCGTGACTGGCGTCTGGCAGGTGCTTTGCTTCCAGATACTCCCAGGGTCTTCTTAGGACGGCCCCTTCGTCGTTTGGCAGGGGGGGGCCCTGCTGCAGGGCCAGTGGGGTCTGAGGACTCACCCCTCACTGTGGGCGCAGGGGAGGATGGTGAACTGTCATCCTGCGGGCCACCAGATGTAGGTGGGTTGTGGCACAGGCCTGTCCCTCAGTACCGCCACTTGCTGGCCCAAGAGGTCCACAATTTGTCCCATGCGGGTGTCGATGGCCCTCATCAGCATGATAAGCTTGTGCAACAGTTCGTCCGACCGGCCTGTTCGTCCCTGGGCCTGTTCGTATGTGCCCAGGACTCTGGTGATGTGTTCCAGGGAGTGGGTCCCAGCCTCCTGGTGTTCCTGGGAGACCCTGTCCCTCCCACCTGCCCTGCTGCCACGGACCTGTTGCCTCACCACTGTGGGCACCCGCATCCTCTCCCTGCCCTCCTCCGTCGGTGGTGTGGGCTGGTCATCCTCTGGGACAGGGAGCACTGGTGGTGGTGGTGGCGGTGGCCGCACAGGCCGTAACAGCATGGGTCTGCAGTGAAGTTGTTATTGCCGCAGATTTGTTAGGGGGGACGATGGGGTCCTGGGACCTGTTGCTCCCTGGCACACCAGATGGGCCGGCTTCAAGCTCATCGGCCAGGGAATCCTGGGAGTCAACATCCAAGAGTCCATGTACCGGGGGGGTGGGGGGAGACTGGCTCTGCAGGTTGCTGGTGTTGTCCTCTGCAGTGAGTTCTTGGTCACCTGTGGATCAGATGGGAAATGGTCATTGTAGTGCAAGCTTTGTGTTAGCTGTGTCATTCACTTTTGTACACTGCACAATTGACTGATCATCACATTGTTTACTATGTGCACTACTGTGCTTCCTGACATGATGCAGTGGTACATGCATTACTTGTCCATGGTGTGCGGTGTCAAGGCATACCATGCGACCCGTGCATAATTCATGATTACAGGGACCTGTTGCCATCTAGGGACTGGCACAACATGTTTTTCATAGAGGACTCTTTGATTTGTCTCACCTGGCAGGTGTCACATCTGGATATGGACTGGCCATTGTCATCTCCTGCATACCTTTGTCCTGTCATGTGCATATCTTGATTTGTACCACCACACATGCTTTCGTACTTTTTGAATGGTCCTTGCTGCACTTGCCCCAAGGCAATGCACATGTCAATAGGTGCTGTGCATGATTGTGCCCAGAATTTCTTCTACATGTGCATTGGTGTGTCACACTTTGGTAGCTGTGACAGTTTCCTTAGCTTACCTGTATGCACACTGTGCGTGGCAATGGGGTAGGTGTGCATATTTGTGCAATGAGAGGGCTGGTGTTGTCATATGGCACCATTTCTTTTGTGACGAATGTGTGGGTGCACGTACTGGCTACTTACCTGTAATGTGCTCACATTTGGCTTTGTTATGTGACACATCTGTGTGTGCGTGGTGGAGACTTACATCCTGCACAGTGGGGTCACAAGACAGAATAATATGTCTACCTACCTGTAAGTTTGTTTGGTGTACTGCAATGGATTCCAACTGCTTCTGGTTGGGGGAGTGCTCCATCCTGCTCAGGTTTGGGACAGGGTGCATGGTGGGAGTAGTGGTACAGGCCCCCCACCCACAAACACCCTCACTGTGAAGTTGGCTACCTACTTGTAAGTTTGATGAGGGTAATGTAATGGCTGACACTTGCTTCTGGGTGGGGTGGGGGGAGGGCTCCATCCTGCTGAGGTGTGGGCCAGGGGGCATGGTGGGAATAGTGGCACAGGCCTCCCACCCCCAGACACCCTCCCACAGAAGATGGCTGCCTACCTGTAAGTTTGTTTGGTGTACTGCAATGGCTTCCAACTGCTTCTGGGTGGGGGAGTGATCCATCCTGCTCAGGTGTGGGACAGGGTGCATGGTGGGAGTAGTGGTACAGGCCTCCCACCCACAAATACCCTCACTGTGAAGTTGGCTGCTGTAGGAACTGGGGTCACCAGTTCCGAGGGGGGTAGCTTGGCGCGAGCAGGTAGGCACCCGAAAGCTTAGGTGTAAAGTGACCATACAGCACACACATCCACTGAGACAGGAAACGCACGCAATGACTGACACCACACCAGGAAGTTTGAGTAAAAATCAAATAGCTTTTATCTAGATCAGCAATCCCGGTATTCATCAAAGCATTTTATTAGAAATAAACATGGCATTTCATTCGAGCATTTCATTAGAAATAAACATGGCATTTCATTAAAGCGCTAAACATGGCATTTCATTAGAGCGCTAAACATGGCATTTCATTAGAGCGCTAAACCTGGCATTTCAGTAGAGCATTTCATCAAGAATGAACATGTCATTTAAGGCAACTAATCAACTTTAAGCATTAGCAAACAATATCCCCTGAGACAAAATAATGACCAGTTCATGAGACCAAGATCAGCGTTTCATTAGGCAAGCATTAACTTTCTGTCAGGCAAAAATGATCCCCCGCAGCCTGGCTCGCAGTAGCCCACAGTATTTCATTTGGCCAACTCTCTCCGGGATTATTCCCCCGCTCCTGGGGCAAGTGGGGGCCGACAGGGCTCAATGACAGCCTTCCCCGGAGGAGGGGCGAGCTCCGGGCCTTCCTCTGGCCTTCCGCTCTCCTCCCCGGGGGTTACCTGGTTCTTCGGCCTCGCGAAGGCCCCGGCAGCGGGTCCCAGGCAGGGCGGGGGGCTCGCTCCTCGTGGAGCCCCACCCGCCAGCAGTGCAGGCTCTCCGGTGGGCCTGCGTCGAGAGGGGGCTTCGGGGGAGGCCCTGAGGTGGACAGAGCTTCGTGGGGCCTCCGGCAGGTCTGGGGGCTGCCGGGGAGCCCCGCGCTGACAGGAGGCCGGTCCCGGGCCCTCCGAGGGCTCCAGGGGCCCGGGGACTTGTGGTGATGGCCACAGTAGAGGCGCGCCCGCAGCCGCCAACAGCAGCGCGGCCTGCGGGGGCGCGGCCTCAAGCACCAATCGGCAGGCGGCGGGGGCGGCGTCCAGGAGACCGCCCCGTCACGTGATGAGGGCAACGGATTCAGGGCCTAGCGCGGCCTACTCTTGCGTCAAACGGCCCTCTCCTTGCTCGAGGGCCATCACGGGGGGATCACCAGCCACTGGGCCCATGTCGGGGGGGGCGCCCCGGTCGCGACGGCGATGGCGGGGCCCCGCACCCCCCGGGGGCCCTGAAGAGGTCGGCGGCGCCGGCCTGCGGCGGTGAGTTTGCTTTTAGCGCCCCGGCAGGGGTGGGGGGTCTTCCAGGCCCGGCCCGCAGTTTAGGCGATATCGCCGGTACCCAGCGCTCCCCGAAGCCCAGCGGGGGAGCGCAGAGACTCAGGGCAGTGCAGGTTGAGGTGGGACAGGCCACACGACAGTGCCAGTTCAGAACAGGGGTCCCAGGTGGAGTCAGAGAGTGCAGGGGTGGCACAGCGCTAATACCTGGTCGATCCCCCAGTAGTTCTGTGGGAATTTATGAGGTCTTCTTCGGCGCTTGCTGGTTCCTGCGCCCTTAGTAGTTGGTTGCTTGAGGGAGGGGGGGGGGGGTGAAGTTGGTGGCTGAAGGCAGGTTAGTCAGTCACTGCAGGTCGTCCCTGGGTTCCCCTCCCGCCGGGCCAGATCAGTGGGCTAGTCCAGTGTTCCTCACACAGCTTGGAAGGCAGCACCTAAGCCCTGTCACTCCCAGTGGTATAGGTCCCTGACTAGGCCCTACCGCCTAAGTCTCCTGCGTAGGTTCCCCCAGGTCAGCGTCGCCCCAACTGACTAAAAAGTTTCCCTCCTTCCCTTATGTATGCCCAGGTCAGGTGACCGCTCTCTAAGGCGGCAAAAACAGACCCCGCCCTTGTTCTAGAAGGTTCCAGGAGCTTCCCTACTCTAACTATGGGAGAAAAAGGCGGCTGGTGTGGCAACAATGTTGTAGGGTCCCAGCCAGCTCCTGGCGACTAGGGTGCTACTAAAAAGACCACTCTGCAGTAGCAGGGGCCTGTGGCAGCCATGTTGGGAGGAGAGAGCACCTGCACCTTAGCATTGATTAGCAATGGGAAGGCGCTCGAAGACCTAAGGCCAACGAAAAAGAGGGTGGAAAAAATGAGGCAAGGGCAAAAACACAGGGAAAGACCACCCTAGGGCTCACAGGTCTAACAGCTGCCTACCTGTAAGTTTGATGAGGGTAATGTAATGGCTGACACTTGCTTCTGGGAGGGGTGGGGGGAGGGCTCCATCTTGCTGATGCTGTGGGACAAGGGGACCATGGTGGGAGTTGTAGTTCTGTCTGCCTGTGCACATGCCCCCATGGTAATGTTGGTAGCTACGTTTGGGGTGAATGTGAGTGGGTGAATGTTGGATCTGTGAGACATGTTTTTGTGAGTGTGTGGTGCAGATGGATGGAATTTGTCCTAGGTGCTGTAGCTTTGTAGTTGTGCAAGGCATTACATATCAGTGTGGTGGTAGTCATTTGTTTGTACTTACCAGCCTCCACTCCCCCGGCTACTCCTGTGAGACTCTCTGGATGCAGTATGGCAAGCAACTTCTCCTCCCATGGTGTGAATGGTTTTGGTGGAATGGAAGGGCCACCGCCAGTCCTCTGAGTCAGCTCACGGTTCTTGCTTCTCCTCTCTTTGACAACCCTCTTCAGATCATGCCACCGCTTCATGATCTCTGTTTTAGATCTTCGGGTGGTCCCTACTCCATTGACCCTTTGAACTATCACATTTGCCCACATTTGTGTCCTTGTGGCTAATGGTGTCTGTTGGACCAGGCTACCAAACAGTTGTGGTTCCACTCTGACTATCTCATCTACCATGACTGTCAACTCACTCTCAGTGAATTTTGGCATTTTCTGTGTTGATATGGTGTGTGGTGTGCAAAGTGGTTGTGGGTGCAGGGGTGTGAGTGGTGGGTGTGGTTGTGATGTGTATGGTATGTGATGTGCAGGGGGATAGTGGTGCAGGTGTGGAAGTGGTGGTGGTGCTGTGTGTGGTGTGGCTAGTGATGTTGTGTTCTTTGCCTCTCTTTTAAGCTGGGGTGTGTGTCCCTTCTCTCCTGGAGTATTGCAAAGTATTGTGGTCAGGGAAGGGGCTGGTTTTATACTCAGCTTATGTGGGTGTGTCCAAATGGGGTATTGCTGTCAGATGTGGCGTGTGTGTTGTCCTGGGAAATGTTTTTTTCTTTTTGCCATGTGGTTGTCATTGGGGTGTGTTTTGTGTATTTGGGGGGCATGGCTAGTTTGCTGTGTGCACTTTTTAGCCTTATTGTGGGTTTTTTGCTTCGTCCGCCATATTTTTCATGGATCGTCCGCAGCGGTGGCTGTGCTGCAGCTCTTCTGCTGGCTCTCCGATTCATCCCAGTGTGCGAGCGCGACCGGTCAGAAACAGCGGTTCTACTGCGGGACCATCGGGGATATCCTAATTTCCCGTGCAGTGTCTCCGCTATTCTTATGGCGGGTTGGTGTTTTTCCGCCGGGTATCCGACCGCCGCGGACGGATTTTGGCAATCACCGCCTGCTACGTGCGTTTTTTCTTTGCCCCGTTCCGCCACAGTCAGTGTTTGTTTGGCGGATGATCCTAATTTGGCTGCCGGTTTTTCCACAGTGCCGGCAGGAGGTTGTTTTCCGCTTCCATGGCGGTCGGGGTGGTTTTCCGACCGCCATCCTAATAGGCCCCAAAATGTGGAACGTTTTTCAGATAATTGACTCTTTTCTTTTATGGCTAAAAAAACTCTGCTTACAGTAGAACTATTCATAGAGAACAGACTTCTTTGGAACATTTCCAGGGACACATTGTCACCTTTTCTTCGCATTTATGTAATCATGACATGAAATGGCCCTGAACTATTTTTTTTCCTTTCTGTAAAAATGGACCATTTCATTATATATGTGTGGGGAGACGCTTCGTCAGCACCGGGGGCAAGAAGAGAATGCCACGAGGAAAACTACCTGACCCAGGAGCCAGTGGGTCGCGCCGCCAGCAGAGGTCCCGCCCCCCGACACCGGTGCTTGTACTTTAACTCCTCGTGCCTCCCGCTTCGCGGGAGACGCTTCGTCAGCACCGTGGGCAAGAACAGAACGCCACGAGGAAAACTACCTGCCGCCAGCAGAGGTCCCGCCCCCCGACACCGGGGCTTGTATTTTAACTCCTCGCGCCTCCTGCTTCGCGGGAGACGGCTCGTCAGCACCGGGGGCAAGAACAGAACGCCACGAGGAAAACTACCTGACCCAGGGGCCAGTGGGTCGCGCTGCCAGCAGAGGTCCCGCCCCCCGACACCGGGGCTTGTATTTTAACTCACCGCGCCTCCCGCCTCGCGGGATGCGCGCGGGTGTGCGCCGGGCTAAGCCCGGGCAAAGGGCGGGCCATCTGCGGCCGTCCGAGGCAGAACGAGGTTGGGCTGGGCCACCCCCCTTGGCAGACCGTTTTAAGGTTAGTGACAAGATTTGCTTACCGCTGGGAGTATATTTCAACTTATGGTAGGAAGGACGCCATCTGTTGCATTAGTATATCCGGCCAAACTCTTATTATGGGGAAAAGAACACCAGCTGTGCCCAAGCCAAATGGTACCCCATTGCCTAGCTTGACAGCCATAGACAAAATGCTCCAGAAGACTATTGGTGTTGTCGCTACGGCCATCCAGAATACTGAAAGGCGTCTCTCGCTTCCACCGAGCCTGCCCCTACTCATGCATCAAGAAAACTCATTGGATTCCCTGCTTGCTACATCTTATGCGGGGCTCCCAGACGCAGACCCTAATGAGAACTGTATAATCACAGACACGGTACCCCCTGGACATTTTTCTACGGACGGCAGGCTCTCGTCAACCCCTACTATGCTAAGGTCAAGCATGAATAGGAGCCTTGATTCTTCTTTACCTTTAGTTAATGACCAGGCACACTTAGAGGGCACAGGACTATGCCCGACCTTGATGTGTTAACTACAGACAGGGATAAAAGCGTTAGTATATCGATGCAAACCAGGGGGCAGAAAGCTAAGAGGGAAAAAGCTAAGCGAAAACAGAAACACAGAGCCAGCGCCGAATAAATACAGAGATAAGGGTGGGCGCAATCAACTACGGAGGACCCCTGCCCCTGTAGAGCAAAATGAGGGTAAGGGGGAAGGTCAATGTAGTGAGATGGATTCCCAAATTATAGAAGCAAGAGCAGCGCTGGGGAACGAGTGCTTCTGGGGGAGGATGGAGACCCTGATAACCACCCTTTTAGGGCCAATTAACCAACAAGTCCTCAACATAGATAAAAGGCTGAGAGCATTAGATGATCATGTGATAAAATTGGGCACAGGGCATAATTTAACAATTATACCAAATCCGGGGATAATTACTGCAGACAAACCCAAAAACACCGTGGTTAGAACGAACACAAATGCCCATATTAATGCCCCTTTGCCAACACCAAAACCGAGCACAAGTAAAAACTCATCAAATGCGGAACGTCCAGCCAAATGGGCACCCAATCCTAAAACAACTAAGGCAGATAGCCCAGAAGGTATGGATCAAATCACTGCTAAAAGCAAAAGGGTACCACCTAGACAAGCAAACAATGATGCCCGAAATCCCCGATATCCCCCATCTGTTAAGTCGGATCAAATTGCAGCAACCAATATGAGACAGATCCCGGCTCGTATCAGTTTACCCCCAGAGTGTGGGGCCTATGTGTTGGTCCTAGTTAATGTGTCTAAATTGAGGAAGGATCAAGAGGAAAACCCCACAACTCTTAAAAATAGAACCCTCCATTGGTTATCTGGAAACTGTAATTTTCCAATGGAAGGAGCAGGGGAGATTATTCACACCCAAAGAGTGGGGTGGGTGGACCCGTTGAGAAAAATGTTTGAGGGGGACTGTATAATTATAAATTTCTGGTCCCCGCAATGGGCGCAAACCACACTTGCAAAAGCTCCACTGCCCTCACCTTGGGAATTTAATACTACTCTGCTCCCTTTGGGATACTTCTACAGGCACTTAATAGATTCTAATTTTAATCCCGGGACTAACCCCTCAGCATATCAATTGGACCTAAATTACAATATCAGGAATAATCGCCGATTGTGCCACCAGGATCAAGATTCCAATTTTAGGAATGGCCCCCCATTAGGTCACCAGACCGCACCCCCAGTATACCCAATGTCACATCCATTCTTTCCCATTTTGCCCCAGCACATCCCAAGGGAGAGGCTTCATGCAGGGATCAATCAAAATTGCAACATGCCCCAGAATGAGTTGAGGTACATGTACAACATCCCAACTTATAACCGGTTTGAACACGCTTTTTCAAACCTAGAAGACCAGGATTGACTGGGGAACAGAGAAAGTAATATTGTATGTGAAGAGGTACCTAATGTTACTGGGGAACATTCACACCTAACAAAATCCAGACAATGCTAGCGCACGACGTCACTGTCCTACCCTCAGCTATACATGAGGATATAACCACCATACCAACTCAACCTAAGCAGAGTGTTAGGGACAAGCTCCCTGGTTCCTTTAGCCATTCTGACTTGACAATCCTTAGCTGGAACGTTGCTGGTTTAGAACCAAGATTGTCAGACCCTCAATGGGTCCAGCTATTGGATGGTAAAGACATTATTACGTTTCAAGAGACATGGGCTGTAGGGAATCTATATATAGAGGGCTACCATTGCTTTAGTGTGACTGCATCTAAGCCTGTTTTCGGTCGTGCAGTGGGAGGACTATTTATTGGTATTAGGACATTGGCGGGTGGCACCATCAAAGATTTATCAGGAGGGAACCCGAATATTCAGGTCCTTGAGTTCAAGCGAAAGACTAGGATTTATTTAATTAATTTTTATAATAATGATTTTTACTCCGTACCCAATAAGAACTACACAGCACTCTCTAAGACTTTACGAAATTTGGAAGCAAATATAGAATTAGAGGAGGAGACAGGGATTTTAATCGGGGGGGATTTCAACGCGAAAATTACAAAGAAGTGCTGGCCTGAGGATAATAACTACTTAGATCAAGCTGAACGAAGGTGCATTGAATTAGCCCAAAACGGGCAGGCCAATGCCCCCACCCCACCCCCAATTACTACAGTCTTTCTGCCCTCCCCCGGGGGGCAGATGGGGCATTGGCCCCTAATCTGCCCCTTCGGGGGGCAGAAAGCCCACTAAAAACCAGGGATTAGTTTTTAGGTTTTTTTTTAGGGTGGGGGCTGCCCGCATCGGGCACGCCAATGCCCCCACCCACCCGCCACCATTACAGCCTGGGGCATTGACCCCCAATCTGCCCCCACGGGGGGGCAAAAAGCCCTCTAGACACCAGGGAATAAAAAAAAAAAAAATAGAGGTGGGGGCTGCCCAAAACGGGCAGGCCCATGCCCCCACCCCACCCCCCAATTACTACAGTCTTTCTGCCCCCCCGGAGTGAGGCACCGTTTTTATCAGGAGACCCGGGGGAACTCTGGGTGATAGTAAATTTGTGTCAGCCCGGTGATGCCACAACTTTCCCACACAAAAATGTGTGAAAAAGGTGATTTTATTTCAGCTAAATTTGAGGTTTGCAGGGCATTCTGGGTAAGGAAACGTTGGGGGATCCACGCAAGCCATACCTCCCTGGAATCCCCCGGGTGTCTAGTTTTCAGAAATGTGTGGGTTTGGTAGGTTTCCCTAGGTGGCCGCCGAGCACCGGGCCAAAAACCCAAGTGACCCCCCTTGCAAAATTAGGTCATTTTGAGATAGGCAATTTTCATGTCGCCTCACTACGTTTTGGGCCCTTGCCTGTCGCGGGTACTTGGGCCTCCCACACGAGTGAGGCACCGTTTTTATCGGGAGACCCGGGGGAACGCTGGGTGGTAGGAAATTTGTGTCAGCCCAGTGATGCCACAACTTTCTCACACAAAAATGTGTGAAAAAGGTGATTTTTTCAGCTAAATTTGAGGTTTGCAGGGCATTCTGGGTAAGGAAACGTTGGGGGATCCACGCAAGCCATACCTCCCTGGAATCCCCCAGGTGTCTAGTTTTCAGAAATGTGTGGGTTTGGTATGTTTCCCTAGGTGGCCGCCGAGCACCGGGCCAAAAACCCAAGTGACCCCCCTTGCAAAACCAGGTCGTTTTGAGATAGGCAATTTTCATGTCGCCTCAGTACGTTTTGGGCCCTTGCCTGTCGCGGGTACTTGGGCCTCCCACACGAGTGAGGAACCGTTTTTATCGGGAGACCCGGGGGAACGCTGGGTGGTAGGAAATTTGTGTCAGCCCAGTGATGCCACAACTTTCCCACACAAAAATGTGTGAAAAAGGTGATTTTTTCAGCTAAATTTGAGGTTTGCAGGGCATTATGGGTAAGGAAACGTTGGGGGATCCACGCAAGCCATACCTCCCTGGTATCCCCAGGGGGTCTAGTTTTCAGAAATGTGTGGGTTTAGTAGGTTTCCCTAGGTGCCGGCAGAGCTAGGGTTAAAAAACTACAGCTAGGCACTTTGCCAAAAAAGGGTCATTTTTCACTGCGAAATTGAGGTGTGTCCACGATGCGTTTTGCGCCGTTACCTGTCGCGTGCACTAGGTCGACCCACACAAGTGAGGTACCATTTTTCTCGGAAGCCTTTGGGGAACACGGGGTGGGTGGAAATTTGTGGATCCACGCAGATTCCAAAACTTTCCACCACAGAAATGTGGGGAAAATGTGTATTTTTGGGCAATTTTTTAGGTTTGCAAGGGATTCTGGGTAACAGAACCTGGTGGGAGGCAGTCAAGTCACCCCATCCTGGATTCCCCTGGGTGTCTAGTTTTCAAAAATGTATAGGTTTGCTAGGTTTCCCTAGGTGCCGGCAGAGCTATGGTTCAAAAACTACAGCTAGGCACTTTGCCAAAAAAGGGTCATTTTTCGCTGTGAAATTGAGGTGTGTCTACGTTAGGTTTTGCGCCGTTTCCTGTCACGGGCACTAGGCCAACCCACACAAGTGAGGTACCATTTTTCTCTGAAGACTTTGGGGAACGCAGGGTGGGTGGAAATTTGTGGATCCACGCAGATTCCAGAACTTTCCACCAGAGAAATGTAGGGAAAATGCGTTTTTTTTGGCAATTTGTTAGGTTTGCAAGGGATTCTGGGTAACAGAACCTGGTGTGAGGCAGTCAAGTCACCCCATCCTGGATTCCCCTGGGTGTCTAGTTTTCAAAAATGTATAGGTTTGCTAGGTTTCCCTAGGTGCCGGCAGAGCTATGGTTCAAAAACTACAGCTAGGCACTTTGCCAAAAAAGGGTCATTTTTCACAGCGAAAATGAGGTGTGTCCATGTTGCTTTTTGCGCCGTTTCCTGTCACGGGCACTAGGCCGACCCACACAAGTGAGGTACCATTTTTCTCGGAAGACTTTGGGGAACACTGGGTGGGTGCAGCCCGTTTTTCCCATTTTCCCCCCCAAAAAACTACATTTTGCTGTATTTTGGCTCATTTCTGTGACCCCTCCAGGGGAATCCACAAACCCTGAGTACCTTCAGAATCCCCATGATGTTGGAAGAAAAGGACGCAAATTTGGCGTGGATACCTTATGTGGTCAAAAAGTTACAGGGGCCTCAGCGCGCACTACCCCAAACAGCCAAAAAAGGGCGTGGCACAGGAGGGGAAAAAGCCTGGCAGCGAAGGGGTTAAATATGTACAGCACGTTTGCATTCCATGTTTAGCTGAGAGTTTTTAACATGAACTTATTTTTAAATATGCTTTTAGGAAAGTTTTTAGCTAACATGTGATACTCAATTTTATGCGTTTAGCATTTAGTAATATCGATCATTCGTCAATGGAGTGGATGTCGTGTTTCGATTTAGATGCCCGTACATAGGTTTCCCTGAATCATGTCCTTATATAGGCACAATTCGCATTGCCTTTATTTAGGCATAGAATCCCAGTCCTTATTTAGGCATTAGCCATGCTATCCAAATACAGGCATGGTCACCTACATCCATCCATCCCCACGTCACAATGAGTTTTTAGAAACCAGACCCTTAAGCCATCGGGACTTTCCCTAGCTAGGATTATTGATTTCTCCAAGAACTCATCTATTATGCATGAACTACTATTCCTTAGGGGTTCATTCATGACGTCTTCCTCTGCCCGACTTTATGTCAATGCTAGCATTCCTAAGCACCTTCCAGGTATAACTATACCTTCTATTACCATGGCAAGCACGGCACGGCTCAGCTCGATACGGCTCGCCACGGCAAGTTCGGAAGAATTCGAGTTCCAGCATGACGCATTGACCAGACGCTGTCATCCCTGCTCGCAGAGAATCCAGCTTCCAGTGTTCTGACTCCCTTCGCGGGGTGTTGGAGTTTGAGATTCGGAAAGAGATTCCCACCTCTCTCTTTCTAAGGTATAGAACTGACTAGAACGTAGAGGTACTCTTGGCATATAAACTTAGTATATACTATACTATAGAAAACAGCACCTACTTCTTACTTTGTACTACACTTAGGTTAGGTACACTGGGGAAGAACTATTTAGAAGCATCAGACGAGTATTCACTTTTTAGCCTGTGTTATTTATGTATGTATATATAAGTCATAGCTAAAAGACAATGCTATTGCAGTATTATTTCTTCTTACTGCTTACTCTGTGTATTATATCTTGCTTACTGTCTAATGATTGTAACACCTCATATCTCTTACATGAGAAACAAGACTATTCAATAAATCCTTTTATTGAAACGCCTGTCTATCTATTTCTGTGTAACTCTGAAGAAACTAAGCATGCACGATTGACTGAGTGAAACTGTTATCTATTGTTTCCACGATTCTGAGATACGTTCCGATTCTAGGGGAAACAAAGTTGTCATGTTCATGCGATTGTCAGAAACTACTCTCTTCTTGTTTATTCGAGAAGTTTCTAGTGACCTCTGAGTTAGCTGGTACACAAGTAATTAGGTTTAATGTACTCGATAGAGGCATACGGACCTTAGGCCTGTGCAAAAACAATAGTGTATATTATTCCAATGTGCAGAACCTATAAGGGAAATAGGAACTACACTACAATTCTGCCACTAGAGGGCAGAATGTTCTAACAAATAAAACATAGGCTTCAGGGAGCTCGAGGGGTTTGAAATCCCCTCAGGCTCCCTGAAGCCTTTGTTCACAGCAGCAGATGTGAACAAAGACACATTGGAATGTTGGAGCGCCGGGCTTATACCAGCTATTATAAGCCCAGAGCTACTCCACTGTTTTCAATGGCGCTACCAACATTCCAATGTTCTAATAAAGGGTAAACTTTTTAAATAGGATTAACAAGCCAATCAAACATTTGAGTTTTTGATGAAGGTTTTGTGTCTGCTTCAATTCTACGGCATCCTGATCTGTTGAAGCATATTTTCAATTAGACTTATAAAGCTGTTGGGAGTAACAGGTGCATTTCTCTTATAAAGACAGAGATGATAATGTGGAACATCCACTTCTCTATTAGTCCTCTTCCCTGAACCAGTGTGAGTGTAACTATTCGGTGATCAAAAAAAGAATGGCTTGCCATAAGGGATCTTTTGATTAATGGCCTCATCTTTTACTTGGAGCCAGCCACAAGGCATATATAAAATTTGATAATCAGAACTTACTGGTATTAGGACTAATCTCATGGAACCCACGGCACATACAGTCCACATATGGTACACAGTACTAAGAAGGTTGGGCTGGGATAACATAATGACACAATCCACCCGACTCTGGGAGACTAGGTAGACTGAGCAGCTGTAAAGGATTCAAGCAATGGGATTCAATAGGAATCTCAAGGGTGGGTGACCTATGGATCAAGGGGGAAGTTATTACATTTGCCCAGCTCCAAGACCAGTATGATATGGCACCCACGGAACTATTCCACTATTTACAAATCAGGCATGCACTCAAGTCCACCATACCTCCAGACACTATCCTCCAGTGGAGAGGCCGCTGGAAGGACAGACTCCAAACGGAACGTATGGATAAAAAAGCCATATCTCTAACCTACTGGAAAATTAGTAATAATCTACCAGACCCTTCACATAATCTCCGTGAAAAATGGCAGGCCAATATTGGGGAACTAAATGAGACTGGCTGGCAGGCTGGCAAGAAGCGCTAGAATCTCAGCGAGAGGTGGCGATCCCCCCAAAACTACGCTTAATACAACTTAAAGTGCTCCACAGAACCTACCTATCCAGGGTAACCTTGTCCAAAATAGGGAGGACTGATACTCAACTCAGCTTGCGGAACTGTGGTGCAGTGGGCATGTTCTATCACACGATATGGGAATGCCCAACAATTTCAACATACTGGGAAACAATCATGAGTATGGTGGTGCAGGTTAGTGGGGCGCCCGTACCCCCAGACCCCAAGCGATGTCTCCTGAGCATATGGTAGGCATGAGACCTCAATTGCAAGGCTCAAGACTGGGCGACACTCAGTATGACAATAGCCAAACATAACATCGCCAAACATTGGGGGCGCAAAATGCACCAACATATGGGGAGTGGTGCAATGACATGGACATGGGCTATGGTGGCTGACAAAGGAATTATATATGCATATAGGTTGTCCCAAGAAGTGGGAGCGGGTGTGGGGAGGTTGGAACAAATTCAGAGGAAATATTTGTACGTTACCACCTGAAGAACCCTCATTAGAAGACAGTGAATGAAACGATGTGCCAAGTACTGCATAACTCAACAAAATAATAGCATAACAACTACGGGTGGATACTTGTGGAATTAACA
This sequence comes from Triturus cristatus, assembly GCF_964204655.1. Classification (NCBI taxonomy): domain Eukaryota; kingdom Metazoa; phylum Chordata; class Amphibia; order Caudata; family Salamandridae; genus Triturus; species Triturus cristatus. Next base: position 1,195,631,678 of record NC_140579.1, read on the forward strand.
ATAGCGCAAAAATTTAAACTTTGTATACAGGTATTTTATTGCTGTATGTGCCAATGTTGCAAGTCGCACACTTAATAAAAAGGTTTTTAAAAAAAAAATTACAGGTATTGCTGAAGATGAAATGCAGAAACAGTTGGCAAGCTGGGTGAGCTTACCTTTTTCTCAGTTTGACTTCCATTTAGCCTACACTACTGTTTGTCCAGGTATTTTAGCCTATGCCTTTTCTAGACAATAGCCAGAGCAATCAAACATAATATCACAACCCATGTTTTCTCCACTGCATTTTCAAGTTGATTTGTTTGGGTTCACTGAAAAATATAGATAGTAAAAATATCGACTCCCTATACTTAAACAGGTAAGTACGAAATTTCGAATAAAAAATATCGGAGTTAATAATATAGATGTAAAAAATATCGATTTGAAAATATAATTAAAATAAAATATATTAAAAATATTAAATATTAATATTATCTTTAACAAAATAAATTACATTTAATATACATTTTAACTAAATTTAAAACTGAAACTTAATTTAAAAAAATGTAAACACACAAACATAATAATTTATACATATACATATATTTACTGTAAAATAATTTATTAACTATTTATCTAATTTTTAAACTTTTAAAAATTTATAAAAATAAAATACATGCTTATATCAACAATTAATTAAAACTTTAAACTATTGAAACAAAATTAAAATGTACTTTTCGCAACACAATAAATACAACAGTTGGGAAAATAATAGATAGCGAAACAATTAAATTTACTACAACAGTAGGGAAAGTGTCGGATAGCAGAGGGGTAAAATGTACTATTCTCACTCCAGTTAGTGCAACAGTAGGGAAAGTGCTGGATAGCAGAAGGGTAACAATTACTATTCCCACTCCAGTGAGTGCAACAGTAGGGAAAGTGCTGGATAGCGGAGGGGTAAAAAATACTATTCCCACTCCAGTGAGTACAACAATAGGGAAAGTATTGGATAGCGGAGAGGTAAAAATTACTATGCCCACTCCAATGAGTGGTACAGTAGGGAACATTTTGGATAGCCGAGGGGGTAAAAATTACTATTTCCACTCCAGGTAAGAAAAGTATGGGATAGCACAAAAAAACAAAAATTACTAATAACATTTAAACATTTAAAAAAAAAAAATCTTAAAAATAAATGAGCAATATTTTAAAAATATACAATTAAATATAACATATAAAAAGAACACATATTATAATGTTAATTACATATGACAAAAACCTACAAATATAAAAAGATATAAAAAATAATAAATACATTTATAAACAATATTTATTTAAAAGGAATAAATATTCAGAAACAAATTATTGAAAACAAATGTATTTATTTTATTTCCTACCCTATATCACTACACCAATAGAAAAAGACATCATAATTTTTAGGGAAATTTATTAACATGATTACATAATTAATAACGAACTTAAAATATATTATTAATAAAAAAAATTAAACATTCGTTGAGTACACATTCTTTAATACTATAATATCCACAACACACACCTAAAAAAAAATTGCACAGTTGCGATTATCAATAAAAAATAAATTACTTCCCACCCTTCACACCATTTACACCTATAAACACCACAACACACACCTAAAATTAATTACATAATTACCATAATGAATTACTAATTAACTAATTTAAATTAATTAACTAATTAATAATTCATCAATAAAAAATAAATTACTTCCCACCATTTACACCCATAAACACCACAACACACACCTAAAATTAATTACACAATTACCATAATTAATTATTTAACTTAAATTAATTAACAACTAATTCTAATTCATCAATAAAAAATAACTTACTTTCCACCCTATTCCCCTGTAAACCCACAACCCGCTATAGAACTAAAAACGCAAAATTCAATTAAAAAAAATTAATAACTACTATAAATAATCAATAAAATGTATATAATTAAATTACTTCCCAACTTATTCCCCTATACACTTTTTACAGTCAATATTCTTGACCCACAATATTTTTACCACGATATTTGTGCTATTATATATTTTTATCTCGATATTCTTTGTCTGCACAATTTTTTTGATCAAGTGAGAAAACTGTATCAATCATCTCAAGTTCATACACCCATAAATCTTGTTCAGGTTCTTAATCTTCATCGCTTCCAAGAGGGTCTGCCTTTTGTGAAGGACATGCTATGTAGTGTTGGATTTCTTCTTTCCTCTTCAGTTACAAATTTGGATATTGTACCATGGTTTCCCAGCGAAGCAGGACATGGTAAAACCAATCACTGGGTACAATTTGTGGGATCTATTAAGAAAGACATAGCCTCCTTCGTTTTTTCTTGTGCTGTCTGTGTTCAAGCTAAAACCTCTTGTGTATGCCCTGAAGGTTTACTTCAGCCTCTTGAAATGGCAGGAGGACCTTATCTTATATTATCTGCCAATTTACTTTCGGATCTTATAGAATCTGAATGGTGTACTTTAGTCTTGGTAATAGCAGACACATTTTAAGATGGCACACTTTAGTCATTTGCCTAAACTTTCCAGAGCACCAGAAACAGCCACTACTTTCTTACATGACATTTTTTGTGTGCAGGGGCTTCCCAGTTGGACAGTCTCTGACCTTGAACCACAGGAACTCTTCCTTCTGGGAAGCGGTATGTAAGAGTCTTGTAATCAAAAGAACTCTAACATCAGCTTCTCAGATGTTATTTTGAAGTAGTATCTGCAGAAGCAGAACATCTGATAAATATTGTTGGCTTCTTGGTGATTCCATCCAATAGAACTGCAAGGATACCTTGTCTCTAGGACTACTTCCTTAAGACATCGTGCATGAAGACCACCAGCCACTTGGGCCTTTCCTTATTTTCTCTTCAGTTAAGGGGCATACTCCTCTTCTTGCTGGGCAATGCAGGTATCTCCTTCTTCTGGACAAGTGCCAGTATCAAGTGTGCACCAGGGGCGGCTCATCCACTAAGACGGGGGAGCGTCGCCCCACTGCTTTCTCACAGTGCGAGAAAGCCAAAACATAAAATGGTAATAACTAAAAGTTATTACATTTTGGGGCCGATTCCGGCCGCAAAACGAACCGACCGACACAGACCAGGACCGAATACCGACCGACATGGACCAGCACCGTACGACCCATGCAGTACGATGCAACACGAGTGAATTACAACCGACACGTACGGAATACAATCCGAACGACCGAGCCGGAGGGAAAATAGTGATCTGGCCGGAAAACCGACGCGATTTTCACCGACCGACCGACACGAACCCAGAATCAACCCGACCGACCCGTACCCGCGATGTACGATTAGCGAAGTACGATGCAATGCGTGTAAAACCAGACCGACTCGCACGGAGACCAAGCCGCACGACCGACACGCACAGACAACCCGGCACACAAGCAATAGAGACCGCCGTGAACGACGCCTACCAAACACAGAAGACAGGCAGCGTGAACGAGGTGGAGAAGCCCACACGAGACAACAGCAGCGTCCGTTTACGCCACATGAACGTCTCCTACATGCCTACAAAACACAAAGGAAAAAACACAAAAAAAGGACCAAACAAGCAATGACTAAGCCAATAAATACCCAACACAAATTAATTGGACAAAGACACACCCACAACTACAACTATATAAAGGACTACAATCACTACCATCATCCCTCGCAAACAGGAGTCACAGCCAGCAGCAAACACCAGTACACAGCAACCACAGACACACTCACAACTCACCCATCACACAACTCACACACCATCAGCACCTCATACAAAAGCACACACACATACACACAGCAAAACCAACACTTGCACCCTCACACACACACATCCCTCACCACCACCACCCATCACCATGCCCCCAAAGAACAATCCAAAGTTCACAGATAGTGAGTTAGAAGTGCTGGTAGACGAGATCATCAGAGTAGAGCCACATTTGTTTGGTACATTGGTTCAAAGGACCCACATCTCACAGAAAACAAAGATGTGGGCGAGGATTGTGGACAAGGTGAACGCACAAGCACCAATGTTGCGCACAAAGGACGATATCCAGAACAGGTGGTATGACGTGCGCAGGAGGGTCAAGAAACTCATCGAGAAAGATCACGCCTTGAGTCAGCGCACCGGCGGTGGCCCTCCTGCCAAACGAGTCTACTTCAGGACTTGGGAGGAGAAGGTGCAGGACATCCTACCACCAGAGAGCGTCCATGGCCTAACAGACATCCCAGAGACTGGTGAGTACACAAACAACAAACCCAAGATTGTGTGGCAAGGGGACAGTGAAACCATGCAACCCAAGCAAACCTACACTAACCAATAGATAATCAACCCAAGATGTGTATGCCAGTCACACAAACACAATACCTGCCATCTCATAGTGACTGGGGACTGTGTCATGACATGCACCAACCTACAAACAAATAGAGCAAGCCACTGGCACTAAGCCAAATACATCCAGCAAGACAGTTTGCCACCACAAACACACCACCTCACAGTGCAGCTGACTGTCAGGAAGGAATAGTGGGGATGCAGGTGAAGTGAGTGTAGACAAAAGCATGATGGGGCCTGTAGTCACAGATAATGCTCCCCCTCCTGATTGGCCCATCAAGACCTCTCTGAAACATGCCCACATCACAGGGAGTGGAAAATGACTGACAAGATGGCTGACACTGGGTCCTGCTAGGGGTTGTGTGCAAATCAGAAGCAGGACACCACTGACTGACATCCTGAAAGACAACTTGCACGCCCTACAATGGAAGCACGTGTCATGATAGGAAGGAGGACTGACAGCCCTGACCATACTAATCAGCATGGGGAGATACCCCCCAACACAAACTCCACACAACTCACCGGGTACAATGCTTTGACACACACACCTCATTGAAATATCAGCAATAGATCCCCAGTACTGGCTGCTGCTGTGTGAAGCACAGGGGCTCACTTGGGACTTGTAGCAAAACAAACACCAGGATTCCACAGTCAGCCATCTTGCCATTGCTGTCACACCCCCTCACAGGGAAGCAGAGTCAAGAGGGAGGAAGCATGGGCATGCTGGGAAGGGGGGTGTAGCCAAGAGTATGATGGGACTCGCAGTCACACACAACCTACACTTACCCACATAGCCCAGCAAGATCAACCTGAACCATGCTCGCCTCACAGGGAGTGGGAAGGGACCGACAAGATGTCTGACACTGGGCTCTGTTGTGGGGAGCACAAGGCCATGCTGGGACTGCTAGCCAAACAAACACCAGGATTCCACAGTCAGCCATCTTGCCATTGCTGTCACACCCCCTCACAGCGAAGCAGAGTCAAGAGGGAGGAAGCATGGGCATGCTGGGAAGGGGGGTGTAGCCTAGAGTATGATGGGAATCGCAGTCACACACAACCTACACCCACCCACATGGCCCAGCAAGATCAACCTGAGCAATACTCGCCTCACAGGGAGTGGGAAGGGACCAACAAGATGTCTGACACTGGGCTCTGTTGTGGGGAGCACAAGGCCATGCTGGCAAATGTTTATATAGAAAGAAGTTTCTCTACCTGTATCTTTCAAAATGTACAGCGTATCATCTTATTTGTATATCGACACTTAAGCTAAACCAACGAACACACAATCAAAAAACGTTCAGCATATAGCTAAAGGAGGATTCATTAATATTTTATTTTTCTTTTGTCAAAATTAGAAAAAATAATAATAAATTCAATGCGTTGGCTAATTTACAGTTTGTAAGAAATGCATCAAATAACAGTATATATACATAAAAATAGGTCAGGCTTAAAGAAAGGCCCCAGGCATAATCATGCACACACAAGCTCACTGACTCATACCGATATCATACCACACCATAAATACAAACATCACACGTCTACAGGTGAAGGATCTAAATAATCCAAAAAAGGCCCTACAAACACAGTAGTCAATATGTAAACAGCATCATACAGGTATTCAATACTGTGCTAAGTAGTACATATTCAAATTTGAGGAATTGGAACTTGGGTGGGCCTCATGGAATGCGCCGATGCGCGTTTCGGTGAACGCACCGAGATGTAGGTGCCACCTTCCTCAGGGCTAACAAGTACCATATAAAGTAGTTTGGGTGTTATGCTGGGACCTAACGAAAGTAAAATAACATATGGGCAATTACATATCAGCATTAAATCCAATCAAAAGTCGATACTCTGGACATTTCATCTACCAGCACGTCCAACTCAAATGTGAACTTTGGATTCCCAAACCACTGTACAGCACCTGACATCCTGTGCAGCTCACTCACACATGTTTGTAAATAAACTCACCAGTACACCATACTTGCCTCTGTTGTGATTCAAAGTTGTCATGTTCAGGGCGAAGTCGATCTGCTACACAACACAGTGCATGCCAAATACTGCAACTATGTGACCAACATAAGGTCAGTCATGGGGATGTGACACATGTGAGGGAGACACACCCCTATGGCAACACAAAACATACTCGCCATGGCCATGTGACTCATCACACACAATGATGTTGACCTGAAACACATTGGCATACACAGACACAACACCAAGCACAATCAGTGGTAACAAGTCCACAGGTGAGGGAAGCAGATATCACTCAGATGTGGGAAGACAGACAACGCACATAACAAAGCGTAGCACAGGTTCATTACACACCAGCAACACGTTTATTCCACAATAGTTGCACGGTAATTCTACGTAACAGTGGACACATGCTCACAATGTTTTGGAGAATGGAAGTCCAGGGATGTGTGGTACATCAGTTGATGGGAATTCTCAAATTCCACACTGGTGTTGGCTTCTAGGTGTTGGGGGTCAGTGTTGACCACACAACAGGCAAAGGACCCTGGGAAGGACAGACAAGATACAGTCAAAAGCACAGACGAACAGGAAAGAAATGCAATACACATGCACAAAACATGTTGCAAAACACCTACACAAACACTAGTTAGCAGTACTACCCTATTGTGGAGTACACGCCACCTGAATGGACACATCACAGCACGCATCCAGTCAAGTGGCACACAGACACACTCAGACATCACCAGAGCTGGCTCAACACATTCCTGGAAACTCACTTTCAGGTGAAGAAGTTGTTGATGAGCTGGGAGCGGACGTCACCATCATCTTCATCACTGGCATCCTGGCCCAGGCCGGGATCCTCCACAGGTGCCGGACGTTGGTCGTCGTCATCCTCATCCAGGATGAGAGGCACCTCCTTCCGCACCGCCATGTTGTGTAGCATGCAGCAGACCAGTATTATTTTGCACACCTTTGCAGGCTCATATGGGAGGGCCCCTCCGGTCTTGTCCAGGCAGCGAAAGCGGCTTTTCAGGAGGCCGAATGTCCGCTTAATCACCCTCCTGCTCCGACCATGTGCCTCATTGTAGCGCAGCTCGGCTGGTGTCACAGGGTTCCTGAGGGGTGCCAGCAACCACGGCATGTTGGGGTATCCGGAGTCACCTACACACACAAAAATGAACAAGTAGATGAGTTTGGTAGGAGTGTGGAATACAACAATGACAAACACACACAATGAGAAACAGTCAGTACACACCGACAAGCCAGGCACGCTGAGCTGGCATCTGTGACTACTCCTCATTATGTAGGCATCATGCGCCAAACCACGGAACCGTGCACACACATGTGTGATCAACATGTCAGCAAGACAGACCACCAGAGCATTGATCAAATTGTAGTGCTTCCTGTTAGGGTATGCCTGCTCATTTGCCTGTGGTGGTATCAGGGCAACATGTGTCCCGTCAATGGATCCAATGACGTTTGGCATCCTCCCCGGTGTATAAAAGGCATCCTTAATTTCAGGGAGTTCAACTTGGCTCGGGAACTTGATATACAGGTCGAGGAATTGCAACATCCCCTCCAAGACATCGCGTAGCACCCGACTAAACATCGTTTGCGACATACCACCAGCAGTAGCCACAGTGTACTGGAAGGTACCAGTAGCAAAGAAGTGCAGGGCTGTCATCACCTTCAACTCTGGGGTCAGTGCTGTAGGGTATGTTTGGCCAGGTAGCAGATGTGGCGCCAACTGCTCCGCCAACTCCTCAATCAGTGGCCTGGTGAAGCAGTACCATCTGATGCTGTCGCGTTCCTGCATGGTTGCAAGGTCTGGGAACAGACGATGCACAGCTGGTGCCCTGCAGTACAGAGATGCACCAAGGAAGATTGTCAGTACATCCCCCCATGTGGCCATGACCACGATCACTCTCACATGCTAGTTCATGATATTACACAATGTACTGAGGTGTGTGCTGTTGGTCATGGACACATATGTCACCTACAAGACCACCACCTCACATCTCAATTCCACATGTCCACATGAGTCCCATGTAGTGCAATGGGCTAATCATCTGGCTGTGTCACCCAACCTATGTGCTTCTGCAACGTTCAAAAAACCCACCCCAGTGACTAATGAGGACTCATGTCTCCCAGGCATCACAGATCTTTGCCATGCAGAAACCCAGGCTCCCTGTATTGCCACATCAACACTGCAATGGACATGGTGTAGCACGTACACACCACAAGGCAAGCGTAAGTCCCACAGGTAGTGGCCACTGTTGTCCATGCCGGCCCTACATGTACGTCTCTTAGACACACTCACCATCAAGGTTGATGCATATACCACATGGATGTGGAGACTGATACCCATTGGTAACATGTGATCAGACACATCTGAGACACAACATGCACAGAGACTGTGGGTGCACATTAGTATTGTGGCTACATGTCTCACGGTGACGTACATGCCATCACCCCCAGGACTCAGGGGGTATGTGACATGCCCCAAACATATCCAACCTGACACTGTGGCCTTCACTCATGCCAATTACTGTCCAATTGCACATCACAGTGTTAATGTGCACAACACACAAAGGACTCTCCCCCCATGTACAAGATAACAGCCTGGGAGTGGCTGCACCAAGTGCCAGACAAAAAAACTGCTGTGCCCCCTCAAACACCCAGGGAATGCAGCCTCACATGCCATGGGACACTGTGTGGCCAATGCTATAGTGTGGCAGGTGTGTGCAGGTGTCCATGGCCAGTATATGTGTGTTGCATCCGTCTAATAGTCACACTAATGCTGTCCGACGCGGGTGACAATGCGTACGCATTGCACGGGTCATGTCCGAGCCATGCGTACGCCTTGTCATTGAATGCAATAAGGTCCAACGCGGGTGACAATGTGTACGCATTGCACGGGTCATGTCCGAGCCCTGCGTACGCATTGTCATTGAATGCAATGAGGTCTGACGTGGGTGACAATGCGTACGCATTGCACGGGTCATGTCCGAGCCGTGCGTACGCATTGTCATTGAATGCAATGAGGTCCGACGCGGGTGACAATGCGTACGCATTGCACGGGTCATGTCTGAGCCGTGCGTACGCATTGTCATTGAATGCAATGAGGTTCGACGCGGGTGACAATGCGTACGCATTACACGGGTCATGTCCGAGCCGTGCGTATGCCTTGTCTTTGAATGCAATGAGGTCCGACGCGGGTGACAATGCGTACGCATTGCACGGGTCATGTCCGAGCCGTGCGTACGCCTTGGCCATTGAATCGTATGTTGACTGGTGCATGTGTACATTCAAAATACGCGTTGTACAATCAGTTGAACGAGCCGGGCGCACCCATTGGCTCAGGACTGTCATGGAGACGGATGCGGATTCAAAACTTGTACGAGTTGTGCACTGGAAATTCAGTTGGATGCCTACAACAATGTTGCAATTTCAAGTGTTCCATGAAGGTGAAGATTTGAACGATGCGGAAGGCGTGTACGAGTCGTACTTTTAAATGGATTGGCCAGATTCATAGAATGCAACCGTGTTGGACCTATCACTTTGGACACATGGCACAGAGTCTGCCTCTGTAGCACAGATATAAGGCTGGCTGGACCCCAGGGTCACTTGCCTGCACTACATGCTACTGGACCACATCCCTGCTACCACTGCTGCTGTCTCTGCATCCTCTGGCTCCTGCTATGGCACGTACACTGGAGAGGGCCCTAGCCTTCACTGAGGAGGAGAACCAGGCCCTGCTGGACAGGCTCCTTCCAGAGTACAGAAAGCTCTATGGGACACCAGGGGAGCAGGCGAGTGTGCTGTCCACTGCCTTCCTAATTAAGCAAGTTGTCTGACTAGCAGTACTAGCAGTGTGTACAGCAGTGGCAAGCATTATCACTGACTACTTTCATCCCCCAAAGTGTGTAGGGACATGTACTGAATATTTTTCCTGCTGCTAAAGTGCATTTTTGCCAGCTTAAACTATCCATGCATTGTTAACATGTCAGACATGCATGTGAATTTTCATTCCCCAGGGTTGCACTACCTGTGTAATTATTTTCCCTTTGTGATGATGACATGTATATCTAATTGTGTGCTGCACAAATCTGTGGCATGTGTGTTAATGTACTTTTCACTTTGCCCTCCTCACAGGTTGATGCCCACCAGAAGCAGGAGATCTGTCTGACCATCGCCCGGGCTGTTCGTTCTGTGGGCGTCTACAAGCGCCGGATCCACAACTGCCACAAGAGATGGCAGGATCTTCGGGGCTGGACCCGGAGGATAGCTAGAGTCCAGCTGAAGCTGTCACCTCCACGCAGGAGGGGCGGACCCGGACCCTGACTCCCCACATGCTCCGGATACTGGCGGTGGTCTTCCCGGACCTGGATAGGCAGCTGAAGGCCAGACAGCAGCAGGAAGGGGGTAAGTCCATGCCTGATCTGTGTACTATCTCTGACATGCAAATAGCAGTCTTTTGTCCGGGTCACGCTTCCACATTACGTAGGTCTTGTAGTCACCAAATCAGGTCCATCATCTGTGCGATGCACCCTCCTCATCTGTTCCACAGGTGTGGCCCCTACAGTCTTTGGATTGTGTCACTAGGGCACTGTGTCCCTGCAGTCAGCTATGTATCAGGTACCAGTCAGCATCAGTTCCCGTGACTCTGCTGTGTGTGTCATGGGTGGGTCAATTGTTTACACAATGCCTGAGATCTGACATGTGAACTGTGTGTGCCCTTGAGATGTGTACCAATTGCTGGTCTGACTCGCAACATGTTTCTGGGGTATTCAATACAAAACCATACAGCAGGGTACTCCAATTTTTGGGCATCAGGAGTAGGTATGGCAAATATGCCACAATTGCTTAGCCACCTGACTACTGTCTGAGGAAAAACACTGTTTCACCTAGTCCTGCCCAGTCCTGCCCCCTCAAGGGCATTCAGAAATACTCTGTAATCCCACTCCTGTGTGTGAAATTGCAGGTTGTGCTTCGTGACATGTGCCCTCAGGTGTGTGCCTCTGTGTCATTAGGGTGTGGCTTGTTGCTACGTACAACTGGGGTGTACTTGATTCCGAGGGTCAGCATGACATCTGCAATGTGACTGTGGGAGACAAGACCTGTGTGACATATAGGTGTGTGAGCATCTGACAGCGCACAATGGTGTATGCAACTCTGTCCCTCATGCAGCTGGGTTATATGCATGGCAGACTGTGATGTGTTAATGTACATGGATTCGTGTTTGCTGAGACTCTTATGTCTGATTTTCATGATGTGGGGTCTTCTGGGTCCTGGATATGTTGTTTGCATGGGATGGGCAAGTGCGCCGGTCATCTGCAGAGTCAGATTTGCCCCTGAGCTAGGATTGTGAGTCAGTGCATATTGTTGTTGTCTGGATGCCCTGCCCCTGTGACAGGAGACAGTGTTGACTGACTTACAGGGCATCCCAGTGCCATGGTATTGAACTTGCTATGAGTGAGCCTGCGTTGTGTTCAAGTGTGTACCATGCACCCCATTGTGGCCTTGCCCATCAGGACATGAGTACATCATAGTGTGTGTTGCTGGCATGCATCCCAAGCATGTGAAATGAGTCTCTGGCCATCCCTTCATCCGGACACCTGTGCTGAGTCAGTCGAAAGAGATGTGCTGTGGGTCTAGTGACATACTCCTACATGTTCACTTGCATGTACAACTAATGTGTGGGTGGTGCATGTTGGCACATTGGGGTATTAGCATCCAACATGCAACAGACATATGTGTGCAAATCAAGGAGGGATATGTGTGCCATGGTTGATGTTGGAAATGAGGAGTCGTCAGCACCATCCCCCCAGCTGAAGGCCACAGCAGCTCTGAGGATGACTCCCCTGTGGAGGCGGGTGTCAGCAGCCACCAAACCCCAGCTAGTGAGGCTGTCTCCGCCACCACCACCACCACCCTCCTCCCATCGGCACCCATCCCAGAGGTCCCTGTGGGCTCCCGTGTTCGTGAGCATGTCTCCTTTGTGCCAGGCACCGTACCCCCTGACCCTGTGTCCTCTGCTGCCCTGATTGAGGAGTCTGTGGACTTACTTAGACAGATGCATGTCGGGCAGACGTCGATGCTGAAGGTCCTCCATGCACACACAGGTCTGTTGACACAACTGGTGTCATTCATGGAGGGCATTTCCTCTGGCATGTCTGCCCTACAGAGGACCAACCAGTCCATGGCCTCCTACCTGACGGCAGCAGTGTCCCTCCTCCAACAGTCCCACACCCTTCCTACCCTTGCAGCACCCACAATTCCTAGCACACTACCTGTCCAAAGCACAGAAACCCCCAAACCAAGGGCTGACGTGCACACAAGCAAGCGCAGGGGACTGATTCCACACTCACAGGGGCTGGTTTGCTGACACACACACAGTCATCCACAGCCACTTCACAGTCCTCCGAGACCTCTCCCTCCCAGCCCCTTCCCTTGCCTCACCTGAAACCCCATCCCCCCAGAAGCACTTCCTCTGTGACCTTGGCCTCTTCCCCACTGACCCAGCAGATCCTGATTACAAGGGGAAGAGGAAGTCCCCACACACAGAAGGGAGTGCCCCTCACACCCGGACACCCTCCCCCAGGCGCACTCAGACCGAGACGCCCACCCGCAAGTCCCCCCAGTGCAAGAAGAGCAAGACCCCCCCGCCAGCACGCAGCTCCAAGGCAATGTCTCCGTCCTCCATCCCCCAGGGCTACCACTCCAGAGGTTCCCCCGCCACTCCCTGCCCTGGGTTCCCCCACACACAGATACACGATCCCCAAAATGCTAAGGCCATCCCCCCCTAGCACTTGCTCCTCCACACTTGGTCAGACAGTTGCTGCCACTGATGTGGGGACCGAGTCACCACCCTCTGCCCTGCAGACCTCACCTGTCCCCCATTGCGCTCCCATGGATGTAGGCACTGCTTTGATGTCCACGCCCACCCCGTCTGACTTGGATACTGCAGTGGTGAGCCAATCCACTCCATCTGACCTGTCCACTGGAGTTGTGCCGGCGCCCACCCCATCTGACTTGTGCCACACAGTTGTGACAGCACCCACCACTTCAGTCATCTCCACTGCAGTTGCAAGTGTCTCGCCTGCATCCCCCACCTCTTCACTGCCTCCTTCTGCTGCGCCCTGATCCTGTCCCTGCGGTGCCTGGCCTGCCCCATGTATGCCCCTCCGAGGGGATGACCCCGGTCCGTAGCAGTGCAGGCAAGCAAGGTGTGACAGTTGTCATTCTAGTTCACTCCTTGGCAATTTGACATGGACTGGCCATTGGCCTTTTGGTTGCACAGACGTTTCGAATTTCATATATTGAATTTCTGACTCTAGTTCACTCCTTGCCCTTTGGACATGGACTGGCCATTGGCCTTTTGTTGGAACAGATGTTTCACTTTTCATATGCTGAATAAAGCTTTTTACTTTGTCCCTGTGAACCTGATTTAGCTGTACATCATGTTGAGGTCGTTTTAGATGCCCTTGCACCTGTAATGCTTTGTTTACAATGTTGCATACTGATGTGTTGATGTGAGGTACTCCCCGTGGTCCATGAGATATGTATCCTATTCTGGTGGGTATCCATGTCATCCTTTGCAGCTACCTGGATGTGTCTGGATCAACCATTTGTGTACATCTCTCTGTGAGCATTTAATTGCCATGGTCACATCTGTGTCTTGCACCCCTGCACATATGATGTGCTTCCCATTGTCCAAATTGTCACTTCCACATACTTCGTGCTCATCACTACTGGCCCTACAGGTGTGGGCATCATTGGTATAGGAGCAACTGGGTCCTCTGTGCAACTTGCTGTACATATATATTGAGTATGTGCAGATGACTTAAGGGAGACTCATGTGCCCAGGCTGTTGTAACCAGAGCCTTCATTGTGCGGTAACTGATGGCTGACTGACCAAGTGTTCTGCAGACATGAGTGGGACTTGCGGTGAATATGTTTGGCACAGCTGGGCTCCCACAGGAGTTGTGTCCCCTCAAGTTAGTGTGTTGTCCAGTGACATGGCCTGGGCCCATGGTGTGTATTGTATGTGCATGTGTGTGTGTCCACATCCCTGTTCATACACAGACAGTGTTCCCTTGATATGTTCGTGTTGTTGATGCTTGCTGAGTGGTACTGGGTTAATCCCACTTCTTTTCCAATGGGCTACCAGATGTGTGGGTGCATGACTCACTCCTGTTAATTGGTGTATCATCATTGTGATTTGTCAGTTCTGAGTGTTGATGATGTTGTCAGACACAGATGGGACACAGTGAGGGTTCCTCAAGGCATTTGTTTGTTTGCAATATCATGTAGTTGTCCCTAGCTGGTAGTTTTCAGTGATTGAGACATTTGTATGTGTGTGTGACTGCTCCCACTTGTCGGGTTCACGGCAGCGATGCTGGCAGGTGTCAGCATGGGTGCCTTGTGTTCCTCCTTGGCATCTGCATAGTCCTGGGACAGTGGCAGGGATTGTGAAGGTCACATGAGCTTTGAGGTCATGGCCATGTACCGCATACTGTGCAGTGTGTCTGTCATTCCCCAGGGTTGTAAACAATCCTTATGTGATGTATGTGTGCACCTTAGTTCCTGCCAACATTCCTGTGTTTGTCATGTGGGCATGTGCAATGTCACCTGTCCATGTGGGCTTCACAGATACACATTGTTGCAGTTCAGGTGTGTGGTGTTGATGGTGGACTGATGTGAATGTTTGCATGGATGGTCCCTTAGCTCCCGTTTGTCCATGGACGAGGGGCCATGCTGAGTGATTTGTGTTTGTGTATGTGTGATGTACGTTTGTGGCACAGGACACATGTCTGGGTTTCCCAGTTTGTACGACATCTGCCTTTGTCATCACAGTGGAGGTGTCATGCATGCTTGTGTCACACTAATGTCTTGTCCCTGGGGATTGTGCTGTTGTGTGTCAGTCTCTTGCTGTGTTAGTTGGTGTTCATTCCAGCTAGTGTCACATGTGTCTGTTGTGCTCCCTCTCATCTCCCAACGCCTGATTGCCCACTGAGGGTGTCCCAATGATGGTTTACTTTTGTATGGCACTGTGTCCACATCTGTGTCACTGTGGTTCAGCCCCTCTCATGTGTTGTGTAGTTGCCTGTGGATACTGTGACACACACACACACACACACACATGTTGTGTCCGATGTGCAGTGTGAGTTTGCCTGTTTGTGTTTGTGCATCTGCACCAGTGCATTGGTATTGCTGTTGTGGGCCTTTGTCTGGATGCTGTTTCTGTGATTTTGCATGCTGGCCGTGTGAGTCATTTCACATCATTGTGCACATTCATCCTGGTTGTTGGGTGCCATTGCTGGCATGGAATGTGAGTTAGTGAGCTGACACCTACAGTCTACACATATTGTTTTGGTTGGTGTGTCTATTTTCGAGATGTGTGCATGCTTGGTGATGGTCACTTCTGCTGTTGTGTCATTGTACGCTGTGTGCATTGTCAGCCCCCATGTGTGGTGCTTGTCTGCACATGGCCGAGAGTGTTATGTTTTCACAGCACTGTTTGCCTCAACACATCTCTGTGTGTATGGGACACAACCACTATTTTTCCCCAGAAGTGTTTGATGTGTTGGGAGCAGGGATCATACATGCTGTTTGTTATTTGCAGCTTTGACCATGATGACACTTACCTTTTGGTCACTGTGTTGAGGGGGATTTGGTACCCATCACCACAATGCTCCACATCTGCTGCATTTTGTGAGCCCCCACTTGACTTCTGTTCTACACAGTGAGGGGGTGTTCTTTTTACATTGCCACAGTGCTATGGTAATGCTTGCCTTGTGTATGTCACACTCATGTGTTGGTCACACATGTGCTGTTACTTACATTGTATGCTCGTAGCCATATTCACTGTTGTGGGCATTTGTCACAGACTACACACAGTTGTCATGATGTCGTGGGGGATGTATTTTGCGGACATACCTGATGTTTGCGTATGCTGGATGTGTTGCGCATCACCCATCCTATGGCTGGGGGTGGCAGGGGTAATGGCCAACAGGTCCCCTGTGAGTGGGGGTGGCAGGGGTGATGGGCAATAGGCCCCCTATGGGTGTGGGTGGCAGGGGTGATGGGCAACATAAGCCCTGTGAGTGGGGGTGGCAAGGGTGATGGGCAACATAAGCCCTGTGAGTGGGGGTGGCAGGGGTGATGGGCAACATTAGCCCTGTGAGTGGGGGTGGCAGGGGTGATGGGCAACATAAGCCCTGGGGGTGGCAGGGGTGATGGGCAATATTAGCCCTGTGAGTGGGGGTGGCAGGGGTGATGGGCAACATAAGCCCTGAGAGTGGGGGTGGCAGGGGTGATGGGCAACATAAGCCCTGTGAGTGGGGGTGGCAGGGGTGATGGGAAACAGGTCCCTTGTGAGTGGGGGTGGCAGGGGTGATGGGAAACATAAGCCCCGTGAGTGGGGGTGGCAGGGGTGATGGGCAACAGGTCCCCTGTGAGTGGGGGTGGCAGGGGTGACGGGCAACATAAGCCCTGTGAGTGGGGGTGGCAGGGGTGATGGGCAACAGGTCCCCTGTGAGTGGGGGTGGCAGGGGTGATGGGCAACATAAGCCCTGTGAGTGGGGGTGGCAGGGGTGATGGGCAACAGGTCCCCTGTGAGTGGGGGTGGCAGGGGTGATGGGCAACAGGTCCCCAGTGAGTGGGGGTGGCAGGGGTGATGGGCAACAGGCCCCCTAAGGGTGGGGTTGTTAGTGGTGCTGGCCATGCAACCCCTATGGTGGGCTGTTGTTAGTCGCCAGGATATGTATCCCCTGTGTGTGTGCCATTTTGTGCGTACCTGTCGTTTGTTTATGTGGTAGGTGTCTGACTTACAGTCTGCGCCGTCGGCATCGGTCCCTGATCCGGTCATAGATGTAGAGTACTGGTATGACTTGCACGATGGGATTCATGATGTGTTCGTGTCGTACACACTGCTTGTTGCTCCGTCTCGTACCCACTGCAAGCTGTTCCGTCTCGTAGCCGTGTATTGATTTGTGGCGCGAATCGTAGCTGATATGCTTGTTTTCCGGATGCTGTGACATGTCGTACGTGATGACCCGTCCGACGCGTAGGAAGTACGCATCGTACTTGTCATGCTGGAAACTGCTATGGATACTGCTTCCGGGCGACACGGTTCCTCTTTGGGAGTTACGGCTCAGACGGAGAATGGGTCTTGATTCACAGCCTACGTGTCGGTCATGTTTTTGGCAGTTATGCGCATCGTACTTCCTATACAGGACGGACCGGCTCCGGGTACATGTCGGTCGCAGGGTAAGGCTATGGACAGCTGTCCAACCGGCCATCGGAATCGGCCCCTTTATGTTTGCTTTGCACATTGCGGGCGGGCTGCGCTGCTCTTTGAGCAGGGCAGAGGAGGAGTGGTTTGCCCACTCCTGAGTCTGCAAAGACTGTTTGGTCAGTCCTCTCGGGCCACCAAAACCAGTCATGCATGTCTCTAGAAATTCGCCCTCCCATACTGAACCAAAGTCCTTTTCAAGTCTAACAGAGGCATAACATATTTGGCCTTGAAGACCATTTTTTATTTTACTAATTGTACTTCCAAACATAGGAAGTGTTTTTTAGTTTTTGCACTTTCCTTCAGATGTTTTTTAGTAATAGATTAAAGGTCAGGCTAGTAAGAAGTGGTCAGAGTGGTTTTGTTTATTCGAGTAATATTGCTTGATCCATTGTGACTGCTAAGATACTGCTAGCACAACACAGGAAAGGGCAAAGGTTTGGTTTTACTGGAAGAAAAAAGTGATTCTCTCTGTATTAACCAGACATCTGCAGTTCTAGTCACAACCCCATGGAACGGAGGATTTGCATGTTGTCATGTCCTCCAAAAAAATCCCATTGGTGAAAATGTCACATTGCATCACAAAGGACACCAGTCATTCGGCATACAGTTCTGAGGCCCCATACAAATGTTGCTGACATGCTGCTCCACACTAGTGATCCATGTAGGAGGCCTGTATCCATTAACTATAACTACCCGTCACCAACCTGCAGCCAGTCCCAAGCATGGTATAGGTGATCCCTGCCCTCAAACATGGGTGTAAAGCGCTTTGTGAGCCTGAGCTTTGCTGTTGAACATCTCTGGTAAAATGCTGAGCTCCTGCACTGGGCTTGCTGCTTCTACACTCCACACATGAACAAACATTGGGTAGGACAGACATAGGGTAGGACCGCAAAAAATCAATGGGGTAGAGTATGACAGGTTTTGGAAGGGCTACCACAACTTCCTTCACCACAATATGAACTAACTCACATAGACCCCAATGAGGCGAGCCCCATGTGCACAGCACTTGAATTTTGAGAAGCGCCCAAAAAACTAACCAGTGCTAAACTATGGGGCCAGATCCATTCACTGAAAGTCTATGAATATCTCTTACAGGCCCTTTGAATGGGATCATTATTTTGGTTTGTGTGTCTTAAAGATACAGACCCGTTAAAGGTGGGTACATGGCAATTGTAGTATACAGCCATGAAGGGTGCACGCAGCTAGTATTCTTGGCATCAGATAAATGATGGCAGTTTTAGCCACGTACACTGTAATCTGGGTTGTTACGAAGTACCCATGTATCCTTAGGCCTATTTTAAAACTTTTTCCAGTTTGCCTGCAGTACAGTAAAGCACAAATGCAAAGTTAGAAAAGTTTGAGGAAATTAAAACTTTTCTCCTTCTTTGTACCTGCTTCAAGTAGGCATAATTTTTTGGAGCAAAGTCCTCTACAAAAATGTTAGTACAAAGCCCTTGGCTCAAAACATGGGTGGGTGCAAGGGAATGCCAGTGCACCACCCATGGCAGGGCTATCGATGAAAAGTAGTGTGTAAAGTACTGCGTAGCAAAACTTTCTGTTACTTTTGGGAACATTTCCAGCTGAAAACAAGTTTTGCAGTGAAAAATAAATCGGAAATCAACACATATCACCAATTTATATCACTTTTGACGACTTTGCACTGGTGCTTATTGTTTACAAACCTGGCCCTTCATTAACCCCTTCGCGGCCAGGCCTTTTCCCCCTCCTGTGCCACGCTCTTTTTTGGCTATTTGGGGTAGTGCGCGCTGAGGCCCCTGTAACTTTTTGACCACATAAGGTATCCACGCCAAATTTGCGTCCTTTTCTTCCAACATCATGGTGATTCTGAGGGTACTCAGGGTTTGTGGATTCCCCTGGAGAGGTCACAGAAATGAGCCAAAATACAGCAAAATTAAGTTTTTGGGGGGGAAAATGGGAAAAACGGGCTGCAAATTAAAGCATCTGGGTTTTTCCTTGCAAGTGTTATCAAAAAAGGGTTTGTGGGGCTGAAATAACCATTTTCCCAGCTTTTAGGGGATACCAGACTTTTGTCAGAAACCCAACATTTTTTACACAGTTTTGGCATTTTTCTGGAACATAGCCTATTTTTGCTATTTATTGTGCTTTCGACCTCCTTCCAGTTAATGGTAGAAATGGGTACAAAAGCAATGATGGATCCTGGAAAGCTATACATTTTGGAGAAGTAGACAAAATTCTGAATTCAGCAAGGGGTCATTTGTGTAGATCCATCAAGGTTTCTTTATAGAAACTAACAGTTAAATATAGGATAAATTGAAAATTTGTTGAAAAAAAGCGCCTTTTGTGTCAACGTTTTTACCTGTAACTTCTTCTAATTTTGACAGCTCTTTGAAAGCAATATACAGTTACATCCGCTGGACATTTCTGGTTGTGGGGATATATAGGACTTGTAGGTTCACCAAGAACCCGACGAACCCAGAGCCACAAACTGAGCAGCATATAGTAATTATTCTGTAAAAATGTGTACATGGAAAAATCGGTATGAAAGACACCTATGTATTTCTGAAATGGGAACAAAATATAGAGTTTAGAAACAGTAGATATTTGCACATTTCCGAAATTGGGAATACTCATACTAGCATGAGAATTATCAGTCATTTTTTAGAATGACTTCTTTTTTACACAATGTCTTTCATTTGGAAGGCAGAAATGTATCGAAAGTTAATAGGTAATAACAGTTCCTTTACAAATCTGAATTACCCTAAGTCTCCTGATAAAAATGGTACCTCACTTGTAGGGTTAGGCATAGTGCCCACGACAGGAAATGGCTCAAAACCCAACGTGAACACACCACATTTTCACAATGCAAAATTACCCTTTTTTAGCAAAGTGCCTAGCTGTAGTTTTTGAACCATAGCTCTGCCGGCACCTAGGGAAACCTAGCAAACCTATACATTTTTGAAAGCTAGACACCCAGAAGAATCCAGGATAAGGTGACTTGACTGCCTCCCACCAGGTTCTGCTACCCAGAATCCCTTGCAAACCCAAAACATTGCCAAAAAAAACACATTTTCCCGACATTTCTGTGGTGGAAAGAGTTGGAATCTGCGTGGATCCACAAATTTCCACCCACCCTGTGTTCCCCAAAGTCTTCCAATAAAAATGGTACCTCACTTGTGTGGGCGACCTAGTGCCCGCGACAGGAAACGGCGCAAAACGCATCGAGGACACACCTCAATTTCGCAGTGAAAAATGAACCTTTTTTGGCAAAGTGCCTAGCTGTAGTTTTTGAACCATAGCTCTGCCGGCACCTAGCGAAACCTAGCAAACCTATACATTTTTGAAAACTAGACACCCAGGGGAATCCTGGATGGGGTGACTTGACTGCCTCCCACCAGGTTCAGTTACCCAGAATCCCTTGCAAACCTAAAAAATTGCCAAAAAAAACACATTTTCCCCACATTTCTCTGGTGGAAAGTTCTGGAATCTGCGTGGATCCACAAATTTCCAACAACCCCGCATTCCCCAAAGTCTTCCGAGAAAAATGGTACCTCACTTGTGTGGGTCGCCCTAGTGCCCGCGACAGGAAACGGCGCAAAACGTAACGTGGACACACCTCAATTTCACAGCGAAAAATGACCCTTTTTTGGCAAAGTGCCTAGCTGTAGTTTTTGAACCATAGCTCTGCCGGCACCTAGGGAAACCTAGCAAACCTATACATTTTTGAAAACTAGACACCCAGGGGAATCCAGGATGGGGTGACTTGACTGCCTCACACCAGGTTCTGTTACCCAGAATCCCTTGCAAACCTAAAAAATTGACAAAAAAAACACATTTTCCCCACATTTCTCTGGTGGAAAGTTCTGGAATCTGCGTGGATCCACAAATTTCCACCCACCCCGCAATCCCCAAAGTCTTCCGAGAAAAATGGTACCTCACTTGTGTGGGTCGGCCTAGTGCCCGCGACAGGAAACGGCGCAAAACGTAACGTGGACACACCTCAATTTCACAGCGAAAAATGACCCTTTTTTGGCAAAGTGCCTAGCTGTAGTTTTTGAACCATAGCTCTGCCGGAACCTAGGGAAACCTAGCAAACTTATACATTTTTGAAAACTAGACACCCAGGGGAATCCAGGATGGGGTGACTTGACTGCCTCCCACCAGGTTCTGTTACCCAGAATCCCTTGTAAACCTAAAAAATTGCCAAAAAAAACAAATTTTCCCCACATTTCTGTGGTGGAAAGTTCTGGAAACTGCGTGGATCCACAAATTTCCACCCGCACCGTGTTCCCCAAAGTCTTCTGATAAAAAGGGTACCTCACTTGTGTGGGTCGGCCTAGTGCCCGCGGCAGGAAACGGCGCAAAACGCATCGTGGACACACCTCAATTTCGCAGTGAAAAATGAACCTTTTTTGGCAAAGTGCCTAGCTGTCGTTTTTTAACCCTAGCTCTGCCGGCACCTAGGGAAACCTACCAAACCCACACATTTCTGAAAACTAAACACCCGGGGGATTCCAGGGAGGTATGGCTTGAGTGGATCCCCCAATGTTTCCTTACCCAGGATGCCCTGCAAACCTCAAATTTAGCTGAAAAAATCACCTTTTTCACACATTTTTGTGTGGGAAAGTTGTGGCATCACCGGGCTGACACAAATTTCCTACCACCCAGCGTGCCCCCGGGTCTCCCAATTAAAACAGTGCCTCACTCGTGTGGGAGGCCCAAGTACCCACGACAGGCAAGGGCCCAAAACGTATTGAGGCGACATGAAAATTGCCTACCTCAAAACGACCTGGTTTTGCAAGGGGGGTCACCTGTTTTTTTGGCCTGGTGCTCGGGGGCCACCTAGGGGGACCTACCAAACCCACACATTTCTGAAAACTAGACACCCGGGGGATTCCAGGGAGGTATGGCTTGCGTGGATCCCCGAACGTTTCCTTACCCAGAATGCCCTGCAAACCTCAAATTTAGCTGTAAAAATCACCTTTTTCACACATTTTTGTGTGGGAAAGTTGTGGCATCACCGGGCTGACACAAATTTCCTACCACCCAGCGTTCCCCCGGGTCTCCTGATAAAATCGGGGCCTCACTCGTGTGGGAGGCCCAAGTACCTACGACAGACAAGGGCCCAAAACGTAGTCAGTCGCACTACGTTTAGGACCCTTGCCTGTTGAGGCGCACTACGTTTTGGACCCTTGCCTGCAACCTGGAGGAGTAGTTTTAAAACTGCTAGCTCGACAATGCCATTTAAACCAACGGCAAAGCCCCCACTTCTCTTAACAATATATATAAGACTCCCCTAAAGAAGGCCTATTGACTTCAAGGTATCAAATTAATTGTGGCATTAAACCCAATTTGATGCCCAGATCGAATTTAATGTCACTTTTAGGTAAAAGCAACTTTTAGAAAGTTTAGGCAGTAGCCTTTCACAGTTGCTGCCCACCAGACAGCATTCTGCCCTCCTGGGGAGTAGTGGCAATGACTTCCAGGCCCAGGAACAATAGAGGCCTCCCACAGAGGGAGGTGTTACCTCCGTCTTCCCCTTTGAGAATGTTGAAAAAATATTTTGTAAGAGAAGGCAGTGGTCCCACAGACTTCTGCCTACCCTTAAAAAACTGAAACTTCAATGCATCCTGTTTTCCTTTAAGGAACACGGACTGCATAATATACAA
The DNA here is from genome assembly GCF_964204655.1 of Triturus cristatus. Classification (NCBI taxonomy): domain Eukaryota; kingdom Metazoa; phylum Chordata; class Amphibia; order Caudata; family Salamandridae; genus Triturus; species Triturus cristatus. Next base: position 1,195,654,938 of record NC_140579.1, read on the forward strand.
AAAGATTGCATTATTAAAAAACAGTAACCGACATGGTGGTCTTCTGACCTCAGCAGGTCACCATCCCTGTGATGGCTGCGATTCCTAATAGGTTGCAAATTTAGACCTACCTAATTAATATTCATGAGGTAGGTTGATTTGTTACCCAAAAGAAATCACATTTTCAAAGATGTATGTTTTCTTACATCTGGAATTGGGGTTTCCTAATTGCAAATTCAGTAAGAATTGCAATTAGGAAATTGCAATTACACTCTCTCCACTGGCGGCTAGTGATCTTTGCAAGTGATGGATCGTAACACTTGACCCAAATTTCAATGAGCGGGCGAGCTAAAGGGTCTCAGGACTTACCCCAATACATTTTGAAGAAGATGCTCAAATAGTGCATTTTGCAGCATGTTTTTCACATATCGTGCAAGAGTGTTGCAGATTTTATGGCAAGACCGGAGGCTAAGATTATGCAATCCTCTTTATTGCGCCACCCCACAGCAGCATTTCCAAGAACATAGAACACAAGAAAGTTCTTTAGAACATATCAAAGAGCCAGAACCTCCATGACTCTTGTAGGAGATTGGCATCGACTGCATAGTTGCCCCCAACTTTTTGCTGATGTTTTGACTGTTTTCTGACTCAAGCCAGGCTGTGGTCCTGCTATCCAGGACCCCAGCCTATCTGCTTCCTCTCTAAACTGCTAATCCTACAAGGCAGGGTGCTGAGATATGTGTGAGGGGGAACCCCTACCTGAGTAGGGTGTTGTGGGCTACCATGTCTCTTTTGTTCCTCTCTTTCTTGTCCTATCTTGCTTTCTTCTCTGGGGTCTGGAATGCATGTGTACATTCCAGGTGTCCAGGGATAAGCTGCGGGGGAGGTTCTGGAACTTGGGGAGCTTTGGCAGTTGGGAAGCTGTGCCACTGCTGGGATGTTGTGTTGCTGTTTAACCGTGGTCCAATTCCTGATATACTGATTAAACTACTGGAGGACTTCTACACGTCTTTGTCATCTTTTCACTGGCGACGAGTTGTACCTGTGTGGGGACAGGTGCCTGGACCACTGGTTTCCCCATCGAACCCACAAGAAAGCTGAAGAATACTTCTGTTTGGAATCCGGGAAAAAATCGTTCTGGGACACTTAATTGCACCCGGGTTTTGCTGCTCACATGGTGTGAAATTTTTAAAGATTAAGAGACTAGAGAAAAAGTTACCGATGGCAATGACGGTTAATTGAATCGTCGCTTACCTCGGTTGCCATGACAACGTCTCACCGAGGATCTCGTTGGATGTGCTCGTTGGATTACCCGGGTCTTGCAATCTCTTCTCGTCACGCTCGCTCCTTCTGATTTGAGAACTGATGATTGAATTTGGAAGGCTGGAAGGCTGATCGAGGAGTCACGGAGCGCGAAGTCAAGGAGCCCTGAATTTGGGTGTTGGCGCATGCGCGCTACAATTGGAAACCGGGAGGCTCTTCAAGATTCTTCGCACATGCGCGGTGGTGTTCTTTCAATCGCTGATCTCTGGAACATGCGCGGTGATGCGCACACTTTCTGAAGAAAGCTCGTAGAGTGCAACGTTACAGGAGTCCATAAGAGAGAGCCTGCGGTGTGACTGTTCCCCGGAAACTGACAGTGTCTTAAGCAGCATTACAAGAATCTACAGAAGGTGACAATATCTCAGCATCATTTACCGAACTAACGAAGGAGTGCTCTTTGGAAATTGGATTGTTTGCACATGCGCGGTGATGCGCACACCTCCTCGTTGTAGCCCATTAAAATGTAGATAGATAGGTCATTTTTAAACCAGCAGCATATTTAATTTGGTAAATGCATGTACATTTAGGGATGTGGCCTATGAGTTCTATGTGAGCATATCTCTGTGGTTATCACTACATTTTGAGTTTAATGCGCCCTTGTTAATGCTGGTTGAAGTATTGTTTATTGTTGGTTTTAGTGAGATACTCACCAACATCATTCAAGATTAGCAACGTAGTTGTTTTTTTTTCTCTCATGTAAGTTTTAATTTGGGTGTATATTATTTATTTGTTATTTCTCTCTTTTGCATAATGGCTACTGGAATGTCACAACCTCCACAATTCCTTTCGGAATCTGGAGATCCCATCTTGCCATGGAAGAGATGGAAACCTTTGTTTGATTCCTATTTGTTGGCCATTGGGGGAGAGAAATTTTCAGCGGTACGCAAGCAAGCTACGTTGTTACATAATTTGGGGGTTGAGGGCAGACATGTATATGATGGCTTAGATGAAATTGTTCTTGGTCGTGGGGAAGGCGAGCCGGAAAACATTTATGATATGTCCATCATGATGCTTGAAAGACATTTTGGCTCTAAAATTAATGTGGTATTAGAACGCCATAAGTTTTTTAGCAGGGTTCAGGGTAAACAAGAAAAAATTAATAGTTATGTGGCGGCCTTGAAAACGATGGCTCGCACTTGTGAGTTTGAACAATTGACTGATTCCTTGATCAGAGATCAAGTGGTGAGATGTACGAATGATGTAAAAGTTCAACAGAAACTTTTAGCAAAGAATCCTGATCTTAAAGAAACCCTAGCCATTGTTGAAGGGATGGAAAACACCAATATGTGGGTGCGGGAGATGAGGCCTGAGAAAGCTAATGATGTTTCGGTTGATGAGAAGGCTATTCATGAAATTAAAAAAAATGATTTGAAGAAAGATGACCCTAAGGAAAATAAGCTTGGGTTCAAAGGAAGTGTATGTGACAAGGAAAGGAAATTTCAAGCGTCAGAACAAGCTAGTTCTAATTCAAAAAATTGTAATCCTGAACAGAGTGGTTTCAGGAATATCAGGCCTGGTTTTAAGTGTTTTAGGTGTGGTAGTGACAGGCATCTTTCCAATAGTTCAAACTGCTTTGCAAGATCTGTGATTTGTAATAAGTGTGGCAAGAAGGGGCATTATGCAAGAGTTTGTCAATACAAGGGCAACCAAGTGGTACGTTTTGTCAATGATGAGGAAAAGTTTGTTTGCAGTATCAAGGAGAATGGACTTGTGGATGGTGATGATTTGGACATGCCTGTTTGTGAAGTATCGATTGGTGGTCAACTTTTTCCTGTCTTGGCTGATTCTGGTTCACCCTATACTATGGTGGGTGATGCAAATTGGGATGCTGTCTTTGGTTTAGACAAGTTTGAGTTGTTTCCTCCTGATATCAATCCTGTGGGCTATGGTGGTGTCAGAATAGATGTGTTGGGATATGTAGTCAGCAAAATTCAATATAAAGACAGGGAAACTGTGGGAAAGGTGTATGTGGCGAAAAGGGGTGACAATCTCCTGGGTTGGAGGCACCAGAGGGACATGGGAATTACTTTGAATCCCAACTCTCCAGAGAAAGTCTTACTTTTGTCTCGAGAGGTGTTGTCTAACAAAGATGTCAGTTCATGTTTTCCAAGAGTTTTCAGTGATGAGTTGGGATTACTTAGGAACTTTGAACACAAGATTATATTAAAAGAAAATGCTCAACCTTTTGTCTCCAGAGTAAGGAAGGTTCCTCATTTGATGATGGAGCCCTTAAAGCATGAACTTGATAAGTTGTTGGGTTTGGGAGTCATCGAGGAAATTGAGTGTTCTGAATGGTTGGCCCCGATCGTTTTAGCTCCCAAGGATGGTGGAAAGGGGATCCGCATGTGTGTGGACTTGCGCGGACTTAATAAGCACATTTGGGTTGACAGACAACCTTTGCCCAACATCTCTGAGACCCTTGCTCTTATCAAGGATGCTAAGTGTTTTAGTGTTATGGATCTGTCATCTGCGTACCATCAAGTTTTACTCCATCCAGATTCGAGACACTTGACATCTTTTGTGACACCTCTGGGTGCCTTTAGATTTGTTCGTATGCCTTTTGGCCTTGCTTCTGCTGCGGCATGTTTCCAGAGGGTCATGAATAAGGTGCTTGAGGGGTTGTCGAAGGTTCTAATCTTCCAAGATGATATCCTGGTGTATGGGAGAGACCAACAGGAGCATGATGAACATTTATGGATGGTCCTACTGAGGCTGCAAGAGGCTGGTCTGGTTATTAAAAAGGAGAAGTGTAAATTTGGAGTGTCATCTGTAAGTTATTTGGGACATACCATCTCCGCTGGTGGAATTAGTCCTAAATTGGATCTGGCTGAGAGTGTTGTGAAGGCTCCTGTGCCTATCAACAAAGATCAAGTACGATCTTTTTTGGGTCTTGCGGAGTTTTGCTCCAAGTTTGTTCCAAATTTTGCAGCGATTGCATCTCCCCTTAGGTTACTGCTCAAGAAGGGGGCACAGTTTTCATGGTCTAGTGAATGTTCTTCTGCTTTTGATTCTATTAAAAACAAGATTGGTTGTATGCCAACTTTGGGGCATTTTGATGCTTGCAAAAAAACTGTGCTGTGCACTGATGCTAGCATGCTGGGGTTGGGGGCGGTTTTATCACAAGTTGTGAATGGTGAGTCCAGAGTAATTGCTTTTGCGTCTCGTTCACTCAAGGGTGCGGAGGAACGCTACTCTGTGATTGAGCGGGAGGCATTGGCGGTTTTCTGGGCAATACATCACTTTAAGTTTTACCTTTGGGGTATACCTATTGTTATCAGAACTGATCACCGTCCTTTGTGTCAAGTTTTCACCTGCAGGGAATCTGAAAATATTTCACCTAGGATCAGGCGTTGGATGGAAGGGTTAATGGAATTTAATTTTGAAGTAGAGTATGTGCAAGGTTCGAAGAATGCAATGGCTGATTGCCTTTCAAGGTTGCCGTTGGAACAGCCAGGTGTGGAGGTGGAAAACTCTTTGGTGGCATGGGTGCATGAGTCTGCGGTTGATTCTGAGGAGTGGTCTTCTAATTCTCATGAGGACAGAGATTTGGAGTTGCTCAAGGAGTATTCGGTCAAAGGTTGGCCTATGGACAGGGAGGTACCGGAGTCTTTGAGACCTTTTCTTAATATAAAGGATGAGCTGAGTGTCTTTGATGAAAAAGTATTAAGAGGCAATCGTGTAATACCTCCACAAGGGCTCAGGGGGAAGATTGTCAATTTGGCTCATGAGGGGCATTTGGGGAGGAATCTGACCAAAGCCAGGGTGCGTGAGTGGTACTGGTGGCCAGCGATGGATCGACAAGTGGAGGATGCTGTCAAAGATTGTTGGGATTGTGCGAACAGTGACAAGTGTAAAAAAACTCGGGTTGCGCCTCTTTCACCTGTAGATGTTCCTTCTGAGCCATGGTCCAAGTTAGGTTTGGATATTTCTGGACCTTTTGAGCTTTTTCCTCCTGATGAGCGTTATGTGTTGCTTTTAGTGGACTACACCTCTAAATGGGTAGTCACTAAATGTGTCTCTGTTGTAAACACCCGTACTGTTATTGAATTTCTTTCTGAGGAGTTTTCCAGAGAAGGCATTCCAAAATATCTTATCACTGATAATGGGGTGCAATTTGTCTCGCATGAGATGTCCAGATTCTTAAAGGAGTTATCTATCATTCATTTCAAGACGGCTTTATATTCTCCGCAAGCTAATGGTCTTGCGGAGAGTATGAACAAATTGGTTAAGTCTTGTGCCCAGAGGGCTCTACAGACTAGAACTTCTCTTAAGAAGATGCTCAGGGAAACGTGGTGGGCTCATCGTACCACCCCGAATTGGTTGACTTCTGTTTCTCCTTTTTCTATTTTGAGAGGGAGAAAGGCTCATGACAAGCTGAGTCCTGCTTGGTTGAAGCTGGATGTGAATGATTTGAGGATGGATGAGCAAGTAGATGTGAAAAGAAGAGTCTATCAAGGAGAATATAAGCGCAGATTTGATCAAAGGAATTCCACATCCCTTAGGCGCTGGTGTGTTGGGGACGAAGTTTTGATCAGGAATCCTGGTCTGCTGAAGAAGGGGCGTCCTAGGTTTATGGGTCCTTTTGTCATCAGTGAGGTCAGGAGGAATGTGGTTGTGTTGGACACTGGTGATGTATGGAGCATGTCAAGGTTGGTCAAGTGGGAACCAGGTGTTGACACTCCTGAATCTGACCAGGCGTGTGGATCAGGTTCCAAGGAGGTCTGTGGTAATGCTGCTACATGTGCTTCTGATCCTGGCACTGGTAGGAGGCTAAGATGTAGGCCGAATTGGCATAAAGATTATCTTATGTCCTGAAATGTATTCTTTATCATTTGAATGTGATTGAGGTGGCATAAAGTTTTTATATGTCTTGATATGTTTATTTTGTTGTTGCCATTTCTCGTTCCTTTTGTTGCTAAAGAATTATTTTGTTCTCACATGTTCTGTTCCTTACATTTTATTTCTCTTATAAGTTTTTCATCCTTTATTTTAAGGGTAGGGGATGTGTTGTGGGCTACCATGTCTCTTTTGTTCCTCTCTTTCTTGTCCTATCTTGCTTTCTTCTCTGGGGTCTGGAATGCATGTGTACATTCCAGGTGTCCAGGGATAAGCTGCGGGGGAGGTTCTGGAACTTGGGGAGCTTTGGCAGTTGGGAAGCTGTGCCACTGCTGGGATGTTGTGTTGCTGTTTAACCGTGGTCCAATTCCTGATATACTGATTAAACTACTGGAGGACTTCTACACGTCTTTGTCATCTTTTCATAGGGCCCCTCTGCAACCTTCGTCAAACTATTGCTGGGTTGTTTGTAGTGCAGCCATACCATATACTCTTAACCGCATTATAAGTACCATGTCTCTTTTGTTCCTCTCTTTCTTGTCCTATCTTGCTTTCTTCTCTGGGGTCTGGAATGCATGTGTACATTCCAGGTGTCCAGGGATAAGCTGCGGGGGAGGTTCTGGAACTTGGGGAGCTTTGGCAGTTGGGAAGCTGTGCCACTGCTGGGATGTTGTGTTGCTGTTTAACCGTGGTCCAATTCCTGATATACTGATTAAACTACTGGAGGACTTCTACACGTCTTTGTCATCTTTTCATAGGGCCCCTCTGCAACCTTCGTCAAACTATTGCTGGGTTGTTTGTAGTGCAGCCATACCATATACTCTTAACCGCATTATAAGTAATCGCGATAGCGTGATAACTTGAGAGTGGCTGCACAGAACCATGTCGTGTTTGGTGTCAAACATGTAGGAATCATACCCCCAATCCAACCATGGGAGGGAGGGCATGATTCCCCCCTGCTAGAGGGGCGATATGGTAAAAGTGGCAGATTTTAGACACCAATTTAAAAGTGCACACGTAGTACAAAATGGATGCTACCCGCCACCCACACGACTCTGGCTGCCTGTTGCTGGGCAGAACTCCAGCCACGGCAGCTGGACATTAGGGATCTTGTTGCAGAGAGGTCCTCCATAGGATGTCTTTCAGACTTGCACATAGGCTTCTCCAGTGCCTACTTCTGCATACACCGCCTCAAACCGGTTCAGGGGCATCCTGTCCCCTGCCCAGGTGGGAAAACACACAAAGGGGAGAGGGTGTAGCCACCCTTTCCTGCCTGAACTCTCATTGGTGGGCTCTGATTTAGACACTCCCCTAATCCTTGGATAAAGGTGGGTGCAGAGCCTCAGATTACTCTTGGACTTCACAGACTTGAACCTTCGACTTGCTGCCGCACAGCTGAATGAAGAAATCTCCCTTGGGGTAAAGAAGTTACCCCCCTGCTTGGCAGGCACCTGAAACACTGCAAGTGACCCGGTTGGAACTCCGCTGCTCCTATGGACAACAAAGACTTCTGCCTACCTTGAGGTGGGTTTCCAAGCATCCCAGAGGCCAGTGAGTGTGCACAGCAAAGCTCAGCACCGTGGACCCCGTGGGGCCGAGATCCCCAATACCCCAGGACACCGGCCACCTCTTGCACAGCACATGACCCCGACCAGTGGGGAAGTTGTGCTTTGGCCCATTATCGAGCCAACCTCTCAGCATCATCTGTGCCAAAGATCGACGCCCTAGCCCGCTCCGGCGACACGTGGGCGCATCTTTACACATGCCAAATTGCTGCCTCCCGCGGTCCCTTGTCTCTCGACTGGTGGGCCCTGGCGGAGGTCAATCTTCACTTTAAAGGGCTCCCCTGGTTGCTCCAGGCCTGCTCTACAGTCTCCTCGCTGGAGACCTCGCTCAGACCTCGTGGGTCTGCACCGTAGCTGTTTTGTGATCCTTGCTCGGGTTGCGGTTGCCAAGGCTTAGTGGATCCAATGCGGACACTAACACCGCAGCGGCCATCATCCTTCGTGGGACAGTCGCCCTCCAGAAGCTGGCCTTCCTTGAAGCCTCCTGGACCCCGTGACTGCCGATCCAAGCTACCCGTCTTCCACGTGGAAGCACCCAACATTGAAGGGCTCTTTCTCCTGAGCCCCCTGGTCACTGTGCCGTGACCCAGATTCTGTCCCCTCTGCTTTCAGGTCCTTACCTTCAAGATCTACCTCTTCAATCTGCACGACATCGACGACGCTTCACGCCAGCAGCAGTTCTTCACCTTTTTCCATTGAAAACGAGATCGCGACCCGACATCGAAAACGACCTATGCACCCGGCTTCCCTGGGGCAGGTAACAGTGGTACCTCGGTACTGTCGTGGGTGTGGGCCCTCCAAGAGCTTAACTCTAAGCTGCTGAACTTGAACTCCTGCTAGAAGTTTTTTAATTCTTGCAATTTCCAACCGCGACGTTCTCCATAGGGTTTAATAGAGATCCCGACAGTAGTTTATACCACTGCACGCGTCTCTCGTGGGTCCCCTTCCTCACTACCTTGGGTGGTTTCTTAAGGGGCCAGCGACCCTAAGTGCCCTAGGCACTGTCTGTAGAATTGTCGTGGTTCTTATACCACTTTTTTAATATATGGTTTGGTCCCCCCCGGGGCCCTATGATTCCAGTGCTATTTATTGTAACTATCAATGCTTGTTTGAATTGTATCTTTACCTCCAGTTTCATAAAGAGACTAGTGGGATTATTCTTAGAATAAATACATATATTTTATATATATACCTGTGTGGACTACTCTTTCATTTGGTTATTCAAGAGGTTATCTATGGTAAAACAATAAGCTTAAAACTCCTTCGAGACTTAGCCTGAAGGCTGCTCTCCACAGCTACCACTAGGATAGCTTTCTTTAAAGGTTGTCTTTTAACCTATCACCTTAAGAGTCGAATTGGACTGGTGCAAGGTGTCCCCTATAACTAGTGGACAGCATATGCCAGGCCAACTTCTCACAACTCTTCCTTCTTTTTTGTTTCTGCCCTTCAGTTAAGTCATGCATGCCTTCGCTCTCTCTTAAAGATTTAGTAATATGTGTTTGTAAGAGTGTTTTTTGTGTTTGACTATTAAGATATTTAAGAATGTATTTTACATGAAATGATTGGTAACATATGTGTAGAATAAATAGTAGGTCGTTTTTAGTTAATTGTTGACTAAATGAATATAACAATATTCATATTTTAGGATGTTAAGTTTCTCTTTAAGAATCCTAATTTTGAGCGATAGCGTAGGTGCGCGAAGAAGGAATCGAGGGTTTAGAAAAGTGTGCCATTATTTACAGAAATAGAGTTTTTAATGAGTCGGCATTGAAGGAAATATCGTTATTATAGACCGCGAGTAATGCGAAGTAGGTATTGACGGATATATCGTTAGTGTAGACACCGAGTATGCGCGCTAGTTTATTTTAGAAAATTAAATTTTACTAGAGTAGATTTTAATCTATAACGAGGGAAGTTATTTAATTTTAAATTATCGAGCTTACCGTTGTGTAGCTCGTTGTGTAGATCCGACGCGAGATGCGCGTCACAATGCTTGCAACCATTTTGGGTCAAGCAGGGAAATGAGAACAAGGTCAGGCTGACGCGCATGTGTTTACACGCACGTTTCTATGACGCCTGCGAAAGGAGACGTGGTCTGTCAACTGAAACTGACAGATGTTAAACGAAGTGGATTTTGGTAGTGGAAGCATTTTAATTGATGACGGAGGCGTGGTAGGAGTTTAAGATTGTTGGATTTGACTAGAAAAAAATATTAAAATAATTATATTTTAAGGGACACAGTTTGACAGTGATTAAAATCCCTGACTTGAGGTAATTGATACGGAATTTGGATTTGTGAGGGGTAGTTTGAGTTGTTGAATAAGGAATTAGGTTTTGTGAGGAAAATCTTTTGTCTCTGTTAGTCAGAAGTTTATATAAGGTGGAAATAAATTTATACTAAATATGTCTGAGGGAAACGAATGTTCTCAGGCAAGTATGGATATGGAAGAGAGGATGTCTTTAATGTTGAGCAAGTTTGCCACTGAGCTAGATACAAAATTAGAGAGGAAACTAGATGAGTTTAGAAGAGGTGGTGGTCATCCATCGCAGGAAGAACACTTTTGGTCCGCAGGTGAAGGACCAGTATTTAGAAAAGAAGACTAGAAATGTAAGTAGGAAGAGAAAGAATGTGGAATCGGATGCATATAGGAGCAAAAAGGCGAAACCTGCCTACCCAGATTCAGGAGTTCGCAAACGTGCGAAACAAGGTGGTGTCGAGGACACACAAGGGGACCTTGATAGAGGTCAGAGGGGTAGAAGGAATTCTACCATCTTATGTGATGAATCTTCGGGTAGTGCGGAGATTGAGTTAAGCTGCTCTTCCGACTTTGACTCAGAGATTGGGATTGTGGATAAAGGGAAAATTGTAGAGGCTAAATCTAAAGATAAGCCAAATGAGAATGTTGGGGTAATGGACCCATTAGGTGAGTCAATGTTCTACCCATTGATATTAAAGCACCCGTTATCACCTGAATGGAGCCCAGCTCCTCATGTTGCAGAGTACGTACAGTTGTGGCTGAGAAAGCAAATACCTAAAGGCGTGAGGTTGAGGCTCCGTTCAGAATGTCCGAGACCAAGTCTGCCAAATAAAATTGTAATGACGCCCGATTTAGACGCAAAAATAATCGCGTTTATCGGGAAAGGAGGAAGAGATCCAAAGAAGGGTTTGGATAAAGGTTTAAAGATGTGTCAAGACAGACTGTTGGATCTAAATGGTCCACTTACAAAGATATTTGATATGGCTGAAGAGGCCTATGTTGGAAATAAGTCTTTGGATGTGGAAGAGCTTAGGGAATGGATCCAAAGGGCGGTGTGTTTGTTGGGGAATGCAAACACAGCGATTTCGGTGGAAAGGAGGAAGAGTATCCTCCTGAAAATTGATCCCAAGTTGGCTGAACTAGCAAACAATGAAGGTGGATTGGAGGCAAATGGGATGCTTTTTGGAGAGGCATTCATTAAAGAAATGAGCAAATTTGTGGGTGCATTTAGTTCTCTCCAGAGATCGCAGAGAGAAATTAAGAAGGTCTTTGACCGTCGTGTTTTTGGCAGGGCCTGAAGAGGTAGAGGTTGTTTCCCCGTCCGAGGCCAAGGTATCACAAGGGCCTTGTTTTCAAGGGGTTTTAGACCCTACAACTATAATTTTCAGCAACAGTCTGGATACCAACCAGGGAATTTCTACCCTCAAAGAGAAAGAGGGAATTCAAGAGGGATCAGAAGATCAAGAAGATCAGGTAAGACAAGACCGTTTTGTTACCCATGTAAAGTTGGGCGGCAGACTTGCCCAATTTTACAAGAATTGGCATTTGTTAACAAGAGACCCTTGGGTTCTGCAGATGGTTTTGGGCTATCGTATAGATTTCATAGAAGAACCAAGTCAAGATCATTATCCCCCATGGATAAGATTCGATTCAACACTGTCAGAGTTGGTAGAGAAAGAAGTAAGAGAGTTGTTAATGAAAGGAGCAATTGTGGAGTAATTGGAAATACGTGCAGGTTTTGTAAGCAATATTTTCTTAGTAGAAAAGAAAGGGAAAGGTATGAGGCCCGTGATAAAATGTGAACGATTGGGTTGAGTACCATCATTTCAAGATGGAAGGTATGCATATGTTGAGAGATGTTCTTCAGTCAGGGGATTGGATGACTCGGCTAGATCTAAAGGATGCGTATCTCACGATTCCAATATGGTCAGAACACCAGAGGTTTCTCACGTTTAGATGGGGAGGAAGGTTATGGAAGTTTGTTTGTCTTCCCTTCGGGCTATCATCGGCCCCATGGTGTTTCACCAAAATGCTGCATTCAGTCGTTGCATTTCTGAGAGAAAGGGGAATACGAGTGATTATTTATTTAGATGACATCTTGATTATGGATCAGGAGAAGAGGAGAGTGGAGGATCATACCAAACTAGCTATGGATCTTTTGGAGAGTTTGGGATTTGTTGTGAACAGGGACAAGTCTTGTCTGTCCTCTAGTCAGGAAACGCAGTTTCTAGTGTTCTTGATAGACACTATTCAGAGCCAGTTGAGATTACCTATGGACAAGATAAAGAAGATACGGAAAGAAATTCGAAGGGTTTTGTCATTAGATGTTATCTCTTTGAGAATGTTAGCAAGGATTATAGGTCTGTTGTCATCAACTATTCAGGCTATTTTTCCAGGACCCTTGAATTATCGTGCACTTCAAAGATTGAAGAGCAGTCACTTAAGGCGTGGAATGAAATATTCTCAGGAGATTACTCTTTCTGGGGAGGCAAGATCAGAACTCATTTGGTGGCTAAAAAATATGGAGGCATGGAATGGGAAAGCAATTTTCGGATCAAATCCGGAATTGATTATAGAGTCAGATGCGAGTTTGTCTGGATGGGGAGCTCGTTGTGGTGCAACTTCGACAGGAGGTATGTGGACTATAGAGGAAAGGAACTTGCACATAAATTTCCTGGAACTGTTGGCAGGGTCTTTTGCTATAAAGAGTTTCTCAAAAGACGAGGCAAAGTGCTCAATATTGCTGAGAATGGACAATGTCTCAGCAGTGAGATATGTGAACAAGTTAGGGGGTCCGAGGTCAAGGGATCTAGCAGATCTTGCAAGAGTGTTTTGGGATTATTGCTTGAATCAGAATTTATTGGTTCAAGCGGAATATATACAAGGACAGAAGAATGTGCAGGCGGATTGGTATTCGAGGAATCAAACGGATTCCAGCGATTGGATTCTACACAGGTCAGTCTTTTCTGGAGGGGCCTTCGACCTTCTGCTTTTCCCCCTTTTGTGTTGATAACCAGGGTGACTTTGTTGGTGCGGAGGTGGAAGGAGACGGTAGTGTTGATAACTCACCTTTGGAAATCTCAGGTTTGGTATCCCATCCTTTTAGAAATGTCGATAGATTGTCCAATCCTTCTTCCGACATTCCCAGAAATTTTGAAAGGAGCGTTGGGAGAGTATCACGAGTTGGCACTTTCAGGTCAGTTGAGACTAATGGCATGGAGAATTTCAGGAGAGTCTGGGAGGTGCCAGGACTTTCGAATGAGGCTTCGCAACTTATTAGAGAATCCTGGGCTCCAGGAACAAGAAAAATTTATAGACTGGCTTGGCAGAAATGGTTAGGCTGATGTTTGGAGAGGGATTTCGATCCCGTTTCAGTGGATGTAGTGTTTGTGGAAAATTATCCGGCATCTTTGTTTGCCTCAGGTTTGGCGTACAGAACTATAAATTTGCATACATCAGCTATCGCTGCTGGGCACAATTTGGTTGATGGGGTCTCTGTAGGTCAGAATCTTTTGGTGAAAAGATTGATGAGGAGTGTAAGAGTTTCTAAGCCCCCGATGGGAAAGTATTCGTCTACATGGGATGTTTCTAAAGTTCTAGAATATTTGGAGAATTTGGGGTGCAATAGTGGTTTAGATATAAGAGTTTTAAGTGGAAAACTGACTATGTTATTGTGTTTGATCTCTTTTAGGAGAGTTTCCGATGTAAGGGCTTTAGATGTAGGAACAAGGATTTTTAATCCAGAAGGTGTTTGTTTTTATCTATGTAGAAGAACTAAAACTAAATCTGATAGCATTTTCTATCCTTATTTTGATGGGCATGAACGTTTGTGTGTTGTACGTTGTTTAAAGGAGAACGAGAGGAGGACATCTTTTGTTCGTCCTGCAAATGAAAAACAACTGTTAATTTCATATAGGAAACCTCACAAAGCTGTTTCTAATCCAACTTTGGCGAGATGGGTGAAAGAGGTAATGAAGAATGCTTCGGCATCAAAAGCCTTTATGCTTGGGGGTGCGTTACAAGATATTCTAAGATGTGCTGATTGGTCAAATGACTCAGTTTTTAGGAAATTCTATTTTAAGCCTGTGATGCATGCAAGTTCATTTTTATTAGAGAGGCTTTGAAGTTGCATAACCTTAGGCTCCGGTCTTGCCATAAAATGTAGATTTTCATCAGCTTCGATGGACAGAAAATCTGGATTTTATTAAAGACATGGAGGCTAATATTGTCCCTCCTCTCCCTACCCTTGTTGGTAATGGTTTTTTGTTCTTTTTCAGCACGGGCTCAACAATGAAGAAGAAGACGGATTCTGTACATATACGGACTATGTGTTTTTCTGGTTGTTAATGTGGATTTAATAAGGACTTATGTTTGGTCGAATGCAGCGCACAAAAGAAGGAAGAGTCATGGAGGTTCTGGCTCTTTGATATGTTCTAAAGAACTTTGTTGTGTTCTATGTTCTTGGAAATGCTGCTGTGGGGTGGCGCTATAAAGAGGATTGCATAATCTTAGCATAATATTAGCCTCCGTGTCCAGATCCAGATTTTCTGTCCATCGAAGCTGATGAAAATCTACATTCGTCTGCCCTAAGAGAATTTGGGGAAAATTGTGGCAAAATAATCATTCTCAGGACAATTTACTAGAAAGCCATATAAGAAACCAGTAATTATAACTTTTATTTCCAGGGCCAGACAAATATTAACGTTTAATAGAGCATTGCTCAGACAGTGATACCGATTACCACTCGATTACGCTTTAGATATACTTTTGGAAATGTAATAATGTTGTCCCAAACCACATTTTATTTAATGAAAATAAAACAAACTTTTCAAAATAATTAAGGGATTACCCCAAACAAATACCATTACTCAAGTCAAGTCAAGTAAAATTAAACTTTATTCGGCTGATTATAGCCATCAGAATACAAATAACAAAACAGGACAGATCAAATCTACAATCATAAAAATACATAGATGTAAAATCAGTTAAGATCCCCTGTCTTGTAACAGTGTAAACAGACATAAAAAATAAAAAACCATGAGGCAATTATTAATCTTCGTAGAGTCCTGCTCCACTCAAAATTCATTATCTACAATAGGATAAAACACACTCCATCGAGTAATGCGACACTTTATTGAAAAATGAGCACACCTCGAGAATCCCTAACAGAGAAAATAACAACAAGAATGGGAATACAGCCCACTAACACATGATTAGGCCTGGGAGTAAATAAATAAATAAGATAAATAAGTAAGATTAAATTAGCCCAACTTAGACCTGTCCAACTTTACATGTAAAAAAAACATAAGAATACGTTTTTAGATAACGTGATTCAAAGCTGTGTCCACAGGGGAGTTCATAAGTGACCTATTCCTGCACCTGATTGCTCCTGTTAGGAAACTTGCGACCCCAAAACAGACCATGGGTGATGCTAGCATTTGTAAATATACCAGCGCCGGCCTAACTTGTTCAAAGTTACAATCTCTAAGCAAAGGAATAATACATTTTCTGCGCAGTGAATTGTAATATGCGCAGAAGAATATTATGTGAAGAGTATTCTGGTCCGAGAGGTTATCACAAGGACAGGGATTTAGTGTTCCTTCTTTGAAATACCCTTTAGGAAAAGCAAGGAGCCAGAGAACCATATTCAGCCTGAATCTTGTCAAAACAAAAAGGTGGTACGGTTTGTTTATATAAGATAAATATGGTTGCATCTGTCGACCCTGGCTCTGTATAACAAATCTTCTCACCATGGGTTTTTTCAATTTTCTCCTCCCTTAGTACTCTTCGTCTATCTAAAAACTGCTGCTTGAGGTCTCTAATGGCCGATTTACCCAATGCTGTGGGACTCAGAAATAAGTCGGGGCAGCCAAGAATTTCCATCTGATCCTTAATATATCTAATCCACGGAATGTCTAACCCCTTTTCTAGGGTGAGACAATCTTGGATGATCAATTGGTTAAGATTTGGAGTAGGTTGTGCCCAGATTCTCAGCCAACGCAATAACGGGGCAACCACAATCTGGTCAGAAATAAAACCTGCTCCTAATTCCTCGTGTATATTAAAAATTGGCGTAGAAGCAGGGACCAAGAGCAATCTACGCAGAAAAGTGTTTTCAACCCCCTGAATTTCTCGGACATCTGTAAACCCCAGATGTCGCTCCCATAAGTTGCCATATGGAGACACTTGGCATTATAGATCTTCATAAGTGCGGGGATTGGTTTAGACCCTATTCTTTTTGAAAAGTCTAAGGTGGCCCCCGATGCTCTAGCTAATACATTCTTTTTGTGTGCATGCTGCGTGCACCATGAGCGCCGGTCATCAAAAAGTACCCCTAAATATGGAAAAGCGGGGACTTTTACTAACTCTACAATTACTCATTTTTCGTAAACACATGCTCAGTGCGCAACCAAACATTTCCATCATGTATTAACCTGTACTACTGTATCATATGAGTAAACAGTCTGCTACCACTAAGGCACCATCATAAGTAATGGATGTCATCAATATGGCAAAAGCTACCACTATTATTAGAGGGGAAACAGTTTATCAAGGGCAGCATTGGAAACAATCATGCTATGTATGGTGTCAGGATGGTCTATCCTTCTGCCTGGAATCCACCAGGAGCGATTAACTCCTTGGGCCCGATTCACAAAATGAATCTGAGACAAAATCCTAACTTTGCGAATTTCTGTATTCACAGAAGGCATTTAAGTTAGGATTTTGTCTCAGTTAAACTTAAGTTTGTCTTAAGTTTAACTTAAGACCAAAACTTAAGTTTGACTGAGACAAAATCCTAACTTTAGTACTCCTAAATGCCTTCTGTGAATACCGAAAGTCGTAAAGTTAGGATTTAGTTTCAGATTACTTTTGTGAATCAAGCCCCTCCATTTCTTAGCAACCCCACCAATGGCCACATACATAAATATGTGCGTTGAGGCTTAAGTGGGCATTTAAAGACAAAGCTTTGCTTGGGAAGTGTTCAGCGTGCTTCTGAGATCAAACATATGGAGAAGTTTGAGAAGTTGCACTAAGCTTCAGAAGCTAAACATGCTTGAAGCTGCACTGCTTAATAGAGAGTAAATGCACACTTTGGGTGCCTGCAGTGGACATTTTAGCCCAAACCCTTGTATGGGGCCACACTGGCCATTTGAGACTAGACACTGTATGAGGAGAGTACAGTGGATGTTTGAGATGAGAGGGTACACAGGCTATCTGAGGTTGCACCAGTGAATTGGGAGGCTGTGCTGAATATTAGAGGATAACGCTCTGCTATGGAGTCTGTGCTGGCACGCGAGGTTATGAAATCATTACTGAGGGTATCTTAGGCATTACAGGCTACACATTGAGCATATGGAGGCTGCACCAGGTTACCAGCTGATTGGCTGGTTGTTGGATTTGGCCCTTTTCCCTGAATTTTTTCGCTTTTATGGGGAACCACAGGTTATGTAAAAGCACATATTGAATGCTGTGCGATGGTGTACGCAGACTGAGTTTCCCCATTTTAAACATGTAACTTTTAAAATGGATGCCATAGCTGTGTGGTTGTGCCGTCTGACTGAGCTGGGTTAACAGTCTAGTGGATATTTCCCAGCAATCCCAGCTTTCCCCTTACAGCTTTCCTGCCTCAGGGGATATCCTTGATGTTCAGGTATATGGTGATACCATGATATTTTATTGCAGGTGTTCCGGACTAACGCCTAATGTTATGCCCTGATGTGATTTTATTGCAGGATTGAGGCCGATGGACTGTACCTTTATTCCTCACGTACATTCATTCTATCTGTATGTCGCAATGGTTCCGGCAGGGGCCCGATTGGCCCTGCCATGTATATAATTCCCCCCTGTAAATTTTGACCGAGCGCCAGTTGGCGCAGTATAGAGATTACTAATAATACCTTGTGTTTTGACAATACAAAAGTTATTCTTACACAAACTTGTGTAGTGTCTCTTTTTGTAGTGTGCCTGGTGTGTCGCCTGTGTGTACTGCGTGGATGCTTTACAAATTTCGTACGGAGTTTGGCCCACCCGCTCTGCAACACGCTACCCGTTTCCAACACTGGTGCATGGGTGTTTGCCCGGAATATTTGGGTTTTATTTCTGAATGAAGAATGTGCACTAATTATTTCAGACTAAGCCTGTGCTTGAGGAGGCTGCACTGTGCATTTGAGGCTAAAACTGCACCTGCGAAGAATGAAAGGCAATTGAAGGCAAAGCCTTTACATTATGAGGGACATATGGTACTTCTGTTGTGTTTGACAGATTTTCCTTCACCACTCACTTCGACATCAGGACTTAAGTTTGGAAGTAACTTTCTTCAAAAACCATTAAGCTTGACCTTAGCACTTACACTTACAAGTTGATTAATTTTAGTCCCTAGTCTATTGAACAGACCTGTGCTGGCACCGATAGCCTGACTTAAAGGAGACTGCAGTTTGGCAGAAGATGGACATCCTGCATGAGGAAATATTTCAAATTTGCCATTCACCTTGCCAAGGTGCAGCAGTAACTCTGCTTGAAACGGTGGCAAATCACCCTGATCACACTGATCTAGGGTGAATGTACCACAATATCAGCTGAAAATACGACACTGAAAGATCCACCACACAAAGGGCGTGGTAGACTAAGGTTAATATTGTGTCTGTCCATAACATGCTGGTCAACACTCTCAAGCAGCTCAGCGTGACTAGATATGCGGGCACTGATAATGTGTCTCTAATTTGGGGTTACATTTAAAGAGTTCTGCCAGGGATGAAGAGCACTGGTGCATTGTCATTTGTACACCAATAAAATGATGGCATGAGGCATAAAAGGCTTACAAACTAAATGAATTTGCAAACATTCCCTTTCACTCTCCCCAACTCATGTTTCCATTAGGCTTTTGTGATTATCAATCCCTCCTCAGTAGGATGGACACTCTGTATGCTCCTTAATCTTACACCATAACAACACAAATGGAGTCCTCAAAGGTACAGTCCATGCAATGACCACCCACATAGGTTTCTCTGACACTAAACCCAAGTGTAAATGAGAAATAAAGTTGGAACATTCCACTACTGATGAGGACCCTATATGAATAAGACTCCCAAATGGATACTGAGGAGGAATTTTAAATCAATGAGGTCTAACGGTGCAAGGAAAAAACTTATAAACAATAGTATGTTAACATTTCTCTCTCCCACTAAGACACATAATAAATAATTAAAAGAGGGCTGAGCCTGCATAAGTATCCACCCCCTTTAGCCTTCCAAAACACAGTCCCAGTAAAGCCTTTTTGAATCCATGAAATATTGCAACAGGCATAAAATGTAAACTGGATATGATGATTTACTGTACAAAATGTGTTTGGATTTTTTGTCACCATTTGACTACATCAAGGAGACAGTACAGATTATTATTCACTTGGAGCCAAATGACGAGTCTGGCGGTCCTCAGACCGCCAGACTCATGGTGGGGAGGCGGTGACGGTCTTCCGACTGCCACATTACGACCCTGGTGGCCTTGCAGTCCTGGGACTGCTGCTGCTGCCAGGGAACCACTGCTCCCTGGCGGTGGTACAGCAGTCTTGAGGCAGTAATATGCTTGGCAGGACTGCTGTGGTCCGGCCAAGCATATTACGACTTTCCTCATTGCCACTGATTTCATTGAGGTCTTTCCTCCATGAAAACAGTGGTAGTGAGGAAAGAAAGAGGGCCCTACAGGCCCTCCTTGTGCCTCAGTCCAAATGGTTGCACACAGGGGGGGGGGGGCACAGCTTCCTTTGAAGTTCCCATTGTGATGCTTATTTTTTAGGCACTGCAATGAGAACGCCAAAGAATCGCCCACCAATGACTAAAAAAGTCATATTATGGCTGGTGGGTCTCAAGCGGGTTTGGCGGTGTGGTGGCGGGGCAGTCCCACCGCTGCACCAAGCGACAGCCACATACAAAGGGAACTGAGGTGTGTCATTAACATCCTGATGGCCCATCACCAGGCTGATGGGCCTTCCTGAGCTAGAGGGGAGGAGCGGACACTTGCACTTGAATAGGGCCTGTCCCCACACAAAGAGCTGCATACCCCTTAGTGCGTCTGGAGCCTGGGCAGGAAAGGGAGGACTAGTATGTACTTCAAAGGACCCTTCCAGAAACTTCTCGCTCCTTCCAGAACCAGGGTACAAATGTATAAATACTAGATCTCTGATGCCACCATTTTAGTACACTTCTGGACCTAAGGACACTGACAGGAAGAAGGACTGCAGCGCTGCTACTCGGTTAGACTGCTGCTATGAGAGAATTGTTTTTCAGCTGTGCTGCCCTGTCTGCTGCTCTCTCCCTGAATGAGAAAGATTTGACATTCACCACTTGAACTTGGAGTGACACAAAGAGCTTGACTGCTTGCCTCTTTTTCTGCAGACTCAGGGACATCAGAGACTGCCTGCAACTCTCCATCCAGCACCTGGACTCTGGCAGCTGTGAGTCCTACCCTTGCCTGTGGTGCCCCCTCCAGTCCAGGGCCTCAGAATTGGGTTTCGATGCTGTTCTGCAGAAAAACTCATGCTGTACCGACTTTGCGCCAGTCAAAACCGACGCATTTGCCATCAATGCCGACGCAGTTCCAATTCAACGACAACTCGGGTCCCGACTGCGAGGTTTGACAATGACACAATGCTGATCTGAAGATGCCACTGCAAGGCTCAACTTTGATGCAGCGCCGATCCTGTGACACCGACTGTGAGACTCGACTCTGACGCATTGACCGGATTGCATGGATCGGAACCGACGCAGTGAGTCCTGCAGGTCAATGCTTGCTCCATACAAAGGTACTGTTTCAGTGAGGCCTGCATGGCTTTTGTGTCCGACCCGTGCTCCATCGCGGTCGGCTTGAGGTTTCAAATTTGACCCAGTCCGCCGCGACCTACAGTAACCTTTTGACACTATTGACTTCTAAGCAGTGTTTTTGGATTTCATCTTCAAACATTCATAACTGCGGTTCTATTTATTGGATGTTGGTCATTTTGGTCTTGTTTTGTTCAATAAGTCATGCTCTGTTTTCCTAACCTGGATGCGGATTTTTGTTGTGTGGTGTTTTCCACTGTTTTACTGTAATAAGTGTTGCACAAATTCTTTACACATTGCCTCTTAAGTAAAGCCTGACTGCTCCTTGCCAAGCTACCAAAGGGTGAGTAGAGTTTAATTTAGGTTGTGTATCTGACTTACCCTGACAAGAGTGGTGGTCCTTACTTGGACAGGATGCATACCTCTGCCACCTAGAGATGCATTTCTAACAGAAGAGTTATCCATATGAATTTGTATTTGACAATGGAAGGCATCTGTTTTCTGAAGAAATGTTTCAATGAAAGGTGTATTAAGCGGAAGTGGACAACACTGTGTGAAGCGACATGTAGAAGACAAATAAAAGAAGCACAGGGCATATTTTGACAGCAGACGTAGTCAAAAAGATCAAAAACTGAAGAAGGTGATTGAGTGCCATGAAGAATCTCAAAATGTGTATGTATAAGTACATCTTAATTCTCCCTGCTGCAGGAAATAAAAATGGTGGAGAGGTGTGTGATGATGTTGGAAGATGGAACTGTGTAGACAAAAGGAAGACTTATTAAATAGTATTAAATAGAAGGGTATTGATGGTAATGAATAAGAAGGCAGTTTTGGTATGGGTGGGGATGTTGGTGAGATTGAGGATGGCACAAATAAGACAGTCCATCACTCTAAGAGTGGGTTTACATATATATATATATAGGTACCCCTTCCTGCACAGCAACAATCTCCCCGCAACGCAGGCAGCTTGCACCATGGCACAAGGGTGCCTGCATGGTGCATGGCAGCTGAATGAGCGCCAGCGCAGGGGAACGCACAGGGATATGTCAAACCAAAGCACTATCAAATTAACTTTGGGGAAAGAGCTTGATAATCTAAGGAGCAGCAGAAGGGAAACGCTGTGTCCCAGAAACAGACCGGCATAAAACGTCAGACCCAGAGAAGAAGGGAAAGAAGAAAAGCAACCAGAGAGCGCCAGCAACAAACGATTAGCAAGTGGGCGGAGGGCCTGGAAACTCAAATAGACGAGATATCGCAGTCCCCTGCGACGTTTAGCAATGCCAATACCATCATCAACTTAGCAAATGTGGACCTCAATGCAGCGGAAC